>NC_133426.1:82300000-82925000 GCF_049350105.2 Macaca mulatta | reverse complement strand
GATTGCACTGTGGTCTGAGAGACAGTTTGTTATAATTTCTGTTCTTGTACATTTGCTGAGGAGTGCTTTACTTCCAATTACGTGGTCAATTTTGGAGTAAGTATGATGTGGTGCTGAGAAGAATGTATATTCTGTTGATTTGGGGTGGAGAGTTCTATAGATGTCTATTAGGTCTGCTTGCTGCAGAGATGAGTTCAATTCCTGGATATCCTTGTTAACTTTCTGTCTCGTTGATCTGTCTAATGTTGACAGTGGAGTGTTGAAGTCTCCCATTATTATTGTATGGGAGTCTAAGTCTCTTTGTAAGTCTCTAAGGACTTGCTTTATGAATCTGGGTGCTCCTGTATTGGGTGCATATATATTTAGGATAGTTAGCTCTTCCTGTTGAATTGATCCCTTTACCATTATGTAATGGCCTTCTTTGTCTCTTTTGATCTTTGATGGTTTAAAGTCTGTTTTATCAGAGACTAGTATTGCAACCCCTGCTTTTTTTTGTTCTCCATTTGCTTGGTAAATCTTCCTCCATCCCTTTATTTTGAGCCTATGTATGTCTCTGCATGTGAGATGGGTCTCCTGAATACAGCAGACTGATGGGTCTTGACTCTTTATCCAGTTTGCCAGTCTGTGTCTTTTAATTGGAGCATTTAGTCCATTTACATTTAAGGTTAAGATTGTTATGTGTGAACTTGATCCTGCCATTATGATATTAACTGGTTATTTTGCTCATTAGTTGATGCAGTTTCTTCCTAGCCTCAATGGTCTTTATATTTTGGCATGTTTTTGCAATGGCTGGTACCGGTTGTTCCTTTCCATGTTTAGTGCTTCCTTCAGGATCTCTTGTAAGGCAGGCCTAGTGGTGACAAAATCTCTAAGCATTTGCTTATCTGTAAAGGATTTTATTTCTCCTTCACTTATGAAACTTAGTTTGGCTGGATATGAAATTCTGGGTTTAAAATTCTTTTCTTTAAGAATGTTGAATATTGGCCCCCACTCTCTTCTGGCTTGTAGAGTTTCTGCTGAGAGATCTGCTGTTAGTCTGATGGGCTTCCCTTTGTGGGTAACCCGACCTTTCTCTCTGGCTGCCCTTAAGATTTTTTCCTTCATTTCAACTTTGGTGAATCTGGCAATTATGTGTCTTGGAGTTGCTCTTCTCGAGGAGTATCTTTGTGGCGTTCTCTGTATTTCCTGGATTTGAATGTTGGTCTGCCCTAGTAGGTTGGGGAAGTTCTCCTGGATGATATCCTGAAGAGTGTTTTCCAACTTGGTTCCATTTTCCCCCTCACTTTCAGGCACCCCAATCAGACGTAGATTTGGTCTTTTTACATAATCCCATACTTCTTGCAGGCTTTGTTCGTTTCTTTTTCTTCTTTTTTCTTTTGGTTTCTCTTCTCGCTTCATTTCATTCATTTGATCCTCAATCGCTGATACTCTTTCTTCCAGTTGATCGAGTCGGTTACTGAAGCTTGTGCATTTGTCACGTATTTCTCGTGTCATGGTTTTCATCTCTTTCATTTCGTTTAGGACCTTCTCTGCATTAATTACTCTAGCCATCAATTCTTCCACTTTTTTTTCAAGATTTTTAGTTTCTTTGCGCTGGGTACGTAACTCCTCCTTTAGCTCTGAGAAATTTGATGGACTGAAGCCTTCTTCTCTCATCTCGTCAAAGTCATTCTCCGTCCAGCTTTGATCCGTTGCTGGCGATGAGCTGCGCTCCTTTGCCGGGGGAGATGCGCTCTTATTTTTTGAATTTCCAGCTTTTCTGCCCTGCTTTTTCCCCATCTTTGTGGTTTTATCTGCCTCTGGTCTTTGATGATGGTGATGTACTGATGGGGTTTTGGTGTAGGTGTCCTTCCTGTTTGATAGTTTTCCTTCTAACAGTCAGGACCCTCAGCTGTAGGTCTGTTGGAGATTGCTTGAGGTCCACTCCAGACCCTGTTTGCCTGGGTATCAGAAGCAGAGGCTGCAGAAGATAGAATATTTCTGAACAGCGAGTGTACCTGTCTGATTCTTGCTTTGGAAGCTTCCTCTCAGGGGTGTACTCCTCCCTGTGAGGTGTGGGGTGTCAGACTGCCCCTAGTGGGGGATGTCTCCCAGTTAGGCTACTCAGGGGTCAGGGACCCGCTTGAGCAGGGAGTCTGTCCCTTCTCAGATCTCAACCTCCGTGTTGGGAGATCCACTGCTCTCTTCAAAGCTGTCAGACAGAGTCGTTTGCGTCTGTGCAGAGGTGTCTGTGTGTCTTAGTTTACTGTGCCCTGTCCCCAGAGGTGGAGTCTACAGAGACAGGCAGGTTTCCTTGAGCTGCTGTGAGCTCCACCCAGTTGGAGCTTCCCAGCAGCTTTGTTTACCTACTTAAGCCTCAGCAATGGCGGGCGCCCCTCCCCCAGCCTCGCTGCTGCCTTGCCGGTAGATCACAGACTGCTGCGCTAGCAACGAGGGAGGCTCCGTGGGTGTGGGACCCTCCCGGCCAGGTGTGGGATATGATCTCCTGGTGTGCCTGTTTCCTAAAGCGCAGTATTGGGGTGGGAGTTACCGGATTTTCCAGGTGTTCTGTGTCTCAGTTCCCCTGGCTAGGAAAAGGGACTCCCTTCCCCCTTGCGCTTCCCAGGTGAGGCAATGCCTCGCCCTGCTTCAGCTCTCGCTGGTCGGGCTGCAGCAGCTGACCGGCTCCGATCGTCCGGCACTCCCCAGTGAGATGAACCCAGTACCTCAGTTGAAAATGCAGAAATCACCAGTCTTCTGTGTCGCTGGCGCTGGGAGTTGGAGACTGGAGCTGCTCCTATTCGGCCATCTTGCTCCGCCCCCCCACATTTTCTTAATCTATTAAAAAAATCGGGAAACAACAGGTGCTGGAGAGGATGTGGAGAAATAGGAACACTTTTACATTGTTGGTGAGACTGTAAACTAGTTCAACCATTGTGGAAAACAGTGTAGCAATTCCTCAAGGATCTAGGACTAGAAATACCATTTGACCCAGCCATCCCATTACTGGATATATACCCAAAGGATTATAAATCATGCTGCTATAAAGACACATGCACACGTATGTTTATTGCAGCACTATTCACAATAACAAAGACTTGGAATCAACCCAAATGTCCATCAGTGACAGAGTGGATTAAGAAAATGTTGTTTTCTTTTTTATATGCTTTTGTCTGGTTCTCATATCAGGGTAATACTGACCTCATTGAATACATTTGGAAGTGTTCCCTTCTCAATTTTTTGGAATAGGTTGAGTACTACTGGTATTAGTTCTTTAAATGTTTGGCAGAATTCAGCAGTGAAGCTGTCTTGAGTTTTGGTGTTTGTTTTTCTTTTTTTGTTTTTATTTTTTTTTGAATGGGAAAATTTTATTACATTCTTAATCTTATTACTTGGTACTGGTCTGTTCAGGTTTTGGATTTCTTCCTGGTTCAGTCTCGGTAGGTTGTAAATGTCTAGTAATTTGTCAATTTCTACTAGATTTTCTAATTTACTGACATATAGTTGCCCATTGTAGCCACTAATAATCCTTTGAATTTCTGCAGTATCAGTGTAATATGTCCTTTTCCATTTCTGATTTTATTTATTTGTGTCTTTTCTCCTTTTTTCTTAGTTAGCCTGGCTAAAAGTTTGTCAATTTTGTTTAAATTTTCAAAACACCAACTTTTTATTTCATTGGTCTTTTGCAGTTTTTCAATTTCAATTTCATTTATTTCTGCTCTGATTTTTATTTTTTTTCTATTAATTTTGGGTTTGGTTTGCTCTAGCTTTTCTAGCCCTTTAAGATTAATTTATGTGCATCTTTATATGTAAAGTATGTTTCTTGGAGAAAACTGATCAATGGGTCTTTTTTATTTTATTTTTTATTATTATTATACTTTAAGTTCTAGGGTACATGTGCATAACGTGCAGGTTTGTTACATATGTATACTTGTGCCATGTTGCTGTGCTGCACCCATCAACTCGTCAGCACCCATCAACTCATCATTTACATCAGGTATAACTCCCAATGCAATCCCTCCCCCCTCCCCCCTCCCCATGATAGGCCCCGGTGTGTGATGTTCCCCTTCCCGAGTCCAAGTGATCGCATTGTCTTTTTTAAAATTCTATTAACCACTCTATTTCTTTTGATTGAAGAGTTTGGTCAATTTGCATTCCATGTTATTATTGATAAGTAAGGATTTACTCTTGTCATTTTGTTATTTGTTTTCTAGTGGTTTCGTGGTCATTTCTTCTTCCTTTTTTTCCTTCCTATCTTTCTTTAGTGAAGCTGATTTTCTCTAGTAACATAATATAGTTTTACGCTTTTTATTTTTTTTGTGTCTCCATTGTTTGTTTTTTGATTTGAGGTTACCATGAGGCTTGCAAATGTTACCTTATAACCCATTATTTTAACGTGATAACAACTTAAAATTATTCACATAAACAAACAGAAAACTAATAAAAATACTACACCTCAACTTTGTCTTCCTGCTTTTTGACATTTTTTTGTTCCTATTTGTATATTAATGTGCTGATAATGTCTTAAAAAGTTGTTATAGTTATTCTTTGTGATTGGTTCATTATTTAATCTTTCTACTTAGGATAGGAGTAGTTTACATAACACAGTTGCAGTGTTTCATTTTTTTTTTTTTTAATTTATGTGTACTTTCTATTACCAGCATGTTGTGTACCCTCAGGTGATAATTTATTGCTCACTCTTTTTCTTTCTGATTGAAGTATTCCCTGTGGCATTTCTGTAGGCCAGGTATGGTGCTGATAAGATCCCTTAGCCTTTGTTTGTCTGGGAAGGTCTTTGTTTCTCTTTCATGTTTGAAGGATATTTTTGCTAGATATACTATTCTAGGGTAAATGTTTTTCCCTTTAGCGCTTTAAAAATGTCATGCCACTCTCTCCTGTCCTGAAAGGTTTCCACTGAAAAGTCTTAGGTCGGACGTATTGGAGTTCCATTTTATGTTATATGCCTCTTTTTCTGATTTCAGGATCCTGTCTTTATATTCGAGCTTTGGGAGTTAGATTATTAAGTGCTTTGAGGCAGTCTTCTTTGGGTTAAATCTGCTTGGTGTTCTATAATCCTCTTATATTTGAATATCAATATCTTTCTTCAGGTTTAGGATGTTCTCTGTTATTACATTTTTGAATAAACTTTCTACTCCCATCTCTTTCTTTATCTCCTCTTTAAGACTAGCAACTCTTCTAACAACTCTTAGAATCACCCTTTTGCAGCTATTTTCTAGATCCTGTAGCATGCTTCATGGATTTTTATTCTTTTTTCTTTTGTTCCTCTGTGCATTCTCAAGTAGCCTGTCCTCAGTCTCACTGATTCTTTATTTGGCTTGATGAATTCTGTTAGTAAAGGACTCTGATGCAGTCTTCAGTATGTCAATTACATTTTTTTCAGTTCCAAAATTTCTGCTTGATTCTTTTAAATTATTTCAATTTATTTACTAAGTTTATCTGATAGAATTCTGCATTCCTTTTCTGTGTTATCTTGAATTTCTTTAAGGTTCCTCTACACAGCTATTTGGAATGCTTTGAAACATAACATATCTGTGTTTCTCCAGGATTGGTCCCTGGTGCCTTATTTATTTCATTTGGTGAGGTCATGTTTTCCAGGTTGGAGTTGTTAGTAGATGTTCTTTGGTGTCCAGGCATTGAAGAGTTAGGTATTTATTGTAGTCCTCACTGACTGAGTTTATTGTACCTTTCTTACTGGGAAGGATTTCCAGATATTTAAAATAATTTGGGTGCTATGATCTAAGCTGTTTCTGCTTTTGGGGACATCCAAACCCAGTGATGCTGTGGTTCTTGAAAACTCTGAGATTACCCCCTTGATGGTCTTGGATAAGATCTGGGCAAGTTCTCTGGATTATAAGGCAGTGACCTTTGTTCTTCTTTTGCTTTCTCTCAAACAGTCTCTGTCTCTGCTCTGAGCCACCTGATGTCACAACTATGACTGCACTGGGTGAGACCTGAAGCAAACACAGCATTAGGTCTAATTCAAGGCCTTCTGTAACCACTCCTTGGCTGCTGCCTATGTTCACTCAAGGCCCTGGAGCTTACAATCAGTAGGTGGCAACGCAAGTCACACCTGTTTTATTCTCTTCAAGACGGTGAGGTCTCTCAGCCTTCAGATGGGTTCAGAGGTGCTGTCCAGGATTCAGAGACTGGAGAAGAGATACGTAAATAGAATGCTCTACAAAATGTGAAGATATTAGTGTCCCCTGTGAATGCTCAACAAAGAGTGACATGAGTGGAGGAGGATTTCAATAATCAGGTAAATAAAATGACCCATTCTGTGAATATGAGTCAGGCTTCATTACAAGCAACTCCTCTTATTTTCCAATGGTATCATGAACAAAGTGGACATGTTGGTAGGGATAGATGTTATCGATAGATTTGTAATGTATCAACTTTGCTGAGCCAAACTACATTTCCTGGAATTTCATTTATTGTATTTTTCCGTTTAGGATGGGCTGCAAAGGAGATTCTTCCAAGATTTCAGAAGCTGGAAGGGAGGCAGAATCCATTTGGTAACATAAACACACTATTGCTTATCTGCTGACTCAACTTGGGATGAAGCAGCAACTGAGTCAATTGTGTGTGTAGAGCTCAAGGACAAAGGTCCCTAGCTTCTGCAGAATACTATCATCACTAAGCTCACAGGCATCTAGAGCAGACATGTGCTTCAGTCTAATCTGTGGGCTTCCAGCTTCTACTCTTGGGGTTCCAGCCTTTTTTATGATATTACCTTTCTAACTGCATGTGCTGTGGACTTCAAGCACTTGAATCAGATGTAGAGACATTATGTGGACTGCTTGAGTAGCCCCCACAACTGTGTAAGCCAGATCTCTGTAACAAGTATTTATCCATCCACCCATTTATCTATCTATCTATCCATCTATTGATCTATCTAGCTGTATTAGTCCATTCTTGCACTCTATAGAGAGCTACCCAAGACTGGGTAATTTGTGGAGAAAGAGGTTTAATTGACTCCTAGCTCCACAGGATGTACAGAAGTCATGGCTAGGGAAGCCTCAGAAAATGTACAGTCATAGCAGAAGGTGAAGAAGAAACAAGGCATGTCTTCACATGGCCAAGAGGAGAGAGACAGTGAGTGAAGGGGGAAGTGCTACACACTTTCAAACAACCAGATCTCATGAGAACTCTCTCTTGAGACAGCACTAGGGGGATGGTGCTAAACCATTAGAAACCAGTCCCATGATTCAGTCAATCCCCACCATGCCTTACCTCCAACAATTGGGATCACAATACAACATGAGATTTTGGTGGGGACACGGACAAACCATATCACTATCTATCTATCTTTTACTGGTTCTACTTCTCAGGCTGGACCCTGACTGATATAGGAGTTATTCTGAAGCCAGGCCCTTTCCTCTGTGTACTGTCCTTTTTTTTTTTTTTTTTTTTTTTTTTTTTTTTTTTTTTTTTTTGCTCTGGGCCTACCTGTACCCCTCATTTCCCCAGTGACCATAGCCCATGGGTGTATTAATCATGGTTTCAAAAATTGTCTATATTTTATGATGCTTTGACTTTTGGGGCCCTTGATGGATGAGGAGAGACTTCCCTTCCCAGGGCTAGCTAATTCCTAGGGATAGAAAACAACCGTCATCTGATTACACCTGTCATATGCAAACAAACCAACCCAGAGCCCATGCCTGCCAACTACCTAATTTATTGAGTCACTATCCGCCTGTCTTAGTATTATCCCAGGACCAAGCACTAGGCAACCAGGGGTAGTATCTACAGCTCTGAGCCTACTGACATTGTTTAAACTAGTAAATCTTAAGTCACTTCCCTTGAACTGCCTTTTCTTTCCCATGGCAGCCACAATATAGTCCTGTACCTGTGTTTTCCCCTTGCTGCTTCTGCCTCCTACTAGACCCTGGTGCTTCCTCATGTGGCTCTGTGAGGAGCACCATCTCCTCTTTTCCTGGGAATTGTAAGTAATAAATTCCTCTTGCTAAGGTAGTTGTCTCTGTGCCTGTCATCTTACCATGCCTGATTAAGACAAATCTTGCGTAAATTTAAAAACAATGGGAAAAAATTGTCAATAAAATGGAAGATAATCCACACAGACAGGATATTTTATGACACTCAAATTATACTGTCTACTAGGGTGATACTGCCTACTAGGCATAGTTTGTTAACTAATTTTCTAGTCACGTATGAAGAGAATGACTTACCTGGTAATTTATTTAATCAGCTAATCAGAGGTGGTCCTCCACCAGAAATGTGAATGTTTAAAGGAAAGATTGAAATGATCATAAATCCTTAGAACTATATTTTTTACAGAGATAAAAAATTATGATTATATGAATATTCCCAAAGATAGCAATTAAGTTGTAAAAATCATATTGAAAATGCTGATCTTCAAACAAGTACTTAACCCTTACATATTTTGGTTTCCATGGCTGTAGTGGCAGAACTTGTATCCCATTGTTGCATTGATGATGTCATCCATGACATGTAACAGGCATTGAAAGAGTTGTCCTTATGGGCTTAGTGTCTATTCAGCTCAGTGTGGAGAAAAAATGTTTCTTTAGGAAACTGTGCTTATTTTCTTTCCTCTCACAATTGGATGTGAAAACCAAGTTTTACAATTCAGCGAAGAATGACTTATTTCTCAAAGTCTAGATTCAGAATACTTCATCTTCAACTGTGTTTATACAAAGTGTTTCCTTTGTGTCATCTGAAATTCACACTGGAAGAGAATTAAATACTGTCAACCAAGATGGAGAAAATGAGTGTATGTTTGGAACAATTACATTTTTGCAATCAGTGGAAAGACACCAGTACTTATACCATGTTCAACTCAAGCAGAAATGTTCAGAGGAAGTTGGTATCTTAAGGGATATACATTTTCTTAAGGGACTAACAGAAATGAGAAAATTGGATATAGTGTGGAAAAGAAATCTAGGCGAAATGGCAATGCTGCACACAATCCAACTTTTAAGATAGTCTCCAGGTTATGAAAATATGAGGCTGTCTTTGGAGATGATCTCAGATTCTGTAACTAGAAGAGACTTTTCATATTACCTGCAAAACAACAAACTGCAGTGATAGGAAAATGAAATTGATTTTAAATATGTGTGATACAGACTCTATTCATTGGTATGAAAGTTCAGGAAGGTATCTTGGAAAGCTGCCTTCACGTTCATCTCTCTGCTTTACTTAAACACTACTATTTTTAAAAGTAGGCCTGATAGTGTCTCTGGGATACAGTTAACAGAGAAATTGCTATAGAAAACATATAACTATGATAATGTTGAAAATGTCTGTGTAATACCTTCCAATGTTAAAATGAAAAGCTGAAGTTATGCTTTCTAGGAAGTTTCATAGAAAATCTTTTCATACTTTTGTCAGCAGCAAAATGATCGACTAAGAGCAGGTACAAAGGCTAATTATTTTAATTTATTTCCTTCGAGATTTTGAGTGCCTTTAAAAATTAAACATTTGCTGATTTTTAAAAAATCTGTTAATTTTCATGTTATGTGAAGTACTTTCTAATTCCTTATATAATTTATTGTCTATTTCCTAATTTTTATAACTTTGTTAATATTATTATGGATGGTCATTGGATTTTTTTCCTTTTAAAATGATTATAACTTCTTTTCATAAATGCATAGCATTTGACACTTCCTGTTTCAGTGAAGTTGGTATTAGAAAACATAAAATATTAGTGTACAGCCATACAAACCTGAACACACCCAATCTTGTCTGATCTCAGAAGCTAAGCAGGGTCGGGTCTGGTTAGTACTTGGAGGGGAGAAAACAAAAAAATCAGATGTATTTTTATAATTTAATTTAAATAATTACTACAGTTTATTTGATAAGATTTCAACTTGATCTTGTTTAGTTATTTTCCCCTCCCCTCTCAGTTAACAGATAACTATGGCAGTGCTTCATATAATCGAGGATGGCCTTTATTATTTAAACTTGCTGACATTTGCTATTTTGGAAAAAAGTGACCTTTCCTAATGGCATTCTATATTATTGGGGCTGGAGAATTACATTTATGCAACACATTGACCTGGCTTCTTCTCATTTACTTCTCTGCCAAAATTCTATGAACTGAGGAGTTGGTTTATTTTCATCAGCTGTTATTTCTGCAGGGACTCTTATGAAAACCACTTGAATCACATACTTGGTTCTTAAAAATTAGCATAACTTATACTTTTATTCAAAGCTAAAAATCAGTCTTCTTTAAAAAAAAAACTAAAAATATGCCACTTTCTTTCTTAAGGTAGGTTTAGTAGGTTCATACATTTTGGTATAAGGTCTGAAACTCTAAACCACAATGGTCACCTAAATAGCAAGTGGAAGAACAAGGATTTGCTCTCACCTCTGTCTTTCACAAAGTTCTGAGGTCCTAATTATGAGAAAAACTTCATCTGAAGAAGTGTGTAATGGAGTTGTTTTACTGCTTTTTTAAAACAAGTTCTTCAACCCTTCATTCACAAATTAATTTTTCCTTAGAAAACTCAAGCCATTTTAGATATTAGCTAATTACTGACTTTTGAGCATGCAAGATTTATCATCTTCAATGATGATGCTTTCCTTAAGCCTCTGCCCATTCACATTGTTTTCTTTTAATATTTAAGCATTGACTTCTTAGTGTAGAAGCAATTAATGAATGCATTATCGATGAAAATAACAGAAGTTACATGCTTCTTTTATTTGCTTCTCTAAGGCCAGGAATGGTAATGAAGCTCCTGCTAATATTATAACTCTGAGTTACTGCGTTGTACTCTCTCTAGCTCTCCTGACTCACTGGCCACATCTTTGTACGTAATTTCTTTATCAACTGTGACCATATTCTTTCTTTCTTGAGAATCTTACAGACAAACACAAGCATGCGCGCACACACACACACCAAGCACAAATACATCCTCCACATGTCCATAATAGACACACATGTTTGTATGTTAGACTTAGCTTTGCAAATGATCATAGCTATGATTTGAATGTGTGTATTCCCCTCAAATTCATATGTTGAAAACTAAGACCCAATGTAATAGTAATAGAAGGGTGCACCCTCCAGTTGAGTTTACACAGAAGCAGGATCACTAGGCCAGAAGATCTAGCAAGTGTTGTTTACCTGGCTACCAGTGGTAGGAGCTCATGGGGTCACCTGCCCTGCTGTCTGACTGTATCCCAGAACAACAGGAGGCTGTGTCCTCCAGTCAAATTCACATGGAATCAGGTTAAGAAAGTTTTGTTAACAATCCTAGTTTGTTAAGTATTTGAATTATGAAAGAGTGCATGGTATTGTCAAATGCTTTTTATGCATCTCTTAAAATGATCATGGTTATCCCCCTTTATTCTATTAATATGCTGCATTTCATTGATTGAGTTTCACTTGCTCTTTTATAGAATTAACCAGTGAAGCCATCATCTGATAGGCTTTTTCTTGTGAGAAGATTTTTTTAATACTATTATTAGCTCAATCTTTTATTTATTTATTTATTTATTTATTTTTCTAGACTTTAAGTTCTAGGGTACATGTGCAAAACGTGCAGGTTTGTTACATATGTATACTTGTGCCATGTTGGTGTGCTGCACCCATCAACTCGTCAGCACTCATGAACTCATCATTTACGTCAGGTATAACTCCCAGTGCCACCCCTCCCCCACTCCCCCTCCTTGTAATAGACCCCGGTGTGTGATGTTCCCCTTCCCGAGTCCAAGCGATCTCATTGTTCAATTCCCACCTACAAGTGAGAACATGCGGTGTTTGGTTTTCTATTCTTGCGATAGCTTGCTAAGAATGATGGTTTCCAGCAGCATCTATGTCCCTACAAAGGACACGAACTCATCCATTTTAATGGCTGCATAGTATTCCATGGTATATATGTGCCACATTTTCTTAATCCAATCTGTCACTGATGGACATTTGGGTTGATTCCAAGTCTTCGCTATTGTGAATAGGGCCGCAATGAACATACGTGTGCATGTGTCTTTATAGCAGCATGATTTATAATCCTTTGGGTATATACCCAGTAATGGGATGGCTGGGTCATATGGTACTTCTAGTTCTAGATCCTTGAGGAATCATCACACTGTTTTCCACAATGGATGAACTAGTTTACAGTCCCATCAACAGTGTAAAATTGTTCCTATTTCTCCACATCCTCTCCTGCACCTATTGTTTCCTGATTTTTTAATGATTGCCATTCTAACTGGTGTGAGATGGTATCTCATTGTGGTTTTGATTTGCATTTCTCTGATGGCCAGTGATGATGAGCATTTTTTTCATGTGTCTGTTGGCTGTGTGCATGTCTTGTTTTGAGAAGTGTCTGTTCATATCCTTTGCCCACTTTTTGATGGGGTTGTTTGTTTTTATCTTGTAAATTTGTTTGAGTTCTTTGTAGGTTCTGGATATTAGCCCTTTGTCAGATGAGTAGATTGTAAAAATTTTCTCCCATTCTGTAGGTTGCCTGTACACTCTGATGGTAGTTTCTTTTGCTGTGCAGAAGCTCTTTAGTTTAATTAGATCCCATTTGTCAATTTTGGCTTTTGTTGCCATTGCTTTTGGTGTTTTAGACATGAAGTCCTTGCCCATGCTTATGTCCTGAATGGTTTTATCTAGATTTTCTTCTAGGGTTTTTATGGTATTAGGTCTAACATTTAAGTCTCTAATCCATCTTGAATTAATTTGCATATAAGGAGTAAGGAAAGGATCCAGTTCCAGCTTTCTACTTATGGCTAGCCAATTTTCCCAGCACCATTTATTAAATAGGGAATCCTTTCCCCATTTCTTGTTTCTCTCAGGTTTGTCAAAGATCAGATGGCTGTAGATGTGTGGTATTATTTCTGAGGACTCTGTTCTGTTCCATTGGTCTATATCTCTGTTTTGGTGTCAGTACCATGCTGTTTTGGTTACTGTAGCCTTGTAGTATAGTTTGAAGTCAGGTAGCGTGATCCCTCCAGCTTTGCTCTTCTGACTTAGGATTGCCTTGGCTATGTGGGCTCTTTTTTGGTTCCATATGAACTTTAAAGCAGTTTTTCCCAATTCTGTGAAGAAAGTCAGTGGTAGCTTGATGGGGATGGCATTGAATCTATAAATAACCTTGGGCAGTATGGCCATTTTCACAATATTGATTCTTCCTCTCCATGAGTATGGTATGTTCTTCCATTTGTTTGTGTCCTCTTTTATTTCACTGAGCAGTGGTTTGTAGTTCTCCTTGAAGAGGTCCTTCACATTCCTTGTAAGTTGGATGCCTAGGTATTTTATTCTCTTTGAAGCAATTGTGAATGGAAATTCATTCATGATTTGGCTCTCTGTTGGTCTGTCACTGGTGTATGAGAATGCTTCTGATTTTTGCACATTAATTTTGTATCCTGAGACTTTGCTGAAGTTTCTTATCAGCTTCAGGAGATTTTGGGCAGAGATGATGGGGTTTTCTAAATATACAATCATGTCATCTGCAAACAGGGACAATTTGACTTCTTCTTTTCCTAACTGAATAGCCTTTATTTCCTTCTCTTGCCTGATTGCCCTAGGCAGAACTTCCAACACTGAGTTGAATAGGAGTGGTGAAAGAGGGAATCCCTGTCTTGTGCCAGTTTTCAAAGGGAATGCTTCCAGTTTTTGCCCATACAGTATGATATCGGCAGTGGGTTTGTCATAAATAGCTCTTACTATTTTGAGATACTTTCCATCAATACCCAATTTATTGAGAGTTTTTAGCATGAAGGGCTGTTGAATTTTGTCAAAGGCCTTTTCTGCATGTATTGAGATAATCATGTGGTTTCTGTCTTTGGTTCTGTTTATGTACTGGATTATGTTTATTGATTTGTGTATGTTGAAGCAGCCTCCCATCCTAGGGATGAAGCCCAGTTGATCATGGTGGATAAGCTTTTTGATGTGCTGTTGGATTTGGTTTGCCGAATTTTTGGTTTGAGGAATTTGCATCGATATTCTTCAGGGATATTGGTCTAAAATTCTTTTTTTTGTTGTGTCTCTGCCAGGATTTGGTATCAAGATGATGTTGGCCCCATAAAATGAATTAGGGAGGATTCCCTCTTTTTCTATTGATTGGAATAGTTTCAGAAAGAATGGTACCAGATCCTCCTTGTACCTCTGGCAGAAGTCAGCTATGAATCCATCTGGTCCTGGACGTTTTTTGGTTGGTAGGTTATTAACTATTGCCTCAATTTCAGAGCCTGCTATTGGTCTATTCAGAGAGTCAATTTCTTCCTGGTTTAGTCTTGGGAGAGTGTAAGTGTCCAGGAAATTATGCATTTCTTCTAGATTTTCTAGTTTTTTTGCGTAGAGGTGTTTATAGTATTCTCTGATGGTAGTTTGTATTTCTGTGGGGTCGGTGGTGATATCCCCTTTATCGTTTTTTATTGCATCTATTTGATTCTTCTCTCTTTTCTTCTTTATTAGTCTTGATAGCGGTCTATCAATTTTGTTGATCTCATCAAAAAACCAACTCCTGGATTCATTGATTTTTTTGGAGGGTTTTTTTTTGTCTCTCTCTCCCCTTCAATTCTGCTCTGATGTTAGTTATTTCTTGCCTTCTGCTAGCTTTTGAATGTGTTTGCTCTTGCTTCTCTAGTTCTTTAATTTTGGTGTTAGAGTGTCAATTTTAGATCTTTCCTGCTCTCTCTTGTGGGCATTTAGTGCTATAAATTTCCGCCTACACACTGCTTTAAATGTGTCCCAGAGATTCTGGTATGTTGTATCTTTGTTCTCATTGGTTTCAAAGAACATCTTTATTTCTGTCTTTATTTTGTTATGTACCCAATAGTCATTCAGGAGCAGGTTGTTCAGTTTCCATGTAGTTGAGTCATCTTAATTGAGTTTCTTACTCCTGAGTTCTAGTTTGACTGCACTGTGGTCTGAGAGACAGTTTGTTATAATTTCCGTTCTTGTACATTTGCTGAGGAGTGCTTTACTTCCAATTATGTGGTCAATTTTGGAATAAGTGTGAAGTGATGCTGAGAAGAATGTATACTCTATTGATTTCGGGTGGAGAGTTCTGTAGATGTCTATTAGGTCCACTTGGTGCACAGTTGAGTGCAATTCCTGGATATCCTTGTTAACTTTCTGTCTTGTTGATCTGTCTAATGTTGACAGTGGGGTGTTGAAGTCTCCCATTATTATTGTATGGGAGTCTAAGTCTCTTTGTAAGTCTCTGAGGACTTGCTTTATGAATCTGGGTGCTCCTGTATTGGGTGCATATAGGTTTAGGATAGTTAGCTCTTACTGTTGAATTTATCCCTTTACCATTATGTAATGGCCTTCTTTTTCTCTTTTGACCTTTGATGGTTTAAAGTTTGTTTTATCAGAGACCAGGATGGAAACTCCTGCTTTTTTTGTTCTCCATTTGCTTGGTAGATCTTCCTCCATCCCTTTATTCTGAGCCTATGTGTGTCTCTGCATGTGAGATGGGTCTCCTGAATACAGCAAACTGATGAATCTTGACTCTTTATCCCATTTTCCAGTCTGTGCCTTTTAATTGGATGATTTAGTCCATTTACATTTAAGGTTAGTACTGTTATGTGTGAACTTGATCCTGTCATTGCGATATTAACTGGATATTTTGCTCTTTAGTTGATGCAGTTTCTTCCCAGCCTCGATGGTCTTTACATTTTGGCATGTTTTTGCAATGGCTGGTACCGGTTGTTCCTTTCCATGTTTAGTGCTTCCTTCAGGGTCTCTTGTAGGACAGGCCTGGTGGTGACAATATCTCTAAGCATTTGCTTGTCTCTAAAGGATTTTGTTTCTCCTTCACTTATGAAACTCAGTTTGGCTGGATATGAAATTCTGGGTTGAAAATTCTTTTCTTTAAGAATATTGAATATTGGCCCCCACTCTGTTTTGGTTTGTAGAGTTTCTGCCGAGAGATCCACTGTTAGTCTGATGAGCTTCCCTTTGTGGGTAACCCGACTTTTCTCTCTGGCTGCCCTTAACAGTTTTTCCTTCATTTCAACTTTGGTGAATATGACAATTATGTGTCTTGGAGTTGCTCTTCTCGAGGAGTGTCTTTGTGGCGTTCTCTGTATTTCCTGAATTTGAATGTTGGCCTGCCTTATTAGGTTGGTGAAGTTCTCCTGCATGATATCCTGAAGAGTGTTTTCCAACTTGGCTCCATTTTCCCCCTCACTTTCAGGCACCCCAATCAGACGTAGATTTGGTCTTTTCACATAATCCCATACTTCTTGAAGACTTTGTTCATTTCTTTTTCCTCTTTTTTCTTTAGACTTCTCTTCTCACTTCATTTCATTCATTTGATCCTCAATCGCTGATACTCTTTCTTCCAGTTGATCGAGTCGGTTACTGAAGCTTGTGCATTTGTCACGTATTTCTCGTGTCGTGGTTTTCATCTCTTTCCTTTCGTTTATGGCCTTCTCTGCATTAATTATTCTGGTTATCAGTTCTTCCACTCTTTTTTCAAGATTTTTAGTTTCTTTGTGCTGGGTACATCATTCCTCCTTTAGCTCTGAGAAGTTTGATGGACTGGAGCCTTCTTTTCTCATCTCGTCAAAGTCATTCTCCGTCCAGCTTTGATCCGTTGCTGGCGATGAGCTGCGTTCCTTTGCAGGGGGAGATGCGCTCTTATTTTTTGAATTTCCAACTTTTCTGCCCTGCTTTTTCCCCATCTTTGTGGTTTTATCTGCCTTTGGTCTTTGATGATGGTGATGTACTGATGGGGTTTTGGTGTGGGTGTCCTCTCTGTTTATTAGTTTTCCTTCTAACAGTCAGGACGCTCAGCTGTAGGTCTGTTGGAGATTGCTTGAGGTCCACTCCAGACCCTGTTTGCCTGGGTATCAGCAGCAGAGGCTGCAGAAGATAGAATATTGCTGAACAGCATGTGATCCTGTCTGATTCTTGCTCTGGATGCTTCCTCTCAGGGGTGTACTCCACCATGTGAGGTGTGGGGTATCAGTCTGCCCCTAGTGGGGGATGTCTCCCAGTTAGGCTACTCAGGGGTCAGGGACCCACTTGAGCAGGCAGTCTGTCCGTTCTCGGATTTCAACCTCCGTGTTGGGAGATCCACTGCTCTCTTCAAAGCTGTCAGACAGAGTTGTTTGCGTCTGCAGAGGTTTCTGCTGCTTTTTGTTGTTGTTGTTGTTGTTTTTGTTGTTTAGCTGTGCCCTGTCCCCAGAGGTGAAGTCTACAGAGACAGGCAGGCCTCCTTGAGCTGCTGTGAGCTCCACCCAGTTCGAGCTTCCCAGCAGCTTTGTTTACCTACTTAAGCCTCAGCAATGGTGGGCACTCCTCCCCCAGCCTCGTTGCTGCCTTGCCGTTAGATTGCAGACTGCTGTGCTAGCAAGGAGGGAGGCTCCGTGGGTGTGGGACCCTCCCGTCCAGGAGTAGGATATAATCTCCTGATGTGCTGTTTGCTAAGACCCGTGGTAAAGCACAGTACTAGGGTGGGAATTACCCGATTTTCCAGGTTTTGTGTGTCTCAGTTCCCCTGGCTAGGAAAAGGGATTCACTTCCCCCTTGTGCTTCCCAGGTGAGAGGATGCCTCACCCTGCTTCAGCTCTCACTGGTTGGGCTGCACCAGCTGACCAGCACAGATTGTCTGGCACTCCCCAGTGAGATGAACCCGGTACCTCAGTTGAAACTGCAGAAATAACCCATCTTCTGTGTCATTTGCACTGGGAGCTAGAGACTGGAGCTGTTCCTACTCGACCATCTTGCTCCAGGAAGAGCTCAATCTTTTACTTGTCATAGATTCATTAGGTTTTCTATTTCTTTTGGGTCAGTTTTGTAGTGTGTGCCTTTCTAGGAATGTGTCCATTTAGTAAGTCAACTAAGTTTCTGTTATTTAGTGAATCAGCTCTGTGATCTAGTATGTCAACTAGCCTTTTGATCTATAATTGTTTATAATATTCATTGATCATACATTATCAATTTTAGTAATTTTTCTTCCCATATTTTCATCAATCTAGCTGAAAGTATATTAATTTTGTGGCTATTTTCAATTAAACAGCTGTTGGTTTTGTTAATTTTGTATTCTTGCTTTCCTTATTTGTACTCAAATTTTAATTTATTTCTTTCTATTTCATTTGGGTTTAGCTTGCTCTTTTTTCTAGTCTTCTAAGGGATACAATTAAGTTATTCATTCAAACTGTTTCTTCTCCTTAAATATAGACATTTAAAATTACAGATTTTCTTCTGAGCAGAACGTTAGTTGCATCTCATTAGTTTTTGTATGACGTGTCTTCATTTTTATGCAAAGTGGTAAAGATCTACATTTGACACCCTATTATCACAATAAAAGAACTAGAGAAGCAAGAGGAAACAAATTCAAAAGCTAGCAGAAGACAAGAGATAACCAATATCAGAGCAGAATTGAAGGAGGTAGAGGCATGAAAAACCCTTCAAATAATCAGTGAATCCAGGAGCTTGCTGTTTGAAAAGATTGACGAAATAGATAGACTGCTAGCCAGACTCATAAAGAGGAAAAAAGAGGAGAATCAAATAGACACAATAAAAAATGAAAAAGGGGTGATCACCACTGATCTGACAAAAATACAAACTACCATCAGAGAATACTATAACACCTCTATGCAATTAAACTAGAAAAACTAGAAGAAATGGCTAAATTCCTGGACACATACACCCTCTCAAGACTAAACCAGGAAGAAGTCAAATCCCTCAATAGACCAATAACAAGTTCTGAAATTGAGGAAGTAATTGATAACCTACCAACCAAAAAAGTCCAGGACCAGACAGATTCACAGCCAAATTCTACCAGTGGTACAAAGAGGGGCTGGTACCGTTGTTTTCTGAAACTATTCCAAACAATAGAGAAAGAAGGACTCCTCCCTAACTCATTTTATGAGGCCAACATCATCCTGATAACAACACCTTGTGTTTTCTAGTTTTCTTTCTGATTTCTTCTTTAAAATGTTGGCTACTTAAAAGTGTAATTTTTCAGTGTCACATATTTGTGTATTTCTTAATCTTTCTTTTGTTATTTGTTTCTAGTTTTATTCTGCTGTGGTCAGAGAACCGACTTTGTATAATTTCAGTCCTCCAAAATGTGTTGAGTTGTGTTTTAAGGCCTAATATATCATTATCCTGGAGAATGTTTTATGTGCACTTGAGAAGAACATGTAACCTTTTGTGATTGGGTTGGTTGGTCTATGAATTTCTGTTATGTCTTATTGTTTTTTCATATTTGTTGTGTCCTCTATTTCCATTTTGCACTTTCGTGTACTTGTTTAATCTATTATCATAAGTGGGATATCAAAGTATTCATCCATTATTAGAGAACTGTATATTTGTCCCTTCAATTCTGTCATTGTTTTTCTTTATATGTTTTGGAGCTCTCTTCCTAGGTGTCTTGGGTTTAGATTGTTTTTCTTATTTTAATTTCTTAAGGACAAAGTTAGATTACTGATGTGAGACCTTCCTGTTTAGATATAGACATATAAAGCTACACATTTTCTTGGAGCATTTCTTTCCTTGCAGCCAAAAAGATTTTATAAGTTGTATTTTCATTTTTATTTATCTCAAAGTATTTTCTAATTTTCCTTGTAATTTCTTTATTCCCCCATTGAATTTTAAGAGTTGTCTTTAATTTCTACATATTTTTTGATTTCTCATTTTTTAAATCAATTTGTAGTTTCATTCCATTATAATTGGACAATTTACTTTGCATTAGTTCAGTAATTTTATTTTTTTGAGGCTTGTTTTATTACCTAGGACAGGATCTATCCTGGAGAATGTCCCATACCACTTCAGAAGAATGTGTAGTCTGCTGTTGTTGGTTAAAGTGTTCTATACGTGTCTGTCTGGTTTAGTTGACTTAGAGTGTTGTTCACGACTACTATTTTCTTTTTTGCTATGGTTTCAATGATTGTTTCCTTCAAAATTCATGTGGAAATTTAATTGTAATTGTGACAATACTGAGAGGTGGAACCTTTAGAGGTGCTTAGGTCATAAGGGCTCTACCCTCATGAATGTACTAATGTCATTATCACAGGAATGGGTTTGTTATTGCAGAAGTGGGCTTGCCTCCATCTTCCTCTTTCTCTTGCTCTGTCTTTCCCTTCTGCCTTCTCCCATGATGTGATGCAGCACAAAAGTCATAGCCAGATGCCAGTGTCTCAGTCTTTGATGCCCCAGGCTCCAGAATTGTGAGCCAATAAATTTCTGTTTATTGTAAACTACCTATCCTATGATATTTTGTTACAGCAGTGCTAAATAGACTGAGACAAAAAATAATGCCAGAGAATGCAGTGTTGCTATATCAAATACCTGAATATGTGGAAGTAGCTTTGGGACTGGGTAATGGGTAGAGAAAGGAACAGTTTTGAAATGAATGCTGGAATAAGCCTGTATTACTATGAATGGAGCATTAAGGGCAACTCTGGTTAAAACTCAGAAGAAGAGAATAGCTGTAGAAAAATCTGAATCTTCCTAGAAATTTCTCAAGTGGTTGTGATCAGAATGTTTGTAGAAATATAGATGATAATAATTATTTTGATAAGGTCTCAGATGATAGTGAGGATTATCTCATTGAAAACTTCAGTAAAGGCTATATTTGTTAGAAAGTGCCAAAGAATTTGTCTGAACTGTGTACAGGCCTGAGGGCTCTCAAGAAAGCAGAATGAGAAACAGCTCCCAAAATCCAAATACCTCCCACCAGACCCCAGCTCCAACATTGGGGATTACAATTCAACACAAGATTTGGATGGGGACACAGATCCAGGCCAAAAAAAAAAAAAAAAAAAAATCAATGAACTGTAACATCTGGTAGAATAATTTTCTAAGCAAAATATTGAAGGAGCTGTATGGTTTATTTTAACTGCATATAGTCAAATGAAAGAAGAGAAAAACTAAAGAATCAATTTATAATTAGAATGGGAAAAATAACATAAAGATTTGGAAAATGTTCAGTCTGGTCACGTAGTGATTGAAAAGGTATATTTAGGAGAGCAAACAAAAGTGGTGCCAAGCAACTCCTTGTTAAAGAGAGTAGTAGGAATAGAAGGAAGACAGGTGTTATTCATCAAGACAATAGGGGAATGACCCTGAAAACATTTTAGAGATCTTCAAGGCAAGCTAGTACTTTAAAGGTAAGGTTTCAAGAGAAGCACACATCGGGATGTCGGGATTTACTGCTCTGTACTGCCACAAGACTCTACTCCCTGTATTCTGGTGAAGTACCCCTTGGCCTCCCCAACCATGGTTCAAGCGGGCCTTGCTGCCACTCTGGCCACCCCTCCAGCCACCACTCTGTAATGCACAGTTCATAAACCTTAGCATTGTCTATGTGGTTTTCATTATGCAGGCAAGCATAGTGTACAAGCTGTGGAGGCATAGCTGCCTTTATCTAGATTTCAAATAAAGATGAAGAGGTCTATGATAGGGGTGAAACCACCATTAAGAGTCCCCACTAGAGAAATGTCTAGTGGGGTTGTGAGGAGTTAGAAAATCCAGAACTATAAGCCTACCAGTGATCACATTGGCCTGGGAGAGCTGCAGGCACAAGCCTCCAAGTTACAAAAGCTGTTGTGTAAGCTGAGTCCAGCAAGACCACAGGGTTGGGACTGCCTTGGGAATGGGAATTCAACTCTTGCCCCAGTGTGTCCAGGAGGTAGGACATAAAGTCAATGGAGATTATCGTCAAGACTTAGGATATAGTGTTGTTTGCTTTTTTGGGATTTTATACTTACTTGGAACAAGTTATTCCTTTTCTCTTGCCTATTTCTTTTGGAATGGAAATATCTATTTTACGCCTGTGCCATCACTGTATTTTAAAATTAGGTAACTCACTTGATTTAACAGACACAGCTGGAGAGGAATTCGCCTCAGGATATATTTTGCCTTCAGTTTTACTCATATATAATTTAGATGACACTCTGGACTTAGGACTTTTGAGCTGGTGCTGGAAAAAGTTAAAAATCTGGGGGCTATTGAGATAAAATAAATGAATTTCGTATGTGAGAAAGACATGAGTTTTTGGTGCTGAGAGCAGAATGCTATGGTTTGAACGTTTGTTTCCTCCAAAACTCATGTTGAAATTTAATTGCCATTGTAACAATATTTAAAAATGAGACCTTAATAGATGTTTGGGTCATGAGAGCTTCCCACTAATAAATGAACTAATTTCATTATTGTGGGAGTGGCTTTCTTCTTGTGAGAGTGGGTTTGCCTCCTTTTGCTCTCATTTTCACTCTCTCCTTTGCCTTTCTGACATGTTATAATGCAGCAAGAAGACCCTGACTAGATGGGGGCACCTTGATCGTGAACTTCCCACTCTCCAGAACCATGAGAAATAAATTTGTTATTATTAAAAATCACTCAGTCTGTGACATCCTGTCATAGCAGTACAAAATCAACTAAGAAAATTGCTGATATTCTATCTACTCATTCCATTTTTTTAAATGAGGTAGTGACATCTCCAACTACTAGTGTCGAATTATCTAGTTCTCCTTTAATTATGCCAGTTTTACTTTATGCAAAAGGACTCTGTATGTACTCTTAAGTTTACAATTGTTATGTATTCTTTATGAGTTTACCCTGTTATAAAACATTTTTTGTCACTATAAACAGATGCTTTTGCTTGAAGTCTATTTTATCTGATATAAGTATAGCATAGCTAAAAACAAAATCTCCCAACACAGAAATCCTCTCCATGAAAGAAGTAAAAAAGAAAATACTGGGGGGCACCCAAGGTGGCCAAATAGGAACAGCTCCAGCCTCCAGCTCCCAGTGTGACAGACACAGAAGACAGGTGATTTCTGCATTTACAACTGAGGTACCAGGCTCATTTCAATGGGGCATGTCAGACAGTCAGTGCTGGTCAGTGGGTGCAGCCCAACCAGTGAGAGCTGAAGCAGGGCCAGGCATCACCTCACCTGGGAAGCACAAGGGGGAAGGGAATTCCTATTCCTAGCCAATGGAAAGTGAGACACACAACACCTGGAAAATTGGGTAACTCCCACCCTAATACAGTGCTTTACCAAGGGTCTTAGCAAATGGCACACCAGGAGATTATATCCCATGCCTGGCCAAGACGGTCCCATGCCCATGGAGCCTCCCTCATTGTTAGCACAGCAGTCTGAGATCTAACTGCAAGGCAGCAGTGAAGCTGGGGGAGGGGTGCCCAACATTACTGAGGCTTAAGTAGGTAAACAAAGCTGCCAGGAAGCTCGAACTGGGTGGAGCCCACCGCAGATCAAGGAGGCCTGCCTGTCTCTGTAGACTCCACCTCTGGGGACAGTGCATAGCTAAACAAAAGCAGCAGAAACTTCTGCAGATGCAAATGTCCCTGTCTGGCAGTTTTGAAGAGAGCAGTGGTTCTCCCAGCACAGAGGTTGACATCTGAGAATGGACAGACTGCCTGCTCAAGTGGGTCTCTGACCCCTGAGTATCCTAATTGGGAGATATCTCCCACTAGGGGCAGACTGACAACTCACACCTCACATGGCTGGGTACACCTCTGAGACAAAGCTTCCAGAGCAAGAATCAGACAGCAACACTTGCTGTTCAGCAATATTCTATCTTCTGCAGCCTCTGCTGCTGATAGCCAGGAAAACAGGGTCTAGATGGGACCGGAAGCAAACTCCAACAGACTTTCAGCTGAGGGTTCTGACTGTTAGAAGGAAAACTAACAAACAGAAAGGACACCCACGGCAAAACCCCATCAATATGTCATAATCATGAAAGACCAAAGGCAGATAAAATCACAAAGATGGGGAATAAGCAGTGCAGAAAATCTGGAAATTCAAAAAATAAGAGTGCATCTCCCCCGCAAAAGGAAAACTGTTCATCCAACGGTAAAAAGCTGGAATGAGAATGACTTTGACAAGCTAAGAGAAGAAGACTTCAGTTGATCAAAATTCTCAGAGCTAAAGGAGGAACTACGTACCCAATGCAAAGAAAATTAAAACCTTGAAAAAAGAATGGAAGAATAGATAACTAGAATAATCAATGCAGAGAAGTCCATAAATGAACTGATAGAGTTGAAAACCATGACAAAAGACCTACGTGACAAATGCACAAGCTCCAGTAACCAACTCAATCAACTGGAAGAAAGAGTAACAGTGATTGAAGATCAAATGAATGAAATGAAAGCGAGAAGTATTTTGAGAAAAAGGAGTAAAAAGAAATGAACAAAGCCTCCAAAAAATATGGGATTATGTGAAAAGACCAAATCTACGTCTGATTGGTGTGCCTGAAAGTGACGGGGAGATGGAACCAAGTTGGAAAACACTCTGCAGGATATTATCCAGGAGAACTTCCACAACCTAGCAAGGCAAGCCAACATTCAAATTCAGGAAATACAGAGAATGCCACAAAGATACTTCTCAAGAAGAGCAACTCCAAGACATATAATTGCCAGATTCACCAAACTTGAAATGAAGGAAAAAATGCTAAGTGTGGCCAGAGAGAAAGGTTGGGTTACCTATAAATGGAAACCCATCAAACTAAGAGCAGATCTCTCGGCAGAAACTCTACAAGGCAGAAGAGAGTGGGGGCCAATATTTAATATTCTTAAAGAAACGAATTTTCAACCCAGAATTTCATATCCAGCCAAACTAAGTTTCATAAATGAAGGAGAAAAAAATTCCTTTAGAGACAAGCAAATGCTTAGAGATATTGTCAACACCAGGCCTGTCCTACAAGAGATCCTGAAGGAACCACTAAACATGGAAAGGAACAGCTGGTACCAACCATTGCAAAAAAGTCCAAAATATAAAGACCATTGATGCTAGGAAGAAACTGCATCAACTAACGAGCCAAATAACCAGCTAATATCACAATGATAGGATCAAGTTCACACATAACAATATTAGCATAAAATGTAAATGGACTAAATGGTCCAATTAAAAGACACAGTCTGGGAAATTGGATAAAGAGTCAAGACCCATCAGTTTGCTGTATTCAGGAGACCCATCTCACATGCAGAGACAAACAGAGGCTCAAAATAAAGGGATGGAGGAAGATCTACCAAGCAAATGGAAAACAAAATAAGCATGGGTTGCAATCCTAGTCTCTTTTAAAACGACTTTAAACCATCAAAGATCAAAAGAGACAAAGAAAGCCATTTCATGATGGTAAAGGGAACAATTCATCAGGAAGAACTAACTATCCTAAATATATATGCACACAATACAGGAGCACTCAGATTCATAAAGCAAGTCCTCAGAGACTTACAAAGAGACTTAGACTCCCATACAATAATGATGGCAGAATTTAACACCCCACTGTCAACATTGGACAGATCAACGAGACAAAAAGTTAACAAGGATATCAAAGAATTGAACTCAACCCTGCACCAAGTGGATCTAGCAGACATCTACAGAATTCTGTACCTCAAATCAACAGAATATACATCCTTTTCAGCACCACATCACACTTATTCCAAATTGACCACATAGTTGGAAGCAAACTACTCCTCAGCAAATGTAAAAGAACAGAAATTATAAAAAACCGTCTCCAAACCACAGTGCAATCAAACAAGAACTCAGGAATAAGAAACTCAATCAAAAAGGCTCAACTACATGGAAACTGAAAAACCTGCACCTGAATGACTACTGGGTACATAACAAAATAAAGGCAGAAACAAAGATGTTCTTTGAAACCAATGAGAACAAAGATACAACATACCAGAATCTCTGGGACACATTTAAAGCAGTGTGTAGAGGGAAATTTATAGTACTAAATACCCACAAGAGAAAGCAGGAAAGATCTAAAATTGACACCCTAACATCACAATTAAAAGAACTAGAGAAGCAAGAGTGAAAACATTCAAAAGCTAGCAGAAGGCAAGAAATAACTAAGATCAGAGCAGAATTGAATAAGAGACAGAGACACAAAAAACCCTCCAAAAAATCAATGAATCCAGGAGCTGGTTTTTGGAAGAGATCAACAACATTGATAGACCACTATCAAGACTAATAAAGAAGAAAAGAGAGAAGAATCAAATAGATGCAATAAAAAATGATAAACGGGATATCACCACTGACCCCACAGAAATACAAACTACTATCATGGAATACTATAAATACCCCTATGCAAATAAACTAGAAAACCTAGAAGAAATGGATAATTTCCTGGACACTTACACTCTCCCAAGATTAAACCAGGAAGAAGTGGAATTCCTGAATAGACCAACAGCAGGCTCTGAAATTGAGGCAATAATTAATAGCCTACCAACCAAAAAAAGTCCAGGACCAGACGGATTCCCAGCTGAATTCTACCAGATGTACAAGGAGGAGCTGGTACCATTCCTTCTGAAACTATTCCAATCAATAGAAAAAGAGGGAATCCTCCCTAACTCATTTTATGAGGCCAACATCATCCTGATACCAAAGCCTGGCAGTGACAGAACACAAAAAGGGAATTTTAGACCAATATCTCTGATGAACATTGATGCAAAAATCCTCAATAAAATACTGGCCAACTGAATGCAGCAGCACACCAAAAAGGTTATCTACCATGATCAAGCGGGTTTCATCCCTGGGACG
The DNA here is from genome assembly GCF_049350105.2 of Macaca mulatta. NCBI lineage: Eukaryota > Metazoa > Chordata > Mammalia > Primates > Cercopithecidae > Macaca > Macaca mulatta. The sequence continues at coordinate 82,898,549 of NC_133426.1, read as the reverse complement.
CAAGGTTGACTCAAGACACTCAAATCAATAGACATGATCCAGCATATGAACAGAACACAAGACTAAAACCACATGATTATCTCAATAGATGCAGAAAAGGCCTTTGACGAAATTCAACAGCCCTTCATGCTAAAAACTCTCAATAAATTTGGTATTGATGGAATGTATTTCAAAATAATAAGAGCTACGTATGGCAGACCCACAGCCAATATCATACTGAATGGGCAAAAGCTGGAAGCATTCCCTTTGAATACTGGCACAAGACAGGTATGCCTTCTCTCACCACTTCTATTCAACATAGTGTTGGAAGTTCCGCCAGGTTAATCAGGCAAGAGAAAGAAATACAGGGTATTCAATTAGGAAAAGAAGAAGACAAATTGTCCCTGTTTGCAGATGACATCATTGTATATTTAGAAAACGCCATGGTCTCAACCCAAAATCCCCTTAAGCTGATAAGCAACTTCAGCAAAGTCTCAGGTTACAAAATCAATGGGCAAAAAATCACAAGCATTCTTATACAACAGTAACAGACAAACAGAGAGCCGAATCATGAATGAATTCCCATTCACAATTGCTTCAAAGAGAATAAAATACCTAGAAATCCATCTTACAAGGGATGTCAAGGACCTCTTCAAGGAGAACTACAAACCACTGCTCAGTGAAATAAAAGAGGACACAAACAAATGGAAGAACATACCATGCTCATGAATAGGAAGAATCAATATTGTGAAAATGGCCATACTGCTCAAGGTAATTTATAGATTCAATGCCATCCCCATCAAGCTACCAATGATGTTCTTCACAGAATTGGAAAAAACTGCTTTAAAGTTCATATGGAACCAAAAAAGAGCCCGCATCAACAAGACAATCCTAAGTCAAAAGAACAAAGCTGGAGGCATCATGCTACCTGACTTGAAACTATACTACAATGCTACAGTAAACAAAACAGCATGGTACTGGTACCAAAACAGAGATATAGACCAATGGAACAGAACAGAGTCCTCAGAAATAATACCACATATCTACAGCCATCTGCTCTTTGACAAACCTCAGAAAAACAAGAAATGGGGAAAGGATTCCCTATTTAATAAATGGTGCTGGGAAAATTGGCTAGCCATAAGTAGAAAGCTGAAACTGGATCCTTTCCTTACTCCTTATATGAAAATTAATTCAAGATGGATTAGAGACTTAAATGTTAGACCTAATACCACAAAAATCCTAGAAGAAAACCTAGTAATACCATTCAGGACATAGGCATGGGCAAGGACTTCATGTCTAAAACACCAAAAGAAATGGCAACAAAAGCCAGAGTGAACAGGCAACCTACAGATTGGGAGAAAATTTTTGCAATCTGCTCATCTGACAAAGAGCTGATATCCAGAACCTACAAAGAACTCAAACAAATTTACAAGAAAAAAACAAACAACCCCATTGAAAAGTGGGCAAAGCACATGAATAGACACTTCTCTAAAGAAGACATTCATACAGCCAACAGACACATGAAAAAATGCTCATCATCACTGGTCATCAGAGAAATGTAAATCAAAACCACAATGAGATACTATCTCACACCAGTTAGAATGGCAATCATTAAAAAGTCAGGAAACAACAGGTGCTGGAGAGGATGTGGAGAAATAGGAACACTATTGCACTGTTGTTGGTACTGTAAACTAACTCAACCATTGTGGAAAACAGCGATTCCTCAACGATCTAGAAGTTGAAATACCAATTGACCCAGCCATCCCATTACTGGGTATATGCCCAAAGGACTATAAATCATGTTGCTATAAAGACACATGCACACGTATGTTTGTGCGATACTATTCACAATAGCAATGTCTTGGAATCAACACAGATGTCCATCAGTGACAGACTGGATTAAGAAAATATGGCACATGTAAACTATGGTATCCTATGCAGCCATAAAAATGGATAAGTTCGTGTCCTTTGTAGGGACATGGATGCAGCTGGAAACCATCATTCTCAGTAAATTTTCACAAGAACAAAAAACCAAACACTGCATGTTCTCACTCATAGGTGGGAATTGAACAATGAGATCACTTGGACACAGGAAGGGGAACATCACACACTGGGGCCTATTGTGGGGAGGGGGTGGGGGCAGGGATAGCATTAGGAGATATACCTAATGTAAATGACGAGTTAATGGGTTCAGCACACAAACAAGCACATGTATACATATGTAACAAAACTGCACGTTGTTCACATATACTATACAACTTAAAATATAATAATAAAAAATTCAAAATGTCAAAAGAAGAGCAAACCATCCTAAATATATATGAACACAATACAGGAGCACTCAGATTCATAAAGCAAGTCCTTGGAGACTTACAAAGAGACTTAGACTCCCATACAATAATAATGGGAGACTTTAACACTCCACTGTCAACATGAGACAGATCAACGAGACAGAAAGTTAACAAGGATATCAAGGAATTGAACTCATCTCTGCACCAAGCGGACCTAATAGACATCTACAGAACTCTCCACCCCAAATCAACAGAATATACATTCTTCTCAGCACCACTTCACACTTATTCCAAAATTACCACATAATTGGAAGTAAAGCACTCCTCAGCAAATTTGCAAGAACAGAAATTATACCAAACTGTCCCTCAGACCACAGTACAATCAAACTAGAACTCAGGACTAAGAAACTCAATCAAAACCGCTCAACTACATGGAAACTGAATAACCTGCTCCTGAATGACTACTGCGTACATAACAAAATAAAGGCAGAAACAAAGATGTTCTTTGAAACCAATGAGAACAAAGATACAACATACCAGAATCTCTGGGACACATTTAAAGCAGTGTGTAGAGGGAAATTTATAGCACTAAATGCCCACAAGAGAAAGCAGGAAATATCCAAAATTGACACCTGAACATCACAATTAAAAGAACTGGAGAAGCAAGAGTGAAAACATTTAAAAGCTAGCAGAAGGCAAGAAATAACTAAGATCAGAGCAGAATTGAAGGGGAGAGAGAGACACAAAAAACCCTCCAAAAAATCAATAAATCCAGGAGCTGGTTTTTGGAAAAGATCAACAACATTGATAGACCACTATCAAGACTAATAAAGAAGAAAAGAGGGGGGGCGGAGCAAGATGGCCGAATAGGAACAGCTCCAGTCTCCAACTCCCAGCGCGAGTGACACAGAAGACCGGTGATTTCTGCATTTTCAACTGAGGTACTGGGTTCATCTCACTGAGGAGTGCTGGACGATCGAGGCGGGTCAGCTGCTGCAGCCCGACCAGCAAAAGCTGAAGCAGGGCGAGGCATTGCCTCACCTGGGAAGCTCAAGGGGGAAGGGAATCCCTTTTCCTAGCCAGGGGAACTGAGACACACAACACCTGGAAAATCGGCTAACTCCCACCCCAATACTGCGCTTTAAGCAAACAGGCACACCAGGAGATCATATCCCACACCTGGCCGGGAGGGTCCCACACCCACGGAGCCTCCCTCATTGCTAGCACAGCAGTCTGTGATCTACCCGCAAGGCAGCAGCGAGGCTTGGGGAGGGGCGCCCGCCATTGCTGAGTCTTAAGTAGGTAAACAAAGCTGCTGGGAAGCTCGAACTGGGTGGAGCTCACAGCAGCTCAAGGAAACCTGCCTGTCTCTGTAGACTCCACCTCTGGGGACAGGGCACAGTAAACAACAACAAAAGCGAAAAGCAGCAAAACCTCTGCAGACGCAAACGACTCTGTCTGACAGCTTTGAAGAGAGCAGTGTATCTCCCAACACGGAGGTTGAGATCTGAGAAGGGAAAGACTCCCTGCTCAAGTGGGTCCCTGACCCCTGAGTAGCCTAACTGGGAGACATCCCCCACGAGGGGCAGTCTGACACCCCACACCTCACAGGGTGGAGTACACCCCTGAGAGGAAGCCTCCAAAGCAAGAATCAGACAGGTACACTCGCTGTTCAGAAATATTCTATCTTCTGCAGCCTCTGCTGCTGATACCCAGGCAAACAGGGTCTGGAGTGGACCTCAAGCAATCTCCAACAGACCTACAGCTGAGGGTCCTGACTGTTAGAAGGAAAACTATCAAACAGGAAGGACACCTACACCAAAACCCCATCAGTACATCACCATCATCAAAGACCAGAGGCAGATAAAACCACAAAGATGGGGAAAAAGCAGGGCAGAAAAGCTGGAAATTCAAAAAATAAGAGCGCATCTCCCCCGGCAAAGGAACGCAGCTCATCGCCAGCAACGGATCAAAGCTGGAAGGAGAATGACTGACGAGATGAGAGAAGAAGGCTTCAGTCCATCAAATTTCTCAGAGCTAAAGGAGGAATTACGTACCCAGCGCAAAGAAACTAAAAATCTTGAAAAAAAAGTGGAAGAATTGATGGCTAGAGTAATTAATGCAGAGAAGGTCATAAACGAAATGAAAGAGATGAAAACCATGACACGAGAAATACGTAACAAAAGCACAAACTTCAGTAACCGACTCAATCAACTGGAAGAAAGAGTATCTGAGATTGAGGATCAAATGAATGAAATGAAGCGAGAAGAGAAACCAAAAGAAAAAAGAAGAAAAAGAAATGAACAAAGCCTGCAAGAAGTATGGGATTATGTAAAAAGACCAAATCTACGTCTGATTGGGGTGCCTGAAAGTGAGGGGGAAAATGGAACCAAGTTGGAAAACACTCTGCAGGATATCATCCAGGAGAACTTCCCCAAACTAGTAGGGCAGGCCAACATTCAAATCCAGGAAATACAGAGAACGCCACAAAGATACTCCTCGAGAAGAGCAACTCCAAGACACATAATTGCCAGATTCACCAAAGTTGAAATGAAGGAAAAAATCTTAAGTGCAGCCAGAGAGAAAGGTCGGGTTACCCACAAAGGGAAGCCCATCAGACTGACAGCAGATCTCTCGGCAGAAACTCTCCAAGCCAGAAGAGAGTGGGGGCCAATATTCAACATTCTTAAAGAAAAGAATTTTAAACCCAGAATTTCATATCCAGCCAAACTAAGTTTCATAAGTGAAGGAGAAATAAAATCCTTTACAGATAAGCAAATGCTTAGAGATTTTGTCACCACTAGGCCTGCCTTACAAGAGACCCTGAAGGAAGCACTAAACATGGAAAGGAACAACCGGTACCAGCCATTGCAAAAACATGCCAAAATGTAAAGACCATCGAGGCTAGGAAGAAACTGCATCAACTAACGAGCAAAATAACCAGTTAATATCATAATGGCAGGATCAAGTTCACACATAACAATCTTAACCTTAAATGTAAATGGACTAAATGCTCCAATTAAAAGACACAGACTGGCAAACTGGATAAAGAGTCAAGACCCATCAGTCTGCTGTATTCAGGAGACCCGTCTCACACGCTGAGACATACATAGGCTCAAAATAAAGGGATGGAGGAAGATTTACCAAGCAAATGGAGAACAAAAAAAAGCGGGGGTTGCAATACTAGTCTCTGATAAAACAGACTTTAAACCATCAAAGATCAAAAGAGACAAAGAAGGCCATTACATAATGGTAAAGGGATCAATTCAACAGGAAGAGCTAACTATCCTAAATATATATGCACCCAGTACAGGAGCACCCAGATTCATAAAGCAAGTCCTTAGAGACTTACAAAGAGACTTAGACTCCCATACAATAATAATGGGAGACTTCAACACTCCACTGTCCACATGAGACAGATCAACGAGACAGAAAGTTAACAAGGATATCCAGGAATTGAACTCATCTCTGCAGCAAGCAGACCTAATAGACATCTATAGAACTCTCCACCCCAAATCAACAGAATATACATTCTTCTCAGCACCACATCGTACTTACTCCAAAATCGACCATGTAATTGAAAGTAAAGCACTCCTCAGCAAATGTACAAGAACAGAAATTATAACAAACTGTCTCTCAGACCACAGTGCAATCAAACTACAACTCAGGACTAAGAAACTCAATCAAAACCGCTCAACTACATGGAAACTGAACAACCTGGTCCTGAATGACTACTGGGTACATAACGAAATGAAGGCAGAAATAAAGATGTTCTTTGAAACCAATGAGAACAAAGATACAACATACCAGAATCTCTGGGACACATTTAAAGCAGTGTGTAGGCGGAAATTTATAGCACTAAATGCCCACAAGAGAAAGCAGGAAAGATCTAAAATTGACACTCTAACATCGCAATTAAAAGAACTAGAGAAGCAAGAGCAAACACATTCAAAAGCTAGCAGAAGGCAAGAAATAACTAAGATCAGAACATAACTGAAAGAGATAGAGACACAAAAAACTCTCCAAAAAATCAATGAATCCAGGAGTTGGTTTTTTGAAAAGATCAACAAAATTGACAGACCACTAGCCAGACTAATAAAGAAGAAAAGAGAGAAGAATCAAATCGACGCAATTAAAAATGATAAAGGGGATATCACCACCGACCCCACAGAAATACAAACTACCATCAGAGAATACTATAAACACCTCTACGCAAATAAACTGGAAAATCTAGAAGAAATGGATAATTTCCTGGACACTTACACTCTTCCAAGATTAAACTAGGAAGAAGTTGAATCCCTGCATAGACCAATAACAGGCTCTGAAATTGAGGCAATAATTAATAGCCTACCAACCAAAAAAAGTCCAGGACCAGATGGATTCACAGCTGAATTCTACCAGAGGTACAAGGAGGAGTTGGTACCATTCCTTCTGAAACTACTCCAATCAATAGAAAAAGAGGGAATCCTCCCTAACTCATTTTATGAGGCCAACATCATCCTGATACCAAAGCCTGGCAGAGACACAACAAAAAAAGAGAATTTTAGACCAATATCCCTCATGAACATCGATGCAAAATTCCTCAATAAAATACTGGCAAACTGGATTCCGCAACACATCAAAAAGCTTATCCACCATGATCAAGTGGGCTTCATCCCTGGGATGCAAGGCTGGTTCAACATTCGCAAATCAATAAACATAATCCAGCATATAAACAGAACCAAAGACAAGAACCACATGATTATCTCAATTGATGCAGAAAAGGCTTTTGACAAAATTCAACAGCCCTTCATGCTAAAAACGCTCAATAAATTCGGTATTGATGGAACGTACCTCAAAATCATAAGAGCTATTTATGACAAACCCACAGCCAATATCATACTGAATGGGCAAAAACTGGAAAAATTCCCTTTGAAAACTGGCACAAGACAGGGATGCCCTCTCTCACCACTCCTATTCAACATAGTGTTGGAAGTTCTGGCTAGGGCAATCAGGCAAGAGAAAGAAATCAACGGTATTCAGTTAGGAAAATAAGAAGGCAAATTGTCCCTGTTTGCAGATGACATGATTGTATATTTAGAAAACCCCATTGTCTCAGCCCAAAATCTCCTTAAGCTGATAAGCAACTTCAGCAAAGTCTCAGGATACAAAATTAATGTGCAAAAATCACAAGCATTCTTATACACCAGTAACAGACAAACAGAGAGCCAAATCAGGAATGAACTTCCATTCACAATTGCTTCAAAGAGAATAAAATACCTAGGAATCCAACTGACAAGGGATGTAAAGGACCTCTTCAAGGAGAACTACAAACCACTGCTCAGTGAAATAAAAGAGGACACAAACAAATGGAAGAACATACCATGCTCATGGATAGGAAGAATCAATATTCTGAAAATGGCCATACTGCCCAAGGTAATTTATAGATTCAATGCCATCCCCATCAAGCTACCAATGAGTTTCTTCACAGAATTGGAAAAAACTGCTTTAAAGTTCATATGGAACCAAAAAAAAGCCCGCATCTCCAAGACAATCCTAAGTCAAAAGAACAAAGCTGGAGGCATCACGCTACCTGACTTCAAACTATACTACAAGGCTACAGTAACCAAAACAGCATGGTACTAGTACCAAAACAGAGATATAGACCAATGGAACAGAACAGAGTCCTCAGAAATAATACCACACATCTACAGCCATCTGATCTTTGACAAACCTGAGAGAAACAAGAAATGGGGAAAGGATTCCCTATTTAATAAATGGTGCTGGGAAAATTGGCTAGCCATAAGTAGAAAGCTGAAACTGGATCCTTTCCTTACTCCTTATACGAAAATTAATTCAAGATGGATTAGAGACTTAAATGTTAGACCTAATACAATAAAAATCCTAGAGGAAAACCTAGGTAGTACCATTCAGGACTTAGGCATGGGCAAAGACTTCATGTCTAAAACACCAAAAGCAACGGCAGCAAAAGACAAAATTGACAAATGGGATCTCATTAAACTAAAGAGCTTCTGCACAGCAAAAGAAACTACCATCAGAGTGAACAGGCAACCTACAGAATGGGAGAACATTTTTGCAATCTACTCATCTGACAAAGGGCTAATATCCAGAACCTACAAAGAACTCAAACAAATTTACAAGAAAAAAACAAACAACCCCATCAAAAAGTGGGCAAAGGTTATGAACAGACATTTCTCAAAAGAAGACATTTATACAGCCAACAGACACATGAAAAAATGCTCATCATCACTGGCCATCAGAGATATGCAAATCAAAACCACAATGAGATACCATCTCACACCAGTTAGAATGGCGATCATTCAAAAGTCAGGAAACAACAGGTGCTGGAGAGGATGTGGAGAAATAGGAACACTTTTACACTGTTGGTGGGATTGTAAACTAGTTCAACCATTATGGAAAACAGTATGGCGATTCCTCAAGGATCTAGAACTAGATGTACCATATAACCCAGCCATCCCATTACTGGGTATATACCCAAAGGATTATAAATTATGCTGCTATAAAGACACATGCACACATATGTTTATTGCAGCACTATTCACAATAGCAAAGACTTGGAATCAACCCAAATGTCCATCAGTGACAGATTGGATTAAGAAAATGTGGCACATATACACCATGGAATACTATGCAGCCATCAAAAAGGATGAGTTTGTGTCCTTTGTAGGGACATGGATGCAGCTGGAAACCATCATTCTTAGCAAACTATCACAAGAACAGAAAACCAAACACCGCATGTTCTCACTCATAGGTGGGTAATGAACAATGAGATCACTTGGACTCAGGAAGGGGAACATCACACACCGGGGCCTATCATGGGGAGGGGGGAGGGGGGAGGGATTGCATTGGGAGTTATACCTGATGTAAATGACGAGTTGATGGGTGCAGCACACCAACATGGCACAAGTATACATATGTAACAATCCTGCACGTTATGCACATGTACCCTACAGCTTAAAGTATAATAATAATAAATAAATTTAAAAAAAAAAAAGAAGAAAAGAGAGAAGAATCAAATAGGTGCAATAAAAAATGATAAACGGGATATCACTACCGACCCCACAGAAATACAAACTACTATCATGGAATTCTATAAATACCTCTATGCAAATAAACTAGAAAACCTAGAAGAAATGGATAATTTCCTGGACACTTACACTCTTCCAAGACTAAACCAGGAAGAAATTGAATCCCTGAATGGAACAATAGCAGACTCTGAAATTGAGGCAATAATTAATAGTCTACCAACCCAAAAAAGTCCTGGGCCAGACGGATTCCCAGCTGAATTCTACCAGATGTACAAGGAGGAGCTGGTACCATTCCTTCTGAAACTATTCCAAACAATAGAAAAAGAGGGAATCCTCCCTAACTCATTTTATGAGGCCAACATCATCCTGATACCAAAGCCTGGCAGTGACAGAACACAAAAAGGGAATTTTAGACCAATATCCCTGATGAACATTGATGCAATAATCCTCAATAAAATACTGGCAAACCGAATCCTGCAACACATCAAAAAGCTTATCCATCATGATCAGGTGGGCTTCATCCCTGGGATGCAAGGCTGCCTCAACACAAATCAATAGACGTAATCCAGCATATGAACAGAACCCAAGACAAAAACCGCATGATTATCTCAACAGATGCAGGAAAGGCCTTTGACAAAACTCAACAGCCCTTCATGCTAAAACTCTCAATAAATTCGGTATTGATGGAATATATCTCAAAATAATAAGAGCTATGTATGACAAACTCACAGCCAATATCATACTGAATGGGCAAAAGCTGGAAGCATTCCCTTTAAATACTGGCACAAGATAGGGATGCCCTCTTTCACCACTCCTATTCAACATAGTGTTGGAAGTTCTGACCAGGTCAATCAGGCAAGAGAAAGAAATAAAGGGTATTCAGTTAGGAAAAGAAGTCAAATTGTCCCTGTTTGCAGATGACATGATTGTATATTTAGAAACCCCATCGTTTCAGCCCAAAATCTCCTTAAGCTGATGAGCAACTTCAGCAAAGTCTCAGGATACAAAATTAATGAGCAAAGATTGCAAGCATTCTTATACACCCATAACAGACAAACAGAGAGCCAAATTATGAATGAACTCCCATTCACAGTTCTTCAAAGAGAATAAAATACCTAGGAATCCATCTTACAAGGGATGTGAAGGACCTCTGCAAGGAGAACTACAAACCACTGCTCAGTGAAATAAAAGAAGACACAAACAAATGGAAGGACATACGATGCTCATGGATAGGAACAACCAATATTGTGAAAAAATCATACTGCCCAAGGTAATTTATAGATTCGATGCCTTCCCCATTAAGCTACCAATTACTTTCTTCACAGAACTGGGGGGAAAAAGCTGCTTTAAAGTTCACATGGAACCAAAAAATGGCCCGCATTGCCAAGACAATCCTAAGCCAAAATATCAAAGCTGGAGGCATCATGCTACCTGGCTTCAAACTATACTACAAAGCTACAGTAACCAAAACAGCATGGTACTGGTACCAGAACAGAAATACAGATCAATGGAACAGAACAGAGCCCTCAGAAATAATACCACACATCTACAGACATCTGATCTTTGACAAACCTCAGAAAAACAAGAAATGGGGAAAGGATTCCCTATTTAATAAATGGTGCTGGGAAAACTGGCTAGTCATAAGTAGAAAGCTGAAACTGGATTCTTTCCTTACTCCTTATATGAAAATTAATTCAGGATGGATTAGAGACTTAAATGTTAGACCTAAAACCATAAAACCCTAGAAGAAAACCTAGGTAACACCATTCTGGACATAGGCATGGACAAGGACTTCATGTCTGAAACACCAAAAGCAATGGCAACAAATGCCAAAATTGACAAATGAGATCTAACTAAGCTAAAGAGCTTTTGCACAGCAAAACAAACTACCATCAGAGCGAACAGACAACCTACAGAACGGGAAAAATTTTTTGCAATCTACTCATCTGACAAAGAGCCAATATCCAGAACCTACAAACAACTCAAACAAATTTACAAGAAAAAAGCCAACAACCCCATCAAAAAGTGGGCAAAGGATATGAACAGACACTTCTCAAAAGAAGACATTTATACAGCCAACAGACACATGAAAAAATGCTCATTATTCCATATTTCTAAACCCTCTCAATTTTGCTTTAAAAAATAGATAAATGGGATATTCATTGAAAAGAAATTATAATCAAGAGTTATTTTCAAACATGGGCTAAATAAAAGCATGATGCTATACAACTAGAACAAAATAGGGTACATAAATTCTTTCCTTTGAGAGAAGGAAAGAATTTCCTATAGCAACAATTTTGATTCCATGATAAGGTATGCAATCTAGTTCATATGTAGAGGTATTTGCCTCATGTAGTTGTATGAAAACTTAATCTGTGGCAGTGTAAGAGAAGACCATGTTTGAGTATAGGTAATGGAAAATGGGTAGATGTGGTACTATAAGCTTGTGGTAATGAGGCTCTTATTAACTCTATTTTTTGTGGAAATGGAAAGATAGGAAGAAAAAGAAGAAAAGCATTGGAAAAAAGTGGGAGTGAAGCTAAGATGCTGGCAGACTGAAGAGAGAGAAGAAAATGTGGAAAAAATGTCTAATAAAGGCAGAGTAATTAGATATTAGAAATATATTATGATTTATGGCCAGATTTAGTAGCCATACACAAGGTTAGTGGTTATAAATTGAGGGTAAGAAAAGTTGACATATTCTGTGTTTTCTTTCCAACCACATTTATTTGCATGGTTGAAGGCTGGAAGCAGCTATAACGTGTTGTTTTTAAGTAAGGTTGTTATTTTACCAAATGTATTATGAAATGATAAAGAAGAAAATATCTTGATAGAATGGTGAGGATAAAGAGAGATTATTTTGATAAAATTTTTTAATCTATTTTAAGTTCAAATGGTGTGAGTAATTGCATGAGTTTAGATATGAGAAGAGTAATCTGGAAAAACAGCAACTGGGGTATGTAAAATGAAATGCAGAAAATTCTGGATGGGTTTCTTCTAATCATGATGACAAAGTCTAGGATGTGAGTATGGAAATGAATGGCTAAAAGAGGTTGGAAGACCCAGTATTGGAGAAGCGTAGATTCAGCAGTTTAAAAGACAGTGTCATAGAAGAATCACCTATGTGAAAAAATGTTGTCAGTAAAAATTTTGTAAAAGGAGAAATGTTGGAGGGATAATGAATCCAATTGTAAAATTTTTATGAGTAAGAAAGAATCAAATATTTGGCTTACGGATAACTGAAACTAGCAGGTATAAGGATGTCAAATAAGATGCTGAATATACATTTCTGAACTCAGAGAACAAGAGTATCCTGGTGACTGGTGACATAAATGTGTAATTTATTGTGTTTAAGTGATGATGAAGCAGAGAATATGTGTAAACTTCTTTAGAAAGAGAGTATAGAGTGAGAAAAGAACTGATCCTTGAGCATTCAAAAAAAAAAAAAAGGGTGGTACAAAGAGTATGCTGTTGTGAAAGATAATAATAAGAAGATAAATGTGTCATTAAGTAAAAAATATAATTTTCTTAGGCAGGAGAGAATATTCAAAATTCTATAATTATTCTAAAAATACAAGTGAAAATACTGTATAAAACTTATTAAATTTAGTAACTTAGAGATTACTGATAATATTAACAAAAGTTACTTTGTGCTGCCACAGTTACAGAAGATATTAGGGTGGAAACAGTAGTCAGTAGGACTTGAGATTATTGTGTCAAGAGAATATAAGAGTAATAAAATTTAAAAAGCAAGGTTCAATTATAATTTGTTTAAAGGTAGATATTTGAACATAATTAAAAGATAGTGGGAGAATATTCAGATGAGAGAGCCAAGCCAAAGGAAAAGAAATAGAAGGCTAAAGGGGAAATAAGTCAAAGTATTGTATTGTTGTGAAGAGTTACTTTAAGAAGGAGGAGCAGCTCCTCTATTGCATCATGAAAAAAAGAAGACTAGAACACACATAAATGTAGGCAAGTGCAAGTGGTGTAGAAGGGAAGCACGGATATTAGAGGAGAAAGTTTGCAATAGTAGTTATGAGAGGAAAAAAGTAGCATTGCAGAACAAAGTTGAGGACCTATATCTGATATTGATGATTATAAATTTCTATCATAACCAAATTGCCCGATTTGGAAACATTTTCTCAGCAAACTTAGATTGCTCAAGTGATGGGATTAAAAAAAATAAGTGGGTGTATCATTCCAGGCTTTGGCTTAGTCATATTAGTTTTTTTAAAAAATAAAAAGAGGCAAAAGAATTAAAAAAAAAAAAAAGGAGGAGATCAGGAGTACCAGCAAGGTTATTACTACAATAATAGACTAGAATATAAAGTAGATGAAGAGTGAAATAAATACAAAAATCATTTAGGGGAAAGGGAGAATATAAGTGTATACATATATCTGGGGTTAATGGAGAGTAGTGAGAGTAGTTGCACAGATGAGCTAAAGGGAAACAAAGTAGTGGGTACAAAGTGATGTGTTAGAATTCATTATTTGTCAGGTTATGGGTGATGGTGAGATTAAAATGCTACTTTGAAGGAGGCAAAGCAAGATGACTAAATAGAAGCCTTCACCGATTATCCTCCCCACAGAAACACCAAATTGAATAACTATTGACACAAATAAGCACCTTCATAAGAACAAAAATGAGGTGAATGATCACACTATCTAGTTTTAGCTTCATATTACAGAAGAGGCAGTGAAGAAGGTATAAAGGACAGTCTTGAATTACCAATGCCACCCCTCCCCCATCACCCATCAGGCATGAAAAGAGAATCTATGCACTTCGGAAAGGGAGAGCACAGTGATTGTGAGACTTCATTGGAACTGAGTTCTGCGCTGTCACAGCTGAAAGCAACACTGGGCAAAACTCTGTTGACACCCATAGAGGGAACATTTGGACCAGCTCTAGCCAAACAGGAATCGCCAATTCCAGTTGTTGGAACATAAGTTCTAACAAGCCTTACCACCACCAGCTAAAGGGGTCTGAGGTATTACATAAACTTGAAAGGCAGTCCAGGCCACTAGGTAGGCAATTCTAGAGCAAGTCATGGTGCTCTTCTGGGCTCAGAGCAAGTGGATTTGGAGGACACATGACTAGATGAGACACCATCTAGGTTGACCAGGGAGTGTTTGCGTCACCTCCTCCCCTACTGCCAGGCAGTGCAGCTCTCAGATCTGGGAAATAATTCTTCTCTTTAGTTGAAGAGAGAAAAGAAAAGAGTAAAGAAGACTTTCTTGCAACTTAGATGCCAGCTTAGCCACAGTAGGATAGGGCACCAGGCAGAATCATGAGGGTCTTATTCTCAGCCTTAGCTCCTTAATTACATTTCTAGACACACTCTGGGAAAAAAGAAAACATGCTGCCTTAACAGAAAGGACAAAGTTTTGGCAGGATTTATCATCCACTGACTAAAAAGCCCTTAAGTCCTGAATAATAAACAGCAATACTCAGGCAGTACTTGCTGTGGGCCTTGGTGAGAGTCTGAAATATGCTGGCTTCAGAGGTAACCCAGAACATTCCCAGCTGTGGTGGCTATAGGGAGACTCCTGCTTGGTAAAAGCAGGAAGAATAGTAAATGGAACTTTGTCTTGCAGCTTAGGTAACAGCTCAGCACAGAGCTGAGACTTTATTAGCTTGGGATAAAGTAGAAAAAGAGAACAAGAGACTTCATTTTGCAATGCAGAGAACTTTTCTGGATCTTATCCAAGGCCTCCAAGGTGGTATCTCAACAAGTTTGCAAGAGCCACAGCATTACTGGGCTTGGGGTGCTCCCTAATACAGACATGGCAGAAGAGACCAAAAACTAAGATAATACAAACCAAGATTCTCTGAATCCCTTTAAATCTTGTTCAGGAAAAATGTGTACAGAGAAGTTCAGACTGTAAAGACTACAATAAATATTTAATTTTACAATGGCCAGACACTGATAAACATCCACAAGTATGAAGATTATTTAGGAAAATATAACCTCAACAAACAAACTAAATAGAGCACAAGGACCAATCCTGTAGGGATAGAGATATGTAATTTTTCAGACAGAGAATGCAAAATAGTTGTTTTGAGAAAATTCAAAGAAATTCAAGATAACAATGAGAAGGAATTCAGAATCCAATCAGATAAATTTAACAGAGATTAAAATAATTTTAAAAGATTATGCAGAAATTTTAGAGTTGAACAATGCAATTGACATACTGAAGAATGCAACAGAGTCTCTATAGAAGAATCAATGAAACAGAATACAGAATTAGTAAGCTTGAAGACAGCCTATTTGAAAATATACAGTCAGGAGAGAAATGGAACAAGATGGCAGAATAATATAGCTTCACCAATCAGAGAGAAAAAAAAGTCCTGAATTGCTGATGCCACGCCTCCTCCACCTCCGAGCAGTGGCAGCGTGGTGTGGAGAGTGTCTCTGGGCACTTTGGGAAGGAGAACACAGCAATGGTGAGGCATTGAACGTAGTGCTGTCCTACTAATGCAGAAAGGAAAGCCAGACCAAACTCAGCTGATACCTGGTGGAGGAAGCATTTAAATCAACCCTAGCCAGAGGGGAACCCCAAATTCCAGTAATTCCAACTTGAGTTCCCACAAACCTCACCGCTAAGGGCTACAGTGCTCTCTGTCTCCAAATGAACTGGAAAGGCAGTCTAGGCCCTAAGGACTGAAATTCTTAGGTGAGTCCTAGTGCTGAGCTAGGCCCAGAGACGGTGGACCGGTAAGCATGTGACATACTGAGACACCAGCTGAGGCAGCCAAGGAAGTGCTGGCTCATCCTTTTTCTAACCTCAGTCTGCAAAGTTCATGGCTCAAAAAGAACCTTTCCTTTTGCTTAAGGAAAGAAGAGGAAAGTGTGGAGAGGACTTTGGTTTGCATCATGGATACCAGTTCATCTAGAGAATGATAGAACAATGGTCAGAGATGTGAGACCTGTGTTTCAGGCCCTAGCTTCCATATGACTATTCTAAACAAACTCTCGGACAGAAAAGAGCCTGCTACCTTAAAGTACTCAGTCCTGGCAGCATTTATTACATGCTAACTGAAGAGCCCTGGGGTCCTGAATTACTAGCAGTGATATTCAGTTACTACTACAAGGGATTTGGGTAAGCCTCTGACACTAGCTTCAGGTGATGCTCAGCACATTATCAACTGTGGTGACTACAGGAAAAATTTCTTCTGCTTGAGAAAGGCAGAGGAAAGAGAAAAGGGAACTTTGTCTTGCACCTTAGGTACCAGCACTACCAAAGAGGGTTTGAGTACCAAGCAGACCCCTGGGGTCTCTCATTCCAGAGTTGACTCTTGAATAGCATTTCTGGACCTCCCATGGGCCAGAAAGAAGCCCACTGCCCTAAAGAGTGAGTCCCGGCCAGGCTGCATTTACAAGCTGACTTAACAGCCCTCGGACCTTAAAGAAACATCAGTGATATTCTGGCAGTACTCCCCATGGCCTGGGGTGTTGGTGGCTACAGCATGAGGCATTTCTTTCTTTGGAAAATGGAAGAAAGTGTGGGAAGAACTTTATTCTGTGGTTTGAGTGCCAGCTCAGCCTCAGTAAAATAGAACATCAGGTAGACCACTCACATTTTTGCCTCTAGTCTCTGACCCCCAGATGGCACCTCTAGACCTGCCCAGGGCCTAGAGGATGACCACACCCTGAATTGAAGAACATAGGTCTGGCTGCTTTGCCACTGAATGATTCTAGAGCCGCTGGGCCTTGAGAGATCATAAGTAGTAGCCAGAGAGTGGTTACAGCAGGTGTTGGATGAGATTCAGTGCTCTGTTCACTTAAGGTCTGACCCAGCACAGTCCTAGTGATGGTGACCACAGGGTTGCTTCTTTCACTTCACTCCCAGCTTTAGGTGACTCAGAAAACAGAGAAACAGACTCTGTTTGCTAGGGAGAAAGCAAGCAAATAGAACAAGACTTTCTGTCCGGTATTCCAGTTAATTCTTCTGGATCTTGTCCAAAAACATCAAGGTAATACCTCTATGAGTTTGCAAGAACCACAGTGTTACTGGGCTTGGAGTATCCCCTAAAGCAGATACAGTTTAGATTAAAACACTCAAGCCATTTCAAATATCTGGAAAGTCTTCCCAAGAAGGATAGTGATATGGTTTGGCTCTGTGTCCCCACACAAATCTCATCTTGAACTGTACTCTCATAATTCCCATGTGTGGTGGGAGGGACCAGGTGGAAGATAACTTGAATCACAGGCAGTTTTTACTATACTGTTCTCATGGTAGTGAATCAGTCTTATGAGATTTGATGGTTTTACAAGGGGTTTCCTTTTTTGCATCTTCCTCATTCTCTATTTCTGTGACCATGTCATGGTTCTGAGAAGCTCCCGGCCCCAGCCATGTGGAATTGCAAGTCCAATCAAACATCCATTACTACCCAGGCTTGGGTATGTCTTTATCAGCAGCATGAAAACAGACTAATACAGTAAATTGGTACCAAGAGTGGAGTGTTGCTGAAAAGATACCTGAAAAATGTGAAGGCAACTTTGGAACTGGGTAACAGGTAGAGGTTGGAACAGTTTGGAGGGTTCAGAAGAAGACAGAAAAATGTGAGATAGTTTAGAACTTTCTACAGACTTGTTAAATGGCTTTGACTAAAAGCCTGATCATGATATGGACAATAAAGTCCAGACTGACGTGGTCTCAATTGGAGATTATAAACTTGTTGGGAACTGGTGCGAAGGTTATTCTTGTTATGTTTTAGCAACGAGAATGGTGACATTTTGCCCCTGCCTTAGAGATTTGTGGAACTTTGAACTTGAGAGAGATGAATTAGGATATCTGGCAGGAGAAATTTCTAAGCAGCAAAGCATTCAAGAGGTGACTTGGTTGCTATTAAAGGATTTAATTTTACAAGGAAAGCAAAGCATAAAGTTGGGAAAATTTGCAGCCTGACAATGTGCTAGAAAAGAAGAATCCATTTTCTGAGGAGAAATTCAAACCAGCTGCAGAAATTTGCATAAGTAATGAGAAGCTGGATTTTAATTCCCAAGACAACAGGGAAAATGTCTCCAGGGCATGTCAGAGGTCTTCTCAGCAGCCCCTCTCATCACAGACCCAGAGGCCTAAGAGGAAATGGTTTTGTGAGTCAGGCTCAGGGTCCCTGTGCTGTACACAGCCTAGGGACTTGGTGCCCTGCGTCCCAGCCACCCCAGCTGTGGCTGAAAAGGGCCAACATAGAGCTCAAGCCGTGGCTTCAGAGGGTGAAAGCCCCAAACTTTGGCAGCTTCCACGAGGTGTTGAGCCTGCAAGTTCACAGAAGTCAAGAATTGGGGTTAGGTAACCTCCGCCTAGACTTTAGAAGATGAGGGGAAATTCCTGGATGCCCGGGCAGAAGTTTGCTGCAGGGGCAAGGCACTCATGAAGAACATCTGCTAAGGCAATGCAGAAAGAAAATGTGGGGTTGGAGCCCCTACACAGAGTCCCTACTGGGTCACCACCTAGTAGAGCTGTGAAAAGAGGGCCCCTGTTTTCCAGACCACAGAATGGTAGATCCACTGACAGCTTGGACCGTTTGCCTGGAAAAGGCACAGATACTCAATACAAGCCCATTAAAGCAGCTTGGAAGGAGGTTGTACCCTGAAAAGCCACAGAGGTGCAGCTGCCCAAGACCATGAGAACCCAACTCTTGCATTAGCGTGACCTGGATATGAAACCTGGAGTCAAAAAAGATCATTTTGGAGCTTTAAAATTTGACTGCCCTGATGAATTTCAAACTTGCATGGTCCCTGTACTTCCTTTGTTTTGGCCAATTTCTCCCATTTGGAATGGCTGTATTTACCCAATATCTGTACCCCCTTGTATCTAGGCAGTAACTAGCTTGCTTTTAATTTTATAGGCTCATAGGGGAGAGGAACTTGCTTTGTGTCAGATGAAACTTTGCACTGTGGACTTTTGGGTTAATGCTGAATAAGACCTCGCGAGACTGTTGGGAAGGCATGATTGGTTTTGAAATGTGAGGATATGAGATTTGGAGGGGATGAATTATATGGTTTGGCTCTGTGTCCCACCCAAATCTCATCTTGAATTGTACTCCCATAATTCTCATGTGTTTTTGGAGAGACCTGGTGGGAGATAATTTGTCATGAGGGTGGTTTCCACCATATTGTTCTCATAGTAGTGAATAAGTCTCATGAGATCTGATGGTTTTATCGGGGTTTCCACTTTTGCAACTCCCTAATTTTCTCTTGCTGCCACCGTGTAAGAAGCCCCTTTCACCTCCTGCCATGATTCTGAGGCCCCCTAGTCATGTGGAACTGGAAGTCCAATGAAACCTCTTTTTCTACCCAGTCTTGAGTATATCTTTATCAGCGGCATAAAAATGGACTAATACAGATGGGTACAAATAAGGCCAGACAGTAAATATGAAAATAAATACCTCATCCTTCAATACCCAGATACTGAAGTACATTTTCTAGCATCAACACTATTCATGAAAACATGACCTTACCAATAAACTAAATAAGGCACCAGGTACCAATTCTGGAGAAACAGAGATTTGTTATATTTTAGATAGATAATTCAAAATGGTTGTGTTGAGAAAACTCAGAAAATATTGGAGAAAACAGAACAAATTCAGGATTTTATCAGATAAATTTAACAAGAAGATTGAAATAATACACAGTCTGTGATGAATAAAAAAATAAAGAATGCCTTCAAGATCTATAAAATAGCCTCAAAAAGGCAAATCTAAGAGTCATTGGCCTTAAAAAGGAGGTAGAGAAAAAGGTAGGGGTAAAAAGTATATTCTAAAAGACAATAACAGAGAACTTTCCAAACTTAGAGAGAGATATCAACATTCATTGACAAGAGGTTTACAGAACACCCAGGGGATTTAACCCAAAGACTACCTCAAGGCATTTAATAATCAGACTGCCAAAGGTCAAGGATAAAGAAAGGATCCTACCAGTAGAAAGAGAAAAGAAACAAGTAACATATAAGGGAGCTTCAATACATCTGGCAGCAGACTTTTCAGTGAAAATTTTGCAGTCCAGAAGGGAGTGGCATGAAAAATTTGAAATGCTAAGAAAAAATCTTTTTACTCTGGAATAGTATATCTGGTGAAAACATCCTTCAAAATTAAAGGAAAAAAATATGCATTTTCCAGACAAACAAAAGCTGAGGGATTTCATCCACACCACATCTGGCCTGCAAGAAATGCTAAAGGGAATACTTCAATTGGAAAAAAAAAAACACATAAATGAGCAATACGTAATCACCTGGGGAAACAAAACTCACTGGTAATAGTAAGTATACAGAGCACACAGAATACTATAATACTGTAACTGTAGTTTGTAAACTAACCGTATTCTAAGTAGAAAGAGTAAATGATTAACCAATCAACAATAATAACTACAGAAACTTTTCAAAAAATTAGCACATATACAATATATTATAAATATAATGTATATGCAATATAATAAAATATACTATACAACATAATAATATAATATATATCATAATATAGTAGAAATAGAAATTAAAAGTTAAATAGTGGGGGGGTGAAGCTAAGGAACAGAGTTTTTATTCATTTTCTTTTGGCTTGCTTTTTCATTTATGCAACGTTAAGTTGTTTTCAGTAACGGCTTATATGATAGTACTTGCAAGCCTTATGGTAAACTCAAACCAAAAAAACATACAATAAATACTGAAAAAATAAAAAGCAAGAAAGTAAATCATATACCAGAGAAAACCATCTTTACTAAAAAAGGACAAGAAGGAAACAAAGAAGGAAGAGAAGGCCACAAAACAACCGAAATAAAACAACAAAATGGCAGGAGTAAGTCGTTACTTATCAATAATAATGTTGAATGTCAATAGAATAAACTCTCTAATCAAAAGACATAGACTGGCTGAATGGATGCAGGAATGACTCATAGATCTGTTACCTACAGGAAACACACTTAATCTGTGTAAACTCAAGTAGATTGAAATAAGGGCATAGAAATAAATATTCCACAATAATGGAAACTAAACTAGAACAGAAGTCAATATACTTACATCAGACAAAAGAGATTTAAAGACAAAAACTAAAAAAAGAGACAATGAAGAACACTATATAATGATAAAGGAGTCCTTTCGGCAAGATGATATAACAATTTTAAATATATGTGCACCCAACACTGGAGCACCCAGATATGTGGAGGAAATATTATTTGAGCTAAAGAGAGAGATAGGTCCAAATACAATAATATCTGAAGACTTCAACATCACACCATCAACACTGAGCAGATCTTACAGATAGAAAATCATCATAGAAATGTCAGACTTAATGTTCATTATAGAATAAAGAGATTTAAAAGATATTTCCAGACCATTGTATCGGATGGATGCAGAATACACATTATTTTACTCAGCATATTAAATATTCTCATGGATAGACCATTTTTTTTTGTCACAAAACAAATTCAAAAATTTTACATAATATCAAACTTCTTTGATGACCACAGTGGCATAAAACTAGAAATCAACAACAAGAATTTTGGAAACTATAGAAATACATAAAAATTAAACAATATACTCCAAAGTGACCACTATGTCAGTGAAGAAATTAAGAAAAAAAAAATTGAAAACTTTTTTGAAACAAATAATAATAAAAGCACAAAATGCTAAAACTTATGGAATAAAGCAACAGCAGTACTAAGAGGAAAGTTTATAGCTCTAAGTGCCTAAATTAAAAAAAAAAAACTTTAAATAAATAACATAATGATGCACTTTAAAGAACTATAACTAAAAAAGCAAACCAATTCCAGAATTAATAGAAAAATAGAAACAAATAAAATCATAGCAGAATAAATAAAATTCAGATAAAAAACAGTACAACATATCAATAAAACAAAAAGTTGGTTTTTCAAAAATTGGAACAAATTAAATTACTTTAAAGATTGTGGAAGACAGTGTGGTGATTCCTCAAGGATCTAGAACTAAAAATACCATTTGACCCAGTAATCCCATTACTGGGTATATACCCAAAGGAATATAACTTATTCTACTATAAAGTGGCACATATACATCATGGAATACTATGCAGGCATAAAAAATGATGATTTCATGTCCTTTGCAAGGACATGGATGAAGCTGGAAACCATCATTCTCAGAAAACTAAAGCAAGAACAGAAAACCGAACACCACATGTTCTCACTCATAGGTGAAAGTTGAACAATGAGAACACATGAACACAGGAAGGGGAACATCACACATCAGGGCCTGTTGTGGGGTAGGAGTCTAGGGGAGGGATGGCATTAGGAGAAATACCTAATGTAGATGACGGGATAATGGGTGCAGCAAATCACTATGCTACATGTATACCTATGTAACAAACCTGAATGTTCTGCACATGTACCCCAGAACTTAAAGTATAATAATAAAAAGATACATAAATACATTGTTTAATTTAATTGCACAGAATTTTGATTTAAAAAGTGAAACAAAATTGACAAACTTTTAGCTAGACTAAGAAAAAAGAGAGGAGATACAAATGAATAAAATCAGAAATAAAAAAAGTCATTACAACTGACACTGCAGAAATTTAAATGCTATAAGTTGTTACTATGAGCAGCTATATGCCAATAAATGAGAAAGTCTAGAAAAATGGACAAATTCCTAGTCACATACCATCTATCAATATTGAACCAGAAAGAAATTCAAAACCTGAAGAAAACAATAACAAGTAATGAGATAGAAGCCATAATAAAATTCCCTTATTAAAGGAAATCCTGAGACCTGATGGCTTCACTGTTGAATTTTACCAAACATTCAATGATGAACTAATACCAATTTTACTCAAATTATTCTAAAAAATATAGGAGAAGAAAATACTTTCAAAACCGTTCTATGAAGCCAATAGCCCTGATACCAACACTAAAACACATTAAAAAGAAAAAAAGTAGAAGCCAATATTACTGATAAATATTTATGCAAAAATCCTCAACATACTAGCAAACAAAATTCAACAATACATTAGAAAGATCACTCAGGACTTCAGGCAAGATGGCCAAATAGGAACAGCTCCGGTCTGCAGCTGCCAGTGAGATCGACAAAGATGGCAGGTGATTTCTACATTTCCAACTAAGATACACGGTTCATCTCACTGAGACTGGTTGGACAGTGGGTGCAGCCCATAGAGGGTGACCCAAAGCAGGGTGGGGCATCACCTTACCCGGGAAGCACAATGAGTCTGGGAATTTTCTTCCTCACCCAAGGGAATCTGTGAGGGGCTGAGCCTCAGGAACCATGCACTCCAGCCCAGATACAGCTCTTTTCCCATGATCTTCACAACCCACACTCCAGGAGATTCCCTCAGGTGCCTATCTCACATGGGACTGGGTTTTAAGCACAAAACTGGGTGGCCGTTTGGGCAGACACCAAACTAGTTGCAGGAGTTTTTTTTTTTTTTTTTTTCTTCCATACCCCAGTGGCACCCAGAAAGCCAGTGAGACAGAACCATTCACTCCCCTGGAAAGGGGGCTGTAGCCAGGAAGCCAAGTGATCTGGCTCAGTGAGTCCCACCTGCACAGAGTCCAGCAAACTAAGATTCACTGGCTTGAAATTCTTGCTTTCAGCACAGCAGCAATCCGAGATTGACCTGGGATGCTCGAGTTTGGTGGTGGGGAGGGGCATCCCGCATTGTTGAGGCTTGAGTAGGCGGTTTTACCCTCACAGTGTAAACAAAACCAGTAGGAAGATCAAACTGGGTGGAGCTCACTGCAGCTCAGCAAGGCCACTGTGGCCAGACTGCCAGAATTCTCCTTTCTGTGCAGTACATCTCTGAAAAAAAGGCAGCAGCCCCCGTCAGGGAGTTATAGATATAACCCCCATCTCCCTGGGACAGAGCACCTGGGGAAAGAGGTAGCTGTGGCCGCAGCTTCAGCAGACTTAAAAGTCCCTGCCTGACAGCTCTGAAGAGAGTAGCAGACCTCACAGCACAGTGTTCATGTTCTGCTAAGGGTCACACTGCCTCCTCAAGTGGGTCCCTGACCCCTGTGTATCCTGACTGCGAGACACCTCCCAGTAGGGGACAACAGACACCTCATACAGGAGAGCTCAGGCTGGAATCTGGCAGGTGTCCCTCTGGGAAAAAGCTTCCAGAGGAAACAACAGGCAACAATATTTGCTGTTCTGCAGTCTCCGCTGGTGATACCCAGGCAAACAGGTTCTGGAGTGTACCTCCAGCAAACTGCAGCATACCTGCAACAGAGAGACCTGACTGTTAGAAGGAAAGCTAACAAACAGAAAGGAATACGATGTCCATTCAGAGAACTCATCTGCAGGTCACCAACACCAAATACCAAAGATAGATAAATCCACAAAGATGGAGAAAAACCAGCGCAAACCTTTGAAACCTTGGAAAAAAGGTTAGATGAATTGCTAACTAAAATAACCAGTTTAAAGAAGAACATAAATGACCTGATGGAGCTGAAAAACACAGCACAAGAACTTCGTGAAGCATACACAAGTATCCATAGCCAAATCAATCAAGCAGAAGAAAGGATATCACAGACTGAAAATCAACTTAATGAAATAAAGTAAGAAGACAAGATTAGAGAAAAAAGAATAAAAAGGAACAAACAAAGCCTTCAAGAAAGATGGAACTATGTGAAAAGACCAAATCTACATTTGATTGGTGTACCTGAAAGTTACGGGGAGAAAGGAACCAAGTTAGAAAACACTCTTTAGGATATTATCCAAGAGACCTTCCCCAACATAGTAAGACAGTCCAACATTCAAATTCAGGAAATACAGAGAACACCACAAAGATAATCTTCAAGAAGAGCAACCCTAAGATACACAATTGTCAGATTCACCAAAATTGAAATGAAGGAAAAAAAGTCAACGGCAGCCGGAGAGAAAGGTTGGGTTACCCACAAAGGGGAGCCTATCAGACTAATAGCAGATCTCCTGGCAGAAACCCTACAAGCCAGAAGAGACTGGGAGCCAATATTCAACATTCTAAAAGAAAAGAATTTTTAATCCAGAATTTCATGTCCAGCCAAACTAAAGCTTCGTGAGTGAATGAGAAATAAAATCCTTTAAACACAAGCAAATGCTGAGAGATTTTGTCACCACCAGGCCTGCATTACAAGAGCTCCTGAAGGAGGCACTAAATATGGAAAGAAACAACTGGTACCAGCCACTGCAAAAAATACCAAATTGTAAAGAGCATTGACACTATGAAGAAACTGCATCAACGAATGGCAAAATAACCAGCTAGCATCATAATTTTTGACATGATCAAATTCACATATAACAATATTAACCTTAAATGTAAATTGGCTAAATGCCCCAAATAAAAGACACAAACTGGTTAATTGGATAACGAGTCAAGTCCCTTCAGTGTGCTGTATTCAGGAGACCCATCTCACGTGCAAAGACACACATAGGCTCAAAATAAAGGGATGGAGGAATATTTACCAAGCAAATTGAAAGCAAAAAGAGCAGGAGTTGCAATCCTGGTCTCCAATAAAATAGACTTTAAACTAGCAAAAATCAAAAGAGACAAAGAAGGGCAATACATAATGGTAAAGGGATCAATGCAACAGGAAGAGCTAGCTATCCTAAATATATAAGCACCCAATACAGGAGCACCCAGATTCATAAAGCAAGTTCTTAGAGACCTATAAGAGATTTATACTCCCAAAAAATAATTCTGGGAAAATTTAACACCCCACTGTCCATATTAGACAGATCAACAAGACAGAATTATACAAGGATAAATGGGACTTGAACTCAGCTCTGGACTACGCAGAACTAACAGACATCTACAGAACTCCCCACCTCAAATCAATAGAATATACATTCTTCTCAGCACCACATCACACTTATTCTAAAATTGACCACATAATTGGAAATAAAACACTCCTGAGCAAATGCAAAAGAACAGAAATCATAACAAACAGTCTCTCAGAACATAGCACAATCAAATTAGAATTCAGGATTAAGAAACTCACTCAAACTCATCCGTGTCCTTTGTAGGGACATGGATGCAGCTGGAAACCATCATTCTTAGCAATCTACCACAAGAACAGAAAACCAAACACCGCATGTTCTCACTCATAGGTGGGAACTGAACAATGAGATCACTTGGACTCAGGAAGGGGAACATCTCACACAGGGGCCTGTCATGGGGACGGGGGAGGGGGGAGGGATTGCATTGGGAGTTATACCTGATGTAAATGACAAGTTGATGGGTGCAGCACACCAACATGGCACAAGTATACATATGTAACAAACCTGCACGTTATGCACATGTACCCTACAACTTAAAGTATAATAATAATAAATAAATTAAAAAAAAAAAAAAAGAAACTCACTCAAAACCGCTCAACTACATGGAAACTGAACAATCTGCTCCTGAGTGAATACTGGGTAAATAACAAAATGAAGGCAGAAATAAAGATGTTCTTTGAAATCAATGAGAACAAAGACACAACGTACCAGAATCTCTTGGACACATTTAAAGCAGCGTGTAGAGGGAAATTTATAGCACTAAATGCCCACAAGAGAAAGGAGGAAAGACCTAAAATCGACACCCTAACATCAAAACTAAAAGAACTAGAGAAGCAAGGGCAAACAAATTTAAAAGCTAGCAGAAGACAAGAAATAACTAAGATCAGAGCAGAATTGAAGGAGATAGAGACAGGAAAAACCCTTCAAAAAGTCAATGAATTCAGGAGCTGGTTTTTGAAAAGATCAACAAAGAAATAGACCACTAGTTAGACTAATAAAGAAGAAAAGAGAGAAGAATAAAACGGAAACGATAAAAAATGATAAAGGGGATATCACCATTGATCCTACAGAAATACAAACTACCATCAGATAACACAATAAAAACCTCTACACAAATAAACTAGAAAATCAAGAAGAAATGGATAAATTCCCGGACACATACACCCTCCCAAGACTAAACCAGGGAGAAGTTGAATCCCTGAATAGACCCATGACAAATTCTGAAATTGAGGCAGTAATTAATAACCTACCAAGCAAAAAAAAAAAAAAAAATCCAGGACCAGACGGATTCACAGTCAAATTTACCAGAGGTACAAAGAAGATCTGGTAGCATTCCTTCCGAAAATATTCCAAACAATAGAAAAAAAGGGAATCCTCCCTGACTTATTTAATGAGGCCAGCATCATCATGATACCAAAGCCTGGCAGAGACACAACAAAGAAGAAAATTTCAGGTCAGTATCCCTGATGATCATCTATGCGAAAATCCTCAATGAAATACTGGCAAGTCAAATCCAGAGGCACACCAAAAAGCTTATCCACCACGGTCGAATCGACTTCATAACTGGGATGCAAGGCTGGTTCAACATATGCAAATCAAGAAGCATAATCCCTCACATTAACAGAACGAATAACAAAAACCACATGATTATCTCAATAGATGCAGAAAAGGCCTCTGAGAAAATTCAAAACCCTTTCATGCTAAAAACTCTCTATAAACTATGTACCGATGGAACAGATCTCAAAATAATAAAAGTTATTTATGACAAACCCACAGCCAATATTATACTGAGTGGGCCAAAACTAGAAGCATTTCCTTGGAAAACTGGCACGAGACAAGGATGCCCTCTCTCACCACTACTATTCAACATAGTATTGGAATTTCTGGCCAGGGCAATCAGGCAAGAGAAAGCAATAAAAGGTATTCAGATAGGAAAAGAGGAAGTCAAATAGTCTCTGCTTGCAGACGATACGATTGCATATTTAGAAAACCCCATCTTCTCAGCCCAAAATATCCTTAAGTTAATAGGCGACTTCAGCAAAATCTCAGGATACAAAATCTATGTGCAAAAATCACTAGCATTTCTATACACCAATAACACACAGAGAGCCAAATCATGAGTGAACTCCCATTCACAATTGCTACAAAGAGAGTAAAATACCTACGAACACAACTTTCAAGGAAAGTGAAGAACCTCTTCAGGGAGAGCTACAAACCACTGCTTAAGGAAATAAGAGAGGACACAAACAAATAGAAAAACATTCCATGCTCATAGATAGGAAAGGCCATACTCTCCAAAGTAATTTATAGATTCAATGCTATCCCCAACAAGGAACCATTGACTTTCTTCACAGAATTGAAAAAAACTACTTTAAGCTTTATATGGAACCAAAAAAGAGCCCACATAGCCAAGGCAATCCAAAGCAAAAAGAACAAAGCGGGAGGTATCACGCTACCTGACTTCAAACTATACTGCAAGGCTACAGTAACCAAAACAGCATGGTACTGGTACCAAAACAGATATACAGACCAATGGAACAGAACAGAGGCCTCAGAAATAACACCACACATCTACAACCATCTGATCTTTGACATACCTAACAAAAACAAGCAATGGGGAAATGATTCCCTGTTTAATAAATGGTGCTGGGAAAACTGATTAGCCATATGTAGAAAGCTGAAACTGGATCCCTTCCTTATGCCTTATGCAAAAATTAATTGAAGATGGATTACAGACTTAAATGTAAGACATAAAACCATAAAAACCCTAGAAGAAAACCTATGCAATACCATTCAGAACATAGCCATGGGAACGGACTTCATGACTAAAACACCAAAAGCAATGGCAACAAAAGCCAAAATAGACAAACGGGATAAATTAAACAAAAGAGCTTCTGCACAGCAAAAGGAACTATCTTCAGAGTGAACAGGCAACCTACAGAATGGGAGAACATTTTTGCAATCTACCCATTTGACAAAGGGCTAATATCTAGAATCTACAAAGAACTCAAGCAAATTTACAAGAAAAAAAAAACATCAAAAAGTGGACAAAGGATATAAACAGACACTTCTCAAAAGAAGACATTTATACAGCCAACAGACACATGAAAAAATGCTCATCATCACTGGTCATCAGAGAAATGCAAATCAAAACCACAATGAGATACCATCTCATGCCAGTTAGAATGGCAATCATTAAAAAGTCAGGAAACAACAGATGCTGGAGAGGACGTGCAGAAATAGGAATGCTTTTACACTGTTGGTGGGAGTGTAAATGAGTTCAACCACTGTGGAAGAGAGTGTGGCGGTTACTCAAGGATATAGAACTAGAAATACCATTTGACTCAGCGATCCCATTACTGGTTATATACCCAAAGATTATGAATTATGCTAGTATAAAGACACATGCACATGTATGTTTATTGCAGCACTATTCACAATAGCAAAGACTTGGATCCAACACAAATGTCCATCAGTGATAGACTGGATTAAGAAAATGTGGCACATATACATCATGGAATACTGTGCAGCCATAAAAAGGATGATTTCATGTCATTTGGAGGGACATGGATGAAGCTGGAAACCATCATTCTCAGCAAACTATCACAAAGACAGAAAACCAAATATCGCATATTCTCACTCATAAGTGGGAATTGAATAATTAGAACACTTGGACACAGGGTGGGGAACATCACACACTGGGGCCTGTCAGGGTGTGGAGGGCTGGGGGAGGAATAGCATTAGGATAAATACCTAATGTTAATGACGAGTTGATGGGTGCAGCAAACCAAAATGGCACATGTATACCTATGTATCAAACCTGCACATTGTACACATGTACCAAGAACTTAAGGTATTTAAAAAAAAGAATACCAAGTTTGTAACAGAAATATTGGTAAATAAATAAGTGAAATATTTTTAAAAATCATGAAAATGAAAGGTATTTATATTAAGCTTATATGTGTTAAAAAATAAAGAAGGGTTCATAATGAAGTGCATAGCACCTCCCCCAAAATAAAAATAAAAATAATTTAACTCATGGAGTTAGTGAGTAGAACAATGGTTACTAGAAGATGAAATAGGTAGTTGGGGAGAGAAAAGGGAAAATGGTTAATGATACTGAAATATAGTCAGATGCAATAAATAAGATCTCATGTTTGATAGCACAACAAAGTGACTACCATGTACAATAATTTATTGTACATTTAAAAATAGCTAAAATAATATAATTGGATTGTTTGTAAAACAGAGAAAAGATAAATGCTTGAGGTGATGGATACTCCATTTATTCTGATACGATTACACAATTTATAACTGCATCAAAATATCTCATGTACTCCATCAATATGTACATGTAAACAAAACACAAAATTTGAAGCCCCTGCACAACCATCTGAATGAATTCCTTCCTTGTCAGGACACTCTAACATTTAATCTGAAAGACTGGTTCAGGCCATAACAGGGAGTGGGAGGACATTCCTCATTATACCCCTCCAGCCTTAACATCAACACGGATATTAAGTCTTATAAGAAATACTATCTATTATCTCTGAAGCCTGGTAGCTGGAGACTTCATCTGCATGATAAAATCTTGGTCCCCACAACCTTTTATTTTAACCCAGACATTTCTTTCTACTGGTAATAACTCTTTCAAAAAATTGCCAATCAGGATATGTTTAAATCTATGTATGACCTGAAAGCCCCCACTTTGAGTTGTGTCACTCATCCAGATCAAACAAATGTAAATCTTACCTGCAATGATTGATAATATTTTGTCTCCTTAAAATGTATAAAAGCAACCTGTACTTCAATCACCTTGGGCACATGTCATCATGAACTCCTGGGGCTGTGTCATGGTGTGTCTTTAACCTTGGTAAAATAATTTTTCTAAATTGACTGAGATCTTTCTTTGATATTTTGGGTTCGCAATTTGGCAACTGTGAAGGAATTCTGACTGGAAGCACCCTTGATATTTGACAAATCTCCTATCAGTACTTGGTACCAGCTATCTTTATGGCTCAAGTCAATATGACAATTTTCTGAGGCCTGGGAGCCCCCACTGTAGAGAATCCCTGATTTCTCAAAATTTGGTCTAGATCTAAAGTTTGTTTTGCTGTACAAGTTCTTTTTCTGGAGCTTTGCTTGCTTCCAACAAGAAAGGCAAGTTTCTTTACTTCTATGACGATGGAAGGCAGGTAATTCCTTTCTAGAGTTTGAGCTTGCTTCCAACAGTGAAGGTCAGTTTGAGATTTTATCCTGTTTCTCGGATGATAGCAGCCTGAGACCCATTCCTATGTAAGTAGCTGAATTGAGGTTTTGTTTGGCTAAAGTTAAGATTAACAAACAGCTGGTCTTAATTCCTTCTTACCAGTAGAGCACTCAGTAATCATATTTGGAGTTTATTTTTGTTGTTGTTCCATTCTTTCTCCAATCAGATTCGACCAACTCTACCTGACTTGGTCAAATCCGAATGAGAATTCCAAATTATGTAAAACAAAACCTCTGAATAGGCTAAAATTCATTGCAGCTGAAAAAAAAAAAAAATCAAAACCACGCACTTGATTTCTGTGTTTGCTTTATGTCTCAAGAAAACAATTATTTCATTTGCTTTTCTTACAACCAATTTCTCCTTCCCCTTTCACCATCTCTGGTACCAAGAAATGTCTAGATATAGCTTCTAATGACTCAAATCTCTTAAAGAACTCAGAACAAACGTGCCACTCACCTTTTGTTGGATGTGGTTTGTTTTCTTTGTGAAGCTTCAAGAGTCATGGGCAAACTCTTCTTAGGTCTAAAAGCTCCATTATTCTGTATGGCATTACCTGACCTCTTTGGCTTTTGGGGGTACTAGAGATTACCATGTACAATGAGAGAATTTTACCTGATGTGTAATGGTGAACAAGAGCTACAAAATTAGGGGTGGCTAAGGAAAGTTTATAGAAAGTGGTCTTGGCTGTTTTATTGTTGTCCTAGGAAGTTGTTGTTTAGGATTCCAATTTGGAGGTGCATTTTTAAAGAGCCTTCTCCACTGTCTTTCCTCATTAAATTAATTTCAGTTGGCTTGTCTGTGCTTGCGTATGAGGAACTGAATTGTCATTTTCATGGATAAATGAGAGACTGAGTTTACTCAGCTCCAAAGGGAGGGCACATTTTCTTCCTTCCAGCTGAAAGGTGCTTCTGGGTGACTGGGGTCTAGGTGGGAGTGTCTCAGAGTTGCCCCACACACAATGTCCAGCAGCCTTACAGGGAACTCCCAACAAAACTAGTTTAAAAACGCTTATCCAGGAAGCACATATAGGAGCTGGTCACTCCACACTTTGAGCCCTCCCAGAGGTGCTGGACCACTGGAGAGAGAAAGTTAGACACATAAGAGGGCAGAAATGACTCAATGGTGACACACTGTGGCGTCCCACCCACAACCAGCACACTTCACTCCACCAAACTCTAGGCCACAGTTTAGCTCCTCCTTTTAAGGAAAAGTGTGGAAAATAAATTATCTAAGAATAAGAAAAGACAAAGAGAATGACACCTTTTGAGCACTGCATTTGGTTTCATGGTGCTTCTACCTGGAAGTGGTTGTGTAAATGGAAGAACAGGTCAGGTGTTCTAATACTCCAACTGGTTATACATTAGGTCTGTTCTTGTGCAGCTTTTAAACTGATGGACAAATTACATTAAGGAAATTTAAGGCCCAAGGGTTGACCTGCAATATGAAGTTCCTAAGTTCTCTATCCCACTGCTT
The DNA here is from genome assembly GCF_049350105.2 of Macaca mulatta. Taxonomy (NCBI): domain Eukaryota; kingdom Metazoa; phylum Chordata; class Mammalia; order Primates; family Cercopithecidae; genus Macaca; species Macaca mulatta. The sequence goes on along the minus strand of NC_133426.1, from coordinate 82,865,748 downwards.
TCTTTTCTCTCTGCTTTAAGTCTGTGGCTACTTTTCTACTGAGAAAAAAAGCTACTGCTTGCAACCTACCATTTCTTTCTGTTATTGTTTATAAACCGGTGAGTTTGTATCAATATCTTATGGCTACAGTTCAGAAGTAAAAGCTATTAGCTTTTCGTATGAGTGTGTGTGTTTGGATTTATGCATATGTGCACGCATTTTGTGATGTGTTTTATGCCACAAGGTATCAAATGTGCTTAAACTTAAGGAGTACTCATAAATTAAATAATAATCCCAAATGTTTTTCAAGTTCATGTGACTTAAGTAAAATTTTTAATAAATTCATTTTAAAATTATTGGTAAAGGAATATCAGAAATGTCTTAATAATTATCAGTACACTTTTTTGCACTTTTTGATCAAGAGAATTTATACTTATCCCTGCCTAATACTATAAGGTGTCACAATTTGGCATAAGGGTTATTAAACTATAAACCCATCCCAAAACAGAATAATATTTGCTTGTGTCATTTTTGAGAAACAAGACATTAGTATTAGTTTAATAAAAATACCTAAATCTTGAATTATTTAGTAAAATAACCAGATATTTTATCTTATGGTTCTTACTTTGGTAAATATCTTAAATTCACATACTATAAAATGATTGACAGGAAAATAAGTTTTAATGATGACTATTACAGTTTTCATAAATAAAATAGGTTAATTATTAAAATAAAAAATTAGGTAAATGTAATGGAGTACATACTTTTAGACAAACTTGTCATAATTTAAAATCTGAAGTTAAATAATGGATATTTAATTAAATGTCTGGGTGTTTTCCAGTTCAAAATATATATTGTAGAAAAATGTTATAAAAAATGTGTGTTCTTGTTTAAAGGGAAATAACTTTTTTTCAATGCAAAGCTTATTTAAAGGTTATGTAAAAAACAAGGTAGCTGGGAGCAGGGACTCATGCCCATAATCCTAGCACTTTGGGAGACCAAGGCGGGCGAATCATGAGGTCAGGAGTTTGGGATCAGCCTGGCCAACATGGTGAATCCCTGTCTCTACTAAAAATACAAAAAAATAGCTGGGTGTAGTGGTTCATGCCTGTAATCCCACCTATTTAGGAGGCTGAGACAGGATAATCACTTAAACTCAGGAGGCGGAGGTTGCAGTGAGCCAAGTTCGCTCCATTGCACTGGCTGAAGCCAGGGAACCACATGGTCTAACTCAGCGGATCCCACCCCCACAGAGCCAAGCAAGCTAAGATCCACTGGTGTGAAATTCTCACTCCCAGCACAGCAGTCTGAAGTTAACCTGAAATGCTCGAGCTTGGTGGGAGGAGGAGCATCAGCCACTACTGAGGCTTGAGTAGGTAGTTTCCCCCTCATAGTGTAAAAAAGGCTGCCAGGAAGTTTGAACTGGGAGGCAAAGCCACTGCTGCTATAATGTCTCTCTAGGTTCCTCCTCTCTGAGCAGGGCATCTCTAAAAGAAAGGCAGAAGCCCCAACCAGGGGCTTATAGATAAAACTCCCATCTCCCTGGGACACAGCACCTGGGAAAAAGGGCAGCTGTGGGTGCAGCTTCAGCAGACTTAAAGGTACCTGCCAGCCAGCTCTGAAGAGAGCAGCAGATCTCCAAGCATAGCATTCGAACTCTGTGAGAGAAAAAACTGCCTCCTCAAGTGAGTCCCTGACTCCTGTGACTCCCAACTGGGAGATACCTCCCATGAGGGGTTGACAGACACATCAAACAAGAGAGCTCCTGCTGGCATCTGAAGGGTGCCCCTCTGGAATGAATCTTCCAGAAAAAGGAACAAGCAGCAATCCTTGCTGTTCTGCAGTCTACGCTCATGATACCCAGGAAAAAAGGATCTGGAGTGGACCTCCAGCAAACTCCAGCAGACTTGCAGCAGAGGGGCCTGAGTGCTAGAAATAAAATCAACAAACAGAAAGAAATAGCATCAATATAAACGGAGAGGATGTCCACACAGTAACCCCATCTGAAGGTTACCAACATCAAAAATCAAAGGTAGATAAATCCATGAAGATGAAGAAAAATGAGTGCAAAAACATTGAAAATTCCAAAGACCAGCACACCTCTTCTTCTCCAAAGGATCACAACTCTTCGCCAGCAAGGACTCAACACTAGATGGAGAATGAGTTTGATGAATTGACAGAAGTAGGCTTTAGAAGATTGGTAATAACAAACTCCTGTGAGCTAAAAGAGCATGTTCTAACCCAATGCAAGGAAGCTAAGAACCTTGAAAAAATGTTAGACAAGTTGCTATCTAGAATAACCAGTTTAGAGAAGAACATACATGAGCACGAGAACTTCATGAAGCATACACAAGTATCAATAGCTGAATTGATCAAGTGGAAGAAAGAATATCAGAGACTGAAGAGCAATTTAATGATTTAATGAAATAAAGCATAAAGACAAGATTAGAGAAAAAAAGAATTAAAACAAAGCCTGCAAGAAATATGGGACTATGTGAGAAAAAACAAAACAAAACAAACAAACAAACAAAAAACTATGTTTGATTGGTGTACCTGAAAGTGACAGGGAAAATGAAACAAAGTTGGAAAACACTCTTTAGGATATTATGCAAGAGAACTTCTCCAACCTAGCAAGACAGGTCAACATTCAAATTCAGAAAATACAGAGAACACCACAAAGATACTCCTTGAGAAGAGGACCCCCAAGATCTATAATCATCAGATTTACCAAGGATGAAAGGAAAAAAAAATTGTTAAGGACAGCCAGAGAGAAAGGTCGGATTACCCACAAAGTAAAGCCCATCAGAATACCAGTGGATGTACCTGCAGAAATCTTACAAGACAGAAGATAGTGGGGGACAATATTTGACATTCTTAAAGAAAAGAATTTTCAATCCAGAATTTCATATCCAGCCAAACTAAGCTTCACAAGTAAAGGAGAAATAAAATCCTTACCGGAAAAGCAAATGCTGAAAGATTTTGTCACCACTAGGCCTGCTTTACAAAAGCTCCTGAAGGAAGCACTGAGTATGGAAAGGAAAAATCAGTGCCAGTTATTGCAAAAAAATACCAAATTTTAAAGGCCATGAACACTATGAAGAAACTGCATCAAATAAGGGGAAAAATAACTGGCTTGTATCATATTGACCAAATCAAATTCACACATAACAAATTTAACCTTAAATGTAAATGAGCTAAATGCCCCAATTAAAAGACACTGACTGGCTAATTGGATAAAGAGTCACAACCAATAGGTGTGCTGTATTCAGGAGACCCATCTCACGTGCAAGCACACACATAGGCTCAAAATAAAGGGAGGGAGAAAGATTTACCAAGCAAATGAAAAACAAAACAAAAAGAAGGCAGGAGTTGTAATCATAGTCTCTGATAAAACAGACTTTAAACCAACAAAGATCAAAAGAGATGAGGACATTACATAATAATAAAGGGATCAATGCAACAAGAAAAGCTAACTATCCTAAATATATACTCACCCAATACAGGAGCACCCAGATTCATAAAGCAAGTTCTTAGAGACTTACAAAAAGATGTAGAATCCAACACAATAATAGCGGAAGACTTTAACACTCCACTGTCAATATTAGACACATCAACAAGACAGAAAATTAACAAGGATATTCAGGACTTGAACTCAGCTCTGGACCAGGTGGACCTAATAGACATCTACAGAACTCTCCACCCCAACTCAACACAATATACATTCTTCTCAGCAACACATAACACTTATTCTAAAATTGAACACGTAATTGGAAGTAAAACACTCCTGAGCAAAGGCAAAAGAACAGAAATAATAACAAACAGTATCTCAGACCAGAATGCAATAAATTAGACCTCAGGATTAAGAAACTCACTCAAAACCACAATGGAAACTGAACAACCTGCTCCTGAATGACTACTGTGCAAATAAAGAAATTAAGGCAGAAATAAATAACTTTTTTGAAACCCACAAGAACAAAGACATGATGAACCAGAATCTCTGTGACACAACTAAAGCAGTGTTCACAGGGAAATGTATAGCACTAAATACCCACAGAAGAAAGTGGGAAAGATCTAAAATTGACACCCTAACAGCACAATTAAAAGCACTAGGGAAGAAAGAGCAAACAAATTCAAAAGCTAGCAGAAGACAAAAAACAACTATGATCAGAGCAGAACTGAAGGAGACAGAGATGCGGAAAAACATTAAAAAAAAAAAAATCAATGAATCCAGAAACTGTTTTTTTGAAAAGATTAACAAAATAGACCAGTAGCCAGACTAATAAAGAAAAAAAGAGAGCAGAATCAAATAAATATAGTAAAAAGTGATAAAGGAGATACTGCCACTGATCCTACGGAAATACAAACTGCTATCAGAGAATACTATAAACACCTCTACAAAAATAAACTAGAAAATCTAGAAGAAATGAATAAATTCCTGGAAACATACATCTTCCCAAGACTAGACCAGTAAGAAATTGAATCCCTGAATAGACTAATAACAAGTTCTGAAATTGAGGCAGTAATTATTAGTCTACCAACCAAAAGATGTCCAGGACCAGACGGATTCACAGTCAAATTCTACCAGAGGTACAAAGAGTATCTGGTACCATTCCTTCTGAAACTATTCCAAAGAGTAAGAAAAAAAAAAAAAGGGAATTCTCCTTAACTCATTTTATGAGGCCAGCATCATCCTGATATGAAAATCTGGCAGAGACACAACAAAAATGGAAAATTTCAGGCCAATAACTCTGATGAACATAGCTGTGAAAGTCCTCAATAAAATATGGGCAAACCGAATCCAGTGGCACATCAAAAAGCTTATCCATCACGATCAAGTCAGCTTCACCCTGGGATGCAAGGCTGGTTCAACACATGCAAATCAATAAATGTAATACATCACATAAACGGAACCAATGACAAAAAAAGACACATGATTAACTCAATAGATGCAGAGAAACGATTTGATAAAATTCAACACCCCTTCATGCTAAAAACTCTCAATAAACTAGGTATTGATGGAACATATCTGAGAATAATCTGAGCTATTTATGATGAACCTGCAGCCAATATCATACTAAATGGGCAAAAACTGGAATAATTTCTTTGGAAAACTGGCACAAGACAAGGATGCCCTCTCTTGTCACTCCTATTCAACACAATACTGGAAGTTCTGAAATGGATTCAATTTGAAAACACAGGACAGCAAAGTGTAATAAAATATCATAAAAAAAATACTGGAAGTTCTGGCCAGGGCAATAAGGCAAAAGAAAGAAATAAAGGGTAATCAAATAAAAAGTGAGGAAGTAAAATTTCGTCTGTTTGTATATGACATGATTGTATATTATATATTGACACGGTTGTATATTGATTGTATAATGAGAAAACCCCATTGTCTCAGCCCAAAGTATCCTTAAGCTGATAAGCAACTTCAGCAGTCTCAGGATACAAAATCAACGTGCGAAAATCACAAGAATTTCTATACACTAATAATAGATAAACAGAGAAACAAATTATGACTGAACTCACATTCACAATTGCTACAGGGAGAATAAAATACCCAGGAATACAACTTACAAGGGACGTGAAGAACCTCTTCAAGGAGAACTACAAACCACTGTTCAAAGAAATAAGGGAGGACACAAACAAAGGTACAAATTTTCTATGCTCGCGGCTAGGAAGAATCAATATCGTGAAAATAGCCATAATGCCCAAAGTAATTTATAGATTCAGTGCTATCCCCATCAATCTACCATCGAGCTTCTTCATAGAATTAGAAAAAAACTAATTTAAATTTCATACAAAACCAAAAAAAGAACTCCTATAACCAAGGCAATCCTAACCAAAAAGAACAAAGCTAGAGTCATCATGCTACCTGACTTCAAACTATACTACAAGGCAAGAGGAACCAAAACACCATGGTACTGGTACCAAAACAGATATATAAACTAATGGAACAAAACCGAGGCCTCAGAAATAACACCACACATCTACAACCATCTGATCTTTGACAAACCTGACAAAAAGAAGCAATGGGGAAAGGGCTCCCTATTTAATAAATGGTGTTGGGAAAACTGGCTAGCCATATGCAGAAAACTAAAACTGGACCCTTTTCTTACACCTTACGCAAAAATTAACTCAAGATGGATTAAATATTTAAATGTAAGATGTAAAACCATAAAAGCCCTAGAATAAAACCTAGACAATACCATTCAGGACATAGGCATGGGCAAAGACTTCATGACTAAAACACCAAAAACTATGGCAACAGAAGCCAAAATTAACAAATGGGATATAAATAAACTAAAGAGCTTCTGCATAGCAAAAGAAACTATCATTGGAATGAACAGGCAACCTGCAGAATGGGAGAAAATTTTTGCAATATATTCATCTGACAATGGCTAATATTTAGAATCTACAAGGAACTTAAACAAATCTACAGGAAAATAAAAGGAAACAACGCCATCAAAAAGTACACGAAGGATATGAACAGACACTTATCAAAAGAAGACGTTTATGTGGCCAACAAACATATGAAAAAAGCTCATCATCACTGGTCATTAGAGAAATGCAAATCAAAACCCCAATGAGATACCATCTCATGCCTGTTCAAATGGCAATCATTAAAATGTCAGGAAACAACAAATGCTGGAGAGGATGTGGAGTAGTAGGAACACTCTTACACTGTTGGTGTAAGTGTAAATTATTTCAACCATTGTGGAAGACAGTATGTCGATTCCTCAAGGATTTAAAACCAGAAATATGATTTGACCCAGCAATTCCATTACTGGGTATATACCCAAAGGATTATAAATCATGCTACTATAAAGACACATGCACACGTATGTATATTGTGTCACTGTTCACAATAGCAAGGACTTGAAACCAACCCAAATGCTCATCAATGATAAACTGGATAAAGAAAATGTGACATATATACACCACGGAATACTATACAGTCATTTAAAAGGATGAGTTCATGTTTTTTGCAGGGACATGGATGAAGTTGGAAACCCTCATTCTCAGCAAACTAACACAGGAACTGAAAATGAAACACCACATCTTCTCACTCATAAGTTGGAGTTGAACAATGAGAACACATGGACACAGGGCAGGGAACATCACACACTGAGGCTTGTTAGGGGCTGTGGGGCTAGGGAAGGGATAGCATTAGGGGAAATATCTAATGTTGATGATGAGTTGATTGCTGTAGCAAACCACCATGGCACGTGTATACCTATGTAACAAACCTGCACTTTCCGCACATGTATTCCAGAACTTAAAGTATTTAAAAAAAAAAAAGGGGGGGCGGAGCAAGATGGCCGAATAGGAACAGCTCCAGTCTCCAACTCCCAGCGCGGGCGACACAGAAGACCAGTGATTTCTGCATTTCCAACTGAGGTACTGGGTTCATCTCACTGGGGAGTGCCGGAAGATCGGTGCTGGTCAGCTGCTGCAGCCCGACCAGAGAGAGCTGAAGCAGGGCGAGGCATTGCCTCACCTGGGAAGCGCAAGGGGGAAGGGAATCCCTTTTCCTAGCCAGGGGAACTGAGACACACAACACCTGGAAAATCGGGTAACTCCCACCCCAATACTGCGCTTTAAGCAAACAGGCACACCAGGAGATCATATCCCACACCTGGCCGGGAGGGTCCCATGCCCACGGAGCCTCCCTCATTGCTAGCACAGCAGTCTGCAATATCGCGGCAAGGCAGCAACGAGGCTGGGGGAGGGGTGCCCGGCATTGCTGAGGCTTAAGTAGGTAAACAAAGCTGCTGGGAAGCTCGAACTGGGTGGAGCTCACAGCAGCTCAAGGAAACCTGCCTGTCTCTGTAGACTCCACCTCTGGGGACAGGGCACAGTAAAAATAACAAAAACAGCAGAAACCTCTGCAGACGCAAACGACTCTGTCTGACAGCTTTGGAGAGAGCAGTGGATCTCCCAACATGGAGGTTGAGATCTGAGAAGGGACAGACTCCCTGCTCAAGTGGGTCCCTGACCCCTGAGTAGCCTAACTGGGAGACATCCCCCACTAGGGGCAGTCTGACACCCCACACCTCACAGGGTGGAGTACACCCCTGAGAGGAAGCTTCCAAAGCAAGAATCAGACAGGTACACTCGCTGTTCAGAAATATTCTATCTTCTGCGGCCTCTGCTTCTGATACCCAGACAAACAGGGTCTGGAGTGGACCTCAAGCAATCTCCAACAGACCTACAGCTGAGGGTCCTGACTGTTAGAAGGAAAACTATCAAACAGGAAGGACACCTACACCAAAACCCCATCAGTACATCACCATCATCAAAGACCAGAGGCAGATAAAACCGCAAAGATGGGGAAAAAGCAGGGCAGAAAAGCTGGAAATTCAAAAAATAAGAGCGCATCTCCCCCGGCAAAGGAGCGCAGCTCATCGCCAGCAACGGATCAAAGCTGGACGGAGAATGACTTTGACGAGATGAGAGAAGAAGGCTTCAGTCCATCAAACTTCTCAGAGCTAAAGGAGGAATTACGTACCCAGCGCAAAGAAACTAAAAATCTTGAAAAAAAAGTGGAAGAATTGATGGCTAGAGTAATTAATGCAGAGAAGGTCCTAAACGAAATGAAAGAGATGAAAACCATGACACGAGAAATACGTGACAAATGCACAAGCTTCAGTAACCGACTCGATCAACTGGAAGAAAGAGTATCAGCGATTGAGGATCAAATGAATGAAATGAAGCGAGAAGAGAAACCAAAAGAAAAAAGAAGAAAAAGAAATGAACAAAGCCTGCAAGAAGTATGGGATTATGTAAAAAGACCAAATCTACGTCTGATTGGGGTGCCTGAAAGTGAGGGGGAAGATGGAACCAAGTTGGAAAACACTCTTCAGGATATCATCCAGGAGAACTTCCCCAACCTAGTAGGGCAGGCCAACATTCAAATCCAGGAAATACAGAGAACGCCACAAAGATACTCCTCGAGAAGAGCCACTCCAAGACACATAATTGCCAGATTCACCAAAGTTGAAATGAAGGAAAAAATCTTAAGGGCAGCCAGAGAGAAAGGTCGGGTTACCCACAAAGGGAAGCCCATCAGACTAACAGCAGATCTCTCAGCAGAAACTCTACAAGCCAGAAGAGAGTGGGGGCCAATATTCAACATTCTTAAAGAAAAGAATTTTAAACCCAGAATTTCATATCCAGCCACACTAAGTTTCATAAGTGAAGGAGAAATAAAATCCTTTACAGATAAGCAAATGCTTAGAGATTTTGTCACCACTAGGCCTGCCTTACAAGAGACCCTGAAGGAAGCACTAAACATGGAAAGGAACAAACGGTACCAGCCATTGCAAAAACATGCCAAAATGTAAAGACCATCGAGGCTAGGAAGAAACTGCATCAACTAACAAGCAAAATAACCAGTTAATATCATAATGGCAGGATCAAGTTCACACATAACAATCTTAACCTTAAATGTAAATGGACTAAATGCCCCAATTAAAAGACACAGACTGGCAAACTGGATAAAGAGGCAAGACCCATCAGTCTGCTGTATTCAGGAGACCCATCTCACACGCAGAGACATACATAGGCTCAAAATAAAGGGATGGAGGAAGATTTACCAAGCAAATGGAGAACAAAAAAAAGCAGGGGTTGCAATACTAGTGTCTGATAAAACAGACTTTAAACCATCAAAGATCAAAAGAGACAAAGAAGGCCATTACATAATGGTAAAGGGATCAATTCAACTGGAAGAGCTAACTATCCTAAATATATATGCACCCAATACAGGAGCACCCAGATTCATAACGCAAGTCCTTAGAGACCTACAAAGAGACTTAGACTCCCATACAATAATAATGGGAGACTTCAACACTCCACTGTCAACATTAGACAGATCAATGAGACAGAAAGTTAACAAGGATATCCAGGAATTGAACTCATCTCTGCAGCAAGCAGACCTAATAGACATCTATAGAACTCTCCACCCCAAATCAACAGAATATACATTATTCTCAGCACCACATCATACTTACTCCCTAATTGACCATGTAATTGGAAGTAAAGCACTCCTCAGCAAATGTACAAGAACAGAAATTATAACAAACTGTCTCTCAGACCACAGTGCAATCAAACTAGAACTCAGGACTAAGAAACTCAATGAAAACCGCTCAACTACATGGAAACTGAACAACCTGCTCCTGAATGACTACTGGGTACATAACGAAATGAAGGCAGAAATAAAGATGTTCTTTGAAACCAATGAGAACAAAGATACAACATACCAGAATCTCTGGGACACATTTAAAGCAGTGTGTAGAGGGAAATTTATAGCACTAAATGCCCACAAGAGAAAGTAGGAAAGATCTAAAATTGACACTCTAACATCGCAATTAAAAGAACTAGAGAAGCAAGAACAAACACATTCGAAAGCTAGCAGAAGGCAAGAAATAACTAAGATCAGAGCAGAACTGAAGGAGATAGAGACACAAAAAACCCTCCAAAAAATCAATGAATCCAGGAGTTGGTTTTTTGAAAAGATCAACAAAATTGACAGACCACTAGCAAGACTAATAAAGAAGAAAAGAGAGAAGAATCAAATCGACGCAATTAAAAATGATAAAGGGGATATCACCACCGACCCCACAGAAATACAAACTACCATCAGAGAATACTATAAACACCTCTACGCAAATAAACTGGAAAATCTAGAAGAAATGGAGGCAATTTAATCAATGTGATACATCATATCAACAGAATAAAAGAAAAAACATATAATTATATCAATTGATGCTGAGAAAGAATTTAATAAAATTCAACATTCTTTATAATAACAAACCCTCGAAAATTATGTATAGAAGAAACATACCTCAGTATTATAAAAACCATATATGACCGACTCGGAGCTAGTATCAAAATTAATGGGGAAAAATCTGCAAGCCTTTCTTTTACTACCTGTAACAAGATAAGGATTCCTACTGTCACCACTTTTATTCAATATAATACCAGGAATTCTAGCTAGAGAAACAAGAAAAAAGAAAAAAATAAAAGGCATTCTAATTAGACAGGAAGCAGACAAATTATCCTTGTTTACAGATGATATAATCTCGTATCTGGATAAAACTAAAAGCTAGAACAAAAACTTTTAGAATGGATAAAGGAATTTAGTGAAGTTTCAGGACATAAAATCAAGGTACAAAAATCAGTAGCATCTCTAAATGTCAACATTGAACCATCTAAAAAAGTAATGAAAAAGTAATCTAATTTTCAGTAGCCAGAAATAAAATCACTTAGGAAATAAGTTAATTGAGAAAGTGAAAGATCTCTACAATAAAAACTACAAAACACTGATGAAAGAAATTGAACACAACACAAGAAAATGGAAAGATATTTCATGTTCATGGATCTAAAGAAACAATATTATTAAAATAAAAATACTTCTCAGAGAAATCTACAGATTCAGTGCAATCCTTATCAAAATACCAATGACATTTTTCACAGAAATAAAAATAATTTTAAAATTGACATGAAAACAAAAAAGACTCAGAATAACCCAAGCTGTCCTGCCCAGTAAGAACAAAATGGGAAGGCCAGGCACATTGGCTCACACCTGTAATCCCAGCATGTTGGAAGGCCGAGGTGGGTGGATCATGAGGTCAAGAGATTGAGACCATCCTGGCCAACATGGTGAAACCCCATCTCAACTACAAATACAAAAATTAGCTGGGTGTGGTGGTGCCTGCCTATAGTCCCAGCTATTCAGGAGGCTGAGGAAGGAGAATCACTTGAACCCAGGAGGCAGAGGCTGTAGTGAGCTGAGATCACGCCATTGCACTCCTTCCTGGCTACAGAGTGAGACTTCGTAAAAAAAAAAAAGAAGGAAAGAAAGAAAGAAAGAAAGAAAAAAATTGGAGGAATCGCATTACTTGACTTCAAATTAAATTGCCAAGCTGTAGTAACCAAAACAGCATGGTACTAGCATAAAAACAGAAACACAGGCCAATGGAACAAATTGGATGACTTAGAAACAAACCATATATCTACAGTGAGCTCATTTTCAATAAATTTGCCTTGCACATTTATTGAGTAAAAAACATTCTTTTCAATAAATGGTGCATGGAAAACTGAATATCCATACTCTGAAGAATATAAAAGAGATGTGTATATTCTGCCACATACAAAAAGCAATGCAAAATGGATTAAAGACTTGAAACTAATACTTTAATTTATAAAACTACTAGAAGAAAACCTTGGTGAAATTCTGTAGGACATCAAACTGGGCAAAAATTTCTTGAGTAATACCCCACAAGCACAGGCAACCAAAGCAAAAATGGATGAATGGGATTACAACAAGTTAAAAGCTTCTGCACAGCAAAGGAGACAATGAACAAAGCCAAGCACAGAAAGACAGACTTTACACATTTCTCAGTTGTTTCTGGGTTCTGAACATTAAAGCAATTGAACTGATGAAGATAGAGAGTAGAAGGTTAGTTACCAGAAGCTGGGAAGAGTAATAGAGGAATGGGGTAAAATAAATATGATTAATATGTAAAAATCAATAGTTAGAAACAATGAATAAACCTAGTATTTGGTAGAACAAAATAATGATGATAGTCAACAAGAATTTAATTGTGTATTTAAAAATAAATAAATAAGTATAATTGGATTGTTATTAAAACAAAGAATAAGTCCTTGAGGGGATGGATACCCCATTTATCATGTTTTGATTATTACACCTTCTATGCCTGTATTAAAGTATCTCATGCATCCCATAAATATATACTCTTGCTTTGTACCCACAAAAATTATATATCAAAAATTATTTTAAAAGTGAAATTCTTGTATTAATAACAGAGAGTGTGTGAGGGAAGAGTCAAAGTGTGGTGATTTTGTATACAATTTAAGTGATCAACATATAATAGACTTTTATACACGTAAGAAGTTTTTTAAAAACCCCATAGAACTATGAAAAAAATCAACAGAAGGTAAAAGAAATTAAAAAGAAATAATAACCAAAGTATATCATTACAAGAAAATCATCAAATCACAAAAGTAGAGAGCAAAAGAAAAACAGAGGAACATAGGAACTACAAAACATACGGAAAACAGTTAACAAAACGGTAATAATAAATCCTTGTATATCAATAGTTACTGCAAATTTAAATAGATAAAGCTCACCCCAAAAATGAGCTAGCTGAATGTATAAAAACCAAAATTCAATAATATGCTTTCTGCAAGATACTCACTTTATATTTACGGACACATATAAGCTGAAAGTTAAAGATGAAAAAATGTAGTCCAAGAAAATAGTGACCCAGAAAGGAGCAGGAGTGGCTATATTTAGACAAAATAGAATTTAAGTAAAAAACTGTCACAAGAGATAAAAATATACTTGCATAATGATAACAGGGCCAATTCCACAGAAAGATAAAGCAATTATATGTGCACCCAACCTTAGAGCAAATAAATATATAAAGCAAACATTGAAAAAATGGAGAAATAGACATCAAATAAATACTAGTAAGATACTCGAATATCCCATTTTGTGTAATGGACAGATCATCAAAACAGAAAATCAATACATAAATAGCTGACTTGGAAACATTCTAGATCAAATGGATCTAACAGATTAATGCACAACATTCCACTCAAGAGCATCAGAATACACATTTTTCTCAAACATACATAGAACATTACCCAGAATAGAACACACTCTAGGTCACAAAATGAAGCTCAACAAATTTAAGAAGACTGAAAATGTACCAAGCAACTATTCTTAATATGATAAACTTAAACTAGAAATATATTTTTTAAAAATTACAAATTTACAAATAACTAAAAATTAAATCACACACTTTGAACAAGCACAAGATTGAAGATGAAATCTTATGGGAAATTTGAAAATATCTCAAGACAAATGAAAACAAAAACGCAATGTGCCAAAACTTGTGAGATGTTGCCAAAGCAGCACTTACAGAGAAGTGTATATTGATAAAGGCCTACGTTAAAAAAGAGAGATCTCAAATAATGAACCTGACTTTACATATTAACGTGTGAGAAAAGAAAAACAAACTAAGTCTAAATTTAACAAAAAGATAAAAATAATAAAGATTACAAAAGAAATAAAATAGACAACTGAAAAACAATGAAAAAACCAACAATATTAAGAGTTGTGTTTTTAAAGAGTGAACAAAATCAACAAAGTATTTTTTATACTTTCTAAGATGAAAATAAAATCTGAAATGAAAAAGTAAACATTACAAATGATGCCAAGTAAATACAAATATTTGTACAAGACTATTACAAACAATTGTATGTCAACAAATTATGCAACTTAAAGGAAATGTATAAATTCCTTCAAATATACAACCTACAACTGAATTTAGAAGAAATAGAAGGGAGTGGCCATGATAGCCGACTAGAAGCAGCTATGGTGCGTGGTTCTCATGAAGAGAAACAAATGGTGCATCTATGGCCATACCACTCTGAATGTGCCCGATCTCATCTGATCTCAGAAGCTAAGGAGGGTTGTGCTTGGTTAGTACTCTGATGAGAGGGAAAAAAGGGGTGAGTAAATACAGCACCTTCAGCTGAAACATTCAGGTACTCATATTGACACTAATTAGAGACACCACTCGACCCACAGAGAATGGAGAAAAGCAAGGCTGGACGAAGGCCCATTCAAGAGCAACACAGCCAAGAGAACCTCCCCAACCCAGGGAAGCATTAAGTGGACGTGCTACCCTGGGAAACCATGCTCTTCCCACTGGTCATTGAAACTCTCAGGTCAGGAGATCCCCTCATGGGCCCACTCCACCAGAGCCTTCAGTCTGACACACAGAACTATGTGGAGTCTTAGCGGAGAAGCCACTCAGGCACTCATAGAGACCTGGAAGCTTTAGATACTTTGGCTCTGAGCTTCCAAGCAAAAGTACCTGCAACTCCAGCAAAGCAAGAAGTTAGACCATGGTACATACTCTGAGGAAAGAGGCTGAATCTAGGGGGCTGAGCAGAGATAATCTATGGGCCACAGTTCCATGTCACCTTACATGATAAGACCCACTAGCTTGGAATTTCAGCCAGTTGCCAGCAACAGTGTTGTACCTACCTAGGACAGACTTTCCATGGGGAGGGGGGCCACCATCTTTGCTGATTGGATGACTCAACCCTTCCACAGTGCAGGCTTTGGAAAGTCCAAACTGACCAACTGCAGAAGGGATCCCCCAGCACAGCACAGATGTTCTACCAAAAGATGACCAGACTTTCTCCTCCTCCTCCTCCTCCATTTCTTCTTCTTCTTCTCCTCCTCCTCCTTCTTCTTCTTCTTCTTCTTCTTCTTCTTCTTCTTCTTCTTCTTCTTCTTCTTCTTCTTCTTCTTCTTCTTCTTCTTCTTCTTGAGATGGAGTCTCATCCTGTCAACCAGGCTGGAGTGCAAAAGCACCATCTTGCCTTACTGCAAATTCCACCTCCTAGGTTCAAAGGATTCTCCTGCCTCAGCCTCCCAAGTAGCTGAAATTACAGGTGCCCTCCACTACAAACAGCTAATTTTTTTTTTTGTATTTTTAGTAGACACAGGGTTTCACCATGTTGGCCAGGCTAGTCTCAAATTCCTGACCTCGTGATCTGCCCACCTCAGTCTCCCAAAGTGCTGGAATTACAGGCCTGAGCCACCATGCCAGGCCTCAGACTGCTTCTTTAAGTGGCCTCTGATTCATTCCTCCTCACTGGGTGGGAACTCCAGTAACTCCCACTAGTGTTCTCTGGGTGACAGAGATTTGAACTCTTCCTGGGACAAAACTCCCAGAGAGAGGTGTGAGTCACCATCTGTGCTCTTTTGACAACTCAGCTGTTCCTCCTTGTGGGCTTCAGGGAGTCTTAATCGACTGGGGGGTGGAAGAGATCCCCTACCACAACACAGTTGCTCTACCAAAATGTGGCCAGACTGCTTTTTAAAGCAGATCCCCTATGCATTCCTCTTTGCTGGGTGGGACATCTCTCAACTGGGGCCTCCAGCCAACCCCACTGGTGTTCTCTGGCTGACAGAGATTTGAATACTCTCTGGGACAGAGTTCTCAGAGGGAGGGTTTTAGTGTTATCTTTGCAGTTTGGGAAACTTAGTTGTTCCAGCCTGAGGGCTTTGGAGAGCCCAGGACAACCATGCAGAAGCACTACTCCAGCACAGCACAACTTCTCTGTGAAAGTATGCCCAGGCTGCTTCTTTAAGTGCATCCCCAATTCATTTTCTCCTGACTGGGTGAAACCTCCCACCTGTGACTTCCAGCCACCTCCTACAGGTGTGTTTGGGCCAGCAACAGGTGCATACCACTCTGGGACAGAGTTCCTGGAGAAAGGAGCAGGTTGCCATCTTTGCTGTTTTGCAGCCTTCACTGGTGATACCTCCAGGTACCGGAAAATCTGAGGTGACTAGGGACTGGAGTGGGCCCTTAGCAAACTGCAGAGGCCCTATGGACAAGTGGTCAGTTGTTAAAAGAAAAAGAAAACCTATTGAAAACTCAGAAACCTCAAAGACTGCAGGTAGATAAGCCCACAAAAATTAGAATAAATCACCACAAAGAACGCTGAAAACTCAAAAAGTCTGAGTACCCTCCTTCCTCCAGAGACAACATCCTCTCTCCAGCAAGGGTGGAACTGGGTTGAGGCTGAGATAACTGAAATGACAGAAATATAATTTAGAATATAGATAAGAATGAAGTTCACTGAGCTACAGGATTAAATTGTAACCCAATACAAGGAAGCTAAAAATCATGATGAAACATTGCACGAGGTGGCATACAAAATAGTCAGTAAATAAAAGGACATGAACAACCTGACAGAGTTGAAAAACACACTACAAAAATTTTATAATGCAATCACAAGTATTAATAGCAGAATAGACCCAGCAGAAAAAAAAATCTCAGATCATGAAGACTGCCTTTCTGAAATAAGACAGGTAGACAAGAATAAAGAAAAAATTAAAAAAGAACGAACAAAAGCTCAGAGAAATATGGCATTATGTAAACAGACTGAATCTACAACTAATTGTTACACCTAAAAATGATGGGGAGAATGAAAAACATATTTTAGGATATCATCCATGAGAACTTCCTCAACCTAGCTAGAGAGGCTAACATTCAAATTTAGGAAATGCAGAGAATCCCAGTAGGATGCTCCACAAAAAATTATCCCAAAGATATATAATCATCAGTCTCCAAGGTTGAAATAAAAAAATGATAAAGGCAGTCAGAGAGAAAGGCCAAATTACCTACCAAGGATAGACCATCATACCAACAGGAGGCCTCTCTGCTGAAACCCTGCAAGCCTGAAGATATTGGAGGCTAATATTAAACATTCATAAAGAAAGAAATTTCAACCCAGAATTTTATATTCAGCCAAACTAAGCTTCATAAGCAAAAAAAAAAAAAAAAAAAAAAAAAAAAAAACAACAACAAAAAACCATATATACATACAATCCTTTTCAGATAAGCACATGCGGAGGGAATTTGTTACCAGCAGACCTACCTTACAAGAGCTCCTAAAGGATGCAATAAATATAGAAAAAAAAAAAAAAACACACATTACCAGCCACTAAAAAAAATCCCACTGAAGTATACAGACCAGTGACACTGTAAAGCAACCACATAAACAAGTCTGCAAAATAACCAGCTAACATCATGATGGCAGAATCAAATCCACACATATCAATACTAACCTTAAATGTAAATGGGCTAAATTCCAAAATTAAAAGACACAGAGTGGAAAGCTGGATAAAGAACCAGGACCCATTGGTATGCTGTCTTCAAGAACACCATCTCACACTCAATGACATATATAGGCTCAAAATAAAAGAATGAAGAAAAATCTACCAAGCAAACAGAAAACAGAAAAAAAAACAGGAGTTGAAATCCTAGTTTCAGACATAAAGGATTTTAAACCAACAAAGATTTAAAATGACAAAGAAGGGCATTACATAATGGTAAAGTGTTCAATTTAACAGGAAGATCTAACTATCCTAAATACATATGCACCCAACACACGACCACCCATATTCATAAAGCAAGTTCTTAGAGACTTTCAAAGACACAAAGACTCCCACACAATAATAGTGGGAGACTTTAATATTCCACTAAAAATAATAGATAAATCATAGAGACAGAAAATAAACAAAAATGTTCAAGACCAGAACTCAGCACTGGATCAAATGGACCTTATAGATATCTACAGAACTAACCACCCAAAACTAACACAATATACATTCTGCTCGTCAGCAGATGGCACTTACTCTATAATCAATCACATAATCAGAATTAAAACACCCCTAAGCAAATGAAAAAGGATCAAAACCATAAAAAATGGTCTCTTGGATCACACCAAAATCAGATTAGAATTAATGATGAAAAAAATTCTCTCAAAACCATATGATTTTATGGAAATTGAATAATCTGCTACTGAATGAATTTTGGGTAAATAACAAAATGAAGGCAAAAATAAAGTTTTTTAAAACTAATGAGAACAAAGATAAAAGGTATTAGAATCTCTGCAACATGGCTAAGGCAGTGTTAAAAGAAAAATTTATAGCACTAAATGCCTATATCAAAGACATAGAAAGATCTCAGTTTACTAACCTAACATCACAACCAAAAGAATCAGATTACCAAGAGCAAACAAAGACAAGAAACAACCAAAATCAAAGCTGAACTGAAGGAGATAGAGACACAAAATATCATTCAAAAAATAATCTATAAATCCAGGAGCTGGTTTAGTAAAAAATAATAATAAAATAGTAGGGTACTAGCTAGAGTTAAATAAACAAAAGAGAGAAGTTTCAAAATAAACATAATCAGAAATAATAAAAGGGATATTACCACTGACCCAACAGAAATACAAACAACTATCAGAGAATATTATGAACACTTATATGCATGTGAACTAAAAAATCTAGAAGGAATGAATAAATTCACAGACATATACACTCTCTCAAGACTAAACCAGGAAGTAATGGAATCTCTGAATATACCAATAATGAGTTCTGAAATTGAGGCAGTAATAAGTAGCATACCAACCAAAAAAAAAAAAAAAAAAAAAAAGGCCCAGGACCAGAAAGACTCACAGCAAAATTCTACCAGATGTATAAAAAAAGAAGCTGGTACTATTTTTACTGAAACTATTGCAAAAAAATAAGGGAGGAGGAGCTCCTCCTTAACTCATTCTATGAGGCCAGCATCATTCTGATATCAAAACCTGGCAGAGATAAAACAACAACAAAAAAATGAAACTTGAGGCCAACATCTCTGATGAGCATAAGTGCAAAAATCCACAAAAAAATACTGGCAAACTGAATTCAGCAGCACATCAAAAAGCTAATCCTCCATGATCAAGTAGGCTTCTTCTTCAGAATGCAAGTTTGATTCAACATATGCAAATCAATAAATGTAATTCATTACGTAAAGAGAACTAAAGAAAAAACACATAATTATTTTAACAGAGAAAAGGCTTTCAATAAAAGGTATTATCCATTCACGTTAAACACTCTCAGTAAGCTAAGTATTGAAGAAACATAATAAGAAATATTTATGACAAACACACAACCAATATCATGCTGAATGGGCAAAAGCTGGAAGCATTTTTTCTTGAAAACTGGCAGAAGACAAAGATATCCTCTCTCACCACTTCTATTCAACATAGTATTAAAAGTTCTGGCCAGAACAATCAGGCAAAAGAAAGAAAGAAAAGGCATCCAAATAGGAAGAGAGAAAGTCAAACTATCCCCTGTTTGCAGATGACATAATCCTGTATCTAGAAAAACCCATAGTCTCAGACCAAAAGCTTCTTAAGCTGACAAACAACTTCAGCAAAGTCTCAGGATACAAAATCAATGTGCAAAAAACACTAGTATTACATTTTTTATTACTATACTTTAACTTCTAGGGTACATGTGCACATCGTGCAGGTTCATTACATAGGTATATATGTGCTATGCTGGTTTGCTGCACCCATGAACTCGTCATTTACATTAGGTATTTTTCCTAATGCTATCCCTCCCACAGCCCAAAACCCCCATACAAGCTCCAGTGTGTGACATTCCCTACCCTGTGTCCATGTGTTCTCATTGTTCAACTCCCACCTATGAGTGAGAACATGCGGTGTTTGGTTTTCTGTCCTTGTGATAGTTTGCTTAGAATGATGGTTTCCAGCTTCATCCACTTCCCCGCAAAGGACATGAAATCATCCTTTTTATGGCTGCATAGTATTCGGTGGTATATATGTGCCACATTTTGTTAATCCAGTCTATCACTGATGGACATTTGGGTTGGTTCCAAGTCTTTGCTATTGTGAATAGTGCTGCAATAAACATACATGTGCACGTGTCTTTATACTAGCATAATTCATAATCTTTGGGTATATACCCAGTAATGGGATTGCTGAGCCAAATGGTATTTCTAGTTCTACATCCTTAAGTAACCACCACACTCTCTTCCACAATGGTTGAACTCATTTACACTCCCACCAAGAATGTAAGTGTCCCTATTTCCCCACATCCTCTCCTGCATCTATTGTTTCCTTTTTAATGATCACCATTCTAACTGGTGTGAGATGGTATCTCATTGTGGTTTTGATTTGCATTTCTCTGATGACCAGTGATGATGAGCATTTTTTCATATGTCTGTTGGCTGCATAGATGTCTTCTTTTGAGAAGTGTCTGTTCATATCCTTTGCCCACTTTTTGATGATGTTGTTTTTTCTTGTAAATTTGTTTAAATTTTTTGTAGATTCTGGATATCAGCCCTTTGTCAAATGGGTAGATTGCAAAGATTTTTCTCCCATTCTGTAGGTTGCCTGTTCACTCTGATGATATTTTCTTTTGCTGTGCAGAAGCTCATTAGTTTAATTAGATCATATTTGTCTATTTTGGCTTTTGTTTCCCTTGTTTTTGGTGTTTTAGTCAAGAAGTCTTTGCCCATGCCTATGTCCTGAAAGGTATTGCCTAGGTTTTCTTCTAGGGCTTTTATGGTTTTACATCTTATGTTTAAGTCTTTAATCCATCTTGAGTTAATTTTTGTATGTGGTGTAAGGAAGGGATCCAGTTTCAGCTTTCTACATATGGCTAGCCAGTTTCCCCAGCACCATTTATTAAATAGAAAATCTTTTCCCATTGCATTTTTTTGTCAGGTTTGTCAAAGATCAGATGGTTGCAGATATGTGATGTTATTTCTGAGGCATTGATTCTGTTCCATTGGTCTATGTATCTGTTTTGCTACCAGTACCATGCTGTTTTTGTTACTGTAGACTTGTAGTATAATAACCAAAGTATAGTTTGCAGTATATAGTTTGAAGTCAGGTAGGGTGATGCCTCCAGCTTTGCTCTTTTTGCTTAGGGTTGTCTTGGCTATGCAGGCTCTTTGTTGGTTCCATATGAATGGTAAAGTAGTTTTTTCCAATTCTGTGAAGAAAGTCTGTGGTAGCTTGATCGAGATGGCATTGAATCTAAAAATTACCTTGGGCAGTATGGCCATTTCCCGATATTGATTCTTCCTATCCATGAGCATGGAATGTTCTTCAATTTGTTTGTGTCCTCTTTTATTTCATTGAGCAGTAGTTTGTAGTTCTCCTTGAAGAGGTCCTTCACATCCCTTGTAGGTTGGATTCCTAGGTATTTTATCCTCTTTGTAGTAATTGTGAATGGGAATTCATTCATGATTTGGCTCTCTGTTTGTCTATTATTGGTTTTCTAAATATACAATCATGTCATCTGCAAACAGGGACAATTTGACTTCCTCTTTTCCTAATTGAATACCCTTTATTTCTTTCTCTTGCCTGATTGCCCTAGCCAGAACTTCCAAAAATATGTTGAATAGCAGTGGTGAGAGAGGGCATCCTTGTCTTGTGCCAGTTTTGAACATGAGTGCTTCCAGATTTTGCCCATTTAACATAATATTGGCTGTGGATTAGTCATAAATAGCTCTTATTATTTTGACATATGTTCCATCAATACCTAGTTTAT
Source organism: Macaca mulatta (assembly GCF_049350105.2). Taxonomy (NCBI): domain Eukaryota; kingdom Metazoa; phylum Chordata; class Mammalia; order Primates; family Cercopithecidae; genus Macaca; species Macaca mulatta. The sequence continues at coordinate 82,843,796 of NC_133426.1, read as the reverse complement.
TGAGACTTTTTAGCATGAAGGGCTGTTGAATTTTGTCAAAGGCCTTTACTGCATCTATTAGATAATCATGTGTTTTTTGTCATTGATTCTGTTTATGTGATGGATTATGTTTATTGATTTGCATATGTGGAACCAGTCTTGCATCCCAGGGATGAAGCCAACTTGATTGTGGTAGATAAACTGCTGTTTTCAGCTTGCCAGTATATTATTGAAAATTTTCACATCAATGTTCATCAGGAATATTGGCCTAAATTTCTGTTTTTGTTGTTGTTGTTATTGTTGTGTCTCTACCAGGTTTTTGCATCAGGATGATATTGGCCTCATAAAATGAATTAGGGATGATTCCCTCTTTTTATATTGATTGAAATAGTTTCAGAAGGAATGGTACCAGCTCCTCTTTGTACCTCTGGTAGAATTCAACTGTGAATCTGTCTGGTCTTGGACTTTTTTTGATTGGTAGGCTATTAATTATTGCCTCAATTTCGGAACCTGTTATTGGTCTATTCAGAGATTCAACTTCCTCCTGGTTTAGTCTTAGGAGGGTGTATGTGTCCAGGAATTTATCCATCTCTTCCAGATTTTCTAGTTTATTTATGTAGAGGTGTTTATACTGTTCCCTGTTGGTAGCTTGTATTTCTGAGGAATTGCTGGTGATATGCCTTTTATCATCTTTTATTACATCTATTTGATTCTTCTCTCTTTTCTTATTTATTAGCCTTGCTAGCAGTCTATCTATTTTGTTGATCTTTTCAAAAACCCAGCTCTTGGATTCATTAATTTTTTGAATGTTTTTTTGTGCCTATCTCCTTCAGATCTGCTCTGATCTTAGTTTTTTCTTGTCTTGTGCTCTCTTTTGAATTTGTTTTTTCTCACTTATCTCGTTCTTTTAATTGCGATGTTATGGTGTCGATTTTACATCTTTCTTGCTTTCTTTTGTAGACATAGAGTGCTATAAATTTCCTTCTACACACTGCTTTAAATGTGTCCAAGAGGTTCTGGTATGCTGTGTCTTTGTCCTCACTGGTTTCAAAGAACATTATTTCGGCCTTCATTTCGTTATGTACCCAGTAGTCATTCAGGAGCAGGTTGTGCAGTTTCCATGTAGTTGAGCGGTTTTGAGTGAGTTTCTTAATCCTGAGTTCTAGTTTGATTGCACTGTGGTCTGAGAGACAGTTTGTTATATTTTCTGTTCTTTTCCATTTGCTGAGGAGTGCTTTACTTACAACTATGTGGTCAATTTTGAAATTAGTGCAATGTGGTGCTGAGAAGAATGTATATACTGTTGATTTGGGGTGGAGAGTTCTGTAGGTGTCTATTAGGTCTGCTTGGTGCAGAGATGAGTTTGAGTCCTGGATATCCTTGTTAACCTTCTGTCTTGTTGATCTGTCTAATAATGACAGTGGGGTGTTAAAGTCTCCCATTATTATTGTGTGGAGTCTAAGTCTCTTTTTAGGTCTCTCAGGATTTGCTTTATGAATCTGGGTGCTCCTGTATTAGGTGCATAAATATTCAGGATAGTTAACTCTTTTTGTTGAATTGATCCCTTTACCATTATGTAATGTCCTTCTTTGTCTCTGTTGATCTTTGTTGGTTTAAAGTCTGTCTTATCAGAGACTAAGATTGCAACCCCTGCTTTATTTTTTGCTTTCCATTTGCTGGGTAGATCTTCTTCCATCCATTTATTTTGAGCCTATATGTGTCTTTGCATGTGAGATGGTTCTCATGAATACAGCACACTGATTGGTCTTGACTTTTTATCCAATTTGCCAGTCTGTGTCTTTTAATTGGGGCATTTAGCCCATTTACATTTAAGGTTAATATTATTATGTTTGAATTCAATCCTGTCATTATGATGTTAGCTGGTTATTTTTGCCCATTAATTGATGCAGTTTCTTCATAGCATCGATTGTCTTTAAAAATTGGCGTGCTTTTGCAGTGACTGGTACCAGTTGTTTCTTTCCATGTTTAGTGCTTCCTTCAGGAGCTCTTGTAAGGCAGACCTGGTGGTGAGAAAATTTCTGAGCATTTGCTTGTCTGTAAGGGTTTCATTTCTCCGTCACTTATGAAGCTTACTTTGGTTGGATATGAGATTCTGGGTTAAAATTCTTTCCTTTAAGAATGTTGAATATTGGCCCCCACTCTCTTTTGGCATGTAGGGTTTCTGCTGAGAGATCCCCTGTCATCTGGTGGGCTTTACTTTGTGGGTAACCCGACCTTTCTCTCTAGCTGCCCTTAACATCATTCCTTAATTTCATCCTTGGTGAATCTGATAATTATGTGTCTTGGGGTTGCTCTTCTCGAAGAGTATCTTTGTGGTGTTCTCTGTATTTCCTGATTTGAATGTTAGCCTGCCTTGCTAGGTTAGGGAAGTTCTCCTGGATAATATCCTGAAGAGTGTTTTCCAACTTGGTTCCATTCTCCCCATCACTTTCCAGTACACCAATCAAACGAATATTTGGTTTTTTCACATCGTCCCATATTTCTTGGAGGCTTTGTTTGTTTCTTTTCACTCTTTTTTCTCTAATCTTGTCTTCTCCCTTTGTTTCATTCATTTGATCTTTAATTACTGACATCCTTTCTTCCAGTTGATCAAATCAGCTATTGAAAAATGTGCATGCAACACGAAGTTCTTGTGCCATGGTTTTCAGTTCCATCGGGTCATTTAAGGTCTTTTCTAAACTGTTTATTCTAGTTAGCCATTCTTTTAACCTTTTTTTCAAGGTTTTTAGCTTCCTTGCAATGGGTTAGAACGTGCTCCTTTAACTCAGAGAAGTTTGTTATTATTGACCTGAAGCCTACTTCTGTCAACTCATCAAACTCATTCTCCATCCAGTTTTGTTCCCTTGATGGTGAGGAGCTGTGATTCTTTGGAGGAGATGAGATGCTCTGTTCGTCAGAATTTTCAGCTTTTCTGCTCTCTTCTGCTCCACTTTTCTCCCCATCTTTGTGGTTTTATCTACCTTTGGTTTTTGATGTTGGTGAACTACAGAAGAGGTTTTAGAGTGAATGTTCTTTTTGTTCATATTGATGCTATTTCTTTTTCTTTGTTAGTTTTTCTTCTAACAGTCAGACCCCTCAGCTGCAGGTCTGCTGGAGTTTGCTGGAGGTCCACTCCAGACCCTGTTTGACTGGGTATCACTAGCAGAGGCTGCAGAACAGCAAATATTGCTGCCTGATCATTCCTCTGGAAGCTTCATCACAGTGGGGCACCCGCCTGTTTGAGGTGTCTGTCTGTCTGCCCTTATTGGGAGGTGTTTCCCAGTCAGACTACACGAGGGTCAGGGACTCACTTGAGGAGGCAGTCTGCCCATTCTCGGGGCTTGAACACTGTGCTGGGAGAGCCACTGCTCTCCTCAGAGCTGTCAGACAGGGATGTTTAAGTCTGCAGAAGTAGTTTAGTCCCTTTTGTTCTGCTATGCCCTGCCCCAAGAGGTGGAATCTAGACAGGCAGTAGGCCTTACTAAGCTGCAGTGGGCTCCACCCAGTTCATGCTTCCTGGCTGCTTTGTTTACACTGTGAGCTACTCAAGCTTCAGCAATGGAGGATGCTCTTCCCTACGTCAAGCTGCCACATCTTAGACTGCTGTGCTAGCAGTGAGCAAGGCTCCATGGGTGCGGGACCTGCCAAGCCAGGCACAGGAGGGTATCTTCTGTTCTGCTGGTTGCTGAGATGATGGGAAAAGTGCAGTATTTGGTCAGGAGTGTACTGATTCTTGAGGTACAGTCTATCACAGCTTCCCTTGGCTAGGCAAGGAAAATCCCCCAACCCCTTGTGCTTCCCAGGTGAGGCAATGCCCTGCCTTGCTTCAGCTCACCCTCTGCGGGCTGCACCACTGTCCAAGCAGTCCCAATGAGATGAACCAGGCATCTTAGTTGGAAATGCAGAAATCACCCATCTTCTGCACTGATCTCGCTGGGAGCTTCAGACCAGAGCTGTTCCTATTCCGCCATCTTGGAAGTGTTTAACAAAAAACCTAGTATGTCTATACACAAACAATAGTCAAGCCAAGAGTCAAATAAGGAATAAACTCCCATTCACAATTGCCACAAGAAGAATAAAATACCTAAGAATACAGGTAACTAGGAAGCTACAAGACGTCTACAAAGAGAATTGAAAACCACTTCTTGAAAAAATCAGAGATGAGACAAAGAAATGGAAAAGCATTTTATGTTCATGGATAAAAAAATTACTATTTTTAAATTAAAATTGCCCTAAGCAATTTATAGATTCAATGCTATTCCCATTAAACTGCCATTGACATTCTTCACAGAATTATAAAATATTATTTTAAAATTCATATGGAACCAAGAAAGAGCCTGAATAACCGAGGTGGTCCTAAGCAAAATGAATGAAGATGGAGGCATTACACTAACTGAATTCAAACAATACTACAGAGCTACAGTAAAAAATAAAACAAAAACAAAACAAAACCACATAGTACTGGGAAAAGAACAGACACATAAACAAATGGAAGAGAATAGAGAAACCAGAAAAAAGACTGCACATTTACAGCTATCTAATCTTTGACAAATCTGACAAAAGCAAGCAATGGAAAAGGATTCTCTATTCAATAAATGTTTCTGGGATAACTGACTTATTATATGCAAATGATTGAAACTGGACCCCTTCCTAATAACATATACAAAGATTAATTCAATAGCTGGGCATGGAGGCATGCACCTGTAGTCCCAGCTTCTTGGGAGGCTGAGGCAGGAGAATTGTTTGAACCTGGGAGGTGGAGGTTGCAGTGAGCCAAGATTGCAGCACTGCACTCCATCTCAAATAATAATAACAATAATAATAATAACAGCTCAAGATGGATTAAAGACTTAAATGTCAAACCCAAAACTGTAAACACCCAGGAAGACATAGGTAATATCATAACCTAGGGCAAGGATTTAATGAAGACGCCAAAATCAATTGCAATGAAAGCAAGAATTCACAAATAGCATCTAATTAAAGAATTTCTGGCGGATCAAGATGGCTGAATAGGAACAGCTCCAGTCTCCAGCTCCCAGCGTGAGTGACACAGAAGATGGGTGATTTCTGCATTTCCAACTGAGGTACCGGGTTCATCTCACTAGGGAGTGCTGGACAATCGGTGCTGGTCAGCTGCTGCAGCCCGAACAGCAAGAGCTGAAGCAAGGCAAGGCATCGCCTCACCTGGGAAGTGCAAGGGGGAAGGGAATCCCTTTTCCTAGCCAGGGGAACTGAGACACACAACACCTCGAAAATCGGGTAACTCCCACCCCAATACTATGCTTTACTAAGGGTCGTAGCAAAAGGCACACCAGGAGATTATATTCTACACCTGGCTGGGAGGGTCCCACACCCCCGGAGCCTCCCTCATTGCTAGCACAGCAGTCTGCGATCTACCGGCAAGGCAGCAGCGAGGCTGGGGGAGGGGCGCCCACCATTGCTGAGGCTTAAGTAGGTAAACAAAGCTGCCAGGAAGCTCAAACTGGGTGGAGCCCACAGCAGCTCAAGGAGGTCTGCCTGTCTCTGTAGACTCCACCTCTGGGGACAGGGCACAGCTAAACAAACAAACAAAAAAAGCAGCAGAAACCTCTGCAGATGCAAACGACCCTGTCTGACAGCTTTGAAGAGAGCAGTGGATCTCCCAACACAGAGGTTGAGATCTGAGAACGGACAGACTGCCTGCTCAAGTGGGTCCCTGACCCCTGAGTAGCCTAACTGGGAGACATCCTCCATTAGGGGAAGACCGACACCCCACACCTCACACGGCAGGGTACACCCCTGCGATGAAGCTTCCAAAGCAAGAATCAGACAGGTACACTTGCTGTTCAGCAATATTCTATCTTCTGCAGCTTCTGCTGCTGATACCCAGGCAAACATGGTCTGGAGTGGACCTCAAACAATCCACAACAGACCTACAGCTGAGGGTCCTGACTGTTGGAAGGAAAACTAACAAGCAGGAAGGACACCCACACCAAAACCCCATCACTACGTCACCATCATCAAAGACCAAAGGCAGATAAAACCACAAAGATGGGGAAAAAGCAGGGCAGAAAAGGGAAATTCAAAAAATAAGACCACATCTCCCCTCCAAAGGAATGCAGCTCATCACCAGCAACAGATCAAACCTGGACAGAGAATGACTTTGACGAGTTGAGAGAAGAAGACTTCAGTCCATCAAACTTCTCAGAGCTAAAGGAGGAATTACGTACCCATCACAAAGAAACTAAAAATCTTGAAAAAAGAATGGAAGAATGGATAACTAGAATAATCAATGCATACAAGGCCATAAACGAACTGACAGAGATAAAAACCATGACACGAGAAATACGTGATGAATGCACAAGCTTCAGTAACAGACTTGATCAACTAGAAGAAAGAATATCAGAGATTGAGGATCAAATGAAAGAAATGAAGTGAGAAGAGAAGTCTAAAGAAAAAAGAGGAAAAAGAAATGAACAAAGTCTTCAACAAGTATGGGATTATGTGAAAAGACCAAATCTACGTCTGATTGGGGTGCCTGAAAGTGAGGGGGGAAATGGAACCAAGTTGGAAAACACTCTTCAGGATATCATCCAGGAGAACTTCCCCAACCTAGTAAGGCAGGCCAACATTCAAATTCAGGAAATACAGAGAACATCACAAAGATACTACTCGAGAAGAGCAACTCCAAGAAACATAATTGTCAGATTCACCAAAGTTGCAATGAAGGAAAAAATGTTAAGGCCAGCCAGAGAGAAAGGTCGGGTTACCCACAAAGGGAAGCCCAACACCTTAACAGCAGATCTCTTGGCAGAAACTCTACAAACCAAAACAGAGTGGGGGCCAATGTTCAACATTCTTAAAGAAAAGAATTTTCAACCCAGAATTTCATATCCAACCAAACTAAGTTTCATAAGTGAAGGAGAAATAAAATCCTTTACAGATAAGCAAATGCTTAGAGATTTGGTCATCACCAGGCCTGCCTTACAAGAGACCCTGAAGGAAGCACTACACATGGAAAGGAACAACTGGTACCAGCCATTGCAAAAACATGCCAAAATGTAAAGACCATCGAGGCTAGGAAGAAACTGCATCAACTAACGAGCAAAATAACCAGTTAATATCATAATGACAGGATCAAGTTCACACATAACAATATTAACCTTAAATGTAAATGGAATAAATGGTCCAATTAAAAGACACAGTCTGGCAAATCGGATAGAGTCAAGACCCATCAGGTTATTGTATTCAGGAGACCTATCTCACATGCAGAGACACACATAGGCTCAGAATAAAGGGATGCAGGAAGACCTACCAAGCAAATGGAGAACAAAAAAAAGCAGGGGTTGCAATCCTGGTCTCTGATAAAACAGACTTTAAACCATCAAAGATCAAAAGAGACAAAGAAGGCCATTACATAATGGTAAAGGGATCAATTCAACAGGAAGAGCTAACTATCCTAAATGTATATGCGACCAATACAGGAGCACTCAGATTCATAAAGCAAGTCCTTAGAGAATTACAAAGAGACTTAGACTCCCATACAATAATAACGGGAGACTGCAACACCCCACTGTCAACATTAGACAGATTAACGAGACAGAAAGTTAACAAGGATATCCAGGAATTGAACTCATATCTGCACCAAACGGACCTAATAGACATCTATAGAACTCTCCACCCCAAATCAACAGAATACACATTCTTCTCAGCACCATATCGCACTTTTTCCAAAACTGACCACATAATTGGAAGTAAAGCACTCCTCAGCAAATGTACAAGAACAGAAATTATAACAAACTGTCTCTCAGACCACAGTGCAATCAAACTAGAACTCAGGATTAAGAAACTCACTCATAACCGCTCAACTACATGGAAACTGCATAACCTGCTCCTGAATGACTACTTGGAACATAACGAAATGAAAGCAGAAATAAAAATGTTCCTTGAAACCAGTGAGGACAAAGATACAACATATCAGAATCTCTGGGACACATTTAAAGCAGTGTGTAGAGGGAAATTTATAGCACTAAATGCCCACAAGAGAAAGTAGGAAAGATCTAAAATTGACACTCTAACATCACAATTAAAAGAAATACAGAAACAAGAGCAAACACATTCAAAAGCCAGCAGAAGGCAAGAAATAACTAAGATCAGAGCAGAACTGAAGGAGATAGAGACACAAAAAAACACTCCAAAAAATCAATGAATCCAGTTGTTGTTTCTTTTAAAAGATCAACAAAATTGACAGACCACTAGCAAGACTAATAAAGAAGAAAAGAGAAAAGAATCAAATAGATGCAACAAAAAATGATAAAGGGGATATCAACACCAACGCCACAGAAATACAAACTACCATCAGAGAATACTATAAACACCTCTACGCAAATAAACAAGAACCTAGAAGAAATGGATAATTTCCTGGAAAGTTACACTCTCCCAAGACTAAACCAGGAAGAAGTTGAATCCCTGAATAGACTAATAGCAGACTCTGAAATTGAGGCAATAATTAATAGAGTACCAACCAAAAAAGTCCAGGACCGATGGATTCACAGCTGAATTCTACCAGAGGTACAAGGAGGAGCTGGTACCATTCCTTCTGAAACTATTCCAATCAATAGAAAAAGAGGGAATCATCCCTAATTCATTTTATGAGGCCAACATCATCCTGATACCAAAGCCTGGCAGAGACACAACAAAAAAAGAGAATTTTAGACCAATATCCTTGATGAACATTGATGCAAAAATCCTCAATAAAATACTGGCAAACCGAACCCAGCAGCACATCAAAAAGCTTATCCACCATGATCAAGTGGGCTTCATCTCAGGGATGCAAGACTGGTTCAACATACGCCAATCAGTAAACGCAATCCAGCATATAAACAGAACCAAAGGCAAAAACCACATGATTATCTCAATCAATGCAGAAAAGGCCTTTGACAAAATTCAATAGCGCTTTATGAAAAAAACTCTCAATAAATTCGGTATTGATGGAATTTAACTCAAAATAATAAGAGCTATTTATGACAAACCCACAGCCAATATCATACTGAATGGGCAAAAACTGGAAAAATTCCCTTTGAAAACTGGCACAAGACAGGGATGCCCTCTCTCACCATTCCTATTCAACATAGTGTTGGAAGTTCTGGCCAGGGCAATCAGGCAAGAGAAGGAAATAAAGGGTATTCAGTTAGGAAAAGAAGAAATCAAATTGTGCCTCCTTGCAGATGACATGATTGTATATTTAGAAAACCCCATCATCTCAGCCCAAAATCTCCTTAAGTTGATAAGCAACTTCAGCAAAGTCTCAGGATACAAAATTAATGTGCAAAAATCACAAGCATTCTTATACACCAGTAACAGACAAACAGAGAGCCAAATCATGAATGAACTTCCATTCACAATTGCTTCAAAGAGAATAAAACACCTAGGAATCCAACTTACAAGGGATGTAAAGGACCTCTTCTAGGAGAACTACAAGCCACTGCTCAGTGAAATAAAAGAGGACACAAACAAATGGAAGAACATGCCATGCTCATGGATAGGAAGAGTCAATATCTTGAAATTGGCCATACTGCCCAAGGTAATTTATAGATTCAATGCCATCCCCATCAAGCTACCAATGAGTTTCTTCACAGAATTGGAAAAAACTGCCTTAAAGTTCATATGGAACCAAAAAAGAGCCCGCATTGCCAAGACAATCCTAAGTCAAAAGAACAAAGCTGGAGGCACCATGCTACCTGACTTCAAAGTATACTACAAGGCTACAGTAACCAAAACAGCATGGTACTGGTACCAAAACAGAGATATAGACCAATGGAACATAACAGAACCCTCAGAAATAATACCACACATCTACAGCCATGTGATCTTTGAGAAACCTGACAAAAACAAGAAATGGGGAAAAGATTCCTATTTAATAAATGGTGCTGGGAAAATTGGTTAGCCATAAGTAGAAAGCTGAAACTGGATCCTTTTCTTACTCCTTATATGAAAATTAATTCAAGATGGATTAGAGACTTAAATGTTAGACCTAATACCATAAAAACCCTAGAAGAAAATCTAGGGTATACCATTCAGGACATAGGCATGGGCAAGGACTTCATGTCTAAAATGCCAAAAGCAATAGCAACAAAAGCCAAAATTGACAAATGGGATCTAATTAAACTAAAGAGCTTCTGCACAGCAAAAGAAACTACCATCAGAGTGAACAGGCAACCTACAGAATGGGAGAACATTTTTGCAATCTACTCATCTGACAAAGGGCTAATATCCAGAACCTACAAAGAACTCAAACAAATTTACAAGAAAAAAACCAACAATCCCAGCAAAAAGTGGGCCAGGGATATGAACAGACATTTCTCAGTGGAAGACATTCATACAGCCAACAGACACATGAAAAAATGCTCATCATCACTGGCCATTAGAGAAATGCAAATCCAAACCACAATGAGAATTATGGAAAACAGTATGGTGATTCCTCAAGGATCTAGAACTAGAAGTACCATATGACCCAGCTATCCCATTACTGGGTATCTACCCAGAGGATTATAAATCATGCTGCTATAAAGACACATGCACATGTATGTTCATTGCAGCACTATTCACAATAGCAAAAACTTGGAATCAACCCAAATGTCCATCAGTGACAGACTGGATTAAGAAAATGTGGCACATATACACCATGGAATACTATGCAGCCATAAAAATAGATGGGTTTTTGTCCTTTGTAGGGACATGGATGCAGCTGGAAACCATCATTCTCAGCAAACTATCGCAAAAACAGAAATCCAAACGCCACATGTTCTCACTCATAGGTGGGAATTGAACAATGAGATCACTTGGTCTGGGGAAGGGGAACATTACACACTGGGGCCTATTATGGGGAGGGGGAGGGGGGAGGGATTGCGTTGGGAGTTATACCTGATGTAAATGACGAATTGATGGGTGCTGACGAGTTGATGGGTGCAGCACACCAACATGGCACAAGTATACATATGTAACAAACCTGCACGTTGTGCACATGTACCCTAGAAGTTAAAGTATAATTTAAAAAGAAAAAAAGAAAAAAAGAAAAACAGAGGAAATTAAAAAAAAAAAATAAGACTTTGAAGAATAAGCCTAAAGTTGGTATACACCGGTTTTATAAACCAAGTAAGTCCGTTATATTGTCCTTTACCTCTCTTCCTGGACATCCTTCCTGAAAGACACTGGGCATACACTTATCTCAGGAGAAAAATAATAAACTGTTGTATAATTTTAATATGTTAAAAAAAAGAACTGTGCAAAAAAAAATAAAAGTAAATGAACGGAGTAAACAGACAACCTACAGAATGGAAAAAAAAATTTTGTATACTATGCATCTAACAAAGGTCTAATATACAGCATCTACAAGAAATTTAAACAAATTTACAAGGGAAAAAAATCTTATAAAATGGCCCAGAACTATGAAATTACACTTTTCAAATAAGACATACATGCAGCCAGAAGTCATATGAAAAAAAGCTCAACATCACTGATCATTAAAGAAATGCAAATCAAAACCGAAATGATATATCATCTAACACCAGTCAGAATAGCTGTTACTAAAAAAGTAATAAAATAACAGATGCTGGCAGGGTTGTGGTAAGAAAAGGAATGCTTATACACTGTTGGTGAGATTTGTCCAGCCATTAGGGAAGACAGTGTGGCATTTCCTCAAATATCTAAAAACAGAAACACCATTTGACCCAGCAATGGCACTAGAGGGTATATACCAAAAGGAATACAAAATATTCTATTATACAGACACATGCAAGCACATGTTCACTGTAACTCTATTCACAATAGCAATAACACGGAATCAACCTAAATGTCTATCAATGTTAGACCGGATAAAGAAAATGTGGTATATCTACACAATGGAATATCATGCTACTACAAAAATTCTTCCATGTTCTTTGCAGGGACATGGATGAAGCTGGAGGCTTAAAACCAAATATTGCATGCTTTTACTTATAAGTGGGAGCTAAATAATGAGAACAAATAGATATACAGAGAGGAACAACACACACTGGGGTTTTCAGGGGGTGAAGAGTAAGAGGAGAAAGAGGATTAGGAAAAACAACAAATGGTACTAGGCTTAATATCTGGGTGATGAAATAATCTGTATAACAAACCCCCATGACACAAGTTTACCTAGGTAACAACCTGAAATTAAAATAAAAGCTAAAAAAGAAAAAAGAAGAATAAATAGAAAGCCTGGACAGACCAATAACAAATATGGAAATTAAATCAGTAATCAAACACGCACACAAACCAAAAAACCACAGGGCCAGATGGATTCACAGATCAATTTTACCAATTATTAAGAATTAATACAAATCCTTTTTAATTGTTGTAAAAAAAATTAGACAAAGGGAGGGAACACTTCCAAACACATAATGCCAGCATCATTCTAATGCCAAATGCAATCAAAGACACCATGAGAAAAAACACTACAGACCAATAACTCTGCTGAGTTTGGTGCACAAGTTTTCAACAAAATATTAGCTAACCAAATTCAACAGCATATATATATATATATATATATATATATATATATATATATATATCTCAAAGCATAGTGGGATTTATCTATAGGGTGCAAGGAACGTGCAACATACAAAAAAATTGTCAATGTAGAGGGTCATAGAGCATAATGGTGGAGTAAAAGGCTCCACTGGATGTCCTCACTGCAAAGACACAAATTTAACAACTATCTACATACACACACACACCATAAAAAAGCCTTCGCAAAAACTAAATATTAGGTGAGCCCTCATAGTACTTAGTTTTAACTTCATATCAATGAAAGAGGTACTAAAGAGGTAGCAAAAACAGTCTTGAATTGCCAATACCACATCTCCCCCAAACCCCAGCAGCAGTGGCATGGTGTAGAAAGGATTTCTGGACACTTTAGGAGGGAGAGATCAGCAATTTTGAGGCATTTAACTCAGTGCTATGCTGTTAGAGCAAATATGAAAACAGGATCAAACTCAGCTGACACCCATCCACAGAGGGAGTATTTAAACAAACCCTAACTAGAGAGAAATTACCAGATCCAGTGGTTAGAACTTGAGTTCCAGAAAGCCTCACCATCAAGGTCTAAAATACTCTGGGTCTCTAAGAAACTTGAAAGGCAGTGTAGACCATAGGAACTTCAACTCTTAGGCGAGTCCCAGGGCTGAACTGAGCCCAGAGATAGTGAACAAGGAGAGGGGTTATATAACCTAGTGGGACACCAGCTGTGGCAGCTAAGAAAGTGCTGAAATTACCCTTTCCCTAGCCCCAAAATTGACAGCTTGTGGCTTCAAAAGAGATCCCTTCTTTTCACTTGAGGAGAGGAGAGGGAAGAGTCGGGGAGGATTTTGTCTAACATCTTGGATACAATCAGCCACAGCACAATAGTGCATTGGTCAGAATTGTGAGGTTCTAGGCCCTAGTTTCTGGATTACATTTCTTGACAAATCGTGGGCCAGAAGGACACCCAAAACCTTGAAGGAAAAACCCCAGTTCTGGAAGCATTCATCACTTGCTAACTGAGGAGCACTTGGACCCTGAAAAACTAGCAGCATTACATGGGTACAGCATTGAGGGCCTTGAGTGAGCCTCTTAGACTTCCTGGTTTTAAGTGGGACTTAGTAGACTCTTAGTTGTTGTGACCACAGGGTAAAACTCTTTTTAATTAGAAAAGTAGAGAAAAAAGTAAAGGGAATTTTGTCTTACACCTTAGGTACCAGCTTGGCTACAGGGGGGTAGAGCACCACGTGGGTTTTTGGGGTATCTGATTCCAGGAATTGGATCTTGTCTGGCGTTTCTGGACCTGCCCTGAGTCAGAGGGGAGCACACTGCCCTGAAAACTGGGCGCCAGAAAAAGCAGCGTTCATCATAAGCTGACATCAAAAGCCCTTGGGGCTTAAGAAAATATTGGCCATTGCCTGGAAGCACTCCACATGGCCTGTGGTGGTGGTAGCTAAGAGGTGAAGCTTCTCTGCCTTTGGAAAACAGAGGAAAGAATGGGAAGAATTGCATCTTATGGTTTGAGTGCCAGCTCAGCTGAAGTAAAACAGACCACCAGATAGGCCTCTAATATTTTTCACTCTAGACCCTGACTACCAGAGAGCATCTCTGGACCAACCAAAAAAATGGGGGAACTCACACCTGCTGATTGTAGATGCCCAGGACCTTGAGCAAACATAAACAGTAGTCAGCAAGTGTTAACAGCATGCCTTGGTCAAGACACAGTGCTGTGGTAGCTTAAGATCCAACTCAAAATTGTCATAGTGGTGGTGGCCACAGGGATGCTTATGTCATTTTACTCCCAGCTTAAAGTGGTTCAGAACAGAGAGAAAGACTACATTTTGAGGGGAGAAAATAAGGGAAGAGAACAAGTGTCTCTGCCTGGTAACTCAAATAATTCTCCTGGAACATGCCCCAAATCATCAAGATGGTACTTCTATGAGTCTGTAGTAACCACAGTGTTACAGAACTTGAATTACTCACTAAAGCAGATACAGCTTAGATCACAATACTCTGGTCCTTTTGAATATCTGAAAAGTCATCTGAAAAAGGACAGATACAAACAATCCCACGCAGTAAACACTATTATAAATACCTAAGTCTTCAGTGGCCAGGCACCAAAGAACATCTACTAGCAGCGTTGATACAGGAGACAGAAAGATATTATTTAGGCAAATAGTGAGGGCAAATGAGTATTCAGCAGAACTTCCCTTCTAACTAAAAGCAGCTCAGAAAATAATTTTTTCTAACAAAGAGTAGCCTGAAAGATCGAGCTGCAAACATATATAAGAAAGCTGGAAGCTTACTCAAGGAAATGCTGGCAACTGTGCCATTAGAAAAGGGCTACCTTGAGGCCAGGCATGTCCACCATGAAAGTTTCATCTTTCTTTTTTTTTTTTTTTTTGTTAGCACATGTACAATAAGAAAGAAATGGGAAACATGGAGAAGCTCAGACAGAGAACCCACCTGCATAATAAAATACTGGGGTGAGAGCTGCCAGAGATTCCCACCTTATGCAGATGGCACATCTGGCCATGACCAGTTTTTCACGCCCTATGGAGATAAGACACCACCACCCCACTAGCTCATCTATAAAACAGCCTGCATTTCACAGTGGATCAACAACTCATTTTTCCAGGACCCCTCTCTGTAGCAGAAAGCTATTATCTTTATTTTGCCTATTAAATTTCTGCTGTTAACCTCACTTTCTTTGTATTCGTGTCCTTGATCTTGTGGTCATGAGACAATGAACCTCAGAAAAGAGAGGAAATTCCCTCTGGCCCATGGTTTATCTAGAAATGTTACCCCAAATAATTCAGCCACTTCATTGTGGGGGATTGTCAAGGACCCAATTCAGATTCATTGAAAGGGTGAGTATAGGAGCAGTCCCCAACTCTCTACTTTTACTTCCGGGGTCTCCTGTCCTCAATTTTAAAATCAAGCAAAAAATGAAAACAAAAACCAAAAAAACAGGTATCAGTCACCCACCTAGATATGCTTAGTGCAGCCTTCAGTCTAAAGAAATAGATGACAGGCTTACTGGGGAGAACATAGCTAATCCCCCAGCACCCTCAGGGTGCTGTGAATGCTGACTTTGTTTTGAATCAGTTTTCCTTCACAGAGAGCCTAGCCATTGCATGGGTCTGGAGAGGTCTAGAGGCAAATGACAGTTTCTGGCTGGGGCCACACCCCAGTGTTAACTGAAGGCTTCTGGACTAACTCGAGCCCCTCACAGCTCATTGGGCTTTGGCAACAGGATCTCCAAGCTTTGCAACAAGATCTCTGAGCTTTTACTACTGCAATTTCCTTCTTTTTTTTTTTTTTTTTTCAGTGACTATGTCTCCTATACCCTCTCTGTATGCAATGTTGTGGGAATTTTTACAGCTCAGAAAAATAATTCTGTTATACAGGATCAGCAAATGCCATAGTAACTTGGAACATAGCTCAAGTGATTGCTATTTTTGTGATTTTCTAGGAAAAGAGTGTCCCCACACCCCAGAAACATTTCTTTCTCTCTCTCTTTTGTCTAGAGAGCACATGGAAAAAAAAGCTACTGCCTGGTATTTTAAGGTCTACAGTGCCACCTAGTGGAACAGGAATCCTCTCTATGAGGGACTTTGTCGGTTCTTTGCTGAAAACCTCTAGTTTCCCAATTCCCCTCTCTTTTTGTGTCTCTCTAGTAGAAATCAGGCTTTATGCCTCTTCTGTGAATTGGGAAACTCAACAAGGAGAAGAAAAATATCCTCCATAACCACACTTTATCCTCAGTACTGTCTGCATCTGCAGGATAACAGCCATTTGGTCCCTACGTTCTTTTTTTTTTTTTTTTTTTTTTTTTTTTTTTTTTTTTTGAGACAGAGTTTCACTCTGTCACCCAGGCTGGAGTGCAGTGGCAGGATCTGGGCTCACTGCAAGCTCCACCTCCTGGATTCGCACCATTCTCCTACCTCAGTCTCCCGCCCTATGTTCTTTTAAGACACCTATTCTTCATCCAATTAAAATGATACTTAAATAGTAAGGGTATTCTATGTCTGGAAATTAACCAGACATAAATTCAAATTGAGGCCATATAGCGCTCAACTCAATACATGTCCTCCATTAAGGGATCTTGTCCAGATCAAATTGTTATGTAGTCTTTCTTGAGATCTACCTATCAGGGAGCCATGCAGATCACACAAGTCTAGGAAGTCAAAGGAAAATCACCAGTGGAGGACTACAGTTGTATGTGGAAGCATGACTAATCCTACCTCCCAGTTCTTCCAGATTCATAGTTGCAGGTCATGCCTACATCCATGGGTGGCACCTTTAATAGATGTTGGGGCCCAAGGAATCAAAGAGGAAAATCAATAGGGGAGACACTTCCACTGTCTTTCCCTCCACTCTGGGCTATTCCAAAGTTAAGAAGGAGCAGAGGGTTGCCTCTCTATTTTTCTAGATAGGTAACAGACAATCTTTGGCCTGCACTTCTCTCTCATGCATTCTGAAGCACTGAGACTCCTTTGGACCCAAGACTTTGAAGACAAAGCAGCTTATTTCTTTGTGCACAATGACGTGGCCTTCTTACCTACTTGGGGATGAATAGACCTGGCCTGGTGAGGGAAGCCTTGATTTTAATACTATCCAACAATTAGATCTTTTCTGTAGACAGAACAGCAAATCAACCAAGGTCCCCTATGTAGAGGCTTTCTTTGTCCTGTGAGACAACCCAGACCTTTGCAAGCATTAGACAATTGACCCAGCTCTTTTAGAAGTCATACCAGGCAGGCCCAAATGGAATGATTCCCCAAAACTAGAAAAACAAATTTTGGGGCAACCATCTGTGGCAGCCATTGAGTGCATTGGCCTTCTTGTCCACCTTACTCAGGGTACCCTCCAACTACACCATCAGTTTCTCCAGTTCCACCACCTCCAAAACTCCCCATTCCCCCAGCTTCACTCTTATCCCTACAGGTAATACCCATTGAAAGCATGGTGGCTCATGTCTGCAATCCCAGCATTTTGGAGGCCAAAGTGGGTGGATCACCTGAGGTCAGGAATTTGAGACTAGCCTGGCCAACATAGTGAAACCCCATCTCTATGAAAAATACAAAAATTAGCCGGGTGAGGTGGCAGGCATCTGTAATAACAGCTACTCAGGAGGCTGAGGTAGGAAAATTGCTTGAACTAGGGAGGCAGAGGTTACAGTGAGCTGAGATTGTGCCACTGCACTCCAATCTGGGCAACAGAGCAAGACCACATGTCAAAAATAAAAAACTGAAAAAAAAAAAAGAAAGTTATGCCACTAGGGTTCATGATCCCTTCTCATTACAGCACCTTAGGCAAATTAGAGAGGATACTTGGACTGATTTTCTGATGACTCTGATAGATATGTAGATTCTAAAATTTAACTCAGATGTTTGACCTCACATAGAGAGATGTTATGCTGCTCCTAGGTCAATTCCTAACCACTGCTTAAAAACAGGCAGCTCTGCAGACAGCAGAGAAGTTCAGAGATGAGCAATATGTCTCTATAGTAGGCCAAAAAGGAAAAGAGGAGATAGGAAAGGTGAAAAAATATGGAAACCATCATTCCCAATAGGAAGAGAGGCAGTACCTCTTGACAACTCTGATTGAAATCCCAATGACTCCACAGATGAGTGACTAAAAAACACTTTTAATGTGCATATTAGAGGGCTTATGAAACACTAGAGGCAAACCTTTTAATTACTTTAAACTGTCTATGATAGAACAAAATCTGGATGAGAATCCCTCAGCCATTATAAAAAGGCTGAGAGAGGCACTAATAAAACACACCTCTTTATCTCCTGATTCACTAAAGTGACAGCTAATATTTAAGGACGAGTTTATTACACAGGCAGCTCCTGCTATTAGAAGGAAACCGCATAAGCAGACTATAGAACCAGATAGCACCTTGGAAAATCTCCTGAGGGTGACCACCTCAGTCTTTTATAATAGGGACAAGGAGAAAGCCCAAGAAAAGGAGAGGAAACACAAGTGAAAGACAGAGGCTCTATGGCTGCTTTGCAGGCTTGCAAAGTCCAGGATCCCCAAGGTGCATCTGCTAATTGCTACTGGTGTGGCAAGTCAGGACACTTTAAAAAGTATTGCCCAGGAAGCAAGAAGAAGCCATTTCAACCCTGTCCAGCCTGTGGTGGGGACGAGTGGAGATTAGACTGCCCCCAGAGATAGAGGTCACTGGATCCAGAACCAGTCTCATAGATGGTCCAGAAACACTGATGGGTCCCAGGGTTCAAACTCCTAGCTCCAATGGCTCAAACTGCCATTAATGCTAAGGAGACCCAGGTCCCTGGACATTGAAGAAAAGAGGGTGGACCTCCTTCTAGATACTGGAGCCAATCTCTCTCTTCTCTCCAATCCAAGCCCCCCATCTTTCCATAGCATGACTCTGATGGGCGTCTCAGGAGAAATTTTAACAATAGTTTTCTCAACACCTTAGTCATAGTTGGGGGGACCAAGCCTTCTTAATCATGCCTGAAAGTTCCACCCCCTTATGAAGCAGAGACATTTTAGCTTGCATGGGGGCCAGCATCTTTATGGCCCCAGGACAAACTCTTTGTCTCCCCGAGTGGAAGCTAATATTAATCCAGAAATGTGGGCAACCCAAAGAAGAATAGGTTGAGCTGTAAACACTAGGCCAGTCCAAATCCACCATAAGGATCCCACTTCTTTTAACAACCAGAGACAATATTTCCTAAAGCCAGCAGCTAGAAAGGGGCTAGAAACCATTGTGAAAAACCTGAAAATTCAGAGTCATCTTAAATCCTGTAAGAGCTTCTGCAACACAACAATATTGGGAATGCAAAAACCCAGTGCGGGAATGGAAACTAGTTCAGGGCCTTTGTTTCATTAATGAGGCTATTCATCTGGTGGTCCCTAATTCCTATACCTTGCTGACTCAAATACCTGAGGGAACAAAATGTTTCACAGTCCTAGATCTAAAGGATGCCTTTTTCAGTATACCATTATATCCTGACTCTCAATACCTATTTGCTTTTGAAGATCCCTCTAGCCAAACTGCCCAGAGAACCTGAACAACTGCCTCAGGGATTTCCAGACAGTCCTCATTTGTTTGGACAGGCACTGTCAAATAAGCTCTAAGTTTTCCCATCCTCAGGTCAGGGATTTACAATATGTAGATGACATTTTGTTCTGTTGCCTAACTGAAGAAGCTTCTCAGGAAGGCACTGAAGTTCTTAATTTCTTAACTAAGAGAAGATATGAGGTTTCAAAATCCAAGGCCCAGCTTTGCCAAATCTCAGTGTTTAGGTTTAGTATTGTCTGAAGAAACCAGAGCATTGGGGAAATAAAGGACTAGGCCCATTTTCTCTTTCCCCCTGCCTAAAACTCTCAAGCAACTAAAGGAATCTTGGCGCATTACAGGGTTTTGCAGACTATGGATACCTGAGTACTGTTAGATAACTTACCCCTTATATCACCTCATAAAAGAAACTCAAGTGGCTAAAGCTCAATTCCTAACCTGGGAACCTGAAACTCAAAATACCTTTAATCAGTTAAAACAAGGCTTACTTAAGGCACTTAAGGTTTACTTAAGCCCTCAGCTTTCCTGTAGGGAGGACCTTCAATCTTTATATATCAGAAAGAAAGCAAATGGCCCTGGGAGTTTTAACTCAAGCCCGAGGACCAGATCAACAGCAAGTGTAAGGCTGAGTAAGTTACTACCTGAGTAAGAAACTTGATCTGGTGTCTAAAGGATGGCTAGCATGCCACTGAGCAGTTGCAGCAGTGACCCTACAGGTACCAGAGGCCACCAAATTAACCCTGGGAAATGGCTTAACTGTTTATACTCCACATAAGGTAGCAGAATTACTGTCCTCTAGGAGGAGCCTTTGGGAAACAGCCAGCCAGTTCCTTAAATATCAGGTTTGGCTTAGCACAGTGGCTCACGCCTGTAATCCCAGCACTTTGGGAGGCTGATGTGGATGGATCATGAGGTCAGGAGTTCAAGACCAGCCTGGTCAAGATGGTGAAACCCTGTCTCTACCAAAAAAATAAAAAATAAAATCAGCCAGACTTGGTGGCAGGCACCTGCAATTCCAGCTACTCGAGAGGCTCAGGCAGAGAATTGCCTGAACCTGGGAGATGGAAGTTGCAGTGGGCTGAGATCACGCCACTGCACTCCAGCCTGGGTGACAGAGCGAGATTCAGAGGGATCTACAACCCAATTAAAAACTTGCTCTCACTGAAACCCAGAAACTTTCCTCCCCAAGGAAACTAGGAAACTGGAACATGACTGAACAAATTGTAGTACAGACCTATACAGCCAGGGAAGATATCAGGTAAACTCCCCTAGAAAATCCAGACTGAACCCTCTTCATGGATGTGAGCTCCTTTGTATAGCAGGGAGTCCATAAAGTGGGACATGCAGTAGTCACTCTAAATAATTTTATTGAAAGTGCACCACAAATTTCAGGCACAACTGCTGAACTAGCTGAACTGATAGCTCTTACAACGGAACTTAAAATAAGCACAGGAAAGGTAGTTAACATTTACACTGACTCCAAATATTCTTTCTTAGTTCTTCATGCTCATGCTGCCATTTGGAAGGAAAGACACTTTCTTACCACTAATGGATTCCCTATACAATACCAACAGGAAATTAACAGGTTATTATCCTCAGTTTTCCTTTCATGAGAGGTAGCAGGGATGCATTGTAAAGGACATTAGCTGGTGGCGGGCAAAATGGTAGAATAGGAACAACTCCAGTCTGTAGCTCCCAGCGAGATCAAGGCAGAAGGTGGGTGATTACTGCATTTCCAATTGAGATACCAGGCTAGACAGTGGGTGCAGCAAACAGAGGGTGAGATGAAGCATGGTGGGGCATCACCTCACCCGGGAAGTGCAAGGGGTGGAGAAACTCTCTGCCCTAGCCAAGGGAAGCCCCGAGGGACTGTGCTGTAAGGAATGGTGCACTTTGGCCCAAATACTATCCTTTTCCCATGGTCTTCACAACCCTCAGACCAGGAGATTTTCTTGGTGCCTATGCCACCAGGGCCCTGGGTTTCAAGCACAAAACTGGGTGAATGTTTGGGCAGACATCGAGCTAGTTGCAGGAGTTATTTTTCATACCCCAGTGGCAACTGAAACACCAGCCTAGAGAGGGGGCTGAAGCCAGGGAGCCAAGTGGTATCGCTCAGCAAATCCCACACTCACAGAGCCCAGCATGCTAAGATCCACTGGCTTGAAATTCTTGCTGCAAGCACAGAAGTCTGAAGTCAACCTGGGGTGCTCAAGCTTGGTGGGGAGAAAAGAGTCTGCCATTACTGAGGCTTGAGTAGGTGGTTTTCCCCTCACAGTAAACAAAACTGCCAGGAAGTTCAAACAGGGTGAAGCACACTGCAGCTCAGCAGAGCTGCTGTAGCCAGACTGCCTCTCTAGATCCCTCCTCTCTGGGCAGGGCATATCTGAGAGAAAGGCAGCAGCCTCAGTCGGGGGCTTATAGATAAAATTCCCAACTTCCTAGGACAGCACACTTGGGGGAACGGGAAGCTGAGGGCACAGCTTCAGTAGACTTGAACATTCCTGCTTGCTGGCTCTGAATAGAGCAGTGGATCTCCCAGCATAGCATTTGAGCTCTGCTAAGAGACAGACTGCCTCCTTAAATGGGCACCTGGCCCACGTGCCTCTTGACTGGGTGACACCTCCCAGCAGGGGTCGACAGACACCTCATACAGAAGAGCTCCAGCTGGCATTTGGCAGGTGCCTCTCTAGGATGAAGCTTCCAGAGAAAGGAACAGACAGCAATATTTGCTCTTCTGCAGCCTTTGCTGGTGATACCCAGGCAAACAGGGTCTGGAGTGGACCTCCAGCAAACTCCAGCAGACCTACAGCAGAGGCACCTGACTGATAGAAGGAAAACTAACAATCAGAAAGAAATAGCATCAACGTAAAAAACAACAACAACAACAACAACAACAAAAAAACCACCACACAGAAACCCCATCTAAAGGTCACCAACATCAAAGATCAAAAGTAGATATATCCACGAAGATGAGAAAAACAACAGTGCAAAAAGTATGAAAATTCCAAAAGCCAGAATGCCTCTTCTCCAAAGGATCGCAACTCCTTATTAGCAGGGGAACAAAACTGGACAGAGAATGAGTTTAACAAATTGACAGAAATAGGTTTCAGAAGGTGAGTAATAACAAAATCCTCTGACCTCAAGGAGCATGTTCTAACCCAATGCACGGAAGCTAAAACCTTAATAAAAGGTTACAGGAACTGCTAGCTAGAATAACCAGTTTAGAGAACACCATAAACGACCTGATGGAGCTGAAAAACACAGCACAAGAACTTCATGAAGCACACACAAGAATCAATAGCTAAATCGATAAAGTGAAAGAAAGGATATCAGAGATTTAAGATCAACTTAATGAAATAATGCGTGAACACAAGATTAGAGAAAAAAGGACAAAAAAAAAAAAAAATGAACAAAGCCTCCAAGAATTATGGGGCTATGTGAAGAGACCAAACCTACATTTGACTGGTGTACCTGAAAGTGACAGGAAGAATGGAACCAAGTTAGAAGACACTCTTCAGGATATTATCCAAGAGAACTTCCCCAAACTAGGAAGACAGGCCAACATTCAAATTCAGGAAATACAGAGAACACTACAAAGATACTCCTCTGGAAGAGCAAGTCGAAGACACATAATTATCAGATTCACCAAGGTTGAATCAATGAAATAATGTTAAGGGCAGATAGAGAGAAAGGTCGGGTTACCAACAAACAAAGCTGATCATACCAACAGCAGATCTCTCTGCAGAAACCCTGCAAGTCAGAAGACAGTGGGGGCCAATATTCAACATTCTTAAAGAAAAGAATTTTCAACCCAGAATTTCATATACATCCAAAGTAAGCATCATAAGAGAGGAAGAAATAAAATCATTAACAGAAAATCAAATGCTGAGAGATTTTGTCACCACCAGGCCTGCCTTACAAGAGCTCCTGAAGAAAGAACTAAATATGAAAAGGAAAAATTGCTACCAGTCATATTGGAAACATACCAAATTGTAAAGACACTATGAAGAAACTCCATCAACGAATGGGAAAAATAACCAGTTAGTACCATATTGACAGGATCAAATTTACACATGACAATATTAACTTTAAATGTAAATTGGCTAAATGCCCCAATTAAAAGACAAAGAGGGCAAACTGGATAAAAAGTCAAGACCCATCAGTGTGCTGTATTCAGGAGACCAATATCTCATATACAGACACCCATAGCCTCAAAATAGAAGGATGGAGGAATATATACCAAGCAAATGGAAAGCCAAAAAAAAAAAAAAAAAAAAAAAAAAAAAAAAAAAAGCAGGGGTTGCAATCCTAGTCTCTGATAAAACAGACTTTAAGCCAACAAAGATCAAAAAAGACAAAGAAGAGCATTACATAATGGTAGAGATCAATGCAACAAGAAGAGCTAACTATCCTAAATATATATGTACCCAATACAAGAGCACCCAGGTTTGTAAAGCAAGTTCTTAGAGACCTACAAAAAGACTTAGATTCCCACACAATAATACTGGAAGATTTTAACAGCCCACTGTCAATATTAGACAAATCAATGAGAAAGAAAATTAACAAGAATATTCAGGACTTGAATTCAGCTCTGGATCAAGCTGACCTAATAGACATCTATAGAACTCTCCATACCAAATAAGCAAAATAGAAATTCTTCTCAGCACCACATCACACTTATTCTAAAACTGACCACATAGTTGGAAGTAAAACAGTACTCAGCAAATGCAAAAGAATGAAAATCATAACAAACAGTCTCTCAGATCACAGTGCAATCAAATTAGAACTCAGGATTAAGAAACTCTCTCAAAATCGCACAATTACAAGGAAACTGAACAACCTGCTCCTGAAGGACTACTTGGTAAATAACAAAATGAAGACAGAAATAAATAAGTTCTTTGAAACCAACGAGAACAAAAACACAACATATCAGAATCTCTGGGACACAGCTAAAGCACTGTTTAGAGGAAAATTTATAGCACTTAATGCCCACAGAAGAAAGCAGAAGAGATCTAAAATTAACAACCTAACATTGTAATTAAAAGAACTAGAGAAGCAAGAGCAAACAAATTCAAAAGCTAGCAAGAGACAAGAAATAACTAAGATCAGAGCAGAACTGAAGGAGATAGAGATACAAAAAAAAACTTTCAAAAAATCAATGAATTCAGGAGCTGTTTTTTTTTGAGAAAGTTAACAAAATAGATCGACTGCTAGCCAGACTAATAAAGAAGAAAAAAGAGAAGATAAAATAGACACAACAGAAAATGATAAAGGAGATATCCACACTGATCCCACAGAAATACAAACTACCACCAGAGAAGACTATAAATGCCTCTGTGCACAAAACTAGAAAATGTAGAAGAAATTGATAAATTCCTGGACACATACACCCTCCCAAGACTAAACCACGAAGAAGTCGAATCCCTGAAAAACAAGTTCTGAAACTGAGGCAGTAATTAATAGCCTACCAACGAAATATGCCCAGGATCAGACAGATTCACAGCCAAATTCTACCAGAGGTACAAAGAGGAGCTGGTACCATTCCTTCTGAAACTATTCCAAACAATAAAAGAGAGGGACTCCTCCCTAACTCACTTTATGAGGCCAGCATCATCCTGATATCAAAACCTGGGAGAGACACAACAACAACAACAAAAAATTCAGGTCAATATCTCTGATGAACATTGATGCAAAAATCCTCAATAAAATACTGGCAAACCGAATCCAGCAGCACATCAATAAGCTTATCCATCATGATCAAGTCAGCTTCATCCCTGGAATGAAAGGCTGGTTCAACATATGCAAATCAATAAACATAATACATCACATAAACAGAACCGATGACAAAAACCACACAATTATCTCAATAGATGCAGAAAAGGTGTTCAATGTAATTCAATACCCCTTCATGCTAAAAGCTCTCAATAAATTAGGTATCAATGGAATGTGTTTCAACATAATAAGAGCTATTTATGGCAAACCCACAGCCAATATCATACTGAATGGGCAAAAACTGGAAACATTCCCTTTAAATACCAGCACCAGAGAAGGAGGCCCTCTCTCACCACCCCTATTCAACATAGTATTGGAAGTTCTGGTTAGGGCAATCTGGCAAGAGGAAGAAATAAAGAGTATTCAATTAAAAAAAAAAAGAGAAAGTTAAATTGTCTCTGTTTGCAGACGACATGATTGTATATTTAGAAAACCAATCAATTCTGCCCCAAATCTCCTTAAGTCTCAGCAAATTCAGCAAAGTCTCAGGATACAAAATCAATGTGCAAAAATTACAAGCATTCCTATACACCAATAATATATAAACAGAGGGCCAAATCATAAGTGAACTCCCATTCACAATTGCTACAAAGAGAATAAAATACCTAGGAATACAACTAACAAGGGATATGAAGGACCTCTTTAAAAAGAACTACAAACCACTACTCAAGAAAATAAGAGAGGACATAAACAAATGGAAAAACATTTCATGCTCATGGATAGCAAGAATCACTACTGTGAAAATGCCCATATTGCCAAAAGTAATTTATGGATTCAATGCTATTCCCATCAAGTTAGCATTGATTTTCTTCACAGAATTAGAAAAAACTACTTTAAATTTTACATGGAACCCAAAAAGAGACCGTATAGCCAAGATAATCCTAAGCAAAAAGAACAAAGCTAGAGGCATCATGCTACCTGACTTCAAACAATACTACAAGCCTACAGTAACCAAAACAGCATGGTACTGTTACCAAAACAGATATATGCACCAATGGAACAGAACAGAGGCCTCAGAAATAATGCCACACATCTAAAACCATCTGATCTTTGACAAACCTGACAAAAACCATCAATGGGGAAAGGATTCCCTATTTAATAAATGATATTGGAAAAAATTACTAGCCATATGCAGAAAACTAAAACTGGACCCCTTCCTTACACTTATACAATAATTAACTCAAGATGGATTAAAGACTTTAACGTAAGACATAAATCCATAAAAATCCTAGAAGAAAACTTAGGCAATACCATTCAGGACATTGGCATGGGCAAAGATTTCATGACTAAAACACCAGAAGCTATGGTAACTAAAGCCAAAATTGCCAATTGGAATCTAATTAAACTAAAAAGTTTCTGGGAAAAAAAAAAATAAAAACAAAACTATCATCTGAGTAACCTACAGAATGGGAGAAAAGTTTTGCAATCTATCTATCTGACAAAGGGCTAATATTCAGAATCTACAAAGAAGTTAAACAAATTTACAAGAAGAAAACAAATAACCCTATCAAAAAGTGGAAGAAGGATATGAACAGACACTTCTCAAAAGAAAACATTTATGCGGCCAACAAACATATGGAAAAAAAAGCTCATCATCACTGGTCATTAGAGAAATGCAAATCAAAACCACAATAAGATACCATCTCATGCCAGTTAGAATGGTGATCATTAAAAAATCAGGAAACAACAGATGCCAGTGAAGATTTGGAGAAACAGGAACACTTTTACACTGTTGGTGGGAGTGTAAATTAGTTCAACCATTGTGGAAGACAGTGTGGTGATTACTCAAGGATCTAGAACCAGAAATGCAACTACTGGGTATATACCCAAATTTTTATAAATCATTCTACTATAAAGACACATGCACACGTATGTTTATTGCAGCACTGTTCACAATATCAAAGACTTGGTACTAACCCAAGTGCCCATCAATGATAGGCTGGATAAAGAAAATGTGGCACATATGCACCGTGCAATACTATGTAGCCATAGAAAAGGATGAGCTAATGTCCTTTGCAGGGACATGGATGAAACTAGAAACCATCATTCTCAGCAAACTAACACAAGAACAGAAAAACAAATACTGCATGTTCTTACTCATAAGTTGGAACTGAACAATTAGAACACATGGACACAGGGAGGGGAATGTCATACACCATGACCTCTGAGGGAGTGAGGGGCTCGGGGAGGGATAGCATTAGGAGAAATACCTAATGTAGATGACGGGTTGATGGGTGTAGCAAACCACAATGGCACGTGCATACCTGTGTAACAAACTTGCACTTTCTGCACATGTATCCCAGAATTGAACTTATAGTGTAATAATAATAATAAAGGACATCAGAAGGGAACAGATAATATAGCCAAAGGAAACAAGTTAGCTGATTAGAAAGCTAAGTCATTGACAAGAAAGCTTCAGGGCCTCAATACACTTGAAGCCCCTCTAATCTGGGAAGTCTCCATAAGAGAAATTAAGCCTCAGCGCTCCCCTGCAGAAATATAATGGGCCACGTCTTGAAGGTACACTTTCCATCCCTCAGAATGGCTGCAGTCAGGGGATGACAAACTCCACTTGCCAATCTCCAGTCAGTGAAAAGTCCTTAATATCCTTCACCAAGCTTCTCACTTGGAAAAGGATAAACTTATCACTGTGCTCAAAGATTGTTTTCAGGAGAGAACTTGTTAAAAACAGTCAAACAGGTTGTTAATGCTTGTGAAGTCTGCCTTAAAAATAATCCCCTAAACAGACAGCTTCTTCCTTTCAAACCCTCAAAATGAAAAGTAATCTAGGGGAAAACTGGCAGATAGACTTCACCCACGTCCCAAAGACCAAAGGCACCCAGTACCTCCTGTAATGGCTACTTTCACCCACTGGGTAGAAGCATTTACATGCCATATAGAAAAGGCCTCTGAGGTAATAAAAGTATTAGTTAATAAAATATCTCCCCACTTTGGTCTACCTAAGTACCTCCAAGTTACAACAGCCCCTTATTTAAGGCAGCTGTCACACAGGGGGTCTCAAGGCACTGTAAATACAGTTTATATATTGTGCTTGGAGACCCTGGTCCTCATGAAAGGTAGAGAAGACAAACAATATCATCAAAAGACATCTCAGAAAACTGTCCCTAGGGACTCATCATCCTTGGGTCACTCTTCTTCCCATGGCTTTATTACAGGTCAGAAATCCCCCTTCAAAGTTAGGTCTGAGCCCTTTTGAAATGCCGATGGATGGTCCTTTCTTACCAGTGATTTCCTATTGGACCAAGAGGCCTCTGAATTGGTCAAGAATGTAGCCTCCTTAGCTCACTTCCAACAGAAATGAACACAACTAGCAGAAGACCAATCCCAAGAAACAGGACTATCTTTATTCAACCCAGGAGATCTATCTTTATTCAACCCAGGAGATCTATCTTTATTCAACTCAGGAGATCTAGTACTAGCCCAAAGTGGGAAGGCCTCACACTGTTCTTTCCACCTCCTCGGTGGTGAAAGTTACAGGAATCAACTCCTGAATATATCACACTTAAGTCAAAGCCTGAAGGACTGAGGGAGCAACCCCTGACAGCCTAGAGAAACATCCCAAATATTAATGCAAAGAAATAGGGGATTTTAAGCTGAAAATTATAAAAGATAAGTAAATGAGTGAGTGTTAGTCATCCTACTGAGTCCCACCTCTACCTTAGCAGACACTTTCAGTCTTTTCTACCTTTCCTCTCAAGGTGCGCCATCAGATATTAGAACTTCTTTTAGAAACATACTTGCAGGGAGATTTTGATTATCCATGGAATTATATTTGTAACCTCATAGATTCCCAAAGGAAAATTCTACATCTTGGCAAGTAAAATTTTAGATGGAAATTATTTAGTATTCCACACTTGCGGGAATTGCTATACTCGCTCTGCTATTTGCAGTAGGGCTATATAGTCTAGCACTCCAAGAGTGGAATATTGGACAAAAAATCTCTATAGTATTTTGCTTAATTATTATCTTTATAGCATGGGTAATAATTAAAGACAAGAAGTGAAGATGAAAGTTTTACTATCATTGAATCTGCTAGGACTTTTTATTGAGTGCAGTAATACATCACATTGTTTAGCTACTACAATACCAGCCATTGCCCATTTATACAGTAAAACGAATTGCTGGTTCTTTCCAGAACAGTTTGCTGAGTTCAATAACACCAAAGAACCTCTTGATGACCCAGAACTTATCATCTTAGGATTCTTTTCGTTAACTTTACCTTTAACCGTTAAATACTTTTCAGGCATAACTGAAACATGGCATGGAAGTACTTTCTACAGGGTAACTAACCCCTCCTGGGAAAACACTCCTCTCCCGGTGCCAGAACACAATCTCCTCAATAATCAGCTTCACACCCTCAGATTAGGAAAAGTTGACCGAGTAATAGCAAATGCCTCCCTCTGCTTTAGAAGCAGGGGAAAGGAACCATAATTGTGATATCTCAAATATTGTAACACATCACACGTGTATTTGCTGAAAGCTCAGAGGTTTGGAAAAGAAAACACTATAGGGATGATCTAAAAAAATTGGAAGCCCTAGGCAGGGTGGGGTTCGGGGGGCTTCCAGAATCCAGCCTCTCCTCCTACTTGGACGTCCCAGTGGGAATTACAGGCTCTAAGTAACTGCCTTGACACATGGTACTATGATATAAAAAAATAACACATAAGCCTTCCAAAATATGCCCCCTCATGAAATTCCAGATTCTTGTATGAGGCTTGCTAATAGTAGGGGCCTGCAAATCTGTGGTCAAACGGGACATCCAGACCAATGGCCATTGCCACAAGGATTATCTAAGATATTGGCCAGGACATATGTGTCCCTGATCTTTTAAAACTTCATTTGACAGTTGGGCCCTTGTCATTTAGTGTGTAAAATTCCAAACAGCATCACGAATGACTATCCTAAGTATGAATATCCCTATCCCAAAGATGCTCCTATTATGCGTAAAAAGAGAAAGCTTCTAAGATATGAGAAAGGTCTGCCTGTGTCTTTCACAAGCCACAACTTAGAACTGTCCTTTCAAAAAACAGGGCTATACTCCCTCTGTGGCTCCTAAATACACTTAATTCTCCATATGCACTGAAAGGAAACCTGAACTGTAGTAGCAGTGGTCCCTGAACTATTATTATTTTTTTAATTATACTTTAAGTTCTAGGGTACATGTGTAAAACGTGCAGGATTGTTACATATGTATACATGTGCCATGTTGGTGTGCGGCACCCATTAACAAGTCATTTACATTAGGTAAATCCCCTAATGTTATCCCTGCCCCCACCCCCTCCCCACAATAGGCCCTGGTGTGTGATGTTCCCCTTTCTGTGTCTGAGTGATCTCATTGTTCAATTCCCATCTATGAGTGAGAATATGCGGTGCTTGCTTTTCTGTTCTTGTGACAGTTTGGGGAGAATGATGGGAGTTTCTTTTGCTGTGCAGAAGCTCTTTAGTTTAATTAGATCCCATTTGTCAATTTTGGCTTTTGTTGCCATTGCTTTTGGTGTTTTAGACATGAAGCCCTTGCCCATGCCTATGTCCTGAATGGTATTGCCTACGTTTTCTTCTAGAGTTTTTATGGTTTTAGGCCTAACATTTAAGTCTCTAATCCATCTTGAGTTAATTTTCGTATAAGGAGTAAGGAAAGGATCCAGCTTCAGTTTTCTACTTATGACTAGCCAATTTTCCCAGCACCATTTATTAAATAGGGAATCCTTTCCCCATTTCTTGTTTCTCTCAGATTTGTCAAAGATCAGATGGCTGTAGATGTGTGGTATTATTTCTGAGGGCTCTGTTCTATTCCATTGGTCTATATCTCTGTTTTGGTACCAGTACCATGCTGTTTTGGTTACTGTAGCCTTGTAGTATAGTTTGAAGTCAGGTAGCATGATGCCTCCAGCTTTGTTCTTTTGGCTTAGGATTGTCTTGGCAATGCAGGCTCTCTTTTGGTTCCATATGAACTTTAAAGTAGTTTTTTCCTATTCTATGAAGAAAGTAATTCGTAGCTTAAAGGGGATGGCATTGAATCCATACATTACCTTGGGCAGTATGGCCATTTTCAGAATATTGATTCTTCCTATCCATGAGCATGGTATATTCTTCTATTTGTTTCTGTCCTCTTTTATTTCACTGAGCAGTGGTTTGTAGTTCTCCTTAAGGAGGTCCTTCACATTCCATGTAAGTTAGATTGCTAGGTATTTTATTCTCTTTGAAGCAATTGTGAATGGGAGTTCATTCATGATTTGGCTCTCTGTTTGTCTGTTATTGGTGTATAAGAATGTTTGTGATTTTTGCACACTGATTTTATATCCTGAGACTTTTCTGAAGTTTCTTATCAGCTTAAGGAGATTTTGGGCTGAGATGATGGGGTTTTCTAAATGTACATTAATGTCATCTACAAACAGGAACAACTTGAATTCTTCTTTTACTAATTGAATACTGTTTATTTCTTTATCTTGCCTGATTGCCCTAGCCAGAACTTCCAACACTATCTTGAATAGGAAGTGGAGAGAGAGGGCATCCTTGTCCTGTGCCAGTTTTCAAAGGGAATGCCTCCAGTTTTTGCACATTTAGTATGATATTGGCTGTGGGTCTGTCATAAATAGCTCTTATGATTTTGAGATACGTTCCATCAATACCGAATTTATTGAGAGTTTTTATCCTGAAGGGCTATTGAATTTTGTCAAAGGCCTTTTCTGCATCTATTGAGATAATTATGTGGTTTTTGACTTTAGTTCCGTTTATATGCTGGATTACGTTTATTGATTTGCGTGTGTTGAATGAGCCTTGCATCTCAGGGATGAAGCCCACTTGATCATGGTGGATAAGTTTTTGGATGTGCTGCTGGATTCGGTTTGCCAGTATTTTATTGAGGATTTTGGCATCAATGTTCATCTGGGATATGGGTCTAAAATTCTCTTTTTTTGTTGTGTCTCTGCCAGGTTTGGTATCAGGATGATGTTGGCCTCATAAATTGAGTTAGGGAAGATTCTCTCTTTTTCTATTGATTTAAATAGTTTCAGAAGGAATGGTACCAGCTCCTCCTTGCACCTCTGGTAGAATTTGGCTCTGAATCCTTCCAGTCTTGGACTTTTTTTGGTTGGTAGGCTATTAATTATTGCCTCAATTTCAGAGCCTGCTATTGGTCTATTCAGGGATTCAACTTCTTCCTGGTTTAGTCTTGGGACAGTGTATGTGTCCAGGAATTTATCCATTTCTTCTAGGCTTTCTAGTTTATTTGCATAGACGTGTTTATAGTATTCACTGATGGTAATTTGTATTTCTGTGGGGTCAGTGGTGATATCCCCTTTATCATTTTTTATTGTGTCCATTTGATTCGTCTCTCTTTTCTTCTTTATTTGTCTTGCTAGCAGTCTATCAATTTTGTTGATCTTTTCAAAAATCCAGCTTCTGGATTTGCTGACTTTTGGAGGGTTTTTTGTGACTTCATCTCCTTCAGTTCTGCTCTGATGTTAGTTATTTCTTGCCTTCTGCTAGCTTTTGAATGTGTTTGCTCTTGCTTCACTAGTTCTTTTAATTGTGATGTTAGGGTGTCAATTTTAGATCTTTCCAGCTTTCTCTTGTGGGCATTTAGTGCTATAAATTTCCCCTCTACACACTGCTTTAAATGTGTCCCAGAGATTCTGGTTTGTTGTATCATTGTTCTCGTTGGTTTCAAAGAACATCTTTATTTCTGCCTTCATTTTGTTATGTACCCAGTAGTCATTCAGAAGCAGGTTGTTCAGTTTCCATGTAGTTGAGCCGTTTTGGTTGAGTTTCTTGGTCCTCAGTTCTAGTTTGATTGCACTGTGGTCTGAGAGACAGTTTGTTATAATTTCTGTTCTTTTACATTTGCTGAGGAGTGCTGTACTTCAACTATGTAGTCAAATTTGGAATAAGTGCAATGTGGTGCTGAGAAGAATGTATATTCTGTTGATTTGGGATGAAGAGTTCTGTAGATGTCTATTAGGTCCACTTGATGCAGAGTTGAGTTCAAATCCTGGATATCCTTGTTAACTTTCTGTCTCATTGATCTGTCTAATGTTGACAGTGGGATGTTAAAGTCTCCCATTATTATTATATGGGAGTCTAAGACTCATTGTAAGTCTCTAGGGACTTGCTTTATGAATCTGGGTGCTCCTGTATTGGGTGCATATATATTTAGGATAGTTAGCTCTCCTTGTTGAATTGATCCCTTTACCATTATGTAATGGCCTTCTTTGTCTCTTTTGATCTTTGATGGTTTAAAGTCTGTTTTAAAAGAGACTAGGATTGCAACCCCTGCCTATTTTTTCTTCTCCATTTGCTTGGTAGATCTTCCTCCATCCCTTTATTTTGAGCCTATGTGTGTATCTGCACGTGAGATGGGTCTCCTGAATACAGCAAACTGATGGGTCTTGACTCTTTGTCCAATTTGCCAGTCTGTGTCTTTTAATTGGAGCATTTAGTTCATTTACATTTAAGGTTAATATTGTTATGTGTGAACTTGATCCTGTCATTATGATATTAGCTGGTTATTTTGCTCGTTAGTTGATGCATTTTCTTCCTAGCATCGATGGTTTTTATATTTTGGCATGTTGTTACAATGACTGGTGCCAGTTGTTCCTTTCCATGTTTAGCGCTTCCTTCAGGATCTCTTGTAGGGCATTTCTGGTGGTGATAAAATCTCTAAGTGCTTGCTTGTCTGTAAAGAATTTCATTTCTCCTTCACTTATGAAGGTTAGTTTGGCTGGATATGAAATTCTGGGTTGAAAATTCTTTTCTTTAAGAATGCTAAATATTGGCCCCTACTCTCTTCAGGCTTGTGGAATTTCTGCCGAGAGACCCGCTGTTAATCTGATGGGCTTCCCTTTGTGTGTAACCTGACCTTTCTCTCTGGCTGCCCTTAACATTTTTTCTTTCATTTCAACTTTGGGGAATCTGACAATTATGTGTCTTGGAATTACTCTTCTCGAGGAGTATCTTTGTGGCATTCTCTGTATTTCCTGAATTTGAATGTTGGCCTACCTTGCTAGGATGGGGAAGTTCTCCTGGATAATATCCTGCAGAGTGTTTTCCAACTTGGTTCCATTCTCCCCATCACTTTCAGGCACAGTAATCAGACGTGGATTTGGTCTTTCACATAATCCCATACTTCTTAGAGGCTTTGTTCATTTCTTTTTACTGTTTTTTCTCTAAACTTCTCTTCTTGCTTCATTTCATTCATTTGATCTTCAATCACTGATACTCTTTCTTCCAGTTGATCGAGTCAGTTACTGAAGTTCATGCATTTGTCATGTAGTTCTGGTGTCATGGTTTTCATCTCTATCAGTTCGTTTATGGACTTCTCTGCATTGGTTATTCTAGTTATTCATTCTTTCATTCTTTTTTCAAGGTTTTTAACTTCTTTTTGCTGGGTACGTAGTTGCTCTTTTATCTCTGAGAAGTTTGATCAACTGAAGCCTTCTTCTCTCAGCTCATCAAAGTCATTCTCCATCCAGCTTTGTTCCATTGCTGGCAATGAGCTGCATTCCTTTGGAGGGGAGATGTGCTCTGATTTTTTGAATTTCCAGCTTTTCTGCACTGCTTTTTCCCCATCTTTGTGGTTTTATCTGTCTTTGGTCTTTGATGATGGTGATGTACTGATGGGGTTTTCATGTGGGTGTCCTTTCTGATTGTTAGTTTTCCTTCTAACAGTCAGGACCCTCAGCTGTAAGTCTGTTGGAGTTTGCTTGAGGTCCACTTCAGAGAGGCTGCAGAAGATAGAATATTGCTGAACAGGAAGTGTTGCTGTCTGATTCTTGCTCTGGAAGCTTCATCTCAGAAGTGTACCCAGCCGTGTGAGGTGTGAGGTGTGAGGTGTCAGTCTGCACCTAGTGGGGGATGTCTCCCAGTTAGGCTACTCAGGGTTCAGGGACCCACTTGAGCAGGCAGTCTGTCCATTCTCAGATCTCAACCTCCATGCTGGGAGAATCACTGCTGTCTTCAAAGCTGTCTGACAGGGACATTTGTTTCGGCAGGTGTTTCTGCTGCTTTTTGTTTAGCTATGCCGTATCCCCAGAGATGGAGTCTATAGAGGCAGGCAGGCCTCCTTGATCTGCGGTGGGCTCCACCCAGTTCGAGCTTCCTGTTGGCTTTGTTTACCTACTTAAGACTCTGCAATGGTGGGCACCCTCTTCCAGCTTCACTGCCGCCTTCCAGTTAGATCTCAGACTACTGTGCTAGCAATGAGGGCGGCTTTGTGGGTGTGGGACCCTCCGGGCCAGGTGTGGGATATAATCTCCTGGTGTGCCATTTGCTAAGACCCTTGGTAAAGTGCAGTATTAGGGTAGGAGTTATCCGATTTTCCAGGTGTTGTATGTCTCAGTTTCCCTTGGCTAGGAAAAGGAATTCCCTTCTCCCTTGTGCTTCCCAGGTGAGGTGATGCCTTGCCCTGCTTCAGCTCTCACTGATTTGGCTGCACCCACTGACCAGCACCGACTGTCTGACATGTCCCAGTGAGATGAACCTGTACCTCAGTTGATAATGCAGAAATCACCCATCTTCTCTGTCATTCACGCTGGGACCTGGAGGCTGGAGCTGTTCCTATTCAGCCATCTTGGGCACCCCCTTGGACTTCTTTTTCCCTGCACTATTACTTTTAAATTTCACTGAAATTGTAGCATTATCTAGAGACATCCTTAACCTAGGCTCTTTTCTAGAGAGTGCACTATCTTGGATGCACCAAACAAAAAGATCTACGATTTCCATGACCTTGTATGGAGATTTAATTGAAAAAGAAGACTGGGGAGGATATGAACATGACAACTCTATCTTAGAAAACCATTGATAGGGGATTCTATAGCCAGAGGCCTATTCTGGTTTGCTAGTACTCCTCTCCTTGAAAGATTAGTACTTAATATTTCCATTATGATGCAATGAGGGTAGAAGGCAACAATAGGAGCCATAGAAGCAGAACAATTCATAGGCTCTTTAGCCTCAATAGTAGTACAAAATAGACCCTAGATGTTCTTATGACTGAGGTAGGGGTACCTGTGCACTTTTAAATAAAACATGCTGCTTCTGGATCAACGCCTCTAGTCATGTTGAAGAGAACCTACAGGTGCTTAAAGATCAAGTTAGAATCATTAACAGGTTAAGAGAAAATGTGGGCTCCAGTCCCAGGTGGCCAGCATCCCTTCTTAATAAATTCCAGTCTTCTTTATGAAGATGGTTAGCTCCTTTATTAGGCTCCTGTTTGCTCATGTGTTTTGTGCTAATATTTGGAACTTGTATACTCAATACTATAACTCAAATTGTTTTCTCTCACCTAGAAGCTATTAAACTCTAAGTGGTGTTGCACATGGAATCACATATAGACCTGTCTTTTTTCCAAGGACCCTTAGATTGACCCTCAGGAGGAGCCCCAGGTGCTGTTCCTGACACAACATCCCTCTCAAGCAAGAAGCAGTCAGAAGAGTTGTTGTGCAACACTCACCCCCGGCCAACAACAATTAGTATTTCCACTCTAGGGGGTGGAAATGATATAGAAGATAGAAAGAAATTATTTAGTCAGACAGT
This sequence comes from Macaca mulatta, assembly GCF_049350105.2. Taxonomy (NCBI): domain Eukaryota; kingdom Metazoa; phylum Chordata; class Mammalia; order Primates; family Cercopithecidae; genus Macaca; species Macaca mulatta. The sequence goes on along the minus strand of NC_133426.1, from coordinate 82,806,916 downwards.
GAGGGCAAATAGTCCTTGGCAGAGCTTCCCTTCTCTCAAAAAGTAAACCAAGAAATAGGCTTTTTTTCTAAAAAAGAGAAGCCTGAAAGTGTGAGCTGCAAACATAGTTAAGAAAGCTGAAAGTTTACATGGGAAAATGCCAGCAGCTGCACCAATAGAAAATGGCTACTTGAAGACCAGACATGTTCACCATGGAAGCTCCATCTTTCTATTTTTGTTAGCATGTGTACAGTTTGAAAGAAGTAGGCAACATGGAGAGAACTGACCTGCATAATAATATATTTGGTTGAGGGCTTCCAGAGATTTGCACCCTATGCAGATGGCACACCTGGTCCTAACCAGTTTGTTGTACCCTATGTAGATCAGACACTGCCTCCCCACTAGCTCATCTATAAAAATACCTGAATTCACAACACATTGGCAACAGATTTTTCTGGGATCTCCCTCTGTAGTAGAGAGCTACTATCTTTTCTATTTTTTTCCTATAAAATTTCCGCTCTTATTCTCACTCTTTGTATGTCTACATTCTTGATTTTCATGGACATGAGATAATGAACTTCAGGTGTCATGCCAGACAACGAGGCTGCTTCATCAGTACCATCCAGGAAACATAAGCTCACCAGATGCACTAAATAATGCACCAGGCATCAATCCTGGAGACAGAGCTATATGACCTTTCAGACATAGAATTCAAAACAGCAGTATTGAGGAAACTCAAAGAAATTCAAGATAACACAGAAAAGAAATTCAGAATTCTATCAGATTAACAAAAAGATTTTACAAATTAAAAACAATCAAGTAGAGATTCTAAAATTGAAAAATTCAATTGGCATACTGAAAAATGTATCAGTCTTTTAGTAGAAAAACGTTTCAAGCAGAGGAAATAATTAGTGAGCTTGAAGACAGACTATTTAAAAATACACAGTCAGAGGAGCAAAAGAATTTAAAAAATGAAGCATGCCATGATCTAGAAAATAGATTCAAAATGGCAAATCTGTTATTAACATTCAAGAAATCATAGAAAAATGATAGGAATAGAAAGTTTATTCAAAGGGATAATAACAGAGAAGTTCCAAAATCTAGAGAAAGATATCAATATCCAAGTACAACAGGGTTATATGACACCAAGCACCTTTAACCCCCCCCCCAAAAAAAATACTATCTCTGAAAATTTAATAATCAAACACCCAAAGGTTAAGGATTAAAAAAAGATCCTAGAAGCAGCAAGAGAAAAGAAACAAATAAGATACAATGAAGCTCCAGTATGTCTGGTAGCCGACTTTTCACTGTAAACATCACAGACAAGAAGAGATGGACATTACATATTTAAAGTGCTGAAGGGAAAAAACTTTTACCCTAGAATACTACATCCAGCAAAATTATTCTTCAAACAAAGAGCAGAAATACAGACTCCCTTCGACAAACAAACACCAAGGGATTTCATCAACACCAGACCTGTCCTACAAAAAATGTTAAAGGAAGTAGTTCAATCAGAAAGAAAACTATGCAAAAATTAATAAGAAATCACCTAACCACACAAAACTCACTAACTATAGTAAGTACACAGAAAAACCCAGAATATTATAACAGTGTTAAACTGTGGTGTGTAAAAAATGTTACTCTGCATAGAAAATAATGAACTAGTAAAAATAATAACTAAAACAACATTTCAAGATACCAACAGGGCAAAAATATATAAGTAGAAATGAGTAATACTTAAGAAGCAAGGGGACAAAATTAAAGCATAGCATAATTAGTAGGTTTCTTTTTGCTTTTTGTTGTTTGGTGTAGGTAAAATGTGTTAGGTTGCTTTCAGCTTAAAACACTGGGTTATAACTACCATCAGAGAATACTATAAACACCTCTACGCAAATAAACTAGAAAATCTAGAATGGATAATTTCCTGGACACTTACACTCTTCCAAGACTAAACGAGGAAGAAGTTGAATCCCTGAATAGACCAATAACAGGCTCTGAAATTGAGGCAATAATTAATAGCCTACCAACCAAAAAAAGTCCAGGACCAGATGGATTCACAGCTGAATTCTACCAGAGGTACAAGGAGGAGCTGGTACCATTCCTTCTGAAATTATTCCAATCAATAGAAAAAGAGGGAATCCTCGCTAACTCTTTTTATGATGCCAACATCATGCTGATACCAAAGCCTGGCAGAGACACAACAAAAAAAGAGAATTTTAGACCAATATCCCTGATGAACATCGATGCAAAAATCCTCAATAAAATACTGGCAAACCGGATTCAGCAGCACATCAAAAAGCTTATCCACCATGATCAAGTGGGCTTCATCCCTGGGATGCAAAGCTGGTTCAACATTAGCAAATCAATAAACATAATCCAGCATATAAACAGAACCAAAGACAAGAACCACATGATTATCTCAATAGACGCAGAAAAGGCTTTTGACAAAATTCAACAGCCCTTCATGCTAAAAACGCTCAATAAATTCGGTATTGATGGAACGTACCTCAAAATAATAAGAGCTATTTATGACAAACCCACAGCCAATATCATACTGAATGGGCAAAAACTGGAAAAATTCCCTTGAAAACTGGCACAAGACAGGGATGCCCTCTCTCACCACTCCTATTCAACATAGTGTTGGAAGTTCTGGCTAGGGCAATTAGGAAAGAGAAAGAAATCAAGGGTATTCAGTTAGGAAAAGAAGAAGTCAAATTGTCCCTCTTTGCAGATGACATGATTGTATATTTAGAAAATCCCATTGTCTCAGCCCAAAATCACCTTAAGCTGATAAGCAACTTCAGCAAAGTCTCAGGATACAAAATTAATGTGCAAAAATCACAAGCATTCTTATACACCAGTAACAGACAAACAGAGAGCCAAATCAGGAATGAACTTCCATTCACAATTGCTTCAAAGAGAATGAAATACCTAGGAATCCAACTGACAAGGGATGTAAAGGACCTCTTCTAGGAGAACTACAAACCACTGCTCAGTGAAATAAAAGAGGACACAAACAAATGGAAGAACATACCATGCTCATGGATAGGAAGAATCAATATTCTGAAAATGGCCATACTGCCCAAGGTAATTTATAGATTCAATGCCATCCCCATCAAGCTACCAATGAGTTTCTTCACAGAATTGGAAAAAACTGCTTTAAAGTTCATATGGAACCAAAAAAGAGCCCACATCTCCAAGACAATCCTAAGTCAAAAGAACAAAGCTGGAGGCATCACGCTACCTGACTTCAAACTATACTACAAGGCTACAGTAACCAAAACAGCATGGTACTGGTACCAAAACAGAGATATAGACCAATGGAACAGAACCGAGTTCTCAGAAGTAATACCACACATCTACAGCCATCTGATCTTTGAAAAACCTGAGAGAAACAAGAAATGGGGAAAGGATTCCCTATTTAATAAATGGTGCTGGGAAAATTGGCTAGCCATAAGTAGAAAGCTGAAACTGGATCCTTTCCTTACTCCTTATACGAAAATTAATTCAAGATGGATTAGAGACTTAAATGTTAGACCTAATACCATAAAAATCCTAGAAGAAAACCTCGGTAGTACCATTCAGGACATAGGCATGGGCAAAGACATCACGTCTAAAACACCAAAAGCAACGGCAGCAAAAGCCAAAATTGACAAATGGGATCTCATTAAACTAAAGAGCTTCTGCACAGCAAAAGAAACTACCATCAGAGTGAACAGGCAACCTACAGAATGGGAGAAAATTTTTGCAATCTACTCATCTGACAAAGGGCTAATATCCAGAACCTACAAAGAACTCAAACAAATTTACAAGAAAAAAACAAACAACCCCATCAAAAAGTGGGCAAAGGATATGAACAGACACTTCTCAAAAGAAGACATTCATACAGCCAACAGACACATGAAAAAATGCTCATCATCACTGGCCATCAGAGAAATGCAAATCCAAAACCACAATGAGATACCATCTCACACCAGTTAGAATGGCGATCATTCAAAAGTCAGGAAACAACAGGTGCTGGAGAGGATGTGGAGAAATAGGAACACTTTTACACTGTTGGTGGGATTGTAAACTAGTTCAACCATTATGGAAAACAGTATGGCGATTCCTCAAGGGTCTAGAACTAGATGTACCATATGACCCAGCCATCACATTATTGGGTATATACACAAAGGATTATAAATCATGCTGCTATAAAGACACATGCACACGTATGTTTATTGCGGCACTATTCACAATAGCAAAGACTTGGAATCAACCCAAATGTCCATCAGTGACAGACTGGATTAAGAAAATGTGGCACATATACACAATGGAATACTATGCAGCCATAAAAAAGGATGAGTTTGTGTCCTTTGTAGGGACATGGATGCAGCTGGAAACCATCATTCGTAGCAAACTATCACAAGAACAGAAAACCAAACACCGCATGTTCTCACTCATAGGTGAGAACTGAACAATGAGATCACTTGGACTCGGAAGGGGGACATCACACACCAGGGCCTATTATGGGGAGGGGGTGGGGGAAGGGATTGCATTGGGAGTTATACCTGATGTAAATGACGAGTTGATGGGTGCTGACGAGTTGATGGGTGCAGCACACCAACATGGCACAAGTATACATATGTAACAAACCTGCATGTTATGCACATGTACCCTAGAACTTAAAGTATAATAATAATAAATAAATAAATAAATAAATAAATAAATAAATAACACTGAGTTATAATTTGCAAGACTCATGGTAACCTAAAACAAAACAATATACAACAGATGCACAAAAAATAAAAATAAAAAAACCCAAGAAACTAAATTACATCCCCAGAGAAAATTACCTTCCCTAAAATAAGACAGGAAGGAAATTAAAAAAGAAGAGAACACCACAAAACAACAACAACAAGAACAACAAAAACCGAACGTCAAGTTTTCAAGAGTAAATCTTTACTTACCAATAAAATTATTGAATGTAAATGAACTAAACGCTACAATCAAAAGACATAGAGTGACTGAATGGATGAAAAAACAAGACCCATTGACGCCTTGCCTACAGGAAACACATTTCACATATAAAGACACACATAGACTAAAAATAAATGGATGTGAAAATATATTCCATTAAAATAGACAACAAAAAAGAGCAGAAGTAGCTATACTTCTATCAGACAAAATAGAATCCAAGACAAAAATTGCAAGAATAGACCCCAAAAAAGTTACTATGTAATGATAAGGAGTGGTGGAGGGGCCAAGATGGCCAAATAGAAGCAGCGCTGGTCTGCAGCTCCCAGTGAGAACAATGCAGAAAGTGGGTGATTCTGCATTTCCAATTGAGGTACCCACTTCATCTCACTGGGACTTGTTAGGCAGTGGGTACAATCCATGGAGAGTGAGCAAAAGCAGGGTGGAGCGTCACTTCACCCAAGAATGGCATGGAGTGAGCGGATCTCCCTCCCCCAGCCAAAGGAAGTGATGAGGAACTGTGCTGCCCATCCTGGGCACTACACTTTCCCCATGTTTTTTGCAATCTGCAGGTCAGATTCCCTTGCGAGCCTACACCACTAGGGCCCTGGGGTTCAAGCACAAAACTGGGGAGCTGTTTGGGCAGGCACCAAGCATCAGGGTTCTTTTTTTTTTTTTTTTTTTTTTTTTTTTTTAAGAAGTAAGCCTTTATTTGTTCGTTTTGCAAATAAAGCTGGCTAAGTTGGTTGCTTTGTGGTGATTAGTCAAAGAGACCAAATCCCATATCCTCGTCCGACTCCTCCGACTCTTCCTTGGCTTCAGCCTTAGCTGGGGCTGCAGCAGCAGCAGCAGGAGCAGCCATGGTGGCAGCGGCCACAGGGGCAGCAGCCACAAAGGCAGATGGATCAGCCAAAAAGGCCTTGATCTTTTCAGCAAGTGGGAAGGTGTAATCCGTCTCCACAGACAAGGCCAGGACTCGTTTGTACCCGTTGATGATAGAATGGGGTACTGATGCGACAGTTGCGTAGCCAATCTGCAGACAGACACTGGCAACATTGCGGACACCCTCCAGGAAGCGAGAATGCAGAGTTTCCTCTGATGTCAAGCACTTCAGAATTGTAGATGTTGCCATTGTTGAACACCTGCTGGATGACCAGCCCAAAGGAGAAGGGGGAGATGTTGAGCATGTTCAACAATGCACTGGCTCCCACTTTGTCTCCAGTCTTGATCAGCTGCACATCACTCAGGATTTCAATGGTGCTCCTGGAGATTTTAGTGGTGATACCTAAAGCCTGGAAAAAGGAGGTCTTCTCAGGCCCAAGTCCAGTCTGGGCTGGCACAGTGACTTCATATGGGGCAATGGCACTAGCATGGGCAGCAGCTGGCACCTTATTGGCCAGCAACATATACCCGATCTCAGTGAGGTCCTCCTTGGTGAACACAAAGTCCACATTTCCCAGGATATGAGGCAGCAGTTTCTCCAGAGGTGGGAAACTGCATCATGGTGTTCTTGCCCATCAGCACCACGGCCTTCCCGCAAAGGGACATGTGGATCTGCTGCATCTGCTTGGAGCCCACATTGTCTGCTCCCACGATGAAACATTTCGGATAATCATCCAATAGCTGGATGATCTTAAGGAAGTAGTTGGACTTCCAGGTCGCCGTGTCTTCCCTGGGCATCGCGGCAGTGCGTCAGGGATTGCCACGCAGGGTTTAAAGACGATGTCACTTCCATGAGGATGCCTGGCAAAAGCATCAGGGTCCTTTTATACTCCAACAGCACCTTGAACTCCAGAGAGCCAGAACTATCCACTCACCTGTAAAGTGGGCTGAAGCCAGTGAGCTGAGTGGTCCTGCTCAGCAAATTCCACTCCCACAGAGCCCAGCAAGCTAAGAACCACTGGTTTGAAATTCTCACTGCCAGCACAGCAGTCTGGAGTCGATCTGGGACACTGAAGCTTGGTGGGGGGAGAGGTGACTGTCATTACTGAGGCTTTAGTAAGCAGTTTTCCCCTGATGGTGCTAAGGAGACTGGAAGGTTTGGACTGGGTGGAATCTACCACTGCATGGAAAAGCAGCTGTGGTGAGACTGCTTCTCTAGATTCCTCCTCACTGGGCTGGGCATCTCTGCAGGAAACACAGCAACACCAGCCAGGGGCTTACAGATAAAACTCTCATCTTCCTGCGACAGAGCACTTGGGAGGAAAGGTGGCTGCAGTCACAGATTCAGTGAGCTTAATCTTTTCTGCCTGCCAGCAATAAAGAGAGCAGCTGATCCTGAAAAGGGGAATTCTCCCAGCACAGTACATCAGCTCTATTAAGGGACAGACTCCTTCTCAAGTGGGTTTCTGAACCTCACGTCTCCTGACTTGGAGATACCTCTCAACAGGGGTTGACAGACACCTCATACAGGAGAGTTCCAGCTGGCATCAGGACAGTGCCCCTCTAGGAAGAAGCTTCCAGAGGAAGGAGCAGGCAGCAATCTTTGTTGTTCTGTAGCCTCCGCTGGTGATACCCAGGTGAACAGGGTCTGGAGTAAACCTCCAGCAAATTGCAGCAGACGTGCAGAAGAGAGGTCTGACTGTTAGAAGAAAAACTAACAAACAGAAAGCAACAGTAACATCAACAAAAAGACTACCCAGAAAAACCCATCCAAGGGTAGTAGGACTCAAAGATCAAAGATAAATAAATCCAAGAAGATGAGAAAAAAAAAAAGAGGAAAATCGCTGAACATTCCAAAAGCCAGAATGCCTCTTCTCCTCCAAAGGATCGCAACACCTCTTCAGCAAGGGTGCAAAACTGGACGGATAATGAGATTGATGAATTGACAGAAGTAGGCTACTGAAGGTGGGAATAACAACATACTCTGAGCTAAAGTAGCATGTTCTAACCCAATGCAAGAAAGCTAAGAACCTTGAAAAAAGGTTGCAGGAACTGCTAATTGAATAACCAGTTTAGAGGGGAACATAAATAACGTGATGGAGCTCAAAAACACAGCATGAGAACATCGTGAAGCATACACAAGTATAAACAGGCAAATTGAACAAGTGGAAGAAATAACATCAGAGATTGATGTCTACCTTGCTGAAATAAGGCACGCAGACAAGATTAGAGAGAGAGAAAAAAAAGGAATGAACAAAGCCTACAAGAAATAGAGGACTATGTGAAAACACCAAACCTACAACTGATTGGTGTGCCTTAAAGTAATGGGGAGAATGGAACCAAGCTGGATAACACACGTCAGGATATTATACAAGAGAACTTCCCCAACCTAGCAAGACAGACCAACATTCAAATTCAGAAAATATACAGAACACCACTAAGATACTCCACAAGAATATCAACCCCACGGCACATAATCATCAGATTCTCCAAGGATGAAATGAAGAAAAAAATGTTAAGGGCAGCCAGAGAGAAAGATAGGTCACCTACAAAGAAAAGACCATCAGAATAAGACCGTATCTCTTAGCAGAAATCCAACAAGCCAGAAGATAGTGGGGGACCAATATCCAACATTCTTAAAAAAAGAATTTTCAACCCAGAATTTCATATTTAGCTAAATTAAGTTTTGTAAGCAAAGAAAAAATAAAATCCTTTGCAGAAAATCTTCTCTAGATTTCTCCTCACTGGGCAGGGCATCTCTGCAGGAAATGCAGCCAGGGGCTTACAGATAAAACTCTAATCTTCCTGGGACAGAGCACCTGGGAGGAAAGGTGGCTGCAGTCACAGCTTCAGTGACAGCTAAAAGATTTTGTTACCACCAGGCCTGCCCTGCAACAGAACCTGAAGGAAGCACTAAATATGGAAAGAGAAAACCAGTACCAGTCACTGCAAAAACACACCAAAATATCAAAACCGATGACATTATGAAGAAACTGCAACAAATAATGTGCAAAATAACCAGCTAGCATCATAATGACCATACCAAATTCACACATACCAATATTAACCTTAAATGTAAATAGGTTAAAGGTCCCAATTAAAAGGCACAGACTGGCAAATTGGATAAAGAATCTAAACCCATTAGTGTCCTGTATTCGGGAGACCCATCACATGTGCAAAGACACAAAATAAAGGGATGGAGGAATATTTATGAAGCAAATGGAAAGCAAAAAGCAGAGGCTGCAATCCTAGTCTCTGATGAAACAGACTTTAAACAAACAAAGATCAAAAAAGACAAACTAGATAATTACATAATGGTAAAGGGATCAACACACAAGAAGAGCTAGCAATCCTAAATATATATGCACCCAACATTGGAGAACCCAGATTCATGTAGTTCTTGGAGAACTACGAAGAGAACTATACTTCCACCAATAATAGTGGAAGACTTTAACACTCCACTGTCAATATTAGACAGATCAACGGGAAAGAAAATTAACAAGAATATTCCGAACTTAAACTCAACTCTGGATCAAGAGGACATAATAGACATCTACAGAACTCTCCACCCCAAATCAACAGAATGTACATTCTTCTAAGTGTTATGTGGCACTTATTCTAAATTGACCAAATAATTGAAGGTAAAACACTCCTCAGCAAATGCAAGAGAACTGAAATCATAACAAACAGTCCCTCAACCACTGTGCAATCAAACTCACTCAAAACCGCACAACAACATGGAAACTGAACAACCTACTCCTGAATGACTCCTGTGTAAATAGCGAAATTAAGGCAGAAATCAAGAAGTTATTTGAAATCAATGAGAACAAAGAGACAACATACCAGAATCATTGGGACACTGCTAAAGCAGTGTTAAGAGTAAAATTTATAGCAATAAATGCCCACATCAGAAAACTGGAAAGATCTCAAAACAGCCAGGCATGGTGGCTCACACCTGTAATCCCAGTACTTTGGGAGGCTGAGGTGGATGGATCACGAGGTCAGGAGTTTAAGACCAGCGTGGCCAACATGGTGAAACCATGTCTCTACTAAAAATACAAAAAAAAAAAAAAAAAAAAAAAGAGCAGGGCATAGTGGTATGCACTTGTAATCCCAGCTACTCAGGAGTCTGAGGCAGGAGAATCACTTGAACCCAGGAAGTAGAGGTTGCAGTGAGCCGAGATCATGCCATTGCACTCCAACCTGGGTGACAGAGCAAGACTCCATCTCGAGAAAAAAAAATCTCAAATTGACACCCTAACATCACAATTGAAAAAACTAAAGAGGCCTGGCAAGGTGGCTCACGCCTCTAATCCCAGCACTTTTCGAGTCTGAGGTGGGTGGATCACCTGAAGTCAGGAGTTAGAGACAAGCCTGGCCAACATAGTGAAACCCAATCTCAACTAATAATACAAAAAAATTAGCCAGGCATGGTGGTGCACACCTGCAATCCCAGCTACCCGGGAGGATGAGGCAGAAGAATCACTTGAAACCGGGAGGTGAAGGTAGCAGTAAGCTAAGATTGTGCCATTGCACTCCAGTCTGGGTGACAAGAGTGAAACTCTGTCAAAAAAAAAAAAAACAAACAAAAAACAAAACAAGGAACTAAATAAGCAAGAACAAACAACTTCAAATACCGTATTGAATAGGAGTAGTGAGAGAGGGTATCCTTGTCCTGTGCCAATTTTCAAAGAAAATGCCTCCAGTTTTTGTCCATTCACTATGATACTGGCTGTGGGTTTGTCATAAATAGCTTTTATCATTTTGAAATACCTTTCAACAATACCTACTTTATTGAGAGTTTTTAGTATAAAGAGGTGTTGAATTTTGTCTAAGGCCTTTTCTGCATCTATTGAGATAATCACGTGGCTTTTGTCATTGGTTCTATTTATGTGATGGATTAGGTTTACTGACTTGCATACTTTGAATCAGTCTTGCATCCCAGAGGCCTCAGAAATAATGCCACACATCCACAACCATCTGATCATTGACAAACCTGAAAAAAAGCAAGCAATGGGGAAATCATTCTCTATTTAATGAATAGTACCAGAAAAACTGGCTAGCAGTATGCAGAAATCTGAAACTTGACCCCTTCCTTACACCTTATAAAAAATTAACTCAAGATGGGTTAAAGACTTAAATGTAAACCTCAGGACCATAAAATCCCTAGAAGAAAACCTAGGCGATACCAGTCAGGACATAGACATGGTCAAAGACTTTACAACTAAAACGCCAAAAGCTATGGCAACAAAAGCCAAAATTGACAAATGGAATCTAATTAAACTGAAGAGCTTCTGCACAGCAAAAAAAACAAACAACAACAACAACAACAAAACTATCATCAGAGTGAACAGGCAACCTACAGAATAGGAGAAAATTTTTGCAATCTATCAATCTGACAAAGGTCTAATATCCAGAATAGGCAATAAACTTAAACATATTTATAAGAAAAAACAAACAACCTCATCAAAAAATGGGCAAAGGATATGAACAGATATTTCTCTAAAGAAGACATTTACATGGCCAATGAACATATAAAAAAAGCTCAACATCACTGATCATCACATAAATGCACATCAAAACCACAATGATTATCTCAATAAAAAACCACAATGAGATGCCATCTTATGCCAGTTAGAGTGGTAATTATTAAAAAATCAGGAAACAATAGATGCTTGCAAAGCTGTGGAGAAATAGGAACACTTTTACACTATTGGTGGGACTGTAAATTAGTTCAACCATTGCGGAAGACATTGTGCTGATTCCTCAAGGATCTAGAACCAGAAATACAATTTGGCTGAGCAATTCCATTACTGGGTATATACCCAAAGGAATTAAATCATTCTACTATAAAGACACATGCACATGAATGTTTCATGCAGCACTATTTACAATACCAAAGATATGGAGGCAACCCAAATACTCATCAATGATAGACTGGATAAAGAGAATGTGGTACACATACACCATGAAATACTATGCAGGCATAAAGAAGAATGAAATAACGTCCTTTGCAGGGACATGGACGAAGCTGAAAGGCAACATCCTCAGCAAACTAACATAGGAACAGGAAACCAAGCACAGCATGTGCTCACTCATAAGTAGAAGTTGAACATTGACAATACATAGACACAGAGAGGGGAACAGCCCACACCAGGGCCTGTACGGGAGTGGGGTTGAGGGGAGGGAACTTAGAGGATTGGTCAGTAGTTGCAGCAAACCACCATGGCACATGTATACCTATGTAACAAACCTATACATTCTGCACATGTATCCCAGGTTTTTTTTTTTTTAATAAAAATGAAGACATTTATGTGGCCAACAAACATATGAAAAAAATCTCATCATTGGTGTCACTTCCAAGATGGCCGAATAGGAACAGCTCTGGTCTACAGCTCCCAGTAAGATCAATGAAGAAGATGGGTGAATTCTGCATTTCCAACTGAGGTACCTGGTTCATGACATTGGGACTGGTTGGACAGTGGGTGCAATCCACAGAGGGTGAGATGAAGCAGGGCAAGGTGTCACCTCACCAGGGAAGTGCAAGTGTCCAGGGGATTTCCCATTCCAAGCCAAGGAAAGCCTTGAGTGACTGTACCTGGAGATACAGTACACTCCTGTCCATATACTGTGCTTTTCCCGTGGTCTTTGCAACTGGTAAATCAGGAGATACCCTGCCATGCCTGGCTCAGGAGGTCCCACACCCTCAAAGCCTTCCTCACTGCTAGTGAAGCAGTCTAAGATTGACCTGGGATGCTGGAGTTTGGTGAGGGGAGGGATGTCAGCCATTGCTGAGGCTTGAGTAGACAGTTCTATTCTCACAATGCAAAAAAAAAAGTGGCAGGGAAGCTCTAACTGGTCAGAGCCCACTACAGCTCAGCAAGGCCTACTGCCTCTCTAGATTCCACCTCTGGGGGCAGGGCATATCTGAACAAAAGGCAGCAAACAGCTTCTGCAGACATAACCATCCCTGTCTGACAGCTCTGAAGAGAGCAGTGGTTCTCCAAGCATGGTGTTCAAGCTCTGATAATGGACAGACTGCCTCCTCAAGTGGGTACCTGACCCTAGTGTAGCTGACTGGGAGACACTTCCCAGTAGGGGCTGAGAGACACCTCATATAGGCGGGTGCCTCTCTGGGACAAAGCTACCAGAGGAAGGATTAGGCAGCAATATTCACTGTTCTGCAGCCCCTCCTGGTGATACCCAGGCAAACAGGGTCTGGAGCGGACCTCCAGCAAACTCCAACAGACCTGCAGCTGAGAGGCCTATCTGTTAGAAGGAAAACTAACAAACAGAAAGGAATAGCATCAACATCAACAACAACAACAACAACAAAAACATCCACACGAAAACCCCATCCGTGGATCAGCAACATCAAAGACCAAAGGTATATGGAACCCCAAAGATAGAGAGAAACCATAGCAGAAAGGCTGAAAATTCCAAAAACCAGAATGACTCTTCTCCTCCGAAGGAACACAACTCTTTGCCAGCAAGGGAACAAAACTGGATCAAGAATGAGTTTGATGAGTTGACAGAAGTAGGCTTCAGAAGGTCAATAATAATAAACTTCTCCAGGTTAAAGGAGCATTTTCTAACCCATTGCAAGGAAGCTAAAAACCTTGAAAAAAGATTAGAAAAATGGCTAACTAGAATAACAACTGTAGAGAAGACCTTACATGACCTGATGGAGATGAAAAACACAATACGAGAACTTCATGAAGCATACACAAGTTTCAATAGCCAATTTGATCAAGCAGAATAAAAGATATCAGGGATTGAAGATCAAATTAATGAAATAAAGTGAGAAGACAAGATTAGCAAAAAAAGAGTAAAAAGAAATGAACAAACCCTCCAAGAAATATGGGACTATGTTAAAGGCCAAATCTAAGTTTGATTGGTGTACCTGAAAGTGATGAAAAGAATGGAACCAACTTGGAAAACACTGTTCAGGATATTATCCAGGAGAACGTCCCCAACCTAGCAAGACAGGCCAACATTCAAACTCATGAAATACAGAGAACACCACAAAGATACTCCTTGAGAAGAGCAACCCCAAGACACATAATTGTCAGCTACACCAAGGTCAAAATGAGGGAAAACATATAAAGCACAGCCACAGGGAAAGGTCAGGATACCCGCAAAGGGAAGCCCATCAGACTAACAGCAGATCTCTCTGCAGAAACCCTACAAGCCAGAAGAGAAAGGGGGCCGGTATATAACATCCTTTAAAAAAAGAATTTTCAAGCCAGAATTTCATATCCAACCAAACTAAGCTTCATAAGTGAAGGAGAAATAAAATCCTTTACAGAAAAGCAAATGCTGAGAGATTTTGTCACCACCAGGCATGCCCTACAAGAGATCATGAAGGAAGCACTAAACATGTAAAGGAACAACCGGTATCAGCCACTGCAAAAACATGCCAAATTGTATTGACTATTGATGCTATGAAGAAACTGCATCAATTAACAGCAAAATAACCAGCTAGCAACATAATGACAGAATCAAATTCACACATAACAATATGAACTTTAAATGTAAATGGGATAAATGCCCTAATTAAAAGACACAGACAGGCAAATTAGATAAAGAGTCAAGACCCATTGGTGTGCTGTATTCAAGAGACCCACCTCATGTGCAAAGACACACATAGGCTCAAAATAAAGGGATGGAGGAAGATCTACCAAGCAAATGTAAAGGAAAAAAAAAGCAGGGGTTGAAATCCTGGTCTCCAATAAAACAGACTTTAAACCAACAAAGATCAAAAGAGACAAAGAAGGCCACTACATAATGGTAAAGGGATCAATTCAACAACAAAAGCTAACTATCCTAAATATATGCACCCAATACAGGAGCACCCAGATACATAAAGCAAGTTTTTAGATACCTACAAAGAGACTGAGACTCCCATACTATAATAATGGGAGACTTTAACATCCTACTGTCAATTTTAGACAGATCAACATGACAGAAAATTAATAAGGATATCCAGGACTTGAACTCAGCTCTGGACCAAGGTGACCTAATAGACATCTACAGAACTCTCCACCCCAAATCAACAGAATATACATTCTCAGAACCACATCACAAATATTCTAAAACTGACCAAATAATTGGAAGTAAAACACTCCTCAGCAAATGTAAAAGAACAAAAATCACAACATACTGTCTCTCAGAACACAGTGTCATCAAATTAGAACTCAGAATTAAGAAACTCACTCAAAACCACACAACTACATGAAAACTGAACAACCTGCCCCTGAATGAATACTGAGTCAATAATGAAATGAAGGCAGAAATAAAGATGTTCTTTGAAACCAATAAGAACAAAGAAATAATGTACCAGAATCTCTGGGACATATTTAAACAAGTGTGTAGAGAGAAATTTATAGCACTTAATAGCCACAATAAAAAGCAGGAAAGATCTAAAATTGACACCATAACATCACAATTAAAAGAACTAGAGAAGCAAGAGAAAACAAATTCAAAAGCTAGCAGAAGACAAGAAATAACTAAGATCAGAGAAGAACTGAAGGAGACAGAGACACAAAAAAACTCTTCAAAAAATCCATGAATCCAGGAGCTGGTTTTTTGAAAAGATCAACAAAGCAGATAGACAGTTAGCCAGACTAGTAAAGAAGAAAAGAGATAAGAATAAAACAGACACACTAGAAAATGATAAAGGGGATATCACCACCGACCCCACAGAAATACAAGTTACCATCAGAGAATGCTATAAACATGTCTATGCAAATAAGCTAGAAAATCTAGAATAAATGGATAAATTCCTGGACACATACACCCTCCCAAGACTAAACAAGAGAGAAGCTAAATCTCTGAATAGGCCAATAACAGGTTCTGAAATTGAGGCAATAATTAATAGCCTACCAAGCAAAAAAATCCAGGACCAGGTGAATTCACAGCCGAATTCTACCAGAGGTACAAGGAGGAGCTGGTACCATTCCTTCTGAAACTATTCCAATCAATGGAAAAAGAGGGAATTCTCCCTAACTCATTTTATGAGGCCAGCATCATCTTGATACCAAATTCTGGCAGAGACACAACAAAAAAAGAGAGAATTTAAGGCCAATATCCCTGATGAACATTGACGGGAAAATTCTCAATAAAATACTGGCAAACAGAATCCAGCAGCACATTGAAAGCTTATTCACCACAATCAAGTCAGCTTCATCCTGGGGATGCAAGGCTGGTTTAACATATGCAAATCAATAAATGTAATCCATCACATAAACAGAACCAATGAAAAAACCACATGATTATCTCAATAGATGCAGAAAAGGCCTTTGACAAAATTAAACAGCCTTTTATGCTAAAAACTCTCAATAAACTAGGTATTGATGGAACAGATCTGAAAATAATAAGAGCTATTTATGACAAACCCATAGCCAATATCATACTGAATGGGCAAAAACTAGAAGTATTTCCTTCAAAACCTGGCAGAAGACAAAGGTGCCCTCTCTCACCACTCCTATTCAACATAGTATTAGAAGTTCAGCCAGGGCAATCAGGCAAGAGAAAGAAATAAAGGGTATTCAATTAAGAAAAGAGAAAGTAAAATTGCCTCTTTTTGCAGATGACATGACGGTATATTTTAAAAATCCCATCATCTCATCCCAAAATCTCCTTAAGCTGATAAGTAACTTCAGCAAAATCTCAGGATACAAACCCAATGTGCAAAAATCGTGCATTCCTATACACCAAGAACAGACAAACAGTCAAATCATGGGTGAACTCACATTCACAAGTACTACAAAGACAATAAAATACCTAGGAATCCAACTACAAGGGATGCGAAGGACCCCTTCAAGGAGAACTATAAACTACTTCTCAACGAAATAAAAGAGGACACAAAAAGATGGAAGAATATTCCATGCTCATGGATAGGAAGAATCGATATCCTGAAAATGGCCATACTGCCCGAGGTAATTTGTAGAGTCAGTACTATCCCCATCAAGCTACCAATGGCTTTCTTCACAGAATTGGAAAAAACTAAAGTTCATATGGAACCAAAAATGAGCCCACATAGCCAAGGCAATCCTAAGCCAAAAGAACAAAGCTGGAAGCATCACACTACCTGACTTCAAACTATACTACAAAGCTACAGTAACCTAAACAGCATGGTACTGGTACCAAGACAGATATATACACTAATGGAACAGAACAGAGGCCTCAGAAATAACACCACACATCTACAACCATCTGGTCTTTGACAAACCTGACAAAAACAAGCAATGGGGAAAGGATTCCCTGTTTAATAAATGGTGTTGGGAAAACTGGCTAATCATATGTAGAAAGCTGAAATTGGATCCCCTTTTTACACTTATACATAAATTAACTCAAGATGGATTAAAGACTTAAATGTAAGACCTAAAACCAGAAAAACCCTAGAAGAAAACTTAGGCAATACCATTCGGGACGTAGGCATGGAAAAAGACTTCATGACTAGAACATGAAAACCAATGGCAACAAAAGCCAAGATAGACAAATGGGATCTAATTAAACTAAAAAGCTTCTGCACAGTAAAATAAACTATCATCAAAGTGAACAGGCAACCTACAGAATGGGAGAAAATTTTTGCAATCTACCCGTCTGACAAAAGGCTAATACCACAAATCTACAAAGAACATAAACAAATTTACAAATAAATTAATTAAATTAATTAATTAAAAACAACCCCATCAAAAAGTGGGCAAAAGATACAAACAGACACTCCTCAAAAGAAGACATTTATGCAGCCAAAAGACATATGAAAAAATGCTCATCATCACTGGTCATCAGAAAAATGCAAATCAAAACCACAATGAGAAACCATCTCACACCAGTTAGAATGGTGATCATTAAAAAGTCCAGAAACAACAGATGCTGGAAAGGATGTGGAGTAATAAGAGCGCATTTACACTGTTGACGGGAGTGTAAATTAGTTCAACCATTGTGGAAGACAGTGTGGTGATTCCTCAAGGATCTACAACTAGAAATACCATTTGACCTAGCAATCCCATTACTGGGTACATACCCAAAGATTACAAATCATGCTGCTATAAAGACACATGCACATGTATGTTTATTTCAGCACTATTCACAATAGCAAAGACTTGGAACCAACTCAAATGCCCATCAATGATATACTGGATAAAGAAAATGTGGCACATATACACCATGGAATACTATGCAGCCATAAAAAAGAATGAGTTTATGTCCTTTTCAGGGACATGGATGAAGCTAGAAACCATCATTCTCAACAACCTAACACAGAAACCGAAAACAAAACACAGCATGTTCTCACTCATAAGTAGGAGTTGAACAATGAGAACACGTGGCCACAGGGAGAAGAATATCACACACTGGGGCCTGTTAGGGGGTGGGGGTCTTGGGGAGGGATAGCATCAGGAGAAATACCTAATGTAAATGACAAGTTAATGGGTGCAGCAAACCAACATGGCACATGTATACCTATGTAACAAACCTGCTCGTTGTGTACATGTACCCTAGAACTTAAAGTATAATTTAAAAAAAAGTCTCATCATCACTGATTATTAGAGAAATGCAAATCAAAACCACAATGAGATACCATCTCACACCAGTCAGAATGGCAGTTATTAAAATGTCAGGAAACAATGGATGCTGGTGAGACTATGGAGAAATAGCAACACTGTTGGTGGGAATGTAAACTGGTTCAAAATTGACAGTGTGGCAATTCCTCAAGGATCTAGAACAAGAAATACCATTTGACCCAGCAATCCCATTACTGGGTATATACCCAAAGGAATATAAATCTTTCTACTATAAAGACAAAAATATAATTCAAGAGAACAGGGTGACCATAGTCTATACTAAATTAAAGATTCCTGCCCAAGATGGCTGACTAGAGGCGACCAGGGGTAACATCTCCCATGACATTGGGAGGACTGTATCATTCTTAGCAGATCTTCAGAGGGAAGGCATCGAGAGCAGAGGGAGGAAAGAAAGAGTGTCTGAGATGAAGGCGGAAGAAGATGGAAGGCCTACTGGGAATTACCCAGCACTTGGAATCATTCTTGGCTCCCAATGACTCCTGTGTAAGGTGTGAGTTTAACAGGCAAGGAGCAAATCGCTCTTGCCAGGGGCCTCTGTAACCTCATCAGGAGGAGACCCCTCGACTACCACAGACACTTAAGTTGTCAGAGAAAGCTGCTTGGATACGTGGTAGGTGCAGAACTCCAGCTGGTGTGGAGCCCATAAGGGTTTGGTGCAGGAATGTCTGTAGTGGGGCACAGTCAGAGACATCCATCTCCCTAGGCTCAACTTGCTCCCACAGGAGGCATTAGCCTTAGGGGGACTATAGGGCCTGAACTTTGCAGGGCAGTTTTGACCATGAGAAAGGATCAGTGTGACATGAGCACCCCTCGGTCTACTGGCTGCTCCTGGGGCTCCAGCATGGCTGTGTCTGCTTGCAGTGCAGCCCCTAGGTGTCTCCTGGGGGCTCACATTATTCCTCCTGCACTTGCAGACCATGTCTGACTGGCAGAGTGCTCCAGCATAGTGGCCCCAGCGGACATGCACCATCTAGTCTGCGTCCTCCCCCATTGCAAACTCCTCTGTGCCACTTTGACTGCAGTCAGTCACCCATGGCCACCCCTCCACACCGCTTTGCTGGTGCGTGTGTGCTTGGGGGCACCAAGCTAGCACGCATTGGTGCTTTTTCTGCTAGCACGCATGTGCGCATGCACTCTGCTGTGCCATTGCTACGGGCATGAGTGCACCTCCCCCCACTTCCCTCATCACACCACCATTGTCGTCGGAGCAGTGGCAGGTATGGAGCCGCCAGATCTGCCCGCGCCAGCATTCTGCTAACACTGCCTCCAGCAGGAAACTGGGCTTGGAAAACAGGGGACCTGCCCCTAGGCGGGAGCGGTGACCACTACCAGCGTGAGGGTGCACAGAGGGCTCACAAAATCCTGCACCCAACAGAACCCCGTCCACATGCTAAAACCACCACTGGCATTAACGCGTGCACAGTCACCAGGGGGAGCCTCCCAGCCCCCAAGCTGTACTGCCACAGACGTTCGCACCCTAGCACCCGCTAATATACTGCTGCAGCCAAGAAGCATACACCCAGCAACGCTGCTTCTGCTGCTGCTGCCGGCACGTGCGAGAGAGGACAAATCCCGCTGCCACTGCCCATGAAGTGCTTTGGCGGGCACCACTCATCAGAGTGTTGTGACCAGTGGTCCTGGAGCACCTTGGCCCCTCCAGCAGAGCATGTTCCTAACCTCGAGGTCACAGATAAAAGCCAGGACCAGATACCAGTCCCCCAGAGTTAGAACACACAGTCCAGGAGTCCTGAGCTGAGCCTTGGTCTCCTAAAATCTTTCAGGAAAAAAGGCAGTAAACCGAACCCACTTATACCGCAATCAAAACACCAAGGCCATCAAATAAGATAAAATTTAAATATATATATTTTTTTCTTACTTTAATAGTTTTTGGGGTACAGGTGGTTTTTGGTTACATGGATAAGTTCTTCAGTGGTGATTTCTTAAATTTTAGTGCACCAGTCACTCAAGCAGTGTACACTATACTCAATATATAGTCTTTCATCTCTCACTCTTCTCCCATCCTTCACCACCCTCCGAGTACATTATATCATTGTTATGCCTTTGCGTTCTTATAGCTTAGCTCTCACTTCTAAGTGAGAACATACAATATTTGGTTTTCCAATCCTGAGTTACTTCACCTCAGTGGACACAGCCAGGCTGGGGCCCCAGGAGAAGCCAGTAGGCCAAGGGGTGCTCGTGTCAAACGGACCCTGCAGAGTTCAGGCCCTATAGCTCCCCTAGGGCTAAAGTCTCCTATGGGAACAAGTTGAGCCTAGGGGGATGCGTATCCCTGGCTGTGCTCCACAACAGAATAATGGCCCCCAGCAGCACCTAAGTTGCTGCAAAAGACATTATTTTGTTCCTTTTTCTGACTGAGCCTAGGGGGATGTGCGTCCCTGGCCATGCTCCACTAAGAATAATGGCCTCCAGCAGCACCCAAGTTGCTGCAAAAGACATTATTTTATTTCTTTTTCTGGTTGAGTAGTATTCCATGGCATATACATACCACATTGATTTTTATCCACTTGTTGGTTGATGGGCACTTAGGTTGGTTCCATATCTATGCTCTTGCAAATGTTGCTGCTCTAAACATGTGTTTTTTCTTTCCTCGTATAATGACTTATTTTTCTTCAGGAAGATATCCAGTGGTGGGATTGCTGGATCGAATAGTTCTACTTTTAGTTCTTTAAGGAATCTCCATACTGTTTTCCATAGTAATGGTAATTACTATGTAGTAATTTAAATTTCTACCAGCAGTATATATGTGTTCCCTTTTCCCCACATTCATGCCAACATCTATTGTTTGTTGACTTTAATTATAGTCATTCTTACAAGGAGTAAAATAGTATCTCGTTGTGGCTTTATTTTGCATTTTCCTGATGATTAGTGCAGTGAAGTATTTTTTTTGCATGCTTGTTTGCTGTTTGTATATATTCTTTGGGGAAATGCCTTTTCATTTCTTTTGTCCACTTTTTGATAAGACTGGTTTGTTGTTTGCTTATTTTTTTTGAGTTTCTTGTAGATTCTGGATACTAATCTTTTGCTGGATGCATAGGTTGAGAATATTTTCTCATATCCTGTGGGTTGTCTCTTTACTCTGCTGATTATTTCTTTTACTATGCAGAAGCTTTTTAGTTTAGTTAGGTACCATTGATTTATATTTGTTTTTGTTACATTTGTTTTTGGGGCCTTAGTCATGAATTCTATGCCTAAGCTAATGTCTAGAAGAGTTTTTCTAATATTATGTTCCAGAATTTTTATGATTTTAGGTTTTAGATTTGAGTCTTTGATCCATCTTGAGATGATTTTTGTATAAAGTGATAGACGGTGTATTAGTCAGTGTTCTCTAGAGGGACAGAACTAATAGCATGGATGTATATATAAAGGGAAGTTTATAAAGGAGTATTGACTCATACAATCACAGGGTGAGGTTCCACAATAGGCCTTCTGCAAGCTGAGGAGCAAGGAAGCCAGCCCAATCCCAAAGCAGAAATATTGGAGTGCAATGTTCCAGGGCAGAAACCATCCAGCATGGGAGAAAGATGTAGGCCAGAAGACTAAACCAGTCTAGTCTTTCCACATTCTTCTGCCTGCTTTTATTCTGGCTACTCTGGCAGCTGATTAGATTGTGGCCTCCCAGATTGAGGGTGGGCCTGCCTTTGCCAGTCCACTGACTCAAATTTTAATCTCCTTTGGCAACACCCTCACAGACGCACGCAAGAACTATACTTTGCATCCTTCAATCCAATCAAGTAGACACTCAATATTAACCATCAGAAGTCTATCCTTTGTCAACTGGAACCCATGCACATCTCCTGAAATCATACATAATCTTCAAATAAAGAAAATAATAAGGTTGTAATTATGCCTAACATACTACAGCTATTTTTGTGCAACTGGAAATGCACCAGTCCCCAACCCAAATGCTATTACATAAAGTTAACAACACTTAAATGCTGATATGAAGTCAATAAATCTCATGTCACATGATAAAGGAAAAAGAAAGCAAATAAAACCAATAGTTTCTTAGTAGAAGTGAATACATGCACAAATATGTTCTTAACAAAAAAAGGAGGAAATTCTCATGACAATTAGTTCTTGTTTCTGCAACTGGTCACGTGATCACAGCTGGTATTGATGACTACCTTCTTCTACTACACATTCTGTATTGCCTTTGCCTTCAGCAAGCACCTCGGCAGGTTGTATTTTTTTGTGTGTGGTGTAGTGACCCAAACCTTCATTCCTGAAGGGTCTGGACCATTTGTAGTACTGCCTGGACTGGCCTGCTGTAGTTTCCCATAGACCTTGATCACAGGGCATGGTAGTACTAAGAAACATCCTAAGGGATCTCCTGTAAAATATGTATACTCTCCCTTGCCTCTGTTGTGGAGTAGACCAATTTCATCTTGATAGTCCAGGTAAATCACCCCAGCCGACACTGTAACTCCCTTCTTAGTCTCTTGACTTAGAGGTAAGAGGGGCCCAAAATGGCCAGGTGGCAGCCTTAACTCCCAGTTTAATGGAATCGTTGTTGTGCCTCCTGGTGGCAGTGTTCCTCCCTCTGGAACTAAGACATCTAGGGTCACTAGGGGTAATGGTGAGTGGTATGACATCCACTTCCACTCCTTGATTCCTGGACCCATGAATCTTGGCTATGAGAGAAAGAGTACCATATATTGGATGCTGATCCAGAGCATACACAGCCTTCTGGAAAATTTTGCCCTAGCTCTGCAGAGTATTGTCCACTTAGTTGGCATTGTGACTTCAAAAGGCCATTGTACAGTTCTATCAATCCAGTTGCTTCAGGATGATGGGGAATATAATAAGACCAGTGAATTCCATGAGCATGATCCCAGTGCTGCCCTTCTTTAGCCATAAAGTAAGTGCCTTGGTAAGAGTCAATGCTACGTGGAATGCCATGATGGTGGATGAGGCATTCTGTGAGTCCACAGATGGTAGCCTTGGGAGAATTATTGCGTGCAGGAGAGGCAAACCCATATCTGGAGTAAGTATCTATTCTGGTGAGGACAAACCGCTGCCCTTTTCAAGATGGAAGAAGTCCAATATAATCAACCTGCCACCAAGTAACTGGCTGGTCACCCTGAGGAATGGTGCCATATCGAGGGCTCAGTGTTGGTCTCTGCTGCTGGCAAATTGGGCACACAGCAGTGGCGGTAGCCAGGTCAGCCTTGGTGAGTGGAAGTTCATGGTGCTGAGCCCATGCATAATCTGCATCCCTACCATCATGGCCTCTTTGTTCATGGGGCCATTGAGTGATGACAGGGATGGCTGGGGAAAGAGGCTAAGTGGTGTCCACAGAACAAGTCATCCTATCCACTTGATTATTTAAATCCTCCTCTGCTGAAGTCATCCTTTGGTGAGCACTCATATGAGATACAAATATCTTCACAGTTTTTGACCACTCAGAGAGATCCATCGACATACTGCTTCCCCAAATTTCTGTATCACCAATTTTCTGATTATTCTTCTTCCAAGTCCCTGACCATCTGGCCAAACCATTGACTAGAGCCTATGAATCAGTATATAATCGCACATCTGGACATTTCTCCTTCCAAGCAAAGTGCACAACAAGGTGCACTGCTCGAAGTTCTGCCCACTGGGAAGATTTATTTCACCATTGTCCTTTAGGGATGTCCTAGAAAGGGGCTGTAGTGCTGCAGCTGCCCAATTTGGGGTGGTGCCTGCATATCATGCAGAGCCATTTGAAAACCAGGCCCTTGTCTTCTCTTCCTCTGTCAACAGATCATAGGGAACTCCCCGTGAGGCTTCCAGTGCAGGCTGGTGGAGAGAAGGCAGGGTGGCAGGAGTTGGAAGCATGGGCATTTAAGCCACTTCCTCACATAAGTTTCTTGTGCCTTCAGGACCTGCTCGAGCCCGATCACATATAGATGACTTCCATTTGATAAGGAATGTGGCTGTGCATGCCCACTTTATGGCTAGATAGGTCAGAAAGAACCCAGTTCATGATAGGCAGTTCAGGTCACATGATGACTTCATGACCCATAGTCAAACGTTCAGTTTCTACTAAAGCCCAGTAACAGGCCAAGAGCTGTTTCTGAAAAGGAGAGTAGTTATCTGCAGAAGATGGCAGGGTCTTGCATCAAAATCCTAAAGGTCTCTACTGTGATTAACCAATGGGGCCTTCCAAGGGCTCCAAACAGCATTTCTATCTGCCACTGACACCTCAAGCACCAGTGAGTCTGACGGCTCATATCGCCCAAGTGGCAGAGCAGCTTACACAGCAGCCTGGATCTATTGCAGAGCCTTCTCCTATTCTGAACCCCACTGAAAACTGGCAGCCTTTTGTATCATTCAATAAAAGGACCAAAGTAACACACTCAGATGAGGAATGTGTTGCTTCCAAAATCCAAATAGCCTGACTAGGCATTGTGTCTCTTTCTTGGCTGTAGGAGAGGCCAAATGCATCAACTTATCCTTCACCTTAGAAAGAATGTCTCAACAGTCCCCACACCACTGAACCCCTAGACATTATACTGAGGTAGAAGGTCCCAGAATTTTAGTTTCATTTATTTACAATCCTCTGGCATGCCAATATTTCACTGATAAGTCCAATGTGTTTGCTACTTCTTGCTCACTGGATCCAATCAGCATAATGTCACCAATGTAATGGACTAGTGTGATGTCTTGTGAAAGGAAAAAGTGATCAAGGTCCTCTGAACAAGATTATGACAAAAAGCTGGAGAGTTGATATACCCCTGAGATAGCACAATGAAGGTATATTGCTAGCCTTGCCGGCTGAAGGCAAATTGCTTCTGGTAGGCTTTATGGATAGGAATGGAGAAAAAGCCATTTGCCAAATCAATAGCTGCATACCAGGTTCCAGCAAATGTGTTAATTTGCTCAAGCAATGAAACCATTTCTGGTACAGCAGCTGCAATTTGAGTCACCATTTGGTAAAGCTTGTGATAATCCACTTTCATTCTCCAAGATCCATCTGTCTTCTGCACAGACCAAATAGAAGAGTTGAAGAGGAATGTGGTGGGAATCACCACCTCTGAGTCTTTCAAGTCTTTTATGGTGGCACTAATCTCTGAAATACATCCAGGGATGCAATATTGTTTTTTATTTACTATTTTTTTCCTAGGTAGAGGCAGCTCTAATTGCTTCCTTTTGGCCTTTCCCACCATGATATCCTTAATCCTACCGGTCAGGAAGCCAAAGTGGGGGTTCCACCAGCTGCTAAATATGTCTATGCCAGTTATGCATTCTGGCACTGGGGAAATGACCACAGGATGAGTCTGGAAATCCACTGGACCCACTTTAAGTTGGATTTGAGCTGAAACATCATTAATTACTGGGCTTCCATAAGCCCCTACTTTAACTGGAGGACCACAATGACGTTTTGGGTCCCCTGGCATCAATGTCAGCTCAGAGTCAGTGTTTAGCAGTCCCCGACAGTTCTGATAATTTTCCTTTCCTCAGTGCAATTACCCTGGTAAAAGACTGAAGGTCTCCTTGGGGAAGGATGCGAGAAAGATTAACAGCATTAAATTGTTGGTAGTGTGGTGGGATTATTCCTCAAAAGGACCCGGCCTCCCCTTCATTCAAGGGGTTCAAACTGGCTCAAGTCTGGAAATTGATAGTGGGACCGTGATTTTGTTTCTATAATTCAAATTAGTTTTTTGTCCACTCGACCTGGAAGTTTTCTGGTTATATAAATGAAGAATGCAGTAGGCTTCCTATCAATTTCACTTCTAGGGACTTCGTGGTTAATTAGTCAATGTCAGAGCTCTACATGAGTCACACTATTCTGATTGCTGCTTTGTATCTGCTGTTCATTATGGTAACTTCACCCACCTTGCCTTTGATGGGTGAGTGCTGCCACTTTGCCCGTGCCACCTTGGTATCCAATTATTCCCATTGTATTTAAATTCCATAATTGAGTGACTGTAGTTCCTACTGTAATATCTGGTATACAGAGAAGAGCAATAACAGAGCTCCTCAAGGATGCAGGTGCTGCCCTCACAAATTTATTTTGCAAAATAGTGGTCAAGAGTATATCTTCTGAACCCTCACAGCTGGGATGAGTAGGTCTAAAGTGACTAATCCACTCCAGCATCCCAATCTCCCTATGCCTTTGAATCCCTTCCTCTACATTGAAATAAGGAAGATCAGGCATTTCCAGATTGCTCACAGTGGGCCATATTTTAATCCACATTTCTGCTAACCAAGCATACAAACTATTAGAATCTTTTGTAACTCCCTGAGCTGCAACATTAAATGCAGAATCCCTGCTTAGTAGACTCAAATCAGTAAATTCAGACTGATCCAACTCTACGTTCCTTCCACCATTATCCCACACCCTTAACATTCATTTCCATGCCCGTTCTCCAGATTTTTGCTTACATAAATTGGAAAACCCAAGCAGTTCTCTTGGAGTATGGCACACCTCCTCATGTGTCACACTTTGAACCTCCCCTCTAGGGGCCTGCAGAGACTTGAGTCTAGTAATAGGTCTAGAAGCAAATGGGGGTTGGGAGTGGCTACTGAGAAGAAGCAACATTGTCTTGCCTGGCAACTGACTCAGGGGAGGCCATCACTCTTGCCTCAAACAGCACAGAATTTATCTCTTCAAACAAAGGAATAAATACTGATGGCAACGTGCGTCAGGGAGAGGATGTTTCCACTACAGAGGATGGAAAAGGTGTTTCTTCTGGCAAAAAAGGCTCATCCAAATTCACAAGCTCAGTGTCCCCAGATTTATCAGGGTCCTCCCACACATTCCCATTCAAAGTTGGAGGGTCCCTTTCTTTTTCCAATCAATGCCCTCATTTTTACAATGGACACCTGGTGAAGCTGTGCATGCACTTTTGTTGCAGGTCAGCCACTCACATGATAAGAACTTGTGTCTGTTTTTCCACAATTTCAGCTCTTTCTCTACAGGTGATAAGACTCTCACTCAGGGCAATCTTAGAATATTTGAGGCTCAGTATCTCCTTCTGAAGCCAGGAGTTAGAATTTTTGAATTCATTATTTTCTTTCATCACTTTGTCCAGGAAACTTAGGAGAAACCAACCAACTTCATTTATATTCCTTGGATCTCCACATATGGTCAAAGGTATTATGTATAGAGTCACTAAACGCCTTGCCTCTCAAGAGCAGTTTATCAAGATTAGCAAATGGATTTATTTTGCACAACTCTCTAAATAGTTCATACCAAGGATTATCAGTGTTCTCCATACTATTAGAAGTAGAGTCCTTAGCATTTTGGGGTCTAATCATATTAAGTAGCCAAATCCAGAAACCCCAAAACTGACAAAAGAACTCCATCCTTAATATTTTGTTTCTCTAGAACCACTCCTAGTACCAAAATCTGTATTAGAGTTTTCTAGAGGAACATAACTAATAGGACAGATGTATACATAAAGGGGAGTTTAGTAAGAAGTACTAATTCATAAAATGACAAGGTAAGGTCCCACAATAGGCTGTCTGTAAGCTGAAGAGCTATGAAGCCAGTCCAAGCCCCAAAGCTAAGGAACTTGGAGTGCGATGTTCAAGGGGAGGAAGCATCCAGCATGGGAGAAAAATATAGGCCAGAAGACTAAACCAGTCTCATCTTTCCACATTCTTCCACCTGCTTTTGTGCTGGCTGCATTGGCAGATGATTAGATTGTGCCCACCCAGATTGAGGGTGGGTCTGCCTTTTTTAGTCCACTAACTCAAACGTTAATCTACTTTGGCAACACTCTCATGGACACGCCCAAGAATAATACTTCACATCCTTCAATCCAATGAAGTTGACACTCAATATCAACCATCACAGATGATAATCCAGTTTTATTCTACTACATGTGGCTTACCAGTATGCCCAGCACCATTTATTGAAAGGCATGGTCTTTTCTCAATTTATATTTTTGTATGCTGTGTCAAAGATCAGTTGACTGTAAGTATTTGGCTTTATTTCTGGATTCTCTATTCTGTTTAATTAGCTTAGGTGCCTATTTTTATACCAGCATCATGCTGTTTTGGTAACTATAGCCATGTAGTATAATTTCAAGTAAGGTAATGGGATACTTCCAGATTTTTCTGTTTGCTTAGTCTTAGTTTAGCTAGGTGGGTTCCTTTTTGGATACATATGAATTTTAAGACTTTTTTCTAGTTCTGTGAAGAAAGATGACAGTATTTTGATAAGAATTGCATTGATTCTGTAGATTTCTTTGGGCAATATGGCTATTTTCACAATATTGATTCTTTCCATCCATGAGCATGGAATGTGTTTCCATTTGCTTTTGTCATCTATAAATTTTTTTAGCAGTGTTTTGTAGTTTTCCTTGCAGAGATCTATCACCTCCTTGGTTAAGTTACATTCCTAGGTATTTTTTGTACCTGTTGTAAATGGATTGAGGTCTTGATTTGATTTTCAGCTTTGTTGTTGGTGGTGGTGGTGTATAGCAGTGCTATTGATTTGTGTACACTGGTTTTGTAACCTGAGACTCTACTGAATTTGCTAATCAAATCTAATTGTCCAATGGTGGAGTCTTTAGGATTTTCTAGGTATACAATAATTTCATCTGTGAACAGTGATAGTTTGATTTTCTATTTTCTAATTTTGATTCCCTTCATTTCTTTCTCTTGTCTGATTGCTCTGAAGAGGATTTCCAGTACTACGTTTAACAAAAGTGGTGAAACTTAACATTCTTTTCTTGTTCCATTTCACAGGAAGAATAATTTCCAACTTTCCATATTTAGTATGATGTTGACTGTGGGTTTGTAATATACGGCTTTTGTTACTTTCAGGTAACTGTCTTCTATGTTTATTTTGTTGAGGGTTTTAATCATAAGGTGATGAATTTTATCAGATGCTTTTTTCATATCTATTTAGATGATCATATGATTTTTGTTTTTAATTCTGCTTTTATGATGTATCATATATACTGACCTGTATGTTAAAGCATCCCTGCATCCCTCGGATGAAACTCACTTGTTTATGATTTATTCCCTTTTTGATGTACTCTTGGATTTGGTTAGCTGGTATTTTTTCAAGAATTTTTGCATTTATGTTCATCAGGAATATTGGTCTGTAGTTTTTCTCATGTTATGCAAGACAGAAACTTCAAATACTGGAGGAACATCAGCCAAAAAAGATGAGAAGAACCAGTATAAGAAATGTCAATTCAAAAAGCCAAAGTGTCTTATTTCTTCCAAATGACCACACTAATTTTCCAGAAAGAGTTCTTAACTGGGCTGAGACAGCTTAAATGACAGAAATAGAATTCAGAATATGTATAGCAGGAGTGGCACCAAGATGGCCAAATAGGAACAGCTCCAGCCTCAAGCTCTCAGCGTGAGAGACCAGAAGATGGGTGATTTCTGCATTTCCAACTGAGGTACTGGGTTCATCTCACTGGGGCATGTCAGAAAGTGGGTGCAGGATAGTGGGTGCAGCCCAATGAGCGAGAGTGAAAGTGGGGCAAGGCATCATCTTACTTGGGAAGGGCAAGGGGGAAGGGAATTCCCTTTCCTAGCCAAGGGAAGCTGTGACACACAACACCTGGAATATCGGGTCAGTCCCACCCTAATACAGGGTCTTAGCA
The DNA here is from genome assembly GCF_049350105.2 of Macaca mulatta. Lineage (NCBI taxonomy): Eukaryota > Metazoa > Chordata > Mammalia > Primates > Cercopithecidae > Macaca > Macaca mulatta. Next base: position 82,776,933 of record NC_133426.1, on the reverse strand, counting down.
AATGGCACACCAAGAGATTATAGCCCACACCTGGCTCCGAGGGTCCCATGCCTGTGGAGTCTCTCTCATTGCTAGCACAGCAGTCTGAGATCTAACTGCAAGGTGGCAGCAAGGATTGGGGAAAGGCGCCTGCCATTGCTGAGGCTTAAGTAGGTAAACAAAGCAGGCAGGAAGCTCAAACAGGGTGGAGCCCACTGCAGCTCAAGAAGGCCTGCCCGAATCTGTGGACTCCACCTCTGGGGAGAGGGCATAGCCAAACAAAAGGCAGCAGAAACCTCTGCAGATGTAAATATCCCTGTCTGACAGCTTTGAAGAGAGTAGTGGTTCTTCCAGCACAGAGTTTGAGATCTGAGAATGGACAGACTGTCTGCTCAAGGGGGTCCCTGACACCTGGGTATCCTAACTGGGAGACATCCCCCACTAGGTGCAGACTGGGAGGCATCCCCCACTAAGTGCAGACACCTCACACCTCACACGGCTGGGTACACCTCTGGGACGGAGCTTCCAGAGCAAGAATCAGACACCAACACTTCCTGTTCAGCAATATTCTATCTTCTGCAGCCTCCACTGCTGATACCCAGGCAAACACGGTCTGGAGTGGACCTCAAGTAAACTCCAACAGACCTGAAGCTGAGGGTCCTGACTGTTAGAAGGAAAACTAACAAACAGAAAGGACATCCACACCAAAACCCCATTTGTACTTCACCATCATCAAAGACCAAAGGTAGATAAAACCACAAAGGTGGGGAAAAAGCAGTGCAGAAAAGCTGAAAATTCTAAAAATCAGAGTGCCTCTCCCCCTCAAAAGGAACGCAGCTCCTCACCAGCAATGTAACAAACCTGGATGGAGAATGACTTTGACGAGTTGAGAGAAGGCAGCTTCAGACGATCAAACTTCTCTGAGCTAAAGGTGGAAGTATGAACCCAGCGCAAAGAAACTAAAAACCTTGAAAAAGGATTTGACAAATGACTAAACTACAATAATCAATGTAGAGAAGTCCTTAAACAATCTGATAGAGATGAAAACCGTGACAGTAGAACTACATGACAAATCCACAAGCTTCAGTAACCGACTCGATCAACTGAAAGAAAGGGTATCGGTTTCAAGATCAAATGAATGAAGTGAAGCAAGAGGAGAAGCTTAGATAAAAAAGAGTAAAAAGAAATGAATAAAATCTCCAAGAAATTCGGGACTATGTGAAAACACCAACTCTACATCTGATTGGTGTGCGTGAAAGTGACGGGGAGAATGGAACCAGTTGGAAAACACCCTGCAGGATATTATCTAGGAGAACTTCCCCAACCTAGGAAGACAGAACAACATTCAAATTCAGGAAATACAGAGAACGTCACAAAGATACTCCTCAAGAAGAGTAACTCCAAGACACATAATTGTCAGATTCACCAAATTTGAAATGAAGGAAAAAATGTTAAGGGCAGCCAGAGAGAGAGAGGTCGGGTTAACCACAAAGGAAAGCCCATAAGACTAACAGCAGATCTCTTGGCAGAAAATATACAAGTGAGAAGAGAGTGGGGGTCAATATTCAACATTTTTAAAGAGAAGAATTTTCAACCCAGAATTTCATATCCAGCCAAACTAAGTTTCATAAGTGAAGGAGAAATAAAATCCTTTACAGACAAGCAAATGCTAAGAGATTTTGACACCACAAAGCCTGCCCTACAAGAGCTCCTGAAGGAAGCACTAAACATGGAAAGGAACAACCAGTACCAGCCACCACAAAAGCATGCCAAAATGTATATACCATTGAAGCTAGGAAGAAACTGCATCAACTAACAATCAAAAGTAACCAGCTAACATCATAATGACAGGATCAAGATCACACATAACAATATTAACCTTAAATGTAAATGTGCTAAATGGTCCAATTAAAAGACACAGACTGGCAAATTGGATAAAGAGTCAAGACCCATCAGTTTGCTTTATTCAGGAGAACCATCTCACATGCAGAGTCACACATAGGCTCAAAATAAAGGGATGGAGGAAGATCTATCAAGCAGATGGAAAACAAACAAACAAAAAAGGCAGGAGTTGCAATGCTAGTCTCTGATAAAACAGACTTCTAAAGCAACAAAGATCAAAAGAGACAAAGAAGGCCATTACACAATGGTAAAGGGATCAATTCAACAAGAAGAGCTAACTATCCTAAATATATATACACCCAATACAGGAGCACCTAGATTCATAAAGCAAGTTCTTAGAGACTTACAAAGAGACTTAGACCCCCATACAATAATAATGGGAGACTTTACCACCCCCTGGCAACATTAGACAGATCAACGAGACAGAAAGTTAACAAGGATATCCAGGAATTGAACTCAACTCTGCACCAAGAGGACCTAATAGACATCTAAAGAACTCTCTACCCCAAATCAAAAGAATATACATTCTTCTCAGCACCACATCACACTTATTCCAAAATTAACTACATAGTTGGAAGTAAAGCACTCCTCAGCAAATGGAAAAGAACAGAAATTATAACAAACTGTCACTCTGACCACAGTGCAATCAAACTAGAACTCAGGACTAAGAAACTCAATCAAAACCGTTCAACTACATGGAAGCTGAACAACCTGCTTCTGAATGACTACTGGATATATAACAAAATGAAGGCAGAAATAAAGATGTTCTTTGAAACCAATGAGAACAAAGATACAACATACCAGAATCTCTGGGACACATTTAAAGCAGTGTGTAGAGGGAAATTTATAGCACTAAATGCCCACAAGAGAAAGCTGGAAAGATCTAAAATTGACACCCTAACATCACAATTAAAAGAACTAGAGAAGAAAGAGCAAACACATTCAAAAGCTAGCAGAAGGCAAGAAACAACTAAAATCAGAGCAGAACTGAAGGAGATAGAGACACAAAAAACCCTTCCAAAAATCAATGATGCCAGGAGCTGGTTTTTTGGAAAGATCAACAAAATTGATAGACCGCTAGCAAGACTAATGAAGAAGAAAAGAGAGAAGAATCAAACAGACGCAATAAAAAAATGATAAAGGGGATATCACCACCGACCCCACAGAAATACAAACTACCATCAGAGAATACTGTTAAACACTTCTATGCAAATAAACTAAAAAAACTAGTAGAAATGGATAAGTTCCCGGACACATACACGCTCCCAAGACTAAACCAGGAAGAAGTTGAATCCCTGAATAGACCAATAACAGGCTCTGAAATTCGGACAATAATTAAAAGCCTACCAACCAAGAGAGGTCCAGGACCAGACGGATTCACAGCCAAATTCTACCACAGGTATAAGGAGAAGCTGATACCATTCCTTCTGTAACTATCCCAATCAACAGAAAAAGAGGGAATCCTTCCAAACGCATATTATGAGGTCAACATCATCCTGTTACCAAAGCCTGGCAAAGACACAAGAAAAAAAGAGAATTTTAGACCCATATCCCAGATGAACATCGATGCCAAAATCCTCAATAAAATATTAGCTAAACAAATCCAGCAGCACATCAAAAAGCTTATCCACCATGATCAAGTGGGCTTCATCCCTGGAATGTGAGGCTCATTCAACATACACAAATCAATAAATGTAATCCAGCATATACACAGAACCAAGAAAAAAACCACATGATTATCTCAATAGGTGCAGAAAAGGCCTTTGACAAAATTCAACAGCCCTTCATGCTAAAAACTCTAAATAAATTCGGTATTCATGGAATGTATCTCAAAATAATAAGAGCTATTTATGACAAACCCACAGCCAATATCATACTGAATGGGCAAAAACTGGAAGCATTCCCCTTGAAAACTGGCACAAGACAGGGATGCCTTCTCTCACTACTCCTATTCAACATAGGGTTGGAATTTCTGGCCAGGGCAATCAGGCAAGGGAAAGAAATAAAGTGTACTCAATTAGGAAACGAGGAAGTCAAACTGTCACTGATTGCAGATGGCATGATTGTATATTTAGAAAACCCCATCATCTCAGCCCCAAATCTCCTTAAGCTGATAAGCAACTTCAGCAAAGTCTCAGGATATAAAAGCAACGAGAAAAAATCACAAGCATTCTTATACACCAATTACAGAAGAACTGAGAGCCAAATCATAAGCGAACTCCCATTCACATTTACTTCAAAGAGAATAAAATACCAAGGAAACCAACTTACAAGAGATGTGAAGGACCTCTTCAAGGAGAACTACAAACCACTGCTCAAGGAAATAAAAGAGGACACAAACAAATGGAAGAAGATTCCATGCTCATGGATAGGAAGAATCAATATCGTGAAAATGACCACAAAGCCCAAGGTAATTTATAGATTCAATGCCATCCTCATTAAGCTACCAATGACTTTCTTCACAGAATTAGAAAAAACTACATTAAAGTACATATGGAACCAAAAAGAGCCTGCACTGCCAAGACAATCCTAAGCAAAAAGAATAAAGCTGGAGGCATCACGCTACCTGACTTCAAACTATACTACAAGGCTACAGTAATCAAAACAGCATGGTACTGGTACGAAAACAGAGATATAAACCAACGGAACAGAAGAGAGCCCTCAGAAATAAAACCACACATATACAACCATCTGGTCTTTGACAAACCTGACAAAAGGGGAAATGGGGAAAGGATTCCCTATTTAATAAATGGTGCTGGGAAAACTGGCTAGCCATTGGTAGAAAGATGAAACTGGATCCCTTCCTTACACCTTGTAGAAAAATTCAAGATGGATTAGACACTTAAATGTTAGACTTAAAACTGTAAAACCCTAGAAGAAAACCAAGGCAATACCATTCAGGACATAAGCATGGGCAAGGACTTCATGTCTAAAACACTAAAAGCAATGGCAACAAAAGCCAAAATTGACAAATGGAATCTAATTAAACTAAAGAGCTTCTGCACAGCAAAAGAAACTACCATCAGAGTGAATAGGCAACCTACAGAATGGGAGAAAATTTTTGCAATCTACTCATCTGACAACAGGCTAATATCCAAAAACCTACAAAGAACTCAAACAAATTTACAAGAAAAAAACAAACAACCCCATCGAAAAGTGGGCAAAGGATATGAACAGACATTTCTCAAAACAAGGCATGCATACAGCCAACAGACACATGAAAAAATGCTCATCATCACTGGCCATCAGAGAAATGCAAATCAAAACCACAATGAGATACCATCTCACACCAGTTAGAATGGGAATCATTAAAAAGTCAGGAAACAACAGGTGCTGGAGAGGATGTGGAGAAATAGGAACACTTTTACACTGTTGGTGGGATTGTAAACTAGTTCAACCATTATGGAAAACAGTATGGCGATTCCTCAACAATCTAGATCTAGGAATACCATATGACCCAGCCATCCCATTACTGGGGAGATACCCAAAGGATTATAAATCATGCTGCTATAAAGACACATGCACACATATGTTTATTGTGGCACTATTCACAATAGCAAAGACTTGGAATCAACCCAAATGTCCATCAGTGACAGACTGGATTAAGAAAATGTGGCACATATACACCATGGAATACTATGCAACCATAAAAAAGGATGAGTTCGTGTCCTTTGTAGGGACATGGGTGCAGCTGGAAACCATCATTCTCAGCAAACTGTTGCAAGAACAGAAAACCAAATACCGCATGTTCTCACTCATAGGTGGGAATTGGACAATGAGATCACTTGGACATGGGAAGGGGAACATCACACACTGGGGCCTATTATGGCGAGGAGGGAGTGGGGAGGGATGGCACTAGGGGTTATAACTGATGTAAATGACAAGTTGATGGGTGCTGACGAGTTGATGGGTGCAGCAAACCAACATGGCACATGTATACATATGTAACAAACCTGCATGTTGTGCACATGTACCCTAGAACTTAAAGTATAATAAAAAAAAAAGAAAAGAAAATTGGCACATATACACCATGGAATAATATGCAGCCATTAAAAAGGATGAGTTCATGTCCTTTGTAAGGACATGGATGCAGCTGGAAACCATCATTCTCAGCAATCTATCGCAAGAACAGAAAACCAAACACTGCATGTTCTCACTCATAGGTGGGAATTGAACAATGAGAACACTTGGACACAGGAAGGGGAACATCACACACTGGAACCTGTTGTGGTGTGCGGGCAGGGAGAAGGGATAGTATTCGGAGATATACCTAATGTAAATGATGAGTTAATGGGTTCAGCACACCAACATGTCACATGTATACATACGTAACAAACCTGCACGTTGTGCACATGTAGCCTAGAACATAAATTATAATTTAGAAAAAGAAAAAAAAGAATATGCATAGGAAAGATAATCAAGATTAAGGAGAAAATCGAAATAGAATCTACAGAAGCTATGAATCACAATAAAATGGTAAAAGAGCTGAAAAAATAGCCAATATAGAAAGAATGTAAGTGATCAGACCGAGCTAAAAAATACTCCAAAAGAATTTTATAATCCAATTGGCAATATTTTTTCTTTTATTTCCGTCTTTCATTTTAAGTTCAGGGGTACATTTGCAGGATGTGCAGGTTTGTTACATAGATAAATATGTAATAATAGTTTGTTGCACAGATTATCCCATCACCCAAGTATTAAACCCAGAATCCATTTGGTATTAAGCCCAGCATCTTCCTGATGCTCTCCCTCCTCCTACACCTCAATCTCTGACAAACCCCAATGTGTGTTGTATCCCCCGTCCTGTGTCCATATGTTCTCATCATTCAGCTCCCACTTATAAGTGAGAACACACAGTACAAGCAGAAGTATTAATAGCAGAATAGACCAAGCTGAGGATATAATCTGAGATTGAAGACTGGCTTTCTGAAATAGGATAGTCAGAAAAGAATAACTAAAAGAATTAAAAGGAACAAATAAAATTTTTGAGAAATATGGGATTATGGAGAAAGACCAAATCTACTACTCCTTGGTATATCTGAAAGAAATGGGGATAATGGAATAAACTTGGAAACATAGTTCAGGATATCTTTTGTGTAAACTTTTCTAGTTTAGCCCACACAAAAATTCAGAAAATTCAGGAAATCCTTGTAAAATATTTCACATAAGGATCAGCTCAAAGAAACATAATTATCAGATTCTCCAAGGTTGAAATATAAGAAAAAATGTTAAAGGAAACTAGAGAGTAAAAACAGATCACCTACAAAGGCAAACCCATCAGATTAACATCAAACCTCTCAGTAGAAACCTTATAAGTCAGAAGAGATTGGGGTCTCATATTTAACATTCTTAAAAGAAATTTAACCAAGAATTTAATATCCAGCCAAGCTGAGCTTCATAAACAAAAGAGAAGTAAGATTTTTTTCAGACAACCAAATGCTAATGGAATTAATTACCACAAGACTGGTCTTAAAAGAGCTCCTGTATAAAGCACTACGTATAAAAAGAAAATATTGCTACTGTCCACTAAAAAAATACACTTAAGTGAACAGACCAGTAACAGTATAAAGAAACCACAAAAACAAGTCAGCATAATAAACAGCTAATAACATGATGACAGAAACAAATTCACACATATCAACACTAGTCTTGAATGTAAATGGGACAAATGCCCCCTATTTAAAGACACAGAGTGACAATATGAATAAAAAAGCAAGAACCAGTAGTACAGTGAGAGACACATCTCACATCCAATGACACCCATAGGCTAAAAATAAAGGAATGAAGAAAAATTTATTAAGCAAATGGAAAACAGAAAAAAGCACAGGTTGAAATTCTAATTTTAGACAAAACAGACATTAAACCAACAAAAATTTTAAAAGACAAACAAGGGCATTACATAACAGTAAAAGTTTCAATTCAAAAAGAACACCTAACTATCCTAAATGTATATGCATCCAACACAGGAGCATTCAGATTCATAAAGCAAATTCCTAGAGATCTTCAAAGAGGCACAAACTTTCACACAATAATAATGGGAGACTTCAACACCCCACTGACAGTATTAGACTTATCACCAAGGCAGAAAATTAACAAAGACATTCATAATCTGAACTTGACACTGGACCAAACGGATCTGATAGACATCTGCAGAACTCTCTACACCAGAACAATAGAACATACATTCTTCTCATCTGCACATGGCACATACTCTAAAATCGACCACATGAATGACCTAAAACAATTCTCAACAAACGCAAAAAAAAAAAAAAAAAAAAAAAAAAAAAAAAAAATTATACCACCCTCTCTATTGGACCACAGCACAATAATAACAGAATTGAAGACTGAGAAAATTGCTAAAAACCATACAATTGCATGAAAATTAAACAACCTGCTTCTGAACAAACTTTGGGTAATATAATTAAGGCAGAAATCAATAAGTTCTTTGAAACTAATGAAAACAAAGATAGAATCTATCTATTTTCCCCATGCAATGACACCAATTTAGCAACTATCTACAGACAAAAAAAGACCTTTGTAACAACCACAAATCAGGTAATTATGCTCAGTACTTGATTTTTACTTTATATCATTGAAAGAGGTACTAAAAAGGCAGAAAAATAGTTCTGAATCACTAACACCGCCTCTTTTTATTTCCTTGCAGAGGCAGAATGATGTGGAGAATGCTTCTGTTTGCTGGAGAGTTGGGGGGAAACTAGCAATTGTGAGACATTGAACTCGGTATTATTTTTGTCATAGAAGAAATCAAAACGGTACCAAACTCAGCTGTTGTCTGCCACAGAGAGTGCATTTAAACTAGCCCTAGCCAGAAAAGAATCACCAATCCTAGTCATCAGAACTTGTATTCCCACAAGCCTCACCACCATGGGCTAAAGTGCTCTTGGTCCTCAAATATACTTGAAAGGCAGTCTAGGCCACAAGGACTGTCACACCTAGGTGAGTCCCAGGACTGAACTGGGCCAAGAGACAATGGACTTGGAGGGCATGTGACCTGAGACAACAGTCAGGAAGGCTAAGGGAGAGCTGACATCACTCCTCTCTTAACCCCAGGCTGCACAGCTCATGGCTCCCAAAAAGACCCCTTCCTTTCACATGAAGAGAGAAGACAGAAAAGTGGGAAGTACTTTGTCTTGCATCTTGGATATAGCTCAACCACAGCAAGACAGGGTACCAGTCAGAGTCATCAGACCCCTTTTCAACTGTTGAACATTTCTGGATACACTCCAAGCCGGAAGAGAACCTGATGCCTTGAAGAAAAGGAGCTAGTCCTGGCAGCATTTATCTCCTGCTGACTGAAAAACCCTTGGATCCTGAATAGTCAACAGTGACACCCAGGTAATACATCAAGGACCTTGAGTTAGCCTCTTAGACTTGTTAGCTTCAGGGAAGACTTAGCACATTCCCAGCTCTAGTGGCTATAGGGTGAGTCTACTATTGCTTGAGAAAAGCAGAGGGAAAAGTAAAGAGGACTTTGTCTTGCACCATAGGCATCAGCTTGGCCACAGGTGGTAGAGAATCAAACAGGTTCTTAAGGTCTTCAATTCCTGAGCTTGAATCTTTGATGGCATTTCTGGACCTATCCTGGGTGAGAGAGGAGCCCACTCGCATGAAGGGTGAGTCCCAGCCCAGCCAGCATTTACTACAAGCTGACTGAATATTCCATGGGACTTAAGAAAATGTCAGCAGTAGGACATAAGATAGACTTCTAAGGTTTTTGACTCTCATCACTGGCTCCCAGACAATACCTCTGTGCCTAACTGGGGCCTGGGGATACTGATCACCCTGAAAACAAGGACACATACCTTGCTGGTTTGTCTGCCTACTGATTGTAAAGCCCCATGGTGTTGAGCGAACATACAAAGCATCCAGGGAGTGGTTACAGCAGGCCTTGAGAGAGTTCCAATACAGTACTGGCTTCAGGTCTGACCCAGTGCAGTTTAAGGGGTAGTGGCCACTGGGGTGCTTGTGTCAATCCATCTCAAGCTCTATGTGGCTCAGAACAATGAGAGAAACTGTGATTTTGAGAGAAAGTAAGAAAAGAAGACAACACTTTTTGCCTGGTAATTTAGAGAATTCTTCTGGATCTTGTCCAAGACCCTAAAGACCTCTATAGGTCTGCAAGAATCACAGCACTACTGAGCTTGTGATCTCCCCTAGGCATGTACAGGTTAGATCAGCACACCTAAATCTTTTTGAATATTTGGAAAGCCTCCCCAAAGAGGACGAGTACAAACAAGCCCAGATTGTAAAGACTACAATAAAAAACTAACTCTTGAATGCCCATACACAGAAAAACATCTACCAGTATTAAGATAAGCCAGGAAAAGGTGAACGTTAAAATGGTGGATAGGAGGGAGAATGAGCTTGCAGCTGCCACTCAAACAGACAAAGGAGTGTGTGGAGATGCACATTTGAACTTTTCTTCCAAGAGCTACCACAGGAACATACTAGGAAAGCCAACAAAAACCACAGACCCTTTGAAGAAATTGGATCACCGCTTCATGCTCCCTGAGATGCTGAAAAACTGTGAGTCTGCTTGCTTTCTCAACGGGGAGGCTCACGGTTTGGGGCAAGGCATCAGCCCTGGTTACCAGCAGGGAGAAAATAGACTTGGTGCTGTTAGAAGGGGCACAGTGGAAGTGACACTGGCCTTTAGGACTATGAGCTCCATGAGGGAGGGATGAGGCCTGTGACTGCTGGTTTTCCTCCACTTTCCTGGCAACCTGTCTGACTCAGCAGAGGCTCCCATAATCCCCCTGGGAATATAACTCCATTGGACTGGGGAGAAAGAGGGATCATCATGGTGGATGGGAGGCAGGACTAGATTGTAGCTCTGACTCAGATGGACAGAGCAGTGATCAGAGGCTCACACTGAGAACTTCAGCTTCAGATCGACTGCAAGACAAATCAGCAATCCCGAGAGGACCCACAGACCCTATGAAGGAAGTGGACAGCTTTTACAGGATCCGGGAGACACCCCAAATATTGTGAGTGCCCCAACTGCATTACTGGGAAAGGGAGAGCCTCCTCTCCTGAAGACACTCCCACACTGGAGAAACTGAAGGTCTGTTTGCAGGAGAAGTTTCCGACCTTATATGGAGCTAAATCAATTTAGACAGCTGAGAAAAATACAGGAGTAAAGGGAGCAGCAGGAAGGTCCTGGGATCTCGCTGGGTCCCTAAGCAGTAAATTCCTGCCTAGTACCAGAGGGATCCACCGGGAGAGCAGCCAGAGCAGCCGGGGGGGGGGGGAGGGGGGTGTTGGGGGCAACTCCACAGGGAGAAGGAAATCTCCAGCTGAACTTCCTAACAATTTGAATGGGGAGAGAAGCCTCCTTGCCAGAACTCAGGGGAGTGTGTGAATCCGACATGCAAACTCCACTGGTCGGGGAAGAACCATGCCCTTTTCCTTTGCAGCTAGGAGGCAGGGTAAGTGGGGCAAATTTTCAAGCCCAGCTTGCCCACTGCCTGGGATCAGACTCAGCACTGTTGGGGGCGCATAGTAGGAGTGACACTGGCTCTTTGGTTTGTGTGGGAGCTGGGTGAGGTCTGTGACTGCTGGCTTTCCCCCACTACCCTGACAACTTGCATGACTCAGCAGAGGCAGCCATAGTCCTCCTAGCTACAGAACTCCAGTGATCTGGGAATCTCAGTCCCATCTTCCACAGCAGCTGCAGCAAGACCCACCAAAGGAGAGCCTGAGCTCATACATGCTTAGCCTCGGATCTAACCAACAGTCCTTCCCTACCCACCTTGGTAGCAGAAGACAAAGGGCACATAATCTTGGGAGTTCTAGAGCCCCACTCACTGCTGGATCCTTTTAATGCTACCACAGCTGATGTTCTCAGAAAAGTGCCACCTCCTGGCAAGAGGCCAACCAGCACAAAAATAGAACATTAAACCACCAAAGCTAAGAAGTCTCATGGAGTCCATTGCACCCCACCACCACCTCCACTGGAACAAATGTTGCTATCCATGGCTGAGAAACCCATAGAAGGTTCACATCACAGAACTCTGTGCAGACAATCCCCAGTAAGAGCCCAGAGCTGGGTAGACTTGCTGAGTGGCTAAACCCAGGAGAGAAAAATCACTCCAGTTCAGGTCATTGGATGCCAAATCCATAGGGAAAGGGAGAGCATACTACAGGTAACACCCTATGGGACCAAAGAATCTGAACAACAGTCTTGAGCCTTAGACCTTCCGTCTGACAGAGCTCACCCAAATGAGAAGAAACTAGAAAACCAACTCTGGTAATAAGACAAAATAAGGCTCTTTAACGCCCCCACAAAATCACACTAGTTCACCAGCAATGGATTCAAACCAAGAAGAAATCCCTGATGCCTGAAAAATAATTCAGGAGGTTAGTCATTAAGCTAATCAGGGAGGCACCAGAGAAAAGTGAAGCCCAATAAAAGAAAATCAAAGTTAAAAAAAAAAAGATAAAAGAAGTGAAGAGAGAAATGTTCAAGGAAATAGATAGCTTAAAGAAAAAACAACCAAAACTTCAGGAAACATCGGACACACAGAAATGCTCTGGAAAGTCTCAGCAATAGAATTAAACAAGTAAAAGAAAAATTTTAGAGCTCGAAGACAAGGTCAAAGTAACCCAATAGAACAGAGACAAAGAAAAAAGAATAAAATTATGAACAAAGCCTCCAGGAAGTCTGGGATTATGTTAAATGACCAAACCTAAGAATAATTGGTGTTCCTGAGGAAGAAGAGAATTCTAAAAGCTTAAAAAACATATTTGGGAGAATAATTGAGGAAAACTTCCCCAGCCTTGCTAGAGACATAGACATGCAAATACAAGAAGCACAAGGAACACCTGGGAAATTCATCACAAAAAAATCATCAACTAGGCACATTGTCATCAGTTTATCCAAAGATAAGATGAAGGAGAAAGTCATAAGAGCTGTGAGGCGAAAGCATCAGGTAACCCATAAAGGAAAACATATCAGATTAACAGCAGATTTCTCAGAAGAAACCCTACAAGCTAGAAGGGATAGGGGCCCTATCTTCAGATTCCTCAAACATAACAATTATCAGCCAATAATTTTGTATCCAGCAAAATTAAGCATCATTTATGAAGAAAAGACACCATCTTTTACAGACAAACAAACGCTAAGAGAATTCATCACTATGAAGCCACAACTACAAGAACTGCTAAAAGGAGCTCTAAATATTGAAACAAATCCTGGAAACATATCAAAACAAAATTTCTTGAAAACATAAATCACACAGGACCTATAAGATAAAAATACAAGTTAAAAAGCAAAAACAAAAACAAAAAAAGCCAAAGTACACAGGCACCAAATAGCATCATGAATGTAATGGCACCTCACATCTCAATACAGATATTGAATGTAAATGGCATAAATGTTTCACTTAAAAGATACAGAACCACAGAACAGATAAAAACTCAACAACCAAGTGTTTGCTGCCTTTAGGAGACTCATCTAACACATATGGACTCACATAAACTTAGAGTAGAGAGGTGGAAAAGGCATTTCATGCAAATGGACACCAAAAGCAAGCAGGAGTATTCTTATGTGAGACAAAACAAACTAAGGAAACAGCAGCTAAAAGAGACAAAGAGGGACATTACATAATGGCAAAAGGCCTTGTCCAGCAGAAAAATATCACAATCCTAAATATATGTGCACCTAACACTGGAGCTCCCAAATTTATAAAGCAATTACTAATAGACCTAAGAAATGAGATAGACAGCAACAAAATAATAGTGGGGGACTTCAATACTCCACTGACAGCACAAGGCAGGTCATCCAGACAGAAAGTCAACAAAGAAACAATGGATTTGAACTATTCCTTGAAAATGGATATAACAGATATATACATTACATTTTATCCAACAACAACAGAATACAGTCTATTCAACAGTGTATGGAACTTTCTCCAAGATGGACCATATGATAGGCCATTAAATGAGACTCAATACATTTAAGATAATTGAAATTACATCAAGCACTCTCTCAGACCACAGTGGAATAAAAGTGGAAACCAACTCCAAAAGGAACTTTCAAAACCATGCAAATACATGGAAATTAAATAACTTTTTCTGAATGATCCAAGGTCAAAAATTAAATCAAGAAGGAAATTAAAAAATTCTTTGAAATGAATGACAATGATAACACAACATATCAAAACCTCTAGTATACAGCAAAAGGCGGTGCTAAGAGGAAAGTTCATAGTCCTAAATGCCTACATTAAAAAGACTGAAGGAGCACAAACAGACAAGCTAGGGTCACACCTCAAGTAACTAGAGAAACAAGTACAAACCAAACCCAAACCCAGCAGATGAAAGGAAACAATCAGACAGCAGAACTAAATAAAATTAAAACAAAGAAAACAATGTGAAAGATAAATGAACAAAAATCTGTTTTTAAAAAAGATAAAACTGATAAACCATTAGCAAGATAAACCAAGAAAAAAAGAGAGAAAATTCAAACAACCTCACTAAGAAATGAAACAGGAGATAGTACGAGTGACTCCACTGAAATACAAAAGATCATTCAAGGCTACTATGAACATCTTTACACACATAAACTGGAAAACCTAGATGAGATGGACAAATTTGGAAAAAAATACAACCCTTCTAGCTTTAATCAGGAAGAATTAGATACCCTGAACAGACCAATAACAAACAGCAAGAATAAAATGATAATTTTTCTTGTTTGTTTGTTTGGACTTTGAATTTCTGAAAGTACAAGTAATTAAGGCAAGGGGTTATCCCCAAGCTCTTGATTGTCCTTTATTTATTTTTTTTTATTATTATACTTTAAGTTCTGGGTTACATGTGAAGAATGCTGAGGCTTGTTATATAGGTATACACGTGACATGGTGGTTGGCTGCACCCATCAGCCCATCGTCTACATTAGGTACTTGTCCTAATGCTATCCCTCCTGAAGAACCCCACACCCTGACAGTCCCCAGTGTGTGATATTCCCCTCCCTGTGTCCATGTGTTCTCATTGTTCAAATCCCACTTATGAGTGAGAACATGTGTTGTTTGGCCTTCTGTTCCTGTCTTAGTTTGCTGAGAATGATGATTTCCAGCTTCATCCATGTCCCTGCAAAGGACATGAACAAAAATTACCCACAAAATAAGGTCAGGATCAGAAGAATTCACAGCAGAATTTAACCAGATTTTTTTTTAAAGTTACCAATCCTTTTGACACTATTCCACAATATAGAGAAAGAAGGAACCCTACTTAAATTATTCTGTGAAACCAGCACTACCCTAATACCAAAACCAGGAAAAGACATAACCAAAAAGACACCTACAAACAAACATCTCCAATAAACAGAGATGCTAAGATCCTTAACCAAATACTAGCTAACCAAATCCAAAAACATATCACAAAGATAATCCACCATGATCAAGTAGATTTCATAGCAGGGATGCAGGGAGGTTTAACATATACAAGTCAAAAAATGTGATACACCACATAAACAGAATTAAAAACATGTATCACACGATCATCTAAATAGATGCAGAAAACTCATTTGACAAAATTCAGCATTCATTTATAATTAAAACTCTCAGTAAAATTGGTGTACAAGGGATTTACCTCAATGTCAGTAAACAGACAACCCACGGAGTGAGAGAAAAATCTTCACAATCTATACATCTGACAAAGGACTAATGTCAACAATCAACAACAAACTCAAATAAATCAGTAAGAAGGAAATAAACAATCCCATCAAAAAGTGAGCTAAGAATATGAATAGACAATTCTCAAAGGAAGATAAACAAATGGCCAACAAACATATGAAAAAATGCTCAACACCAGTAATGATCAGAAAAATGCAAATCAAAACTACAATGTGATACCACTTTACTCCTGCAAGAATGGCCATAATCAAAAAATCAAAAACCAGTAGATGTTGGCATGGATGCCGTGATCAGGGAATGCTTCTACACTGCTGGTGTGAGTATAAACTAGCAGAGTCACTATAGAAAATGGTGCGGAGATTCCTTAATGAACTAAAAGTAAAACTACCATTTGATCCAGCAATCCCACTACGGCATATCTGCCCATAGGAAAAGAAGTCATTATTCGAAAAAGATACTTGCACATACATGTTTATAGCAACACCATTCATAATTGCAAAATCATGGAACCCACTCAAATGTCCACCAATCAACAAGTAGATAAAGTAACTGTGGTATGAGTGTATGTGTGTGTGTTTGTGTGTGTGTATATATATATATACACACATACACACACACATGAATACTACTCAGCCATAAAAAAGAATGAATTAGCAGCATGTACAGTGACCTGGATGAGATTGGAAGCTATTATTCTGAGCAAAGTAACTCAGGAATGGAAAAGGAAATATTGTATGTTCTCACCGATATGTGGGAGCTAAGCTATGAGGATGCAAAGGCATAAGAATATTACAATGGGCTTTGGGGACTTGGGAAGAAGAGTAGGGGGGAGGGATAATAGACTAAAAATATGGTGCAGTGTATACTGCTAGGATTATCGGTGAACCAAAGTCTCACAAATCACCACTAAAGAACTTACATATGTAACTTAATAACACCTGTTCCCCAATAACTCATAAAGTAAAAACTCCATTGGACTGAGAACCACACCATCATCCACCACAGCAACCACAGCAAGCCCCACCCAAGGAATGGCTAAGTGTAGACATGCCTATCCCTGGCCCCACCAGGTGGTCTTTCTCTATTCACCCTGGTAGCCAAAGACAAAGGTCACAATCTTTTGGGAGCTCTATGGGACTGTCTACCTTCTGAGAAACCCGAATACTTAACTAGGTGTCCCTAGGAAAAGTTTGCATCCCCCTATAGTACTATAGCAGCTAATGCACTCTTTTTTTCTTTTTTCTTAAACTTTAAGTTCTGGGAAACATGTGCAAAATGTGCAGGTTTGTTACATAGGTATACATGTGCCATGGTGGTTTGCTGCACCCATCAACCCATTATCTAGGTTTTAAGCCCCACATGTATTAGGTATTTGTCCTAATGCTCTCCCTCCCCTTGCCCCCCACACCCCAACAGGCCCCAGTGTGTGATGCTCCCCTCCCTGTGTCCATGTGTTCTCTTTGTTCAACTCCCACTTATAAGTGAGAATATGCGATGTTTGATTTTCTGTTCCTGTGTTAGTTTGCTGAGAATGATGGTTTCCAGCTTCATCCATATTACTGCAAAGGACATGAACTCATTCCTTTTTATGGCTGCATAGTATTCTTTATCCAGTCTGTCATTGGTAAGCATTTGAGATGGTTCCAAGTCTCCACTACTGTGAATAGCACTGCAATAAACATATGTTTGCATGTGTCTTTATATTAGAATAATTTATATTCCTTTTGGTAAATACCCAGTAATGGGATTGCTGGGTGGGAATGGGAATACCCAGCAATCCCATTACTGGGTGAAATGTTATTTCTGTTTCTAGATCTTTGAGGAATCACCACACTGTCTTCCAAAATGGCTGAACTAATTTACACAACCACTAACTGTGTAAAAGGGTTCCTATTTCTTCACATTCTCACCAGCATCTATTGTTTCCTCATTTTTTAAATGATCACCATTCTAAATGGTGTGAGATGGTATCTCATTGTGGTTTTGATTTACATTTCTGTAATGACCAGTGATGATTAGCTTTTTTTCATTTTTTTTTTTTGGCCGCATAAATATCTTCTTTTGAGAAGTGTCTGTTCATATCCTTTGTCCACTTTTTGATGGGGTTGTTTGCTTCTTGTAAATTTGTTTAAGTTTCTTGTGGATTCTGGATATTAGACGTTTGTCAGATGGATACATTGCAAAAATTTTCTCCTATTCTGTAGGTTGCCTGTTCACTCTGATGATAGTTTCTTTGACTGTGCAGAAGCTCTTTAGTTTAATTAGATCCCATTTGTCAATTTTGGCTTTTGTTGCCATTGCTTTTTGTGTTTTAGTCATGAAATCTTTTCCCATGCCTATGTCCTGAATGGTATTGCTTAGGTTTTCTTCTAGGGTTTTCATGGTTCTAGGTTTTACATTTAAGTCATTAATCCACCTTAATTTTTGTATAAGGTGTAAGGAAGGGGTCAAGTTTCAGTTTTCTGTATATGGCTAGCCAGTTTTCCCAGCACCATTTGTTAAATAACAAATGATTTCCCACTGCTTGTTTTTGTCAGGTTTGTCAAAGATCAGATGGTTGTAGATGTGTGGTGTTATTTCTGCGGTGTCTGTTCTGTACAATTGACCCATATATCTGTTTTGGTACCAGTACCATGCTGTTTTGGTTACTGTAGCCTTGTAGTATAGTTTGAAGTCAGGTAGGGTGATGCCTCCTGCTTTGTTCTTTTTGCTTAGGATTGTCTTGGCTATACAGCCTCTTTTTGGTTCTATATAAAATTTAAAGTAGTTTTTTCTAGTTCTGTGAAGAAAGTCAGTGGTAGCTTGATGGGTATAGCATTGAATCTGTAAATTACTTTGGGCAGTATGGCCATTTTCACGATATTGCTTTTTCCAATCCATGAGCACAGAATGCTTTTCCGTTTGTTTGTGTCCTATTTTTTCCTTGAGCAGTGGTTTGTAGTTATCTTTGAAGAGGTCCTTCATGTCCCTTGGACGTTGTATTTCTAGGTATTGTATTTTCTTTGTAGCAATTGTGAATGGGAGTTCACTCATGATTTGGCTCACTGTTTGTCTATTATTAATGTACAGGAATACTTGTGAATTTTGCATTGTTTTGCATCCTGAGACTTTGCTGAAGTTGTTTATCAGGTTAAGGAGTTTTTGGGCAGAGACAATGAGGTTTTCTAAATATACAATCAAGTCATCTGCAAACGGACAATTTGACCTCCTCTCTTCCTATTTGAATATGCTTTATTTATTTTTCTTTCCTGATTTTCCTGGCCAGAACTTTCAGTACTATGTTGAAAAGGAGTGATGAGGGGGCATCCTTGTCTTGTGACAGTTTTCAATGAAAATGCTTCCAGCTTTTACCCATTCAATATGACATTGGCTATGGGTTTGTCATAAATAGCTCTTATAATTATGAGATATGTTCCACCAATACCTTGTTTATTCAGTGTTTTTATCATGAAGGGGTGTTGAATTTTATTGAAGGCCATTTCTGCATCTATTGATATAATCCTGTGGTTTTGTCATTGGTTCTGTTAATGTGATGGATTATGTTTATTGATTTCCATATGTTGAACCAGCCTTGCATTTCAGGGATGAAGCTGACTTGATCCTGGTGGATAATCTTTTTGAGATGCTGCTGGATTCAGTTTGTCTGTATTTTATTGAGGATTTTCGCATCGATGTTCATCAGGGCAATTGGCCTAAAGTTTTCTCTTTTTGTTGTGTCTCTGCCACGTTTTGGTATCAGGATAATGGTGGCCTCATAAAATGAGTTAGGGAGAAGTCCCTCTTTTTCTGTTGTTTGGAATAGATTCAGAAGGAATGGTACAAGTCTCTCTTTGTACCTCTGGTAGAATTCAGCTGTGAATCCATCTGGTCCTGGGCTTTTTTTGGTTGTTAAGCTACTGATTGCTGCCTCAATTTCACAACTTGTTGTTATTCTATTCAGGGATTCGACTTTTCCTGGTTTAGTCTTGTGAGAGTGTATGTGTCAAGGAATTAACTATTTCATCGAGATTTTCTAGTTTATTTGCATAGAGGTGTTTATAGTATTGTTTGAGGGTAGTTTATATTTCTGTGGGATCAGTCGTGATGACTCATTTATCATTTTTTTTATTGTGTCTATTTGATTCTTCTCTCTTTTCTTCTTTATTAGTTTGGTTAGGGGTCTGTCTATTTTGTTAATCTTTTCAAAAAACCAGCTCCTGGATTCATTCATTTTTTGAAAAGTTTTATTTTCTCTATCTCCTTCAGTTCCGCTCAGATGTTAGTTTTTTCTTATCTTCTGCTGGCTTTTGAATTTCTTTGCTTTTGCTTGCCTAGTTCTTTTAATTGTGATGTTAGGGTGGGTGTCAATTTTAGATCTTTCCCACTTCCTAAGGTGAGCATTTAGTGCTATAAATTTCCCTCTTAACACTGCTTTAGCTGTGTTCCAGAGATTCTGGTATGTTGTGTCTTTCTTCTCATTGGTTTTAGAGAACTTATTTATCTCTGCCTTAATTTTGTTCTTTACCCAGTACTTGTTCAGGAGCAGGTTCTTCAGTTTCCATGTAGTTGTGCAGTTTTGAGTGAGTTTCTTAATCGTGAGTTCTAATTTGATTGAACTGTGTTCTGAGAGACTGTTTTTTATTATTTCCATTCTTTTGTATTTGCTCAGGAGTGTTTTACTCTCAAGTCTGTGGTCAACTTTAGATTAAGTGCTACGGGGTATTGAGAACAATGTATATTCTGTTGATTTGAGGTGGAGAGTTCTGTAGATGTCTGTTAGGTCTGCTTGGTCCAGAGCTGAGTTCAAGTCCTGAATATTCTTTTAAATTTTTTGTCTAATATTGACAGTTGGGTTTTATATTCTCCTGCAATTTTTACATGAGAGTCTAAGTCTCATTGTAGGTCTCTGAGACCTTGCTTTATTAATTCTGGGTGCTCCTGTATTGAGTGCATATATATTTAGTGCTCTGGGTGCTCCTGTATTGAATGCATATATATTTACTTATTGCATTGATCCCTTTAGGATTGCAAGCCTTGCTTCTTTTTGCTTTCCATTTGCTTGGTAAATATTCCTCCGTCCCTTTATTTTGAGCCTATATGTGTCTTTGCACATGAGATGGGTCTCTTAAATACAGCACACCAATAGTTCTTGACTCTTTATCCAACTTGCCAGTCTGTGTCTTTTAATTGGGGCACTTAGCCCATTTACATTTAAGTTTAATGTTGTTATGTGTAAATTTGATGTTGTCATCATGATGCTAGCTGTTTATTTTGTACATTAGTTGATGCTGTTTCTTCATAGCCTTGTTGATCTTTATGTTTTGGTATGTTTTTGCCGTGGCTGTTACTGGTTTTCCCTTCCCATATTTAGTGCTTTCTTAAGGAGCTCTTGTAAGGCAGGACTGGTGGTGACAAAATGGCTCAGCATTTGCTTCTCTGCAAAGGATTTTATTTCTCCTTTGCTTATGAAGGTTAGTTTGTCTGGATGTGAAATTCTGGACTGAACATCCTTTTCTTGAATAATGTTAAATATTGACCCCCACTCTTTCCTGGCCTGTAGGATTTCTGCAGAGAGATCCACTGTTAGTGTGACGGGCTTGTTTGTTGGCAACCCGATCTTTCTCTCTGGTTGCCCTTAACATTTTTTCCTTCATTTCAACCTTGGAGAATCTAACGATTATGTGTCTTGGGCTTCATCTTCTTGAGGAGTATCTTAGTGGTTTTCTCTGTATTTCCTGCATCTGAATGTTGGTCTGTCTTGCGAGGTTGGGGAAATTCTCCTGCATAATATTGCAAAGTGTGTTTTCCAACTTGGTTCCATTCTCCCTGTCACTTTAAGGTATATCAATGAATCCTAGGTTTGGTCGTTCACATAGTCCCATATTTCTTGGAGGTTTTTGTTCCTTTTCATCTTTTTTTTTTTTTTCTAATCTTGTCTTCATGCTGTATTTCATTAAGTTGATTTTCAATCTCTGATATTCTTTCTTCTGCTTGATTGATTCCACTATTGCTAATTGTGTATGCTTCACGAAGTTCTTGTGCTGTGTTTTTCAGCTCCATTGGGTCAATTATGTTCTTCTCTAAAATGTTTTTTTCTAGATAGCAGTTCCTGTAACCTTTTGTCAACATTCTTAACTTCCTTGCATTGGGTTAGGACATGCTTCTTTAGCTCAGAGGAGTTGGTTATTACCCACCTTTTGAAGCCTACTTCTGTCAATTCATCAAAATCATTCTCCATTCAGTATTGTGCCCTTGCTGGAGAGGAGTTGCAATCATTTGGAGGAGAAGGGGCATTTTAATATTTGGAATTTTCAGCATTTTTGCACTTTTTTCCCTCATCTTCATGGATTTACATATCTTTGATCTTTGAGTCTGATGGCCTGTTGGATGGGGTTTTTCTGTTGGCATTGTTTTTGTTGATGTTGATGTTATTGCTTTCTGTTTGTTAGTTTCTTTTCTCACAGTCAGGCCCCTCATCTGCTGAAGTTTGTTTCAGGTCCACTCCAGACCCTGTTTGCCTGGGTATCACCAGTGGATGCTGCAGAACAGCAAAGATTGCTGCCTGCTCCTTTCTCTGGAAGATTTGTCCCAGAGGGGCACCTGCCTGATGCCAGCTGGGGCTCTCCTTTGTGAGGTGTCTGTTGACCCCTGCTGGTGTCTCCCAGTTAGGAGGCATGGGGTACAGGGGCCCCCTTGAGGAGGCAGCCTGTCCTTTAGCAGAGCTCAAGTGCTGTGCTGAGAGATCTGCTGCTATCTTCAGTGCCAGCAGGCAGGAACATTTAAGTCTATTGATGCTGCACTCATATCTGTCCCTTCCCCCAGGCACTCTGTCTCAGGGAGACAGGAGTTTTATCTATAAGCCCCTGACTGTGGCTGTTGCTTTTCTTTCAGAGATGCCTTGCCCAGTGAGGAGGTATCTAGAGAGGTGGTCTGGCCCCATGCACTTTGCCATGCCATACATTTGACATGCAGAATGTGAGTTCTGCAGTCAGAGTTAACACTGTGAGGGGAAAACCAGCTACTCAAGCCTCAGTAATGTTGGACGCCCCTCCCTCACTGAGCCTGATTGTCCCAGGTTGACTTCAGACTGCTGTGCTGGCAGTGAGAAACTCAAGCCAGTGGTTCTTAGCTTGTTGGGCTCTGTGGAAGTGGGACCCTTTGTGCAAGAACACTTGGCTCCTTGGCTTCAGTCCCCTTTCCAGGGGAGAGGACAGATCTGTCTCACTGGTTTTCCAGGTGCCACAGGGAGAAAGAAAATGCAGCTACCTCAATGTGTGCCCAAACAGCTGCCCATTTTTGTGCTCTAAACCCAGAGTCCTGGTGGTGTAGGCACATGAGGGAATCTCCTGGTCTAGGAGTTTCAAAAACTGTGAGAAAAGCATAGTATCTGGGCCAGATAGCACAGTCCATCATGGCACAGTCCCTCACAGCTTCCCTTGAATAGGGAAGGAAGCTCCCCATCCTCTTACACTTCCCAGGTTAGGTGACAGCCCACCCTGTTCCTACTCACCCTCCGTGGGCTGCACCCACTGTCTAACCAGTCCCAATGAGATGAACCATGTACCTCGGTTGGAAATGCAGAAGTCACTCTCTTTCGTTGGTCTCACTGGCAGCTGCAGACCAAAGCTGTTCCTATTTCTCCATCTTGCCAGCTCTCCCCACTAATGCACTCTTGAAAGTGCCACATCTTGGCTGGAGGTCAACCAACATGAAACCAGTAAAATAAACAAAATCACAACCAAGAACCCTCACAGAGTCCACTTTACTTCCCTGCTAAGTCCACTGGAGCAGATGCTGGTATTCACAGCTGCAAGACCTTAAGACAGATCACATCACACGACTCTTTGCAGACACTCCACATTATCAGCCTGGAGCCCAGTAGCTCTGCTGGGTGTCTAGACCCAGAAGAGAAAAACCAATTCCTGCAGTATGGCTCTCAGGAAACCCCATTTCTAGGAGAAGGGGAAGAACACCACATCAAGCGAGCACAAAAGAGTCTGAAGAGCAAGGCCTGAATTCTAGATCTTCTCTCTTACATAGTCTACCCAAATGAGAAGGAACCAGGAAAACAGTACTGGTAATATTACAAAACAAGGTTTTTTAACACCTCCAAAAGATTATATGAGCTCACCAGTAATAGATCCAAACTATGATAAGATAACTGAATGGCCAGGAAATGAATAGAGATGGTCAATTATTAAGCTAAAAATGGAGGTGTCAGAGAAAGGTCAATTCCAACTTAAAGAAATAAACAGACATGATACAGTATATAAAAAGGAAATTCTTAGTGAAATATAGATCATAAATAAAAAGCCATCACAACTTCTGAAAATCAAGAACACACAAAAAATGCCAAATGCACTGGAAATTCTCAGCAATAGAATTGAACGAGCAAAAGAAAACCCTTGGAGCTCAAAGACAAGGCTTTCAAATTAACCCAATCTGACAAAGACCAAAAAAAAAAAAGTACAAAAATGAACAAAGCCTCCAAGAACTTTGGGACTATGTTAAAACCTAAGAATAATTTTTGTTCCCAAGGAAGAAGAAAAATCTAAAATTTTAAAAATATATTTGAGGAAATAATAATAATAAAAAAAACTTCTCCCTCCTTGCTAGAAATCTAGACATCCTAATACAAGAAGCTCAGAGAACACATGGGGAATTCATTATAGGAAGATCATCAACTAGGCACATAGTCACCAGGTTATCTAAAGTCAAAAAGGAGAAAAAAATCTTAAGAGTTGTGAGGAAAAAGTATCAGGTAGCCTACAAAAGAAAACCAATCAGATTAACAGCAGATTTCTCAGCAGAAAACCTACAAGCTAGAAGGAATTGGGGTCCTATTTTTAGCCTCCTCAAACAAAGCAATTATCAGCCAAAAATATTGTATCCAGCAAAACTAAGCTTCATAAATGAAAGAAAAATATAGGTTTTTTTTTTTAGAAAAACAAATGCTGACAGCATTCACCACTACCCAGCCAGCACTACAAAACTGTTAATAAGAGCTCTAAATTTTTAAACTAATCCCCAAAATAAACCAAAATAGAATCTCCTTAAGTCACAAATCTCACAGGACTTACAACAATAGTACAGAAAAATAGCATAATGAATAGAATATTACCTCACTTCTCAATACTAACATTGAATGTAAATGGCCTAAATGTTCCACTTAATGATACAAAATGGCAGAATGAATAATAATCCACCAACCAAGTTTCTGCTGTTTTCAAGAGACTTGTGTAACACAAAAGGATTCATATAAACTTAAGGTAAATGAGTAGAACAAGATATTCTATGCAAATGGACACCAAAAGTGAGCAGGAGTAGCTATTCTTTTATCCAATGAAACAAACTTTAAAGCTACAGCAGTTAAAAAACAGACAAAGAGGGACATTACATAATGACAAAAAAACTTGTCCAACAGAAAAATATATCACAATTCTAAATATATATGCATCTAACACAGGAGCTCACAAATTTACAAAACAATTACTACTAGACCTAAGAAATGAGACTTGGGTAACATAATAGTGAAGACCTTTAATACTCCACTGACAGCAGTAGCTATGTCATTAAGAGAGAAAGTAAAAAAAAAAAAAAAAAGAAACAGTGGACTTAAACTATTTTCTAGAACAATGGACTTAACATATTTACAGAACATTCTACCAAGAAACTGCAGAATATACATTTTATCCCTCAGCACATGGAATATTCTCCAAAATAGACTATATAATAGGCCAGAAAACAAGTCTTAAGAAATTTAGAAAATCAAAACTATAACAAGTACTCTCTCAGACCACAGTCAAATAAAATTAAAAATCAGCTTCAAAAGGAACCCTAAAAACCATGCAAATACATGAAAATTTAATAATCTGCTTCTGAATAATCATTGGGTAAACAATGAAATCAAGATGAAAATTTTAAAATTCTTTAAACTAAATTATAATAGTGACACAACTTATCAAAACCTCTGGGACACAGCAAAAGCAGTGTTAAGTGGAAAGTTCATAACCTTGAACACCTACATCAAAATGTATGAAAGAGCAGAAACAGACAATATAAGGTGACACCTTACAGAGCTGGCAACACAAGAACAAACCAAACTCAAATCCAGTGGGGGGGAAAAAAAAAGATAACCAAGATCACAGCAGAAGTAAATGAAATTGAAACAAAAAAATCCACAAAATATAAATGAAACAAAAAGCTGGTTCTTTGAAAAGATAAATAAAATTGATACACTATTAGTGAAATTAACAAAGAAAAGAAGACAGCAGAACCAAATAAGCTCAATTAGAAATAAAATGGGAGATATTACAACTGATACCACAGAAACACAAAAGATTACTCAAGGCTACTATAAACACATTTATACACATAAAATAGGAAACCTAGAGAGGACGGATGAATTTCTGGAAATATACAACCCTCCCAGATTAAACCAGGAAGACATAAACCTATGAACAAGCAGCAAGATTGAATTGTTTTTAGAAAATTGTCAACAACAAAAATAAAGATTAGGACCAGAAGGATTCAGAGTTGAAATCTATCAGACATTCAAAGCAAAATTGGTACCAATCTTAATGACACTGTTCCACAAGATTTGGAGATAGGAAATCCTTCCCAAATCATTCTATGAAGCCAGTATCACCCTATTACCAAAACCAGAACAGGACATAGTAAAAAAAAGACCACCACAGACCAATATCTCTAGTAAACACAAATGCAAAAATTTTCAACGAAATACTAGTGAACTGAATCTAACAGCATATCAAAAAAGTAATCCACCATGATCAAGTAGGTTTTATACCAGGGATGCAGGGATGGTTTAATATATGTAAGTCAATAAATGTGATACACCATATATAGAGAATTGAAAACAAAAATCACATGATAATCTCAATAGACACACAAAGAAGCATTTGACAAAATGCAGCATCTTATTATAATTAAAATCCTCAGCAAAATCGGCATAGAGAGGACATACATTAAGGTAATAAAAGTCACCTTTGGAGAACTCACAGCCAACATTATACTGAATGGGGAAAAATTGAAAGCATTTCCCCTAAAAATTGGAACAAGACAAGGATGCTAAATTTTATCACTTATATTCAATATGATACTGGAATTGTTAGCCAGAGCAATCAAACAAGAGAAAAAAATAAAGGGCATCCAAATTGGTAAAGAGGAAGTCAAATTGTCACTGTTTGCTGATGATATGATTGTGTACCTAGGAAACCCTAAAGACTTGCCCAAAAAGCTCCCAAAACTGGTAAATGAATTCAGCAAAGTGTCAGGGTAGAAAAGTTAATGTACACAAATCAGTGTATAGCTCTGCTATTCACCAACAGCCACTAAGCTGAGTATTATATCAAGAACTCAACCCCTTTTATAATAGCTGCAAAAAAGTAAAATCCTTACAGATATACCTAGCCAAGGAGGTGAACGACCTTCATAAGGAAAACTAACATTGCTAAAAGAAGTTATAGCGGACAAAAACAAATGGAAACACATCCAATGCTCATAGATGGGTAAATCAATATGGTGAAAACGATCATTCTGCCTAAAGCAATCTACAAATTCAATGCAATTCCCATCAAAATATCACAATCATTCTTCACAGAACTAGAAAAAACAATCTTAAAATATATACGAAACCAAAAATGAGCCCGCATAGCCAAGGAGAGACTAAGCAAACAGAACAAATCTTGAGGCATAACATTTCCAGACTTCAAACTATACTATAAGGGCATAGTCGGCCGGGTGCGGTGGCTCACGCCTGTAATCCCAGCACTTTGGGAGGCCGAGGCGGGCGGATCACAAGGTCAGGAGATCGAGACCACGGTGAAACCCCGTTTCTACTAAAAATACAAAAAAAATTAGCCAGGCGTGGTGGCGGGCGCCTGTAGTCCCAGCTACTGGGGAGGCTGAGGCAGGAGAATGGCGTGAACCCGGGAGGCGGAGCTTGCAGTGAGCCGAGATTGCGCCACTGCACTCCAGCCTGGGCGACAGAGCGAGACTCTGTCTCAAAAAAAAAAAAAAAAGGGCATAGTCACCAAAATAGCATGTACTGGTTTAAAAATAGGCACATAGACCAATGTAAGAGAAAAAAGAACCCAGAAATAAACTTAAATACTTACATCCAAGTGATCTTTGACAAAGCAAACAAAAACATAAAGTGAGGAAAGAGCACCTTATACAACAAATGGTACTGTGATAATTGGCAAGCCACATGTAGAAAAGTAAGACTGGATCCTCATCTCTCGTCTTATACAAAAATCAACTCAAGATGGATTAAAGACAAAAATCTAAGACCCGAAACCATAAACATTCTAGAAAATAACATCAGAAAAATCCTTCTAGAAATAAGCTTAGGCAAAGACATCACAACCAAAAACCCAAAAGCAAATGCAATAAATAAATAAATAAATAAATAAATAAATAAATAGATGGGAATTAAGTAAATGAAAAATCTTCTGCACAACAAAAGAAATAATCAGTAGAGTAAACAGACAACCCACAGAGTGGGAGAAAATTTTCACAATCTATATTCCAACTGAGGACTAATATTTAGAATCTACAAAGATCTCAAACAAATCAACAAGAAAAAAAAAATCCCATCAAAAAGTGGGCTAAGGACATGAATAGGCAAGTCTCAAAAGAAGATATACAAATGGCCAAAAAGCATATGGCAAAAATGCTCGAAATCACTAATGATCAGAGAAATGCAAATCAATCCCACAATGCAATACCATCTCACTCCTGCAAGAATGGCCATAATCAAAAAATCAAAAAATAACAGATGTTGGCATGGATGCAGTGAAAAGGAAACACTTTTATATTGTTGGTGTGAAACACTTTTATATTGTTGGTGGGAATGTAAACTAGTAAAACTATTATGAAAAACAGTGAAGAGATTTATTAACGAACTAAAAGTGGATTTGCCATTTGATTCAACAATCCCACTACTAGGTATCTACCTAGAGGAAAAGAAGTCATTATACAAAAAGATACTTGCACACACATGTTATAGCAGCACAATTGCAAAAATATGGAACCTATATATATGTGAGTGTATATATACATACATATACACATATATAGGTGTATATATACATATATATACACACTACTAAATATGGAACCAAAATATATCTATATATGAATACTACTCAGCCATAAGAAGAAATAAAATAATGGAATTTGCAGCAACCTGGATGGAATTGGAGACTATTAGTCTAAGTGAAGTGACTATGAATGGAAAACCAAACATAGTTTGTTCTCCCTAATATGTGGGAGCTAAGCAATGAGAATGCAAAGGCATAAGAATAATACATTAATCTTTGGTCATACGGTACATCAAGTTCTAGATCCTTGAGGAATCGCCATACTGTTTTCCATAATGGTTGAACTAGTTTACAATCCCACCAACAGTGTAAAAGTGTTCCTCTTTCTCCACATCCTCTCCAGCACCTGTTGTTTCCTGACTTTTGAATGATCGCCATTCTAACTGGTGTGAGATGGTATCTCATTGTGGTTTTGATTTGCATTTCTCTGATGGCCAGTGATGATGAGCATTTTTTCATGTGTCTGTTGGCTGTATGAATGTCTTCTTTTGAGAAATGTCTGTTCATATCCTTTGCCCACTTTTTGATGGGGTTGTTTGTTTTTTTCTTGTCAATTTGTTGGAGTTCTTTGTAGGTTCTGGATATTAGCCCTTTGTCAGATGAGTAGATTGCAAAAATGTTCTCCCATTCTGTAGGTTGCCTGTTCACTCTGATGGTAGTTTCTTTTGCTGTGCAGAAGCTCTTTAGTTTAATGAGATCCCATTTGTCAATTTTGGCTTTTGCTGCCGTTGCTTTTGGTGTTTTAGACGTGAAGTCTTTGCCCATGCCTATGTCCTGAATGGTACTACCTAGGTTTTCCTCTAGGATTTTTATGGTATTAGGTCTAACATTTAACTCTCTAATCCATCTTGAATTAATTTTCGTATAAGGAGTAAGGAAAGGATCCAGTTTCAGCTTTCTACTTATGGCTAGCCAATTTTCCCAGCACCATTTATTAAATAGGGAATCCTTTCCCCATTTCTTGTTTCTCTCAGGTTTGTCAAAGATCAGATGGCTGTAGATGTGTGGTATTATTTCTGAGGACTCTGTTCTGTTCCATTGGTCTATATCTCTGTTTTGGTACCAGTACCATGCTGTTTTGGTTACTGTAGCCTTGTAGTATAGTTTGAAGTCAGGTAGCGTGATGCCTCCAGCTTTGTTCTTTTGACTTAGGATTGCCTTGGAGATGCGGGCTCTTTTTTGGTTCCATATGAACTTTAAAGCAGTTTTTTCCAATTCTGTGAAGAAACTCATTGGTAGCTTGATGGGGATGGCATTGAATCTATAAATTACCTTGGGCAGAATGGCCATTTTCACGATATTGATTCTTCCTATCCATGAGCATGGTATGTTCTTCCATTTGTTTGTGTCCTCTTTTATTTCACTGAGCAGTGGTTTGTAGTTCTCCTTGAAGAGGTCCTTTACATCCCTTGTAAGTTGGATTCCTAGGTATTTGATTCTCTTTGAAGCAATTGTGAATGGAAGTTCATTCCTGATTTGGCTCTGTTACTGGTGTATAAGAATCCTTGTGATTTTTGCACATTAATTTTGTATCCTGAGACTTTGCTGAAGTTGCTTATCAGCTTAATATGGCCCAGCCATCCCATTACTGGGTATATACCCAAAGGATTATAAATTATGCTGCTATAAAGACACATGCACATGTATGTTTATTGCAGCACTATTCACAATAGCAAAGACTTGGAATCAACCCAAATGTCCATCAGTGAGAGATTGGATTAAGAAAATGTGGCACATATACACCATGGAATACTATGCAGCCATAAAAAAAGGATGAGTTTGTGTCCTTTGTAGGGACATGGATGCAGCTGGAAACCATCATTCTTAGCAAACTATCACAAGAACAGAAAACCAAACACCGTGTGTTCTCACTCATAGGCGGGAACTGAACAATGAGATCACTTGGACTCGGGAAGGGGAACATCACACACCGGGGCCTATCATGGGGAGGGGGGAGGGGGGAGGGATTGCATTGGGAGTTATACCTGATGTAAATGACGAGTTGATGGGTGCAGCACACCAACATGGCACAAGTATACATATGTAACAAACCTGCACATTATGCACATGTACCCTACAACTTAAAGTATAATAATAATAATGAATAAATTAAAAAAAAATCTTTGGGTACCTGGGGTAAAGTTTGGGGGTGGCAAGAGTTAAAAGACTACACACTGGGTAGATTTTACACTGCTCAGGTGATGGGTGCACCAAAATCTCAGAAATCACCACTTAAGTACTTGTTCTTGTAACCAAACACCACCTGTTTCCCCAAAAGCTATTGAAATTTAAAAAACGAAAATATTTTTAAAAGACAATCCAGGAAAACATGGTCTCACCAAATGAACTAAATAAGGCACCAGGAAACAATCCTGGAGAAACAGAAATATGTGATCTCTCAAAAAGAAAATCCAAAATAGCTATGTTCAAGAAACTCAGAGAAGTTCAAGATAACACACAAAGGAATTCAGAATTCTATCAGAAAAATTTAACCAAAAAAAAATTTAAAATAATAAAGCACAAAATACATAGTTTAAAAATGTAATTGGCAAACTGAAATAATAAATTGCACTGTCTTTTAATTGCATAATTGAGCAAGCAAGCAGAAGAAAAAATATTAAGCTGGAAGAAAGGCTAACTGAAAATACACAGTAAAAAGAGACAAGGAAACAAAACCAAACAATGATGAAGCTAGCCTACGGGATTTAGAAAATAGCCTCAGAATAGTAAATATAAGAGTTATTGGCTTTAAAGAGGAGGTAGAGTAAGTAATAGGGCTAGAAAGTTTACAATACACAATGATAATAGAGAATTTCACAAACCTAAAGAAAGATATCAATATATAAGTACAAGAAGGCTACAGAACACCAAGCAGGTTTAACCCAATGATGCTTACCTCAGGGCATTTGGAAAGTAAACTCGCAAATATTAAGGATTAAAATATCTAACAGAAAGAGAAAAGAAACAAATAAGATACAATGGAGCTCCAATAAGTCTGCTGGGAGGGAGTGGTATTACATATGTAAAGTGCTGGGAAAAAAAAAAAAACTAGTCTAGTATTCTAGGGTATATATATCCAGCAAAATTTTCTTTTAACATGAAGGAGAAAGAAAGAAATTCCCAGACAAATAAAAAACATTAGAATATTTTTCAACACCAGACCTATTCTACAAAATATGCTAAAGAGTGTACTTTAGTCAGAAAGAAGAACATTAATGAGTAATAATAAATCATCCGTAGGTACAAAACTCATTGATGGCAGAAGATATTCCATTCAAATGGAAACCAGAAAGAGCAGGAGTAGTTATACTTATGTCAGACAAAACAGATTTCAAGATGAAAGCTATAAAAACAGGCAAAGAAGGTTATTATATAGTAATAAAATGGTCAATTCAGCAAGAGTATATAAGAATTTTTAATATATATGCACCCAACAATGGAGCACCCAGATATATATAATATATTATATATACATTATATATACATTACATTTAATATATTATATATTATATATACATTATATATACATTACATTTACTATATTATATATTATATATACATTATATATATAATATATACTATATATATATAATTGATTTTCATATGTTGAACCAGACTTGCATCCCAGGGATGAAGCTGACTTGATTGTGGTGGACAATTTTTTGATATGCTGCTGGATTCAGTTTGCCAGATTTAATTGAAGATTTTTGCATCTCTGTTTCTCAGGGACATTGACCTGAAATTTTCTGGGTTTTGTTTTGTATTGTTTTGTTTTGTTTTTTGTGTGTGTGTGTGTCTGCCAGGTTTTGGTATCAGGATGATGTTGGCCTCACAAAATGAGTTAGCTAGGAGTTCCTCTTTTCATCTTGTTTGGAATAGTTTCAGAAGGAATGGTGCCAGCTCTGCTTTGTATCTTTGGTAGAATTTGGCTGTGCATCCATCTGGTCCTGGGCTTTTTTTGGTTGGCAGGCTATTAATTACTGCCTCGATTTCAGAACTTGTTATTTGTCTATTCAGGGATTCAACTTCTTTCTGGTTTTTACTTAGGAGGGTGTATGTATTCAGGAATTTATTAATTTCTTCTAGGTTACCTAGTTTATTGAGTAGAGGTTTTTATAGTCTCCTCTGATGGTAGTTTGTATTTCTGTGGGATCAGTGGTGATATCCTCTTTATTATTTTTTATTGGGTCTATTTGATTCTTCTCTCTGTTCCTCTTCATTAGTGTGGCTATCAGTCTATCTATTTTGTTAATCTCTTCAACAAACCAGCTCCTTTTTAATTTGTTTGCTCTTGCTTCTGTATTTCTTTTAATTGTGATGTGAGGGCATCAAATTTAGATCTTTCCCACTTTCTCCTGGGCATTTAGAGCTATAAGTTTTTCTCTAAACACTGCTTAAGCTGTGTCCCAGAGAATCTGGTACGTTGTGTCTTTTTTCTCACTGGTTCCAAAATATTTATTTTTTTCTGCCTTAATTTCGTTATTTACCCTGTAGTCATTCAGAAACAGATTGTTCAATTTCCATGTAGCTGTGCAGTTTTGATTGAGTTTCTTACTCTTGAGTTTTAATTTCATTGCACTGTGGTCTGAGAGACTTTTTGTTGTGATTTCCATTATTTTGCATTTGCTGAGGAGTGTTTTACTTTCAATTATGGTGTCAGTTTTAGAATGAGTGAGATGTGGTGCTGAGAATTATCTATTTTGTGTTGAGTTGGGGTAGAGAGTTCTGCAGTTGTCTATTAGGTCCACTTTGTCCAGAGCTGGGTTCAAGTCCTGAATAGCCTTGTTAATTTTCTGCCTCATTGATCTAATATTGACAGTGGTGTGGTAATGACCCCCACTATTAATGTGTGGGAGTCTACATCTCTTTGTAGGTCTCTAAAAACTTGCTGTATGAATCTGGGTGCTCCTGTATTGGGGGCATATATATTTAGGATAGTTGGCTCTTCTTGTTGCATTGATCCCTTTATCATTAGGTCATGCAATTCTTTGTCTTTCTTGATCTTTGTAGGTTTAAAGTCTGTTTTATCAGAAACTAGGATTGCAACCCCTGCCTTTGTTGTTGTTGTTATTGTTTCCATTTGCTTGGTAAATATTTCTCCAT
This sequence comes from Macaca mulatta, assembly GCF_049350105.2. NCBI lineage: Eukaryota > Metazoa > Chordata > Mammalia > Primates > Cercopithecidae > Macaca > Macaca mulatta. The sequence continues at coordinate 82,743,194 of NC_133426.1, read as the reverse complement.
CCCTTTATTTTGAACCTATGTGTGTCTTTGTACAGTAGATCAGTCTCTTGAATACAGCACACCATTGGGTCTTGATTTTTAATCCAATTTACCAGTCTGTGTCTTTTAATTGAGGCATTTAGCCATTTACATTTAAGGTTAATATTTTCATTGTGAATTTGATCTTGTCATTATGATGCTACCTGGTTATTTTGCCTGTTAGCTGATGCAGTTTCTTCATAGTATCGATGGTCTTTACAATTTGGTATGCTTTTGCAGTTGCTTGTACCAATTTTTCCTTTCCATATTTAGTGCTTCCTTCAGGAGATCTTGTAAGGCAGGCCTGGTGGTGACAAAATCTCTCAGCATTTGCTTGCCTGAAAAGGATGTTATTCTCCTTCTCTTATTAAGCTTAGTTTGGCTGGATATGAAATTCTGGATTGAAAATTCTTTTCTTTAAGAATGTTGAATATTGGTCCCCACTCTCTTCTGGCTTGTAGGGTTTCTGAATAGAGATCCACTGTTAGTCTGCTTGGCTTTCCTTTGTGGGTAACCTGACATTTATCTCTGGCTGACCTTAACATTTTTTCCTTCGTTTCAACAATGGTGAATCTGATGATTATGTGTCATGTGATTGCTCTTCTCTAGGAGTATTTTTGTGGTGTTCTCTCTTTTTCCTGAATTTGAATGTTGACCTGTCTTACTAGGTTGGGGAAGTTATCCTGGATAATATCCTGAAGGCTGTTTTCCAACTTGGTTCTAATCTCCCAATCACTTTCAGATACACCAATTAAATGTAGGCTTGGTCTTTCACATAGTTACATATTTCTTGGAGGTTGTGTTTTTTCCTTTTTGTTATTTTTTTTCTAATCTTGTCTTCATGCTTTATTTGATTAAGTTGATCTTCAGTTTCACATATTCTTTCTTTCGATTTATTGATTTGGCTATGGATACTTGCGTATGCTTCATGAAGTTCTCATGCTGTGTTTTTCAGCTCCATCCAGTCATTTATGTTCTGCTCTAAACTGGTTATTCTAGTTAATAATTCCTCTAACCTTTTTTCAAGTTTCTTAGCTTCCTTGCATTGGGTTAGGTCATGTTCCTTTAGCTTGGAGGAGTTTGTTTTCACCCACCTTCTGAAGCCTACTTCTGTCAACTCATCAAACTCATTCTCTAATTTTGTTCCTTTGCTGGTGAGTATTTGTGATCCTTTGGAGGAGAAGAGGCATTCTGGTTGTTTGAATTTTTAGTCTTTTTGCACTGATTTTTCCTCATCTTCATGGATTTAACTACTTTTGATCTTTAATGTTGGTGACCTTCAGTAGTGGTTTATGTGGGGACGTTCTTTTTGTTGACGTTGTTGCTATTCCTTTCTGTTTGTTAATTTTATTTCAAACAGTCAGAACCCTCTGCTACAGGTTTGCTGGGGTTTGTTGGAGGTCCACTCCAGATCCTGTTTGCCTGGGTATTACCAGCGGAGGCTGCTGAACAGCAAAAAATGCTGCCTGTTCCTTCCTCAGGAAGCTTTATCCCAGAGGGGCACCCACCAGATGCCAGCCAGACCTCTCCTGTATGAGCTGTCTGTCGATCCCTGCTGCGAGGTGTCTCCCACTCAGGAGACATGGGGGTCAGGGACCCACTTGAGGAGGCACTCTCTCCCTTAGCAGAGCTTGAGTCCTGTGCTGGGAGGGAGACCTGCTGCTCCCTCCAAAGCCAGCAGGCAAGAACGTTTAGTCTTCTGAAGCTGCGCCAACAGCCATTCGCTCCCCCAGGTGTTCTTTCTCAGGGAGATGGGAGTTTTATCTATAAGCCCCTTACTGTGACTGCTGCCTTTCTTTTAGAGATGCTATGCTGAGAGAGGAGGAACCTAGAAAGGCAGTCTAGCTATAATTTGCCAAGCTGCAGTGGGCTTTACCAAGTTAGAATTTCCTGGCAGCTTTCTTTACACATTGAGGGAAAAATCGCCTACTCAAACTTCAGCAATGGCGAGCATCCTCGCCCCCACCAAGCTCAAGGGTCCCAGGTTCACTTCAGTGTGTTTTGCATGCAGCAAGAATTTTCAACCCAGAATTTCATGTCCAGCCAAACTAAGTTTCATAGCTGAAGGAGAAATAACATACTTTACAGAAAAGCAAATGCTTAGAGATTTTGTTACCACCAGGCCTGCCCTAAAAGAGATCCTGAAGGAAGCATTAAACATGGAAAGGAACAACATGTAACAGCCATTGCAAAAACCTGTAAAAAGGTAAAGTCAATCGAAGCTAGGAAGAAACTGCACCAAGTAGCGAGCAAAATAAGCAGCTAATATAATTACAGGATCAAGTTCACATATAACAATACTAACCTTAAATGTAAATGGAGTAAATGGTCCAATTAAAAGACACAGACTGGCAAATTGGATAAAGAGTCAAGACCCATCTGTTTCCTGTATTCAGGAGACCCATCTCATGCAGAGACACACACAGGCTCAAAATAAAGGGATGGAGGAAGATTACCAAGCAAATGGAAAACAAAAAAAAAAAGCAGGGGTTGCAATCCCAGTCTCTGATAAAACAGACTTTAAATCATCAAAGATCAAAAGAGACAAAGAAGGCCATTAAATAATGGTAAAGGGATCAATTCATCAGAAAGAGCTAACTATCCTAAATATATATGTGCCCAATACAGGAGCACCCAGATTCATAAAGCAAGACCTTAGAGACTTACAAAGAGACTTAGACTCCCATACAATAATAATGGGAGACTTCAACACCCCACTGTCAACATTAGACAGATCAACGGACAGAAAGTTAGCAAGGATATCCAGGAATTGAACTTGATTCTGTACCAAGCAGACCTAAGAGACATCTACAGAACTCTCCACCCCAAATCAACAGAATATACATTCTTCTCAGCACCACATTGCACTTATTCCAAGATTGACCACATAGTTGGAAGTAAAGCACTCTTCAGCAAATGGAAAAGAACAGAAATTGTAACAATCTGACTCTCAGACCACAGTGCAATCAAACTAGAACTCAGGACTTAAAAACTCAATCAAAACTGCTCAACTAGAGGGAAACTGAACAACCTGCTCCTGAATGACTACTGGGTACATAACAAAATGAAGGCAGAAATAAAGATGTTCTTTGAAACCAATGACAACAAAGATACAACATACCAGAATCTCTGGGACACATTAAAAGCAGTGTGTAGAGGGAAATTTATAGCACTAAATGCAAACAAGAGAAAGCAGGAAAGATCTAAAATTGATACCCGAACATCACAATTAAAAGAACTAGAGGAGCAAGAGCAAACACGTTCAAAAGCTAGCAGAAGGCAAGAAATAACTAAGATCAGAGCAGAACTGAAGGAGATAGAGACACAAAAAACCCTCCAAAAAAATCAAAAAATCCAGGAGCTGGTTTTTTGAAAAGATCAACAAAATTCATAGACCACTAGCAAGACTAATAAGAAGAAAAGAGAAAAGAATCAAAGAGATGCAATAAAAAATGATAAAGGTGATATCACTACCAATCCCACAGAAATATAAACTACCATCAGAGAATACTATAAACACCTCTATGCAAATAAACTAGAAAACCTAGAAGAAATGGATAATTTCCGAGACACTTACACTCCCCCAAGACTAAACCAGGAAGAAGTTGAATCCCTGAATAGAGCAATAGAAGGCTCTGAAATTGAGGCAATAATTAAAAGCCTACCAACCAAAAAAAGTCCAGGACCAGATGGATTCACAGCCGAATTCTTCCAGAGGTACAAGGAGGAACTGGTACCATTCCTTCTGAAACTATTCCAATCAATAGAAAAAGAGGGAATCCTCCCTAATTCATTGTATGAGGCCAACATCATCCTGATACCAAAGCCTGGCAGAGATACAACAAAAAAAGAGAATTTTAGACCAATATCCCTGATGAACATCGATGCAAAAATCCTCAATAAAATACTGGCAAACCGGATTCAGCAGTACATCAAAAAGCTTATCCACCATGATCAAGTGGGTTTCATCCCTGGGATGCAAGACTGGTTCAACATTTGCAAATCAATAAACGTAATCCAGCATATAAACAGAACCAAAGACAAGAACCACATGATTATCTCAATCGATGCAGAAAAGGCCTTTGACAAAATTCAACAGCCCTTCATGCTAAAAACACTCAATAAATTCGGTATTGATGGAACATATCTCAAAATAATAAGAGCTGTTTATGACAAACCCACAGCCAATATCATACTGAATGGGCAAAAACTGGAAGCATTCCCTTTGAAAACTGGCACAAGACAGGGATGCCCTCTCTCACCACTCCTTTTCAACATAGTGTTGGAAGTTCTGGCTAGGGCAATCAGGCAAGAGAAAGAAATAAAAGATATTCAGTTAGGAAAAGAAGAAGTCAAATTGTCCCTGTTTGCAGATGACATGATTGTATATTTAGAAAACCCCATTGTCTCAGCCCAAAATCTCCTTAAGCTGATAAGCAAAGTCTCAGGAGACAATATCGATGTGCAAAAATCACAAGCATTCTTATACACCAGTAACAGACAAACAGAGAGCCAAATCAGGAATGAACTTCCATTCACAATTGCTTCAAAGAGAATAAAATACCTAGGAATCCAACTTACAAGGGATGTAAAGGACCTCTTCAAGGAGAACTACAAACCACTGCTCAGTGAAATAAAAGAGGACACAAACAAATGGAAGAACATACCATGCTAATGGATAGGAAGAATCAATATTGTGAAAATGGCCATACTGCTCAAGGTAATTTAAAGATTCAATGCCATCCCCATTAGGTTACCAATGACTTTCTTCACAGAATTGGACAAAACTGCTTTAAAGTTCATATGGAACCAAAAAAGAGCCCACATTGCCATGACAATCCTAAGCCAAAAGAACAAAGCTGGAGGCATCACACTACCTGACTTCAAACTACATTACAAGGCTACAGTAACCAAAACAGCATGGTACTGGTACCAAAACAGAGATATCGACCAATGGAAAAGAACAGAACACTCAGAAATAATACCCCACATCTACAGCCATCTGATCTTTGACAAACCTGACAAAAACAAGAAATGGGGAAAGGATTCCCTATTTAATAAATGGTGCTGGGAAAATTGGCTAGCCATAAGTAGAAAGCTGAAACTGGATCCTTTCCTTACTCCTTATACGAAAATTAATTCAAGATGGATTAGAGACTTAAATGTTAGACCTGAGACCATAAAAACCCTAGAAGAAAACCTAGGTAATACCATTCAGGCAGGACATAGGCATGGGCAAGGACTTCACGTCTAAAACACCAAAAGCAATGGCAACAAAAGCCAAAATTGACAAATGGGATCTATTTAAACTAAAGAGCTTCTGCACAGCAAAAGAAACTACCATCAGAGTGAACAGGCAACCTACAGAATGGGAGAACATTTTTGCAATCTACTCATCTGACAAAGGGCTAATATCCAGAACCTGTAAAGAACTCAATCAAATTTACACAAAAAAAACAAACAACCCCGTCAAAAAGTGGGCAAAGGATATGAACAGACACTTCTCAAAAGAAGACATTCATACAGCCAACAGACACATGAAAAAATGCTCATCATCACTGGTCATCAGAGAAATGCAAATCAAAACCACAATGAGATATCATCTCACAACAGTTAGAATGGCAATCATTAAAAAATCAGGGAACAACAGGTGCTGGAGAGGATGTGGAGAAATAGGAACACTTTTACACTGTTGGTGGGATTGTAAACTAGTTCAACCCTTGTGGAAAACAGTGTGGCAATTCCTCAAGGATCTGGAACTAGTAATACCATTGGACCCAGCCATCCCATTACTGGGGATATACCCAAAGCATTATAAGTCATGCTGCTATAAAGACACAAGCACACATATGTTTATTGCGGCACTTTTCACAATAGCAAAGACTTGGAATCAACCCAAACGTCCATCAGTGACAGTCTGGATTAAGAAAATGTGGCACATACACACCATGAAATACTATGCAGCCATAAGATAGGATGAGTTTGTGTCCTTTGTAGGGACATGGATACAGCTGAAAACCATCATTCTCAGCAAACTATTGCAAGAACAAAAACCAAGTGCCACAAGGTCTCATTCATAAGTGGGAATTGAACAATGAGATCACTTGGACACAGGAAGGGAAGCATCACACACCGGGTCCTATTGTGGGGAGTGGGGAGGGGGGAGGGATAGCATTAGGAGATATAGGAGATATACCTATTGTAAATGACGGGTTAATGGGTGCAGCACACCAACATGGCACATGTATACATATGTGACAAACCTGCACGGTGTGCACATGTACCCTAGAACTTAAAGTATAATAAAAAAAAAAGAAAAGAAAAGAATTTCAAGCCATTGGATCTTTGCTTGCTGGGCTTGGTGGGGAGGGGAGTCTGCTGAGTTAGACTACTTGACTCCCTGGCTTCAGCTCCCTTTCCAGGGGAGTGAACGGTTCTGTCTTGCTGGCATTCAAGGAGCCACTGGGGTAAGAAAAAAAAAAAATCTCCTCCAGCTAGCTTGGTGTCAGCCCAAATAGCTGCCCAGTTTTATGCTTGAAACCCAGGGCTCTGATGGTGTAGGTACCTGAGGGAACCTCCCTGTGGGTGGGTTGAGAAGACCTCGGGAAAAGCATAGTATCTGGGATGGAATTCACCATTTCTCGCGACATAGTTCCCCATTCCTTCCCTTGGCCAGGGGAGGGACTCCCCTGACCCCTTGTACTTCCCGGGTGAGGCCAGTTCCCACCCTGCTTCGGCTCACCCTCCATGGGCTGCACCCACTATCTAACCAGTCCCATTGAGATGAGCCAGATACCTCAGTTAGAAATGCAGAAAGCACCCACCTTCTGCATTGAACTCGCTGGGAGCTGCTGATCAGAGCTCTTCTTATTTGGCCATCGTGCCAGCCCAGATCCAAAGCAAGTCTTAAATCATTCAAATTAAAGTAATATCAAGAATCTCCTCTGACCACAACGATATAATGCTAGAAATTAATAAGGATAATTTTGGAAACTATGCAAATACATAGATATTAAATAATATACTCCATAATGACCAGTGGAATGATAAATAATTTTTTAAAAATTGAGACATCTTCTGAAACAATTGATAATGAAAACACAACTATGGAATACAGCAAAAGCAGTACTAAGAGGAAAATGTATATTTACATCAAATAAAAAACTTCAAATAAACCACTTATTTATGCATTTAAAGAAGTAGAAGAGTAACAGCAAACCAAATCCATAATTAGTAGAAGAGAAAATATAGTAAAGATCAGAGTGTAAAAAAAATGGAAATAAAGAAAACACACAATATCAACGAAACAAAAAGTTTGCTGTTTTAAAAGCTAAACAAAATTGACAAAACATTAGCCAGACTAACTTAAAAAAAGATTCAAATAAATGAAATCAGAGTTGACAAAAGATACACTAGAACTGATACTGCAGAAATTCAAAGAGTTATCACTGGCTGCTATAAGCAACTACATACCAATAAATTAGAAACTCTGGGGGTAATGGATAAGTTCTTAGACAGATGGAACTTATCAAGATTAAACTATGAAAAAATCTAAAACCTAAACAGAGCAATAAGAGGTAATGAGATTGAAGACATAATAAAAACTCTCCAAATAAAGGTCCAGAACCCAATGGCTTCACTGAAGAATTCTACCAAACTTTTGAAGATAAATGAATACTAACTCTTCTCAAACTATTCCAAAAAGTATAGGAGGAGGAAATACACTCAAGGCCATTCTATAAAGCCAGTATTATCCTGATACCAAAGACAAAGACATATCAAAATATGTATATACTAGACAAAGACATATCAAATAAAAAAGAAATCTCCAGGCCAATATCTCTGATAAATATTGACAGAAAAATTCTCAACAAAATAATAGCAAACAGAATTCAACAATACATTAGAAAGATCATTCATCATGACCAAACAGAGTTTATCCCTGAGATGCAAATATGTTTCAGCATACGCAAATCAATCAATGATACACCTTATATCAACAGAAAAAATGAGAAAAAACATACAATAATTTCAAGTAATGCTAAAAAAGAATTTTATAAAATATAACATCCCTTCGTGATAAAAACTCTAAAAAAATGGATATAGAAGGAATATACCTCAATGTAATAAAAGCCATATATGACAGTTTAACAGCTTGTATCATACTGAATTTTAAAAAACTGAAATTCTTTCCCCTAAGATCTGGAACAAGACAAAAATGCCCACTTTCACAACTGTTATTCAACATAGCCCTTGGAATTCTAGCTAGAGCAATCAGACAAAGAAAAAAAAATTGTGATCTAATTTGGCTAATTTGGAAAGCAAGATGTCAAATTATCCTTGTTTGCTGATGATATAATCTTATATTTGGAAAATTTGAAAGAGTAAGCCAAGAAACTATTAAAACTAAAAAAAAAAAAAAGTTACATAGAGTTGTGAGACACAAAATCAACATACAACAATCAGTAGCATTCTGGACGCTAACAGAAAACAAACTGAAAAAAAATTTTTAAATAGTCCTATTTACAATAGCCACAATTAAATTTTAATACTTAGGAATTAATTTAACTAAAAAAAATCAAAGATTATTATAATGAAAACTATAAAACACTGATGAAAGAAATAGAAGAGCACACTCCAAAGTGCAAAGATATTTTATGTTCACTGATTAGCAGAATCAATAACGTTAAAATGTCCATACTACCCAAAGCAATTTACAGATTCAGTGCAATCTTTATCAAAATACCAATGACTTTTTTCAGAAAAATAGAAAAAAGCAATCCTAAAATTTATATGGAACCACAAAGTATCCAAAATAACCAAAGTTATCCTAAGCAGAAAGAACAAAACTGAAGGAATCATATTACCTGACTTCAAATTATGCTACACAGCTATAGTAACCAAAACAGCAAGGTACCAACATAAAAACAGACATCTAGGCCAATAGAACAGAACAGAGAGCATAGAAACAAATTCATACACCTACAGTGAACTCATTTTCAACAAGAGTGTCAAAAAATACACCAGGGAAAAGACAGTCCCTTCAATGAATGATGCTGGGAAAAGTCAATATTCATATGTAGAAGAATAAAACTAGACCTTATATCTCATTTTATATATATATATATATGTATATATATATATATATAAATCAAATACAAATTATTAAATACTTGAATGTAAAACCTCAATCTATAAAACTAGTATAATAAAACATTGTGGAAACTCTCCAGAACATCAGTCTTGGAAAAGATATTTTGAGTAATATCCCACAAACACAGGCACTACAAGCAAAAATTTAAAAAACAAAAATAGAACACATCAAGTTAAAAATCTGCACAGCAAAGAAAACAAATAAAGTGTAGAAACAACTCACAGTATGAGAGAAAATATCTTCAAACTACACATCTGACAAGGGTTTAATAATCAGAATATGTGAAAGTTTAAACAACTGTATAGGAAAAATTATAATTATGCAATTAAAAATGGGCAAAATATTTGAATAGACATTTGCTAAAGAAGATATACAAATGGCAAACAGTCATATGAAAAGTTGCTCAACATAATTGATCATTAGAGAAATGCAAATCAAAACTACAATGAGATATCATCTCATCCCAGATAAAATGGCTTATATCCGAAAGACAGGAAATAACAAATGCTGTTGTGGAGAAAATGGAAGCTTCATATACTGTTGGTTGGAATGTAAGTTAGTACAACCACTATAAAGAAGAGTTTAGAGGTTCCTCAAAAAGCTAAAAATAGAGACATTATATAATCCAGCAACCCAACTGCTGGGTATATAACTGAAAGAAAATCAATATATATAAGAGGTATCTGCACTCTTATTTTTGTTTCACCTCTGTTTACAATAATTAAGTTTTGAAAGCAACCTAAATGTTCAACAGGTAAATGGATAAAGTACATGTGGAGAAAAGAAAACGGTGGTTCAGCAGTAGGACTAACTTGCAGCTCCCGCTTGGATGAAAAGACTAGCATGTGGAAACTCACATCGCAAACTTTTGCTTCAGGAACTACTGCAGAAACATACCAGAAAAGCCAATAGAATCCACAGACTTTCTGAAGGAGGTGGATTGCCACTGCAGGGTACGTGCGGCCACCGAGGAACTGTGAGTCTGCTTGCTTTCTGAGCTGGGACGCTTGTAACCTGAAGCAAGGTCTCACTCAGCCCTGCTCACTGGCTGCATGGAAATAAATTTGGTGCTGTTGGGGGAGGCAGGGTGTGAGATTGGCTTTTGGGGCTGTGGGCTGTGTGGTAGCTGGGTTTCTCCCACTTCCTTGGTGACCTGTGCGACCCAGCAGAGGCAGTCATCATATTCCTGGGAACGTAACTCAATTGGTCTGAGAACCACAACCACACCCCCACCAGCAGCCACAGAAAGCCCCGCCAAAGAATCTGAGCTCAGACACACCTAACTTTGCTCCCACCTGATGGTCTTTACTCAACCTGAGAGCCAAAGAGAAAGGGACATAATCTCCTGGGATAGCTACAGCTCTACCCACTGCCTGACCCTAGGGCAAACTTGTATCTTCCCTATAGTACCGCAGCTAATGTGCTCTTGAAAGCACCACCTCCTAGCTGTAGGCCAGCAACACAAAACCCTTGCAATTAACAAAAATACAACCAAGGACCATCACAAAGTCCACTTCCCTCTTCTACTACCTTTGCTGATATAGTTGCTGGTATCCATGGCTGAGAGACCTGAAGATGAATCACATCACAGGACTCTTTACAGACACTCCCTAGTATCACACTGGAGCCTGGTAGCTCGATGAGTGCCTAGATCCAGAAGAGAAATAACCATCACTGAAGTTCAGCTCTCAGGAAGCCCCATCCCCAGGGAAAAGGGAAGAATGCCACATCAAGTAAACAGCCCATGAGAAAAAGAAATCTGAACAACAACACTTAAGTGCCAGATTGTCCTTCTGACATAGTCTATTCAAATAAAAAGAAACCAGAAATGCAATTCTGTTACTATGACAAAACAAGGTCTTTAACACCCCTAAAATATTACACTAGCTCACTAAGATAAGATCCAAACCAAAAAGAAATACCAGAATTGCCAGGAAACAAATTGAGAAGGTGAATTTTTAAGCTAATCAAGGAGGCACCAGATAACAGTGAAGTCCAAATTAAAGAAACAAGCAAAGAAAAAAAAATACAGGATGCAAATGGAAAAATCTCAAGTAAAATTGATAGCATAAATAAAAAATAATCACAACTTCTGAAATGAATGAAACATGTAGAGAAATGTAAAATACACTGGACAGTCTCAACAATAGAATCCAACAACTAAAAGAAAGAACTTCAGAGCTCAAAGACAACACATTCAAATTAACCCAATCTGACAAAGGGTTGGGAGAAAAGAATTACAAAATTGAACAAAGCCTCCAAGAAGTTTGGGATTATGTTAAACAGCCAAACATAAGAATATTTCACGTTCCTGAGAAAGAAAAGAAATCTAAGAGTTTGAAAGATACATTTGAGGGAATAATCAAGGAAAATTTCCCCAGCCTTGCTAGAGATCTAGGCATCCAAATACAAGAAGTTCAAAGAACACTCGGGAAATTCCGTGCAAAAAGATCATCACCTTGGCACATTGTTATCAGATTATCTAATGTCAAGACAAGGGAAAGAGTCTTAAGAGATGTGAAGCAAAAGTATCAGGTAACTTACAAAGGAAACCTATTAGATTGACAGCAGATTTCTCAGCAGAAACTCTACAAGCTAGAAGGGATTAGATTCCTAGATTTAGCCTTCTTTAAAAAAATTATCAGCCGTAAGTTTTATATCCAATGAAATTAAACTTCATAAATAAAAAAAGTTATATTTTGTGAAAAAAGAAATGATGAGATAATTCGCCTCTACAAAGCCAGCATGACAAGAACTGTTAAAATGAACTCGAAGTCTGGAAAAGCATCCTGAAAATACACCAAAATAGAATCTCCTTAAAGCATAAATCTCACAGGACCTAGATAACAATAACACAATTTAAAAAAAAAAAAAAAACAAGGTATTCAGGCAACAAATAGCACAATGAATACAATAGTACTTCGTATCTTAATACTAACACTGAATGTAAATGGCCTAAATGTTCTACTTAAAAGATACAGAATAGCAGAGTAGAAAAGAATTCACCAACCAAATATCTGCAGTTTTCAAGAGACTCACCTGACACATAAAGACTCACATAAACTTAAGGTAAAGGTACAGAAAAAGATGCTATATGCAAATAAACACCAAAAGCAAACAGGAGTAGCTCTTCTTCCATCAGACAAAACAAACTTTAAAGCTACAGCAGTTAAAAAAAGAAAAGAGAGACATTATATAATGATAAAAGGTCTTGTTTAAAACGAAAGTATCATGATCCTAAATACTGATGCACCTAGTACTGGAGCTTCCAAATTTGTAAAACCGTTACTAATAGACCTAAAAAATGAGATAGCAACACAATAGTGGAGGATGTCAATACTCCACTGACAACACTAGACAGGTCATCAAGACAGAAAGTCAATGAAGAAACAATGAATTTAATGTACGCCCTATAACAAATGGACTGAATAGATATTTACAGAACATTCTACCCAGCAAATACAGAATAAACATTCTATTCCTCAGTACACAGAACATTCTCCAAGATAGACCATATGATAGGCCACAAAATTAGTCTCAACAAATCTAAGAAAGTTAAAATTATACCAAGTACTCTTTTAGAGCACAGTAGAATAAAATTGGAAATCTACTCTAAAAAGAGCCCTTGAAACCATGCAAATACATGGAAATTAAATAACCAGCTACAGAATGATAATTGGGTCAACAATGAAATCTTGCTAGAAATTTAAAAATTATTTAAACTGAATGATGATGGTAACATAACCTATCTAACCCTCTTGGATACAGCAAAAGCTGATGCTAAGAGGAAAGTTCATAGCATTAAATGCCTACATCAAAAAGTCTGAAAGAACACAAATAAACAATCTAAGGTCACACCTCAAGGAACTAAAGAAACAAGGAGAAACCAAATCCAAACCCAGCAGAAGAAAGGAAATAACCAAGATCAAACCAGAACTAATTGAAATGAAACAAAATAAAACAAAAATACAAAAGATAAATGAAACAAAAAGCTGTTTCTTTGAAAAGCTAAATAAAATTGATAAACCACTAGTAAGATTAACCAAGAAAATAAGAAAAAATATCTAAATATGCTGAATTAGAAATAAAATAGAAGATATTACAACTGATATCACAGAAATACAAATTATCATTCAAGGCTACTATAAACACCTTTACACACACACACTAGAATATGTAAAGAAGAATAATACATTCCTGAAAATAAATAACTCTCCCAGATTAAACCAGGAAGATATAGAAACTCTGAACAGATCAAGAACAAGCAGCAAGATTAAAATGGTAATTAATGTTACCAACAACAACAACAAAAAAGCCCAGGATCAGATGAATTCACAACTGAATTCTATCAGACATTCAAGGAAGAATTGATGTCAATCCTATTGACATTATTTTAAAAAATAGAGAAAGAGAAAATCCTCTCTAAATCATTCTATAAAGCCAACATCACCCTACTACCCAAACCAGGAAAGGATATAACAAAAAAAGGCAACTACAGACCAATATCCCTGATGATCATAGATGCAAAAATCCTCAACAAAATACTAATGTGCTGAATACAACAGCATATAAAAAGGATAATTCACCATGATCAAGTGGGTTTCATACAAGTTATGCAGCGATGGTTTAACAAATGCAAGTCAATAAATGTAATACACTACATAAACAGAATTAACAACAATAACCACATGATCACCTCAATAGATGCAGAAAAAACAGTTGACAAAACCCAGAATCCCTTTAAGATTAAAACCCTCAGCAAAATTGGCATAGAAGGCACATACCTTAAGGTAATACAAGCCATCTATGACAAACCCACAGTCAACATTATACTGAATAGGGAAAATTTGGAAGCATTCCTCCTGAGAAATGGAACATGACAAGGATGCCCACTTTCTCCACTTATATTCAACATAGTACTGGAATTCCTAGCCAGAGCAATCAGGCAAGAGAAAGAAATAAAGGCATCCAAATTGGTAAAGAGGAAGTCAAACTGTTGCTGTTTGCTGATAACAATCGTATACCTAGAAAACCCTAAAGACTTATCCACAAAGCTCCTAGAACTGGTAAATGAATTCAGGAATGTCTCAGGATAAAAATTTAATGTACACAAATCAGTAGCTCTTCTATACACCAACAGTGACCAAAGCTGAGTATCATATCAAGAACTCAACCCCTTTTACAATAGCTGCAAAAGAATAAAATACTTACACGTATACCTAACCAAGGAGGTAAAAGACCTCTATAAAGAAAACTAAAAAACACTGCTGAAAGAAATCATAGATGATACAAAAAATTGGAAACACATCCTATACTCATGGATGGGTAGAATCAACATTTTGAAAATGACCACACTGCCAAAAGCAATCTACAAATTCTATGCAATTCTCATCAAAATACTACCATTATTCTTCACAGAACTATGAAAAAAAAATCCTAAAACTCATAGGAAACCAAAAAAGACCGTTCACGGCCAAAGCAAGACTAAGCAAAAAGGAACAAATCTGGAGGCGTCACATTATCTGACTTCAAACTATACTACAAGGCCCTAGTCACCAAAACAGCATGGGGCTGGTATAAAAATAGGCATATATACAAATGAAACAGAATTGATGATTCAGAAATAAACCAAAATACTTACAGCCAACCGACCTTCAACAAAACAAACAAAAACATAATTGGGGAAATGACACCCTATTAAACAAATGGTGCTGAGATAATTGACAAGCCACATATAGAAGAATGAAACTGGATCCTCATCCCTCACCTTATACAAAAGTCAACTCGAGATGGATCAAAGACTCAAATCTAAGACCCGAGACCATAAAGATTCTAGAATATAACATCAGAAAATCCCTTCTAGATGTTGGATTTGGCAAACACTTTTTGACCAAGAACCCGAAAGTAATACAATAAAAACAAAGATAAATAGATGGGACTTAATTTAACAAAAAAAGCTTCTGTACAACAAGAACAACAAAAAGTAATAATAATAATCATCATGATCATCAGCAGAGCAAACAGACAACCCACAGAGTGGGAGAAAATCTTCACAATCTACCATTTTGACAAAGGACTAATATCCAGAGTCTACAAGGAACCCAAACAAAACAGCAAGAAAAAAAAAAAAAACAATAATACCATCAAAAAGTGAGCAAAGGACATGAATAGAAAATTCTCAAAATAAGATAAATAAATGGCCCAAAAACATATGAAAAAGTGCTCAACATTACTAATTATGAGGGAAATGCAAATCAAACCTACAACGCGACACCATCTCACCCCTGCAAAATGGCAATAATCAAAAAATCAAAAAATAATAGATGTTGGCATAGATATGGTGAAAAAGGAATACTTTTACAATGTTTGTGGGAATGTAAGCTAGTACAACCATCATGGAAAACTGTGGAGATTCCTTAAATAAATAAAACTAGAACTACCATTTGATCCAGCAATCCCACTCTTGTGTATCTACCCATAATAAAAGTCATTGTACAAAAAAGATACTTGCACACACATGTTATAGCAGCACAATGGGGAACCAGCCCAAATGCCCATCAATCAATGAGTGGATAAAGAAAATATCTCTCTCACACACACACACACACACACACACACACACACACACACACACACACAAAATGGAATACCACTGAGCCATAAAAAGGAACAAAAAATGGCATTCACAGCAACCTGGATGGAATTGGAGACCAGCATTCTAAGTGAAATAATTCAGTGGTGGAAAACCAAACGGTGTATGTTCTCACTCATTAGTGAGAGCTAAGCTATGTGGATGCAAATGCATAAGAATGATACAATAGACTTTGGGGACTCAGGGGAAAGGGTGGGAGGGTGTGAGGAATAAAAGACTACACATTGGGTACAGCTTGAGTGACAGGTGTACGAAAATCTCAGAAATCACCACTAAAGTGTGTATTCATGTAAAAAATGAACACTTAAATAAAACTATTACATCATTCTTTAAAAAACAGAAAAAAAGGCAGGGGACACATATACACCCTATTCAGTCATAAAAAGTGAGATTCTGTCATTTGCAACAACATGGTTGAAACCGTAAGTTACTATGTGAGGTAAAATAAGCCAGGTACAGAAAGACAAACATAGCCTGTTCTCAATTATTTGTGGGATCTAAAAATCAGCACAGTTGAACCCATGGAGATCAGGGAGTAGAAGGGTGGCTACCAGATACCATGAACGGTATTGGGGAACTAGTGGGTATGTTGGTTGATTAATGGATACACAAAATAGTTAGAATGAATAAATAAGGCCTGCTGTTTGATAGAACAATAGATCAAGTATAGTCAGAAATAATTTAATTGTACATTTAAAAATAACTAAAGGAGTATAATTGGATTGCTTGTTACACAAAAAATAAGTGCTTGATTGGATGGCCTTCCCATCTTCCATAATGTAATTATTATGCATTGCATGCCTGTATCAAAATGTGTCATACACCCAAAATACATAGACCTACTATCAACCTATAAAAATAAAAATAAAACAATATATACTTGCCAAAAGTTGACTTCAGTTCATGATTTTTAAAACTCTGAAATAAGTAGGTATAAAAATAACTCAACATAATAAATAGCATATATAAAAATCCCATAACTGACATCATACTTAAAGAAATGATGAGTTGATGGGTGCAGCAAACCAACATGGCACATGTATATGTATGTAACAAACCTCACATTGTGCACATGTACCCTAGAACTTAAAGTAAAATTTAAAAAAAAAAAATCTGAAAGCTTTTCTGCTAAAATCAGGAACAAGGCCCAGTATGCTCACTTTTGCCACTTCTATTGAACATAGTGCTGGAAATCTTAGCCAAAGAAATTAGTGAGGAAAAAAATAAAAAGAATCTAAATTGAAAATGAAAAATTGAAGTTATCTCTGTTCGCAGACGACATAACCTGAGATGTATGAAACCCTAATGACTCCACCAAAACACTTTCAGAATTAATAAATGCATTCAGTAAAGTTGCAGGGTATAAAATTAGCATTCAAATTCTGTTGAACTTATTTTACCTGCTTTATAATTTCAGCTTTCATGTTAGATTCTGGGGATGCATATGCAGGTGTGTTATGTGTGTACGCAGTGTGATGCTAATGTTTGGATACAAATAATCCTGTCACACAGAGAGTGAACATAGTACCTAGCAGCTAGTTTTTAAATGCTTACCCTTCCCTCCCTCCTTCTTCTAGTAGTCCCCAGTGTTTGTTGTTGTCACCTTTTTATCCATGGGTACCCAAAATTTAGCTCTTACTCACAAGTGAGAACATGTAGTATTTGCTTTTTTGTTCTGAGGTTAATTTGCTTAGAATAATGGTCTCCTGCATCCATGTTGTGGCAAAAGATATGATGTAATTCCTCTTTATGGCTGTGTAGTATTCCATGGTGTATATATATCACATTTCAAAAAAAATCCAGTCCACCACTGATGAACACCTACATTGATCCCTTATCTTTTCTATTGTGAATAATGCTGTGATAAACATGACTGCATGGCTTTTTTTTTTAGTAACGTAATTTTTTTTCTGGATATATACCCAATAATGAGATTGCTGAGTAAAATGGTAGTTTTGTTTTAAGTTCTTTGATAAATCCCCAAACTTCTTTCCACAGTGACTGAACTAATTTACATTCCCACTAATAGTATAAAAGCATTCCTTTTCTTTACAGCCTCACCAGCATCTGTTATTTTTCGGCTGTTTAATAATAACGATTCTTGGCCAGGCATGGTGAGTCATGCCTGTAATCCCAGCACTTTGGGAGGCTGAGGATGATGGGCCACTTGAGGGCAAGAGCTTGAGATAAGCTTGGCCAACATAGCGAAACTCTGTCTCTACTAAAACTACAAAAAATCAGTTGTGTGTGGTGGCATGCACCTGTAATCCCAGCCACTCAGGAGGCTGAGGCACATTAATTGATTGAACCTGGGAGGCAGATGTTGCAGTGAGCCAAGATAGAGCCAATGCACTCCAGCCTGGGTGACAGAGTGAGACTTTGTCTCAAATACTAAAATAATAAGTAACAATAATAATAGCGATTCTGACAGATGACATGAGATGGTGTCTCATTGTGGTTTTAATTTGCATTTTCCTAATGATTAGTGATGTAGAACATTTTTTCATATGATTGTTGGATGCTTGTAGGACTTGTTTTGAGTAGTGTCCATGTCTTTTGACCATTTTTATTGGGATTAATTGGTTCTCATTGTTTAATTGTTTAAAGTCTTTCTAGATTCTGGATAATAGACCTTTGTTGGATACATAAATTGTGAATAGTTTCTGGTACTCTGTAGATAGCCTGTTTACTCTGTTGAGAGTTTCTTTTGATGGTCAAATGTTTTTTAGTTTAATTAGGTCCCACTTTTCAATTTTTGTTTCATTGCAATTGCTTTTGCGGACTTAGCTAAGTACTATTTGCTAAGCCCAATGTCAAGAATGGTATTTTCCAAGTTGTGTTCTAAGATGTTTGCAGTTTGGGGTCTTATCTTGAAATATTTAATACATTTTCAGTTAGTTTTGTGTATACTGAAAGGTAAGGGTCCAGTTTCGTTCTTCTGCCGATAGCATGGCTGTCATCTCAGCACTGTTTATTGAATAGGAAGTCCTTTACCCATTGTTTGTTTTTGTCAGCCTTGTTGGTTAGATGGTTGGAAGTGTACCACTTTATTTCTATGTTTTCTATTCTCTTCCATTGGTCTATGTGTCTGTTTCTGTGCAAGTACCATTTTGTTTTGATTACCATAGCCTTATAGTATAGTTTTAAGTTGGGTAGTGTAATGTCTCAAGGTTTGTTCTTTTTGCTTAGAATTGTTTTGGTTATCCAGGCTCTTTTTTGGTTCCATATAAATTTTAGAATAAATTTTTCTAAATCTTTGAAGAACAACATTGGTATTTTGGTAAGTATAGCATTAGATATGTAGATTGGTTTAGGCAGTATGGCCTTTCAAGAATATTGACTCTTTTAATCCATTAGCATATTTTTTTTCATTTAGTTGTGTTGTTTCTGATTTCTTTCAGCAGTGTTTTGTAATTCTTTTTGTAGAAATCTTTTACTTTCTTGGTTAGCTATATTTATAGTTATTTCACTTTTTATAGCTATTATAAATAAAATTGTTTTGTGGATTTTACAGTCAAACTGGATAATATTGGTGCATAGAAATGCTACTAATTTTTGAATATTAATTTTGTTTTGTGAAACCCTACTATAATTGTTTACCAGTTCTAGTAGCCCTTTGGCAGTCTTTGGGGTGTTCTAGGGATAGAATTATCTCACCAAAGAAGAGAGAGAGTTTGACGTTTTTTGTTTCTGTTTTTTCCTATTCGAGTGCCTTTTATTTTTTGTTCTTGCCTGATTGCTCTGGCTGGGGCTGCCAGTACTATGTTAAATAGGAGTGGTGATAGTGGGCTTGTTCCAGTCTTGATACAGATCTGAAAGGGAATGACTCTAGTTTTTGTCCTTTCAGAAGGATGTTGGCTGTTGGTTTGTCATAAATGACTCTTATTTTTTTGAGGTATGTTCCTTCAATGCCTAGTTTGTTGAAGGTTTTTATCATGAAGAGATGTTAGGTTTTATCAAAGGATTTTTGAGATGATCACGTGGTTTTTGTTTTTAATTTTGTTTCTGCGATAAATCACATTTAATGACTTGCATATCTTGAACCAGCATTGCATCCTGGGAATAAAGACTATTTAATTACAGTGAATTAACATTTTTATGTGCCACTGGTTTCACATTGCAATTATTTGTTGAGGATTTTTGCATATATATTAATCAAGAATGTTGGCTTGTAGTTTTCTTTTTCATGTGTGTTTGTCAGACTTTCATATTAGGATGATACTGGTTTTGTAGAATGAGTTAAGGAAATGTCCCTCTGCCTAAATTTTTAAAAATAGTTTAAGTAGAATTGGTATCAACTCTCCTTTGTACATCTGGTAGAATTTAACTATGAATCCATGTGGTCCACAGCTTTTTTGGTTGGTATTTTATGCCAGATTCAATTTTGGAATGTGTTGTCAGTCTGTTCAGGGTTTCAATTTCTTCCTGATCTAATATTAGGAGGCTGTGTGCTTCCAGACATATATTCATTTTATCTAAATTTTCTAGTTCCTGTGCATAGAGATGTTCATCATAGTTTCTGAAGACCTAATTTCTGTGGGATCAGTTATAATGTCATCTTTGTCATCTGATTGAGCTTATTTGGATCTTCTCTGTTTGGTTTCATTGATCATTTTTATAAATTTTTATGTCTCATTTTCATTCCATTCTGCTCTGATTTTAGTTGTTTATTTTATTCTACTAGCTTTGGGGTTAGTTTGTTCATTTTTTTCTAGTTCCTCTAGGTGCAACATTAAACTGTCAACTTGTGACTTTTCTAACTTCTTTATGTAGGCATTTGGTGCTACAAACTTTCATCTTAACACTGCTTTTGTTGCATCCACGAGATTTTTTGTTGTATCTCTGTTTTAATTTATTTCAAAGAATTTGTTGACTTCTGCCTTAATTTTCTTGTTTACCCCCAAAGTCATTCGGGAACAAGTATTTCAGTTTCCAATTAACTTTGTGGTTTTTGAGAGATCTTGTTGGTATTGATTTATATTTTTATTCCATTGTGGTCTGAGATTATGCTAGGTATGACTTTTTAAAAAATTTATTGAGATTTGCTTTATGCTTGAGCATGGGATCAGTCTTGGAGTAAGTTCCATGAGCAGATGAGAAGAATGTATATTCTGTGGATGATGGGTGAAATATATATATTAGTTCTCATTTGTCAAGTGTTTAATTTAAGTACAGACTGTCTTTGTTAGTTTTCTGCCTTGATAATCAACCTAATATTCTCAGTGTGGTGTTGATGTACCCTACTATTATTCTGTGGCTGTCTAAGTCTTTTTCTAGTTCTAGACATACATGTTTTATTAAACTGGGTGCTCTAATGTTGGGTGTATGTATACTTATAATAGTTAAGTCTTGTTGAATTGAGCCATTTATCACTACATAATGCCCTTTTTTGTCCTTTTATTTTAACTGTTTTTGTTTAAAATCTGTTTTATTTGATATAAAAAGAGTGATCCCTGCTTTTTATTTTTAAAGCTTTTTCTCCATCCCTTTACTTTGCACCCATGGGTGTAGTTACATGTCAGATGGGCCTCTTGAAGACAGCAATAATTGAGTCATAGTTTTATTCAATTTGCTACTCTGTGTTTTTTTTAAGCGGGGCATTTAGGCCATTTACATTCAAAATCAATATTGATATATGAGATTTTGATCCTGTTGTGATGTTAGCTAGTTGCTTTGTAGTCTTGATACTGTAGTTGCTTTATAGAATCTCTGGGGTATGTATTTAACTGTGTTTTTGTTATAGCAAGTATTGTTCTTCTTTTTCCATCTTTAGAACTCCCTTAAGAATATTTTAGAAGGCTGGTTTAGTGGAAACAAATTCCCTTAGTTATTGCATGTATGCAAATGTTTTTACTTCTTCTCTTATGAAGCTTAGTTTGTAGGAATACAAAATTCTTTGTTGGAATACGTTTTCTTCAAAAATGTTGAAAACAGGCCTTCAATCTCTTCTGTCTTGTAAACTTTCTGCTGGTAATTCCATTGTTAGCTTGATGGGGTTCCTCTTGTAAATGATTTGACCCTTTTCTCTAAATTTCTTTAAGATTTTATTTTTTATGTTGACCTTGGAATATCTGATGACTACATGTCTTGGAGCAGTCATCTTGTATACTATGTCTCAGAGGTTTTCTGAATTTCTTGAATTTGAATGTCAACTTCTGTAGAAAAATTGGAGAAATTTTCATGGGCCATATCCACAAACATGGTTTCCAAGTTGTTTACTCTCTCACTTTTTCTCTTAGATATGTTAGTGTGTCAATATGTTGCTGATAGAAGGTGTCCAGGTTCTTGGATGAAATGCAAAAACGAAGTGAGGAAAGCAAAAGCAGGGATTTATTGAGAACAAAAATACACTCCACAGTGTGGGAGCAGGCCCAAGCATAGAGGCTCAAGAGCTCCACTTACAGAATTTTCTGGGGTTTCAATACCCTAGAGGTTTCCCATTGGTTACTTGGGAAATGAAGAGAATGAAGTGAAGTCACAGAGTCATTTACTCAGAATGCACCCTATTGTAAATGGAGAGGATGTTACTTAGGGTGTTTGATCTATGTAAATGGAGAGGATAAATACGAAGTTAGAAAGTGTAAAAGGAGAGAATGTTACCTGGAGCATGTGGTCTATGTAAATGGTGACTATGAATGTGCAGTTACAAAGAGTAAATGGCATGAATGGAGAAGATGAAGTGAAGTTATCAAGCCATTCACATTCCTGTCATTGCTAAAGTGATTTAATTTGCTTTAGTTATAGGAAGTCAGCATGGATTGGCCCCATGTTCCCTTCCTCCAGGCACTATTCTGCTGCCTCAATAGGTTTGGTTTGTTTATACAATCCCACATTTTTTGAAGGCTCTACTCATTTTTCTATTCTTTTTTCTTCACTTTGGTCTGACTGGGTTGATTCAAAGAAAGAGTATTCAAGCTCTGACATTACTTCCTCTACTTGCTCTAGTCTAATTTTAAGTCTTCCAACTATACTTTGAAATTTCTGTAGTAAATTAAGTTTCACAAGTTGAGTTTAGTTATTTTTTTAAATGTCTATGTCACTTTTCAACTCTGGGATCATTTTACTTACCTCTTTGGATTAGGTTTCAACTTTCTCTAAATCTCATTTAGCTTCCTTGACATCTAGAGTCTGAATTCTATGCCTGTCACTTCAGACATTTCAACATGGTTAGAATCCATTGCTGGGGGAGCTAAAGCAATCCTCTAGTAAAAAACATTAAGGGAGGAGACCACCCCTCATATCTTCTTATGCCCAAATTCTGCCTCCAAAGAAAGAAGAAGTGAAAACTAAAAGGCAGAAATGAAATCCACAAGCAGACAGCCCAGTGCCATACCCTGGGCCTGGTAGTTAAAGATCGACCCCTGACCTAACTGGTTCTGTTATCTATAGATTACAGACATTGTATAGAAATGCACTGTGAAAATCCCTATCTTGTTTTGTTCCGATCTAATTACCGGTGCATGCAGCCCCCAGTCACATACTCCCTGTTTGCTCAATCAATCATGACTCTCTCACAAGCACCCTCTTAGAGTTGTGAGCCCTTAAAAGGGACAGGGATTGCCCACTCAGGGAGCTCGGCTCTTGAGACAGAAGTCTTGCCAATGCCCCCGGCCGAATAAACCCCTTCCTTCTTTGTCTGAGGAGTTTTTTCTGCCACTCCTCCTGCTACATTTCTTGGTTTCCTGACCGGGAAGCAAGGTGGACAGTGGATGGTCAAGGCAGCTCCTTAGGCGGCTTAAGCCTGCCCTGTGGAACATCCCTGCAGGGGACCCTGAACAGCCCAAGCAACATGGATCCTGAAAGTGCTCCCGGGTAGGCATTTGCCCTAGTGGGACGCCTTGCCAGAAGAGTGTGTGGTAGGCCCCCATGGAGGATCAACGCAGTGGCTGAACACTGGGAAGGAACAGGCACTTGGAGTCTGGACATATAAAACTTGGTAAGACTAGTCTTTGAACTTGCCTACTCCATTTGAGTGGAAGTGTGGCTTGATCACCCATGGCACGCCTTTATCGGCACTTTGGTTTTGGTTTTGGTTTTGATTTGGTTTGAATTGCATGACAGGACCGGTCTTGGGAACTTGCCCACTCCATTTGAGTAGAAGTATGGCCTGATTGTCCACAGTGTGCCTGTACTGGCACTTTGGTTTTTTGCTTTTGACTTGACTTGGATTACTTGATGCTTTGGTTTTGATCTGGCTTGGATTTCTGGATACTCTGATTTTGGTTTTGATTTTGGTTTGGTGTAAACTACAAAAGTGTGTGTGTGTCCTTTTTACCCGTTCTTTGTTTTGTGGTACACGTGTGGTGTGAGCGTGGTGTTTTGTCTAGAGGAAACATGGGTGAGGCACAAAGTAAGCCCACCCCACTAGGAAATATGTTGAAAATTTTCAAAAAAAGGATTTAACGGAGACTATGGAGTACTATGACACCAGGAAGAGTTAAAACTTTGTGTAAGATAGACTGGCCAGCATTAGAGGTAGGTTGGCCATTAGAAGAAGCCTTGACAGGTCCCTTCTTTCAAAGGCATGGCACAAGGTAACCTGTAAGCCAGGAATCCAGACCAACTTGTTTTAGATCCCCTGCCCCCAACACACAGTGGTTGAGAGAACAGCAGAATAAGCAGCTGGCAGAGGCAAGGAAAGACCAGCAGAGAGAGAGAAAGGAAAGAGACAGAGAGGAAAAGAGGCAAAGAGAGAGAGAGGAAGAGATGGAGAGGAAGAGACAGACAAAGAAGGAGTCAAGGAGAGAGAGAGAGAGAGACAGAGGCAGAGAGAGAAAGGAAGAGACAGAGGCAAAAGGATAGTCAAAAAGAGAGAGACAAAGTCAAAGAGAGAAAGAAAGAAAGAGAGATATACAAGTAGTTTTAAAAAAAGTATACCCTGTTCCTTTAAAAGCCATCATACCAATTCTAATTTGGACAAAACAAGGTCTTATTAATAGCAAAGGATAATTAAAATCCCAAACTTACAAGGTTTTCAACAAAAGTAAAGTTTGCTAAAAGTTAACAGTGTAACATGTATTATAGTAATTCTATTCTTGTAGCCTTAGACAATCTAGTTCACAGACATAAAAAAAGGTTCGCTTTGGAAAAGAATGGTTATCATCTTCCGAAAAAAAAAAAGGGAAAAAATGGGGGAAAAAAAGGGGGAGGTGGAATTTATATAAAAAAGTGGTATATGGTAAATTCTTGTCCTGAAATAAATTAACTGGTTGTTTAAAGAAAGAAATGTTTGTAATAAGTCAGAAAGTTAAGGCATGTCAAAAAAATTGCCTGTAAAAGTCGTGAAAGGGAAAAAAAGGTTATAAAAAATGTGTGTTAAAAAAAGAATTTATGCAAAAAATGTTGTATAATTTAAAAGTAACTAGGCCTCCTGAATGTAAAACTATTAAAAGAAAAAAACAGTTTATGTGCAAAGTGTATAAGAATAGCAAAATATTCCTTTGGTAGAAGGATTATAAGGAGGCATAATAATGTACATTTTTACCTACATTAAAAAGTTAAAAATTACTGTTTTGAAGTTTTAAGCAAGGTTTAAAATGTTAATTGCAAAGAACACTCTGTGTGTAAACATATTAGCTAAAGTTAAAGAAGTATCATCCAGTTTTTCTGTGAACTGGAAATTAAAGTAGAAGCATAACAGGTTTTTCTTAAAGCACCAACCTGCTCTTTAGCAAAAATTATAAAAGGTTAAAAAGAGTCTATAAAATCTTACCTTATGGTCAAACATTAAAAATTAAATAAATATGTCTACAAGTTTTTATTAAAATTAGATTTAACATTAATAACACACTAATATAAAGATAAAATTTAGCTTATCTGGTATAAAAATCATATGAGAAGCATTGTTAAATGTAAAATGGTATTTGGCTTTCTTTGGTTTAAAAACTAATAAAAATAGGTGCTAAAGGAAATTTCTAAGTAAAAAGGCACTAAGGACTATAAAGTCCACTGCCAAGGTCCCCACATTTAAAACGAAAGGTCAATTTCTTAAAAATATATATACTTGGTTTATCTTCGACTTTCCTCTCTCGCAAAAAAAAAAAAAAAAAAAAGAAAAAAAGACAACTGAAAGTCTTTTAGCACATGTACCACCCCTAGAATTTCCGGTAAACCAGCACTAGCCTGAATATCACGTTCTCATCGAAAAGTGGAAAGAGAACCATAGCTATAAGAAATTGAAAAAATGATAAATGGCCCCCTGAGAGAATCATACAATATCATAGGCCTGCTACTTAGCACAAGACCCCCATTTACATGATCAATCGAATCATACGGTTACAAACTGTCTTAAAAATAATCACTAATAAAACCAGCAGAGCCTTGACTATTCTGGCCCAGCAAGAAACTCAGATGAGAAATGCTATCTATCAAAATAGATTAGTTCTCAACTACTTGCTAGCAGCTGAAGGAGAGATCTGTAGGAAATTTAACCTTACTAATTGCTGCCTACACATAGATAATCAAGGGCAAGTAGTTGAAGACATGGTTAGAGATATGACAAAACTGGCACATGTGCCTATGCAAGTGTGGCATAGATTTCATTCCAGGGCCATGTTTAGAAAATGGCTCCCAGCACTAGGAGGATTTAAAACTCTTATTATAAGAGTTATAATAGTAATAGGAACTTACTTACTGCTCCCTTGTTTGCTACCTGTACTTCTTCAAATGATAAAAAGATTCATTGCTACCTTAGTTCACCATAATGCACAAGTGTGCTATATGAATCACTATTGATTTGTCTTGCAAGAAGACATGGGTAGTGAAAATGAAAGTGAGAACTTCCACTAATAAAATGAGTGAGAGTCTCAAAAGGGGGGAATAAGGGAGGAGACCACCCCTCATATCGTCTTATGCCCAATTTCTGCCTCCAAAGAAAGAGGAAGTAAAAACTATAAGGCAGAAATGAAATCCACAGGCAGACAGCCCAGCGCCATACCCTGGGCCTGGTAGTTAAAGATCGACCCCTGACCTAACTGGTTCTGTTATCTATAGATTACAGACATTGTATAGAAATGCACTGTGAAAATCCCTATCTTGTTTTGTTCCGATCTAATTACCGGTGCATGCAGCCCCCAGTCACGTACTCCCTGTTTGCTCAATCAATCATGACCCTCTCACAAGCACCCTCTTAGAGTTGTGAGCCCTTAAAAGGGACAGGGATTGCCCACTCAGGGAGCTCGGCTCTTGAGACAGAAGTCTTGCCGATGCCCCTGGCTGAATAAACCCCTTCCTGCTTTAACTTGGTGTCTGAGGAGTTTTGTCTGCTGCTTGTCCTGCTACAACAACACTATGACCTCTTAAATTGCTTGATATCTTGCACTGATTCCTTCTCATCTGAGGGGGTTAGTGTTCCTTTTTCTTTTTAAAATTGTTGTTTAAATGAAACTTTTGGTTTTTATATTCTTTTTTTCTTGAGGGTTTGACTGTGGTGTATGTTGGGTATAGTCAATTTGCTTTATTTCTGGGTTCTCTCAGAAGACCCAGGCATATGGGTTTCTTAGTTGTAGCTGGCTTTCTGAATTGGGTTTTACAGGCATTGACTGGGTGCTGAAGGAATTTGTTTTGCTTTGTGATGTAGTGCAGGCTACAATCCAGTAGGCGGTGCAGGAAGCATAGACAGGGAAGCCCAGGAGTTCGCCTGTTTTTATGGACAGTAGGAAGAAAGATGGTTTAATAGTGCCAATAACACAACTACCTGCTCACTGGTCAGGTAATTTCGCATAAGCTCTATGCCCACATGTCCAGTATAATCCAGTGGGGACTGACCAGTCCCGGTAGGACTCTGGGTGGGTCCTACCCATGGTTTGCAGCTTTGGGAATTATGACTGTTTTTGTGGTACCACTGTACAGTTTCTGTCTCAGACAACTAAGTCATCCTACGGGGTCAGTGAATTCTTTTCTTTCTCTAGCTATGCAATATTGTCCAATAATTGAGGCTTTTAGGACCCAGAAATTATCAGGGTGATTCTTTTGAGCTGGGAATTCATCAGGATGTGGGTCTGTAGGTACTAATTCTCGGGTTTCCTATGGCCATTGATCTCTTATTACAGTTCCTCCACATACATAACATGAAGTGTTATTGAGAGACTGTGCTACATGCTTGACTAATTGCAAAAACACATTTCTTGTTTTTCCTGGAATTTCTGGTACTGGCACACTGAGTTCTTCATAGAAAATTTGAAACACTGGCTCAGGAGAGCATTTGTAAGATTCTCCTTGAACCAAGATATTTACTCAAGGATCCAGTCTGACCATCAATTCCTAAGGTCACACGTTCCTCTTTTTTCCAGCAAGGATCAAGGGGATTGGTTTTTACTAGCTCTAAGGGGTTACATTGTTCCTTAGTACAGGAAGGGTCATTTTTTCCTTTCTGAAGCTGGACTGGATCCTTTTCATCATTTTTTTTTCTTTTATCCAAGTGGTCTAAATGACACAAGACCAGTATTTACATTGATTTCCACACAGTCCTAATTTATGACAGATGTACTTATTTTCTGCCATATAGCCTCTTTTCTAATTAAGAGAATTATTCCTAACTTATTTCTATTAATGACAGCACAGGCATAAAATTTTAAGGTGACTTGTTTGGGCACCCTTTTGTTTGTTTGTTTGTTTGTTTGTTTTAGCTAACACTTTACTCATATCGTTTATGAGCTCCCACCAGTCCTCAGTCCTTAATCTTATTTTAAGAACTGTGGTCATGGGAGGCTTAGATGGGTCATAACACACATCAGGTTGGTCATTTCTTGGGCTACATACTTTGTATAGAATAACATTATACAAACAAGTTCTTTTTAGAGTTCCAGTACACTTATAATAACCATAAAATAATAGGACCGTAGCAAGCTTTTGTCCTACCTCAGTGACTTGATGTATACACTGGGAACAGCCCAAGGCAACCCGTGTGGGTTGCACTCCCCCTTCACTTGCGGTGACTTGAGCTGAAGGTTAGGCCACTGGGAGACCTGCAACTCCCCAGTGATCCACTGGTTCTCTCAACCTGATAGGGTCACAGTGGGTTGTGGGGTATGTCTGAGTGGTCTGGTGATGCAGTGTATAAAGGGCAGAGAACTCAAAGGTAGGGTGGTGGTTCTGTAGGTTCCATCTGGTGTAGCATCTGCAGCCTGGGTATTTTTTTTTTCCCCAGCAGATGG
This sequence comes from Macaca mulatta, assembly GCF_049350105.2. NCBI lineage: Eukaryota > Metazoa > Chordata > Mammalia > Primates > Cercopithecidae > Macaca > Macaca mulatta. The sequence goes on along the minus strand of NC_133426.1, from coordinate 82,714,216 downwards.
CTGTGAGTTCCTCCAAGCTTGCAGTTTTCTGTCCAAGTCTCCCTTTGGAGCCTCCTCATGTGCAGGCTTGACCAGCTAGATTTGTCCCAGGCCTTCTGCACCCAGATCGCTGAGCTTTTCCAGGTGTTCTCTTTCACACGGCTCCCTCAGACAAAAGCTGCAGCTGGTCAACAGGTCAACCCAGGCCAGTCTTGCAGAGGGAGGAATGCCTAGCTCCTCTTTCAGCACACAAACACATTCCTTATGCTTTGCAGTGTTCTGAAACTGGGGGCTCTTCTCCGGCTCAAGCTCAGGCCACAGATCTCAGCTCAATAACCCTGGGCTGTGTGTTCAAACACTAGAGGGTTGGGACTGGGCCTGTGGCTTTTTCTTCTGGGTCCTTGGGGTCAAACACTAGCTGTGTTGGTGGAGCCAAACTGCTCGCAAGCCACCAACAACACACGAAGGTGATGCAGAGAATTCTGTGCTGTGTGCATCCTCTTGCAGAAGCAACCAGGCAGGCTACCTTAGAAGGGGCCAGTAGACAAGGGGCCATGCAGATAAAATGTGCTCTGGTCTAACAGGAAAGGAAGGCCTGCTTTTTCCTGGCCTAACAGTCAGCTGGGGCTACAGCCACTTAGAGAAAAAATGGAGAATCTTGGCAAATGGGCACCTATGGTCGCATTTTGCTGCAGCTCCTCTGCATGCCATAAAATCTTCTGGGGTCTGCACATGTTTCATCTCTGCCTTCACCTACTCTCCACGTAGTTTGCTCTGTCAATTCAAATGTTTATGTGGGTCATGGGATCTCTTGTATTTAGGATCTCAGAGATCCAATGTGGGAGTGTGGTGCCCCAGTGTTTCTTCACTCATCCCTTTCTTAGGACCTGTTCAGGACTGTGAGCTGATCTTGGTGCTTGGTGACTGGATATGAGTTTCTTAGCTTCCTCCCTCTTCAGCCTCAGTGTCTGTGTCACCTATCTATTGATTTGCAGTATTTTCTCTCAAAATGTCTGTTCAAAGTGTGATGCTTTACTAAATATTTTGCTTTCTTTTGGTGTAAGAGGTGCTTCCTTGCTTTATCTAGCCAGCCATCTTGTTCCTTCCCTTGAACTATAGTTTAGATAAAGTGGGGTGAACACACACACAAAACATTCTACCCAAAAATAGCAAAGTATGTATTTCTGTCAAGCATACGTGGAACATTTTTAAGATAGGTCATATGTTGGGCCACAAAAGAAGTCATAACAAATTTCAGAAGATATAAATTATGTTAAGTACCTTCTTTGACTACAATGGTATGAAACTAAGATTCAACAAGAAAAAAAAATACAGGAAAATTTGCAAATATATAGAAATTAAACAGCATGCTACCAAACAACCCATGAATCAAAGGAGAACTTAACAGAGAAATAAAAAATATCTTCACAGAAAATAAAATAGAACCACAACATTTACAAACCACTGAGATGTAGCAAAAGTAGTTCTAAGAGAGAAGCTTATTGTAATAAATGAATACATCAAAAAAGAATAATGATCTCAAACAACCAACCTAACATAAGATCTCAAGGATCTGAGTGAAGATGTGTAAACTAAGTTCAAAGTTAGTGTAAGAAAGCAGAAACAAGGATCAGAGCATAAATAAAATAGACTAGAAAAGCAACAGAAAAGGTAAACAAGAGTTTTGTAAAATGATAAATAGAATCAAGGAAACTTTAGCTACACTATAAAAGAAGAGAGATTTAAATACACAAAATTAGAAAAGTGAAAAGATGCATTATAACTGATACCTCAGAAATACAAAGGATACATTACAACTGATAGTACATGTCAGGCCTCTGAGCCCAAGCCAACCCATCGCATCCCCTGTGACTTGCACGTATATACACCCAGATGACCTGAAGTAACTGAAGAATCACAAAAGAAGTGAAAATGCCCTGTCCCTGCCTTAACTGATGACATTCCACCACAAAAGAAGTGAAAATGGCCAGTCCTTGTCTTAACTGATGACATTCCACCACAAAAGAAGTGAAAATGGCTGGTACTTGTCTTAACTGATGACATTAACTTCTTTTCAAGGGCCTGCTTCCCTTGCCCGATAACTGTTGTGGGTGTTGATGGCCAAGCTTCAAAACCGCTCAAAACTCCCACACTCTGATGCCAACTTGGACAACATTCTTTTATGCACTCTTTTTTAGTTATCCCTACCTGCCCAGTTCCCTTATTAGGCCAAGATATTTTAACCAAATTATCTGCTTCCCTGACTATTCCTGGACTACAGCCACATCTCATTGCCACCCTTCTCCCCAACCCAAAGCCTCCTTTGCATCTTCCTCTCCTATCCCTCCACCTTAACACACAAGTATGGGACATCTCTACTCCCTCCCTGGCAACCGATCACATGCCCATTACCATCCCATTAAAACCTAATCACCCTTACCCCGCTCAACGCCAATATCCCATCCCACAGCAAGCTTTAAAAGGATTAAAGTCTGTTATCACTTGCCTGCTACAGCATGGGCTTGTAAAACCTATAAACTCTCCTTACAAATCCCCCATTTTACCTGTTCAAAAACTGGACAAGTCAGAGAATAGGTCAGGATCTGCGCCTTATCAACCAGATCGTTTTGCCTATCCACGCTGTGGTGCCCAACCCGTACACTCTTTCATCCTCAATACCTTCCTCCACAACTCACTATTCCATTCTTGATCTTAAAGATGCTTTTTTCACTATTCCCCTGCACCCCTTGTCCCAGCCTCTCTTTTTGTTCACCTAGACTGACTCTGACACCCATCAGTCCCAGCAGCTTACCTGGGCTGTGCTGCCACAAGGTTTCAGGGACAGCCCTCATTACTTCAGCCAAGCTCTTTCTCATGATTTACTTCCTTTCCACCCCTCTGCTTCTCACCTTATTCAATATATTGATGAATTTCTTCTTTGTAGCCCCTCCTTTGAATCTTCTCAACAAGAAAACTTTCTGCTCCTTCAGCATTTATTCTCCAAAGGATATCAGGTATCCCCCTCCAAACCTCAAATTTCTTCTCCATCCATTACCTACCTTGGCATAATGCTTCATAAAAACACACGTGCTCTCCCTGGCAATCATGTCTGACTGATCTCTCAAACTTCAACCCCTTCTACAAAACAACAACTCCTTTCCTTCCTGGGCATGGTTGGATACTTTCACCTTTGGATACCTGGTTTTGCCATCCTAACAAAACCGTTATGTAAACTCACAAAAGGAAACCTAGCTGACCCCATAGATCCTAAATTCTTTCCCCACTCCTCTTTCCATTCCTTGAAGACAGATTTAGAGACTGCCCCCACCCTCATTCTCCCTGACTCATGCCAACACTTTTCATTACACACAAAGTGCAGGACTGTGAAGTCGGAATTCTTACACAAGGACCGGGATCGTATCCTGCAGCCTTTTTGTCCAAACAACTTGACCTTACTGTTTTAGGCTGACCATCACGTCTCTGTGCAGCAGCTGCTGCCACCCTAATACTTTTAGAGGCCCTCAAAATCACAAACCATGCTCATCTCACTCTCTGCAGCTCACATAACTTCCAAAATCTATTTTCTTCCTCACACCTGATGCATATACTTTCTGCTCCCTGGCTCCTTCAGCTATACTCACTCTTTGTTGAGTCTCCCACAATTACCATTGTTCCTGGCCCGGACTTCAATAGGGCCCCCCACATTATTTCGGATACCATACCTGACCCTCAAGACTGCATCTCTCTGATCCACCTGACATTCACCCCATTTCCCCACATTTCCTTCTTTCCTATTCCTCACTCTGATCACACTTGGTTTATCGATGGCAGTTCCACCAGGCCTAATTGCCTCTCACCAGGAAAGGCAGGCTATGCAATAGTATCTTCCACATCTGTCATTGAGGCTACCACTCTGCCCCCCTCTACTACCTCTCAGCAAGCCGAACTAGTTACCTTAACTCGGGCCCTCACTCTTGCAAAAGGACTACACATAAATATTTATACTAACTCTAAATTTACCTTCCATATTCTGCACCACCGTGCAGTTATATGGGCTGAAAGAGGTTTCCTCACTACACAAGGGTCCTCTATCATTAATGCCTCTTTAATAAAAACTCTGCTCAAGGCTGCTTTACTTCCAAAGGAAGATGGTGTCATTCACTGCAAGGGGCATCAAAAGGCATCAGATTCCATTGCTCTAGGCAACGTTTATGCTGATAAGGTGACTAGACAAGCAGCTAGCTTTCCAACTTCTGTCCCACATGGCCAGTTTTTCTCCTTCACATTGGTCACTCCCACCTACTCCCCCGCTGAAACTTCCACATATCAATCTCTTCCCACACAAGGCAAATGGTTCTTAGACCAAGGAAAATATCTCCTTCCAGCTTCACAGGTCCATTCTATTCTGTCATCATTTCATAACCTCTTACATGTAGGTTACAAGCAGCTAGCCTGTCTTTTAGAACCTCTCAATTCCTTCCCATCATTGAAATCTAACCTCAAGGAAATCACTTCTCAGTGTTCCATCTGCTATTCTACTACCCCTCAGGGATTGTTCAGGCCCCCTCCCTTTCCTACACATCAAGTTCGGGGATTTGCCCCTGCTGAGGGCTGGCAAATTGACTTTACTCACATGCCCCGAGTCAGAAAACTAAAGTATCTCTTAGTCTGGATAGACACTTTGACTGGATGGGTAGAGGCCTTTCCCACAGGGTCTGAGAAGGCTACTGCCATCATTTCTTCCCTTCTGTCACACATAATTCCTCAGTTTGGCCTTCCCACCTCTATACAGTCTGAAAATGGACCAGCCTTTAATAGTCAAATCACACAAGCAGTTTCTCAGGCTCTTGGTATTCAGTGGAACCTTCATATCCCTTACCATCCTCAATCTTCAGGAAAGGTAGAATGGACTAATGGTCTTTTAAAGACACACCCCACCAACCTCAGCCTCCAACTTAAAAAGGATTGGACAGTACTTTTACCTCTTGCCCTTCTCAGAATTAGAGCCTGTCCTTGAGATGCTACAGGGTACAGTCCATTTGAACTTTTATATGGAAGCACTTTCTTGCTCAGCCCCAACCTCATCCCAAACACCAGCGCTCTAGGTGACTATCTTCCAGTCCTCCAGCAAGCTAGACAGGAAATTGCCAGGCTGTTAATATTCTCTTGCCTACTCCAGATTCTCAGTCATATGAAGATACCCTAGCTGGACGATCAGTTCTTGTTAAGAATCTGACCCCTCAAACTCTACAACCTCGATGGACCGGACCCTACTTAGTCATCTATAGTACCCCGACTGCCATCTGCCTGCAGGATCCTCCCCACTGGGTTCACCATTCCAGGATAAAGCTGTGTCCATCGGACAGCCAGACTAATCCCTCCTCTTCCTCCTGGAAGTCGCAAGTACTCTCCCCTACTTCCCTTAAACTCACTCGTATTTCTGAAGAACAGTAATAACCCTTATGAGTTTAATACACCCCTTCATTCTATTAGATCTGTTTGTCCTTACCCTACCTTTGGCAACAGGGCTTTACCCCCACTATTTGGACTGAGCCCCAAAAACTAGTCATCCCTACTATCTTCTGTCTAGTCATACTCCTATTCTCCGTTTTCAACTACTTATAAATGCCCTACTCTTGTTTACACTGCCAGCTTACACTGTTTCTTCAAGCCATCACAGCTGATATCTCTTGGTGCTATCCCCAAATCGCCACTCTTAACTCCCTCTTAGATAGATGATTTTGCTGGCAGGGCACCCTCCAATACTTCCACCCTGATGAAGTTCTATTCTTTACTTTTATACTCACTCTTATTCTCATTCCCATTCTTATGCCACCCTCTACCTCTCCCCAGCTATCTCCACCACACTATCAACCTTACCCATTCTCTCCAAGCCGTTTCTAATCTCTCCTTAGCGAACAACTGCTGGCTTTGTATTTCCCTTTCTTCCAGCGCCTACCCAGCTGTCCCCGCCTTTCAGGCAGACTGGGCAACATCTGTCTCCTTACACCTCCGAACTTCCTTTAACATCCCTCACCTTTACCCTCCTGAAGAACTCATTTGCTTTCTACACAGGTCTAGCAAGACCTCCCCAGACATTTCACATCAGCAAGCTGCCACCCTCCTCTGCACTTACTTAAAAAACCTTTCTTCTTATATCAACTCTACTCTCCCAATATTTGGCCCTCTCACAACACAAACTACTATTACTGTGGCTACTCCTTTATGTATTTCTCGACAAAGACCCACTGGACTTCCCCTAGGTAACCTTTCACCTTCTCAATATTCCTTTACTCTTCGTCTCCAAAGCCCAACTACACACATCACTGAAACAATTGGAGCCTTCCAGCTCCATATTACAGACAAGCTGTCTATCAATACTGGCAAACTTAAAAACGTTAGCAGTAATTATTGCTTAGGAAGACACTTACCCTGTATTTCACTCCATCCTTGGCTACCTTCCCCTTGCCAAGGAGAGTCAGACTCTCCTCCCAGGCCCTCTTCTGGTTTACTTATATCCAGTCCTGAAAATAACAGTGAAAGCTTGCTCATAGACACTCAACGTTTTCTCATACACCATGAAAATTGAACCTCTCCCTCTATGCAGTTACCCATCATTCCCCATTACAACCTCTGATGGCTGCCACCCTAGCTGGATCCCTAGGAGTCTGGGTACAAGACACCCCTTTCAGCACTCCCTCTCACCTTTTTACTTTGCATCTCTGGTTTTGCTTTGCACAAGGTCTCTTTTTCCTCTGTGCATCCTCTACCTACATGTGTCTACCTGCTAATTGGACAGGCACATGCACACTAGTTTTCCTTACTCCCAAAATTCAATTTGCAAATGGGACCGAAGAGCTACCTGTTCCCCTCATGACACCGACATGACAAAAAAGGTTTATTCCACTAATCCCTTGCTGGTCGGTTTAGGACTTTCTGTCTCCACTATTGCTCTTGGTACTGGAATAACAGGCATTTCAACTTCTGTCACGACCTTCCGTAGCCTCTCTAATGACTTCTCTGCTAGCATCACAGACATATCACAAACTTTATCAGTCCTCCAGGCCCAAGTTGACTCTTTAGCTGCAGTTGTCCTCCAAAACCGCTGAGGCCTTGAGTTACTCACTGCTGAAAAAGGAGGACTCTGTATGTTCTTAAATGAAGAGTGTCATTTTTACCTAAATCAATCTGGCCTGGTGTATGACAACAAAAAAAAAACTCAAGTATAGAGCCCCAAAACTTGCCAAACAAGCAAGTAATTATGCTGAACCCCCTTGGACATTCTCTAATTGGATGTCCTGGGTCCTCCCAATTCTTAGTCCTTTAATACCTATTTTTATCCTTCTTTTATTCAGACCTTGCACCTTCTGTTTAGTTTCTCAATTCATCCAAAACCATAACCAGGCCATCACCAATCATTCTATATGACAAATGTTTCTTCTAACAACCCCACAATATCACCCCTTACCACAAAATCTTCCTTCAGCTTAATCTCTCCAACTCTAGGTTTCCATTCGACCCCTAATCCTGCTCAAAGCAGCCCTGAGAAACATCGCCCATTATCTCTCCACACCACCTCCCCGCAAAAAAAATTTCACTGCCCCAACACTTCAATACTATTTTATGTTATTTTTCTTATTAACATAAGAAGGCAGGAATGTCAGGCCTCTGAGCCCAAGCCAAGCCATGGCATCCCCTGTGACTTGCACTTATATACACCCAGATGGCCTGAAGTAACTGAAGAATCACAAAAGAAGTGAAAATGCCCTGTCCCTGCCTTAACTAATGACATTCCACCACAAAAGAAGTGAAAATGGCCGGTCCTTGCCTTAAGTGATGACATTATCTTGTGAAATTCCTTTTCCTGGCTCATCCTGGCTCAAAAAAGCTCCCCCACTGAGCACCTTGTGACCCCCACTCCTGCCGGCCAGAGAACAACCCCCCTTTGACTGTAATTTTCCTTTACCTATCCACATCCTATAAAACGGCCCCACCCTTATCTCCCTTTGCTGACTCTCTTTTTGGACTCAGCCCACCTGTACCCAGGTGATTAAAAAGCTTTATTGCTCACACAAAGCCTGTTTGGTGGTCTCTTCACACGAATGCACATGACAGTACAGAAATAAAAAAAAAAAAAAAAAGCATAAGAAACCATTATGAGTAATCACATACTGCCAAAGTGGATAATCTAGAAGAAATGAATAAATTCATACAATAATATAACCTATGATAACTGAATCATGAAGAAATAAAGAATCTTATACCAATAATAAAAAAGATCTAATTAGTATTCAAAGCCCCCCAAAAGGAAAACCCCAGAATCAGATGGCTTTTTGACTATATTTTATCAAATATTTAAGAAAGAGATAATAGAAATCCTGCTAAAGTTCTTTTCTATAAATTAAAAATGAGGGAATACTTTTAAAAACATGTACTAGGCAAGCAATGCCCTAACCCCAGAGCCAGACACAAATAGTCTGAGAAAAATAATTACAGACCAATATCTCTGATGAACATAAATACAAAAAAACTTCAAAAAAATACTAACACAACAAATTTAATAGCAAATAAAAAGGACCATTCATAATGACTAAGTAGGATTTTCCCTAAGATGCATAATTCAATATACACTAATCAGTATATGTGAAGCAACACTTTAACAGAATGAATAATAAAAATTATATGATTATTTAAATAGATGCACAAAGAGCATAAAAATTTTTCAACATTCTTTCATGATAAAAACTCTTGGCCAATTAGGTATAAAAGCAATGTACCTCAACAGAAAAAAGGCCATGTATCACATGCCCACAGCTAACATCAAACTTAAGAGTGAAAAAGTAACACCTTTTTCTCTATGGTAAGAAACAACACAAGGATATTTAGTCTTATTACTTCTACTCAACATATTACTAGAAGTTATTAGGCAGAGCAATTAGACAAGAAAAACAAATAAAAGCCATTCAAATTGGAAAGTAAGAAGTTAAATGGTCTCTGTTCTCAGATGACATTATTTGAAATATGAAAAACCATGAAGAGTCCACCAAAAAACTGTTAGAACAAATAAATTCATTAAAGCTGCAGGACACAAAATCAATGTATAAAAGTTAGTTGCATGTGTACATGTTAAAAACAAACTATATGAAAAATATCAAGAAAGCAATCCTATTTAAAATCGTTACAAAAATACTTTGGAATACGTTTAACCAAAAAGTTAAAGAATCTGTACACTGATAACTATAAAACATTGATAAAGAAAATTAAAGAATATGCAAATAAACAGAAAGGTTATTCTATGTTCATAGATTGAAAGAAATAATATTGTTAAAGTTTCATACTACTAAAGCCAATCTGGATTCAGTGTAATCTTTATCAAAATTCCAACAACCTTTTTCACAGAAATGAATAAAACAATCCTAAAACTCATATGGAGCCACAAAATACCATAAATAACCAAAGCAATCTTGAGCAGAAAGAAAAAAGCTGAAAGAATCACACTACATGGTCACAAAATCAACTACAAAGCCGATTTGATAATAATCAAAACAGCATGGTATGGCACAAAAACAGACATATAGATCAACAGAACTGAAAGAAGAGCCTAGAAATAAATCTACTCATCTCTGATTAATCAATCTTTGACAAAGATGCCAAGTACCTACAATGGGGAGAGGACAGTCTTCAATAAATAGTGCTGAAAATACTAGATATCCACAGGTAGAATGAAACTGAACACTTGTCTCATTCCATATACAAAAATCAATTCAAAATAGACAAAAGACTTAAACATAAGACCAAAAACTATAAAACTATTAGAAAAAAAGACAGGAGAAAACCTTCATGAAATTGATCTTGACAAAGATTTATTGGATTTTACCCCAAAAGCATAGGCAACAAAAGCAAAAACAGACAAATGAGATTACCTCAAACTAAAAAGCTTCTGCAGAGTAAAGGAAAGAATTTGTAGAGCAAAGAGAGAGCTTTTGGGATGAGAGAAAATGTTTACAAATCATACAACTGATAAGGGGTTAATTTCCAAGATATATATATACACAACTTAAACAACTCAATAGTAAGCAACAACAACAACAAATAAACCAATTTAAAAATGGCCGTAGAGTCTCAACACATATTACTCAAAAGAGAACATAAATGGACAGGATATGAAAAAATGTTCAACATCAGGGAGGGGAACAACACTCACTGGGGTCTGTCAAGAGGTTGGGGGGAAGGAGAGCATCAGGATAAATAGCTAATGCTTGCTGGGCTTAACACCTAGGTGATGGGTTGATTGGTGCAGCAAACCACCATGGCACACATTTACCTATGTAATAAACCTGCATATCTGCACATATATCCCAGAAGGTAAAACAAAATAGAATTAAATTTGCAAAAAAAAAAAGCAAAAGTTCTATAACAAGCCCACAGGTAACATCATACTCAATGGTAAAAAGTTAAAAGCTTTCCTCTAAGATCAATATATGCCAGACACAGAAAGACAAACTTCACATGTTCTCACTCATTTGTGGAAGCTAAAAAATAAAACAACTGAACTAATGGACATAAAGAATAGACTAATGGTTACAAGAGGCTGAGAATTGTAGTGTACGTGGGGGGAGTGGGGGTGGTTAATGGGTTCAAAAATACAGTTAGATATAATTAATAACATCTAGTATTTGATAGTACAAGAGAATGACTGCAGTCAATGATAATTGTACATTTTTAAACAACTAAAAAAGTATGATTGGAATGTTTGTAATATAAAGGAGTAATAAATTCTTGAGGTGAGGGGTACCCCATTTACCCTGATATGATTATTACACATTGTATTCTTGTATCAAAATATCTTGTACACCTGATAATTATACACACCTACTATATACTCATAAAAATTTTTTTAAAAAATTAAAAAACACGATGAGGATGCCACCTCTTGCCACTTCTAGTCAACACAACATTGGAAGTCATAGCCAGAGGAATTAGGCAAGGAGACCAAATTTAAGAAATCCAAATAAGAAAAAGAAGTGTTTATTTTTGCAGATGACATGATCTTATATACAGTCAACCCTAAGGACTCAACCAAGTAACTGTTAGAATTAATAAACAAATTCTGTAAATTTGTCAGTTACAAAATCAATACACAAAAAACTATTGGGTTGTAAACAATAATAATAAACTATCTGAAAAGAAATCAAGAGAATTCCATTTTTAATAGCTACAAAAATATTCAGAAATAATTTTTATGATTTCCTGAAGGATCTGTACACTGAAAACTATATAACATTAATCAAATAAAGGCAAAATAAATGAAAATGCAGCCCACATTTAAGAATTTAAAAATGTTATTTTCCATGCTATCCAAAGCTGCCTAAACATTTAATGCAATTTTATCAAAATTTTAATGTAATTTATCACAGAAATTTTTTTAAAACTCCTAGAAATTATGGAACCACAAAGACCCAGACTAGCCAAAGAAATCTTTTTTAAATGCAAAAAAGGCAGAAAGCATCACATACTCTGATTTCAAAATATACCATAAGGTGATTGTAATCAAAATAGCATAGTACTAATATAAAGACAGACACATCAATAAATAAAATAGGATAGAGAGCCAAGAAATAAACCCATGTTTTTATATTCAATTGATTTTTGACACAGATGCCTAAACACACAATGAAGAATGGACAGTCTCTTGAATAAATGGTGCTGGGAAAACTAGATATCCACATAAAGAGAATGAAATTAGATGTTCATCTCACTCCACATACAAAAATCAACTTAAATTAGATTAAGGGATTAATATGGAATCTGAAATTGTATAATTAATAGCCGAAAACATAAGTGAAAAACTCTTTCACATTGGTCTGGGCAACGATTTCCTGGACATGAACCCAAAAACACAGGCAAAAGAAAAACAAAAAACAAAGTGGAATTGCATCAAACTGAAAAACTTCTGCAGAGAAGAGAAACCAATCAATGTGGTGAAGAGGCAACCCACAGACTTGGAAGAATATATGTACAAACCATACATTTGATATGGAACTAGTATTCAAAATACATAAGGAACCAAACTCAATAGCAAAAAAACCAGTAACCCAATTTAAAAATGGGCAAAGGACCTGAATAATCATTTCTCAAAAGTAGACATACAAATGGTCATTAAATATATAAATAAATGCTCAACATCACTTAATACTAGGAAAATGCAAATTAAAACTACAATAAGATATGACTTCACATCTGTTAGAATAACTATTATTTTAAAAAGATAAATTTTGGCAAGAATGTAGAGAAAAATAGCCCTTGTGCACTATTGGTGGGAATATAAATTAATATACCCCCTTTGGAAAGTAGTATAGATGTTCTTTGGAAAACTAGAACTAGAACTATCATATTATCTAGCAATCCCACTTCTGGTCATGTATCCTAAGATTTGAAACCAGTATGTTAAGGAGATATCTGCACTCTAATGTTTATTGTAGCATTATTGCCAATAGCTAAGAAATGGAAGCAACTTAAGTTTCCATCAACAGAGGAATGATTTTAAAAATGTAATCTATAGACATGTATATGTGTATATAAATATGTGCGAGTATATATATATATATATGCACATACATATAATGGAATACTATTAAGCCTTAAAAAAGAAGGAAATTCCACCATTTGCTACAATATAGGTAAACCTGGAGGATATTATGCCGAGTGAAATAAACCAGGCACAGAAATAAAAATACTGCATAATTTCATGTATATGTGGAATCTAAAACAGCAGAACTCATAGAAGTAGAGAGCAGAATAGTGGTTATCAGAGGCTTGAGAGGGTGAAAATGGAGAAAAGGGGAGAAGTTGATCAAAGAGTATAAAATCTCAGGTAGACAGGAAAAATAAGCTTTAGTAATGTAGTGTACAAATTGATGACTATAATTGATAATAAAGCATTGTATATTTAAAAGTTGCTTAAAGATTTTATTTCAGATGTTCTCACCACAAAGAAGTAGATGAGTATGTGAGGTGATGCATGTGTTAAAAAGATTGATTTCATCACTTCATAATGTAAACATATATTAAAACCACATCATACCACATAAATATATCATTACTTTTCAATAAAAATACAATAAAATTTCAACTTTCTACTCCAAAAAAGTATTTTCAAATACCCCATTACATACGTTACAGTTGAATAATCACTTATATTCCCTAAATTAACTCCATTAATACCACAAATTATAAGTAACTTTAAGACATCTATGAAGCATATGTCTACAAATGCATCACTACATATATTACATCCATTCACTAAAATATTCTTATGACTTAGTACGTTTTCTCTTTCTATAACTGAAAGCTTGAAATTTAATCCATAAAGAAAATAAATTTATTTCTTACATTTCTGGAGGCTGGAAAGTCCAAGGTGGAGGAGCCATGTCTGGTGAGAGTTTCCTTGCTGATGGGAACTCTGCACATTTCTGAGGTGGTGCAGGACATCACATGGTGAGAGGACACACTGAGAACCAAACTGGCTTTTATGACAGATCCAATCTTGTGATAAGTTACTCACTCCTGTTATAACCTATTAACCCATCAATACAGAGCAAAGGCCTCATAACCCATTCACCTCTTAAAGGCCCCACCTGAAATGAATTAAAGACTTAAACGTAAGATCAGAAACTGTAAAACCAATGAAAATACCTAGGGAAAAAGCTCATGACATTAGTCTGTGCACAATTTTTTAGATATGATACTAAAAGCACAGGCAAAAAAGAAGAAAACAAATAAGTTGAATTTCATTAAGCTAAAAGGTTTCTGCAGAGCATAGAAACCAATAAACAGAGTAATGACACAACCTACACAATGAGAGAAAACGTTTGCAATCCATACATCTGATGAGGTGTTAATATCAAAATACCTGGAAAACTCAAATAACTCATTAGAAAAAAGAAAAAAGAAAGAAATAACCTAATTCTAAAATGGGCAAAGACCTTGACTTAGTCCATCTTGTTCTACTATAAGAGCATATCACAGACTGGTAATTCATAAAGAATTGAAATGTACTTCTCACATTTCTGGAAGCTGGGAGTCTAAGGCTAAGACACCACGATTTGGGGTTTGGTGAGGCCTTCATTCTTCAGAGGAAAAAAAACTGTGTCCTCATGTGGAGAAAGATGGAAGAGCAAGCAAGAAAAAATCCCTCATATTTATAAGGGCACCTATATCCATTCACAAAAGAAAAGTCCTCTTGGTCTAATAAACACCTAAGGCTTCTACTTAATACTATCACATTGGCAACAGCTAAATTTTGTGGGGAATATATTCGAACTATAATAAATCTGAACAGAAATTTCTTAAAAACAGACATGCATTTGGCCAACAGGTATATTAATAAATACGTAATATCAAATATCAATAATAATATTTAAAGTAAATGGACTAAGCTTTCCAATCAGAAAACATAGAGTGGTTCAATGCATAAAAAAAGACTCAATAATCTGTTGCCTATAAGAAACATGCTTCACCTATAAAGACACACATAGAATGAAAAGTAAAGGATGGAAAAAGATACTCCATGCTAATGGAAAATTTTTTTTAAAAGCAGGAGTAGCTATACTTGTATCAGAAAAAATGGATAATCAAGGCAAAAACTATAAAAAGACAAAAAGAAAGGTGACTATATAAAGATAAAGGGCTCAATTCAGCAAGAAGATATAATGAATTTAAATACATATGCACCCAACAGTAGAGCACCCTGACATATAAAGCTAATATTTTTTTTTTTTTTTTTTTGAGGCAGAGTCTCGCTCTGTCCCCCCGGCTGGAGTGCAGTGGCGTGATCTCGGCTCACTGCAAGCTCCGCCTCCCAGGTTCCCGCCATTCTCCTGCCTCAGCCTCCCGAGTAGCTGGGACTACAGGCACCCATCACCACGTCTGGCTAATTTTTTGTATTTTTAGTAGAGACAGGGTTTCACCATGGTCTCGATCTCCTGACCTTGTGATCCGCCCGCCTCGGCCTCCCAAAGTGCTGGGATTACAGGCGTGAGCCACCGCGCCTGGCAAAGCTAATATTATTAAAGAAAAAAGTACAGATAGGCCCCGATACAAAAATAGCCGGAGACTTCAACATCCCACTTTCAGCATTAGACAGATGGTAAATCAATAAAGAAACATCAGACTTAATCTTCACTATAGAACAAATGAATCCACTAAATATTTAAATAAATTTGCATCTAACAGCTGCAGAATAAACATATTTTCCTCAGCATATGGAACATTATCAAGGATAGACAATATGTTAAATCACAAGTCTTTAAACATTCAAAAATACTGAAATAATATCAACCATCTTTTCTAATTACAATGTAATAAAACTAGAAATCACTAACAAGAGGAACTTTGAAAACTATGCAGGAGGGGGCGGAGTAAGATGGCAGAATAGGAACAGCTCCAGTCTCCAACTCCCAGCGCCAGCGACACAGAAGACCGGGGATTTCTGCATTTTCAACTGAGGTACTGGGTTCATCTCACCAGGGAGTGTCGGACAATTGGTGCAGGTCAGCTGCTGCAGCCTGACCAGTGAGAGCTGAAGCAGAGCGAGGCATCGCCTCACCTGGGAAGTGCAAGGGGGAAGGGAATCCCTTTTCCTAGCCAGGGGAAATGAGACACACAACACCTGGAAAATCCGGTAACTAACACCACAATACTGTCCTTTAAGCAAACGGGCACACCAGGAGATTGTATCCCACACCTGGCCGGGAGGGTCGCACACCCACAGAGCCTCCCTCATTGCTAGCAAAGCAGTCTGTGATCTAACCGCAAGGCAGCTGCAAGGCTGGGGGAGGGGCGCCCGCCATTGCTGAGGCTTAAGTAGGTAAACAAAGCCGCAGGGAAGCTCGAACTGGGTGGAGCTCACAGCAGCTCAAGGAAATCTGCCTGTCTCTGTAGACTCCACCTCTGGGGACAGGGCACAAGTAAACAACAACAAAAGCAGCAGAAATATCTGCAGATGCAAACGACTCTGTCTGACAGCTTTGAAGAGAGCAGTGGATCTCCCAACACAGAGGTTGAGATCTGAGAAGGGACAGACTGCCTGTTCAAGTGGGTCCCTGACCCCTGAGTAGCCTAACTGGGAGACATCCCCCACTAGGGGCAGTCTGACACCCCACACCTCACAGGGAGGAGTACACCCCTGAGAGGAAGCTTCCAAAGCAAGAATCAGACAGGTACACTCACTGTTCAGCAATATTCTATCTTCTGCAGCCTCTGCTGCTGATACCCAGGCAAACAGGATCTGGAGTGGACCTCAAGCAATCTCCAACAGACCTACAGCTGAGGGTCCTGACTGTTAGCAGGAAAACTATCAAACAGGAAGGACACCTACACCAAAACCCCATCAGTACGTCACCATCATCAAAGACCAGAGGCAGATAAAACCACAAAGACGGAGAAAAAGCAGGGCAGAAAAGCTGGAAATTCAAAAAATAAGAGAGCATCTCCCCCGGCAAAGGAGCGCAGCTCATTGCCAGCAATGGATCAAAGCTGGACGGAGAATGACTTTGATGAGATGAGAGAAGACGGCTTCAGTCCATCAAACTTCTCAGAGCTAAAGGAGGAGTTACGTACCAAGCCAAAAGAAACTAAAAATCTTGAAAAAAAAAAAGTGGAAGAATTGATAGCTGGAGTAATTAATGCAGAGAAAGTCATAAACGAAATGAAAGAGATGAAAACCATGACACGAGAAATACGTGACAAATGCACAAGCTTCAGTAACTGACTCAATCAACTGGAAGAAAGAGTATCAGCGATTGAGGATCAAATGAATGAAATGAAGCGAGAAGAGAAACCAAAAGAAAAAAAGAAAAAGAAATGAGCAAAGCCTGCAAGAAGTATGGGATTATGTAAAAAGACCAAATCTACGTCTGATTGGGGTGCCTGAAAGTGAGGGGGAAAATGGAACCAAGTTGGAAAACACTCTTCAGGATATCATCCAGGAGAACTTCCCCAACCTAGTAGGGCAGGCCAACATTCAAATCCAGGAAATACAGAGAACGCCACAGAGATATGCCTCGAGAAGAGCAACTCCAAGACATATAATTGCCAGATTCACCAAAGTTGAAATGAAGGAAAAAATCTTAAGGGCAGCCAGAGAGAAAGGTCGGGTTACCCACAAAGGGAAGCCCATCAGACTAACAGCAGATCTCTCGGCAGAAACTCTGCAAGCCAGAAGAGAGTGGGGGCCAATATTCAACATTCTTCAAGAAAAGAATTTTAAACCCAGAATTTCATATCCAGCCAAACTAAGTTTCATAAGTGAAGGAGAAATAAAATCCTTTACAGATAAGCAAATGCTTAGAGATTTTGTCACCACTAGGCCTGCCTTACAAGAGACCCTGAAGGAAGCACTAAACATGGAAAGGAACAACCAGTACCAGCCATTGCAAAAACATGCCAAAATGTAAAGACCATCGAGGCTAGGAAGAAACTGCATCAACTAACGAGCAAAATAATCAGTTAATATCATAATGGCAGGATCAAGTTCACACATAACAATCTTAACCTTAAATGTAAGTGGACTAAATGCTCCAGTTAAAAGACACAGACTGGCAAACTGGATAAAGAGTCAAGACCCCTCAGTCTGCTGTATTCAGGCGACCCATCTCACATGCAGAGACATACATAGGCTCAAAATAAAGGGATGGAGGAAGATTTACCAAGCAAATGGAGAACAAAAAAAAAGCAGGGGTTGCAATACTAGTCTCTGATAAAATAGACTTTAAACCATCAAAGATCAAAAGAGACAAAGAAGGCCATTACATAACGGTAAAGGGATCAATTCAGCAGGAAGAGATAACTATCCTAAATATATATGCACCCAATACAGGAGCACCCAGATTCATAAAGTAAATCCTTAGAGACTTACAAAGAGATTTAGACTCCCATACAATAATAATGGGAGACTTCAACACTCCACTGTCAACATTAGACAGATCAACGAGACAGAAAGTTAACAAGGATATCCAGGAATTGAACTCATCTCTGCAGCAAGCAGACCTAATAGACATCTATAGAACTCTCCACCCCAAATCAACAGAATATACATTCTTCTCAGCACCACATTGCACTTACTCCAAAATTGACCACATAATTGGAAGTAAAGCACTCTTCAGCAACTGGAAAAGAACAGAAATTATAACAAACTGTCTCTCAGACCACAGTGCAATCAAACTAGAACTCAGGACGAAGAAACTCAATCAAAACCACTCAACTACATGGAAACTGAACAACCTGCTCCTGAATGACTACTGGGTACATAACGAAATGAAGGCAGAAATAAAGATGTTCGTTGAAGCAAATGAGAACAAAGATACAACATACCAGAATCTCTGGGACACATTTAAAGCAGTGTGTAGAGGGAAATTTATAGTACTAAATGCCCACAAGAGAAAGCAGGAAAGATCTAAAATTGACACTCTAACATCACAATTAAAAGAACTAGAGAACCAAAAGCAAACACATTCAAAAGCTAGCAGAACGCAAGAAATAACTAAGATCCGAGCAGAACTGAAGGAGATAGAGACACAAAAATCCCTCCAAAAAATCAATGAATCCAGGAGTTGGTTTTTTGAAAAGATCAAAAACATTGACAGACCGCTAGCAAGACTAATAAAGAAGAAAAGAGAGAAGAATCAAAGAGACGCAATAAAAAATAATAAAGATGATATCACCACCGACCCCACAGAAATACAAACTACCATCAGAGAATACTATAAACACCTCTACGCAAATAAACTGGAAAATCTAGAAGAAATGGATAATTTCCTGGCCACTTACACTCTTCCAAGACTAAACCAGGAAGAAGTTGAAACCCTGAATAGACCAATAGCAGGCTCTGAAATTGAGGCAATAATTAATAGCCTACCAATCAAAAAAAGTCCAGGTCCAGATGGATTCACAGCTGAATTCTACCAGAAGTACAAGGAGGAGCTGGTACCATTCCTTCTGAAACTATTCCAATCAATAGAAAAAGAGGGAATCCTCCCTAACTCATTTTATGAGGCCATCATCATCCTGATACCAAAGCCTGGCAGAGACACAACAAAAAAAGAGAATTTTAGACCAATATCCCTGATGAACATCGATGCAAAAATCCTCAATAAAATACTGGCAAACCGGATTCAGCAGCACATCAAAAAGCTTATCCACCATGATCAAGTGGGCTTCATCCCTGGGATGCAAGACTGGTTCAACATTCGCAAATCAATAAACGTAATCCAGCATATAAACAGAACCTAAGACAAGAACCACATGATTATCTCCATAGATGCAGAAAAGACTTTTGACAAAATTCAACAGCCCTTCATGCTAAAGACGCTCCATATATTCGGTATTGATGGAATGTATCTCAAAATAATAAGAGCTATTTATGACAAACACACAGCCAATATCATACTGAATGGGCTAAAACTGGAAAAATTCCCTTTGAAAACTGGCACAAGACAGGGATGCCCTCTCTCACCACTCCTATTCAACTTACTGTTGGAAGTTCTGGCTAGGGCAATCAGGCGAGAGAAAGAAATCAAGGGTATTCAGTTAGGAAAAGAAGTCAAAATGTCCCTGTTTGCAGATGACATGATTGTATATTTAGAAAACCCCATTGTCTCAGCCCAAAATCTCCTTAAGCTGATAAGCAACTTCAGCAAAGTCTCAGGATACAAAATTAATGTGCAAAAATCACAAGCATTCTTATACACCAGTAACAGACAAACAGAGAGCCAAATCATGAATGAACTTCCATTCACAATTGCTTCAAAGAGAATAAAATATCTAGGAATCCAACTTACAAGGGATGTAAAGGACCTCTTCAAGGAGAACTACAAACCACTGTGCAGTGAAATAAAAGAGGACACAAACAAATGGAAGAACATACCATGCTCATAGATAGGAAGAATCAATATCGTGAAAATGGCCATACTGCCCAAGGTAATTTATAGATTCAATGCCATCCCCATCAAGCTACCAATGAGTTTCTTCACAGAATTGGAAAAAACTGCTTTAAAGTTCATATGGAACCAAAAAAGAGCCCGCATCTCCAAGACAATCCTAAGTCAAAAGAACAAAGCTGGAGGCATCACGCTACCTGACTTCAAACTATACTACAAGGCTACAGTAACCAAAACAGCATGGTACTGGTACCAAAACAGAGATATAGACCAATGGAACAGAACAGAGTCCTCAGAAATAATACCACACATCCACAGCCATCTGATCTTTGACAAACCTGAGAGAAACAAGAAATGGGGAAAGGATTCCCTATTTAATAAATGGTGCTGGGAAAATTGGCTAGCCATAAGTAGAAAGCTGAAACTGGATCCTTTCCTTACTCCTTATACAAAAATTAATTCAAGATGGATTAGAGACTTAAATGTTAGACCTAATACCATAAAAATCCTAGAAGAAAACCTCGGTAGTACCATTCAGGACATAGGTATTGGCAAAGACTTCACGTCTAAAACACCAAAAGCAACAGCAGCAAAAGCCAAAATTGACAAATGGGATTTCATTAAACTAAAGAGCTTCTGCACAGCAAAAGAAACTACCATCAGAGTGAACAGGCAACCTACAGAATGGGAGAACATTTTTGCAATCTACTCATCTGACAAAGGGCTAATATCCAGAACCTACAAAGAACTCAAACAAATTTAGAAGAAAAAAACAAACAACCCCATCCAAAAGTGGGCAAAGGATATGAACAGACATTTCTCAAAAGAAGACATTCATACAGCCAACAGACACAGAAAAAGTGCTCATCATCACTGGCCATCAGAGAAATGCAAATCAAAACCACAATGAGATACCATCTCACACCAGTTAGAATGGCGATCATTAAAAAGTCAGGAAACAACAGGTGCTGGAGAGGATGTGGAGAAATAGGAACACTTTTACACTGTTGGTGGGATTGTAAACTAGTTCAACCATTAAGGAAAACAGTATAGCGATTCCTCAAAGAACTAGAACTAGATGTACCATATGACCCAGCCATCCCATTACTGGGTATATACCCAAAGGATTATAAATTATGCTGCTATAAAGACACATGCACACGTATGTTTATTGCGGCACTATTCACAATAGCAAAGACTTGGAATCAACCCAAATGTCCATCAGTGACAGACTGGATTAAGAAAATGTGGCACATATACACCATGGAATACTATGCAGCCATAAAAAAAGGATGAGTTTGTGTCCTTTGTAGGGACATGGATGCAGCTGAAACCATCATTCTTAGCAAACTGTCAGAAGAACAGAAAACCAAACACCGCATGTTCTCACTCATAGGTGGTAACTGAACAATGAGATCACTTGAATTCGGGAAGGGGTACATCACACACTGGGGCCTATCATGGGGAGGGGGTAGGGGGGAGGGATTGCATTGGGAGTTATACCTGATGTAAATGACGAGTTGATGGGTGCTGACGAGTTGATGGGTGCAGCACAGCAACATGGCACAAGTATACATATGTAACAAACCTGCACGTTATGCACATGTACCCTAGAACTTAAAGTACAATAATAATAATAAAGAAATAAATAAAAAGAAAAAAAAAGAAAAAAGAGAACTATGCAAATACATGGAAATTAAACAATATATTCTAAGTGACTAGTGGATCAATAAAGAAACCAAGAAAAAAATTGAAAAAAAAATTGAAACAAATAATAATGGAAACACAACATATCAAAGACTGTGGGATACAGCCAAAGCAGTCCTAAGAGGGAAATTTATAGCTGTAAGTGCCTACATATAAAAAAAAAAAAAAACCGTCAAATAAACTAATAATTCATCTTTAAAAACTAGAAAAGCTAGAGCCAACCAAACTCAAAATTAGCAGAAGAAAATAAATAATAAAGATCAAAGCAGAAATAACTGAAATTGAAATGAAAATGAAACAATACAAAACTCCAATGGAAAAAAAAATGGTTTTAAAGGTGAAACACAAAGGGCAAGTCTTTAGCGAATCTCATAAAAAGAAGAGAGAAGATCCAAGCAAATGAAATAAAGATGAAAAAAGAGTCATTGCAACTGATACTGCAGAAATTTGAGGGATCATTAGGGGCTACTATGAGCAACTATATGCCAATAAATTGGAAAATCTGGAGGTAATGAATAAATTCCTAGACATATACAACATACCAGGATTAAACCAGGAAGAAACGGGAAATCTTAAAAGAGCAATAACAGGTAATGAGATTGAAACCATAGTATAAAGTCTGGCAGGAAAAAAAAAAAAAAAAAAAAAAAAAAAAAAAAAAAAAAAGCCTGGGGCACAAAGGTGCCACTGCTGAATTCTGTCAAGCATTTAAAGAAGAACTAATACCAATTCTACTCAAACTATTCTGAAAAATAGAGGAGGAGGGACCACTTTCCAACTCAATCCATAAGTCCAGGATTATTTCGGTACCAAAACCAGACAAAGACACATTAAGAAAAAACATAGACCAATATATCTGATAAATATTGATGCAAAAATCCTCAACAACATACTAGCAAACCAAATTCAACAATACATTAGAAAGATTATTCATCATGACCATAGAGGATTTACCCTGGGATGCAAGGATGGTTCCATATAGGAAAAACAATCAAGGTGACACATCGTATCAGCAGAATAAAGGACAAAATTATGCAATCGTTTCAATTGGCGCTAAAAGGAATTTGATAAATTTTAGCATCCCTTCATAATAAAATCCTCAAAAAACTGGGTATAGAAGAAACACCTCAACATAATAAAAGTCATATATGACAGGATCACTGTTAATATACTGAATTGGGGAAAAACTTAAAACTTCTCCTCCTAAACCTGTAATATGACAAGGATGCCCACTTTGACCACTGTTATTAAACATAGAACTGGAAGTCCTAGCTAGAGCAATCAGACAAGTGAAAGAAATAAAATGCATCCAAATTGGAAAGAAATAAGTCAATATGTTTTGTTTACAGATGATATAATCTTATATTTAGAATACTCCAAAGACTCTACCAAAAAAAAATTAGAACTTATAAACAAATTCAGTAAAGTCAGAGCATACAAAATTAACATACAAAAATCAGTAGCATTTCTGTATTCCAAAATACAGAAAAAAAAAATCTCTTAGATCTGATCTGATAAGTTCAATAAAGTTGGAGAATACAAAATCAACATATAAAATCAGTAGCTATTCTACACACCAGTAGTGAACTAGCTGAAAAATAAATTGGAAAGCATCCAATTTACAAAATCTATAAAAATATAAAATTCCTAGGAATAAATTTAACTAAGAAGGTGAAAGATCTTTGCAGGGAAAACTACAAAACACTGAAGAAAGAAATTGACAAAGACACAAGCAAATAGAAAGACATCTTGTTTAATTTGTTTGTGTTTCCATAAAGAAACACCTGAGTCTGTGTAACTTAAAAAGAGAAAAGATTTATTTGGCTCATGGTTCTATAGGCTATACAAGAACCATGCCACTAATATCTGTATCAGCTGAGGGCCTTGAGATGCTTCCATTCATGGAGAAAGGGGAAAGAGAAGGAGAGCTGGCTTGTGTAGATATCACATGGCATGAAAGGAAGCATGAGAGAGGGGGAAGGTACCATGTTTTTTTTTTTAACAACCAGCTCTCCCAGGAACTAATAGGGTGAAAACTCACACTCCCTCTCCTGGGAGACCATTAATCTATTCATAAGAGATCCACCTTCATGATCAAAACACTTTGCATTAGGCCCATCTCCAACATTGAGGAATAAATTTCAACATGAGATTTGGAGGAGACAAACATCCAAAATATAGAACACCCCATGCTCATAAATCAGAAGAATTGATATTGTTAAGATTACCATACTACCTAAAGGAATGTACAGATTTAATGCAATCCCTATCAAAATACCAATGACATTGACATTTCTTACAAATATAGAAAAAAAAAATCCTAAAATTTGTATGGAACCAAGAAAGAGCCTGAATAACCAAAGCAACCCTCAACAAAACAAAACTGAAGGCATCACACTACCTGACTTCAAAATATATTATAAGTCTATAGTAACCAAATCAGCATGGTATTAGGATTAAAGCAGACACATAGACCAATGAAAGAGAATACATAACCCAGAAATAATTCTATATGTCTATAGCCAACTGATTTTTGACAAAGGCACCAAGAACATACTTTAAGAGTAGTACCCAATACTTTCCCCTTGGGAAGACGGAAGTATACCCTCTTCAATAAGCAGTTCTGGAAAAATAGGATATTCATATGCAGAAGGACCCTGATCTCTTACCTTATAAAAAATTAACTCAATATGAATTGAAGACTTAAATGTAGGATTCAAAACTATAAAACTACTGTAAGAAAATATAGGAGAAACCCACTAGGATATTGTTCTATGCAAAGAGTTTATGGCTAAGACCCCCAAAGCACAGATAACCAAATAAAAAATAGACAACTGGAAAAATATTAAACTAAAAATCTTCTGAACAGCAAAGGAAACAATCAGCAAAGTGAAGAAATAACCTGTTGAATAGGAGAAAATATTTCCAAAATATTCATCTGATGAGGGACTAATGTCCAGAATATACAAGGAATTCGAACAACTCAAAATCAAAAACGATCTATCCTATTGGAAAGTGGGCAAAGGATCTAAATAGACATTATTTAAAAATACATGCAAATAGCCAAACAGTATGTAAAAAATGCTCAACGTCACTAATCATGAAGGAGTGCATATGAAAACCACAGTGAGATATCACCTTCCCCCAGTTGGAATTGCTATTATCAAAAAGACAAAAAATAACAGATGCTGGGGAAGATGCAGAGAAAATGGAACTCTTATACACTGCGGGAATGTATTCCAAAATACCATAATGACAGGATCAAGTTCACACATAACAATATTAATCTTAAATGAAAATGAACTAAATGGTCCAATTAAAAGACACAGACTGGCAAATTGGATAAAGAGTCAAGATCATCAGTTTGCTGTATTCAGGAGACCCATCTCACATGCAAAGACATACATAGACTCAAAATAAAGGGATGGAGGAAGATCTACCAAGCAAATGGTAAATAAAAAAAAAAAAGCGGGGGTTGCAATACTAGTCTCTGATAAAACAGATTTTAAACCATCAAGGATCAAAAGAGACAAAGAAGGCCATTACATAATGGAAAGGGATCAATTCATCAGTAAGAGCTAACTATCCTAAATATATGTGCACCCAATACAGGAGCACCCAGATTCATGAAGCAAGTCCTCAGAGACTTACAAAGAGACTTAGATTCCCATAAAATAACAATGGGAGACGTTAACACCCCACTGTCAATGTTTGACAGATCGACAAGAGAGCAGTTAACAAGGATATCCAGAAATTGAACTCAACTCGGTAACAAGCGGACCTAACAGACATCTACAGAACTCTCCACCCCAAATCAACAGAATATACATTCTTCTCAGCATCACGTAGCACTTTTTCCAAAACTGACCACATAGTTGGAAGTAAAGCACTTCTCAGCAAATGGAAAGGAACAGAAATTATAACAAACTGTCTCTCAGACCACAGTGCAATCAAACTAGAACTCAGGACGAAGAAACTCAATCAAAACCGCTCAACTACATGGAAGCTGAACAACCTGTTCCTGAATGACTACTGGGTATATAACGAAATGAAGGCAGAAATAAAGATGTTCTTTGAAGCCAATGAGATCAAAGATACAACATACCAGAATCTCTGGGACACATTTAAAGCAGTGTGTAGAGGGAAATTTACAGCACTAAATGTCCACAAGAGAAAGCTGGAAAGATCTAAAATTGACACTCTAACATCACAATTAAAAGAACTGGAGAAGCAAGACCAAACACATTCAGAAGCTAGCAGAAGGCAAGAAATAACTAAGATCAGAGCAGAACTGAAGGAGATAGAGACACAAAAAACCCTCCAAAAAATCAATGAATCCAGGAGTTGGTTTTTTGAAAATATCAACAAAACTGATAGACCACTAGCAAGACTAATAAAGGAGAAAAGAGAGAAGAATCAAATAGACACAATAAAAAATGATAAAGGGGATATCGCCACCAACCCCACAGAAATACAAACTACCATCAGTGAATACTATAAACACATCTATGCAAATAAACTAGAAAATCTAGAAGAAATGGAAAATTTCCTGGACACTTACACTCTCCCAAGACTAAACCAGGAAGAAATTGAATCCCTGAATAGACCAATAGGAGGCTCTGAAATTGAGGTAATAATTAAAAGCCTACCAACCAAAAAAAAGCCAGGACCAGAGGGATTCACAGCTGAATTCTACCAGAGGTAAAAGGAGGAGCTGGTACCATTCCTTCTGAAACTATTCCAATCAATGGAAAAAGAGGGAATCCTCTCGAACTCATTTTATGAGGCCAACATCATCCTGATACCAAAGCCTGGCAGAGATACAACAAAAAAAAGAGAATTTTAGACCAATATCCCTGATGAACATCAATGCAAAACTCCTCAATAAAATACTGGAAAACCGGATCCAGCAGCACATCAAAAAGCTTATCCACCATGATCAAGTGGGCTTCATCCCTGGGATGCAAGGCTGGTTCAACATATGCAAATCAATAAACATAATCCAGCATATAAACAGAACCAAAGACAAAAACCACATGATTATCTCAATAGATGCAGAAAAGGCCTTTGACAAAATTCAACAGCCCTTCATGCTAAAAACGCTCAATAAATTCGGTATTGATGGAACGTATCTCAAAATCATAAGAGCTATTTATGACAAACCCACAGCCAATATCATACTGAATGGGCAAAAACTGGAAAAATTCCCTTTGAAAACTGGCACAAGACAGGGATGCCCCCTCTCACCACTCCTATTCAACATAGTGTTGGAAGTTCTGGCTAGGGCAATCAGGCAAGAGAAAGAAATCAAGAGTATTCAGTTAGGAAAAGAAGAAGTCAAACTGTCCCTATTTGCAGATGACATGATTGTATATTTAGAAAACACCATCATCTCAGCCTAAAATCTCCTTAAGCTGATAAGGAAAGTCTCAGGAGACAATATCGATGTGCAAAAATCACAAGCATTCTTATACACCAGTAACAGACAAACAGAGAGCCAAATCATGAATGAACTCCCATTCACAATAGCTTCAAAGAGAATAAAATACCTAGGAATCCAACTTACAAGGGATGTGAAGGACCTGTTCAAGGAGAACTACAAACCACTGCTCAGTGAAATACAAGAGGACACAAATAAATGGAACAACATACCATGCTCATGGATAGGAAGAATCAATACTGTGAAAATGGCCATACAGCCCAAGGTAGTTCATAGATTCAATGCCACCCCCGTCAAGCTACCAATGACGTTCTCCACAGAATTGGAAAAAACTGCTTTAAAGTTCATATTGGACCAAAGAAATCCCTGCATTGCCAAGACAATCCTAAGTCAAAAGAACAAAGCTGGAGGCATCACGCTACCTGACTTCAAACTATACTACATGGCTACAGTAACCAAAATAGCATGGTACTGGTACCAAAACAGAGATATAGACCAATGGAACAGAACAGAGTCCTCAGAAATAATGCCACACATCTACAGCCATCTGATCTTTGGCAAACCTCAGAAAAACAAAAAATGGGGAAAGGATTCCCTATTTAATAAACGGTGCTGGGAAAATTGGCTAGCCATAACTAGAAAACTGAAACTGGATCCTTTCCTTACTCCTTATATGAAAATTAATTCAAGATGGATTAGAGACTTAAATGTTAGACCTAATACCATAAAAACCCTAGAAGAAAACCTAGGTAATACCATTCAGGACATAGGCATGGGCAAGGACTTCATGTCTAAAACACCAAAAGCATTGGCAACAAAAGCCAAAATTGACAAATGGGATTTAATTAAACTAAAGAGCTTCTGCACAGCAAAAGAAATTGCCATCAGAGTGAACAGGCAACCTACAGAATGGGAGAACATTTTTGCAATCTTCTCATCTGACAAAGGGCTCATATCCAGAACCTACAAAGAACACAAACATATTTACAAGAAAAAAACAAACAACTCCATCAAAAAGTTGGTAAAGGATATCAACAGACACGTCTCAAAAGAAGACATTCATACCGCCAACAGACACATGAGAAAATGCTCATCATCACTGGCCATGAGAGAAATGCAAATCAAAACCACAATGAGATACCATCTCACTCCAGTTAGAATGGCAATCATTAAAAAAATCAGGAAACAACAGGTGCTGGAGAGGATGTGGAGAAATAGGAACACTTTTACA
This sequence comes from Macaca mulatta, assembly GCF_049350105.2. NCBI lineage: Eukaryota > Metazoa > Chordata > Mammalia > Primates > Cercopithecidae > Macaca > Macaca mulatta. Next base: position 82,685,922 of record NC_133426.1, on the reverse strand, counting down.
CTGTTGGTGGGACTGTAAATGAGTTCAACCATTGTGCAAAACAGTGTGGCGATTCCTCAAGGATCTAGAACTAGAAATACCATTTGACCCAGCCATCCCATTACTGGGGATATACCCAAAGGATTATAAAGCATGCTGCTATAAAGACACATGCACACATATGTTTATTGTGGCACTATTCACAATAGCAAAGACTTGGAATCAACCCAAATGTCCATCAGTGACAGACTGGATTAAGAAAATGTGGCACATGTACACCATGGAATACTATGCAGCCATAAAAAAGGATGAGTTCAATTTCTTTGTGGGGACATGGATGCAGCTGGAAACCATCATTCTCAGCAAACTATCACAAGAACAGAAAACCGAATACCGCATGTTCTCACTCATAGGTGGGAATTGAACAATGAGATCACTTGGACACAGGAAGAGGAACATCACACACCAGGTCCTATTGTGGGGAGGGAGGAGGGGAGAGAGATATACCTAATGTAAATGACGAGTTAATGGGTGCAGCACACCAACATGGCACATATATACATATGTAACAAACCTGCACGTTGTGCACATGTACCCTAGAACTTAAAGTATAATAATAATAATAGTAGTAATAATAATAATAATACTAAAAGAAACCTGAAAAGAATAGAAAACTGATACGGAACTTAAGAGGTAAATGAAGCTCTATTATCAGAACCTCTGTCTCAGGAAGCTTGTGCCAAGAGTAAAACGATTCAGTGATGTGGGTGTTATATCCCAGGAAGAACAATAAGAATATATGTAATCTTTACAGATTTTTAAAAAGCAATAGTAGTAATAATATGATAAGAAGATATGTAATTATTTTAGATTATAACCATAGTAATAGTGATAATAACAAAGAGGCAAAGGTGGGAAGAGGAAAGGGGAAAGAGATGAGGATGATAAAGAAGAAGAAGAGGAAGAATTATTATTAAAGAGTAGGAGGGGAGGGGAAGGAAACCAATAAAAACAGCAACAACTGTAGTGGAGATTGTGATGTATCATCCAGATGCCCCTACTCTTCAGGATCACAGTACTCACTCCTCCAGCGCTTGAGGGTGATGACAGCTGTTGTGTTTACAGTTGAGTATCTTTCTCAGGGATTACTCTCAGCTGAAAAGAATTGACTCTCAAAAAGTCATAGCTCCTTATCAGGAGGCAGTTGGCATCCAATGACTGGTCAGTATGGTGGGATAAAACTTTTGCCTCTTTTTCCTAATTTGGGACAACTTTGCAGGACCACACCAACTCCAGAGCTCCCTGTGGAATCAGTTAATTTATTTCCTGTGACTGAATCACTGCTCTACTTCTCCCTCTACACAATTCTGCTTCTCTTGCTCCCCACAGCTTTTGAACCAAAAACAACTCCCCAATAAAATTTCTGCAAGGAAATCACTTCACAGTCCCATTCCTGGAAAAAATCAACATACAACAATGTCACTAATATATTGCTAACTACATGTCAAGTGTTCTTGTGTTTTACATGTTAACACATTTAATCCCCAACATTATGGCATAGGTGAAATTATTATGCCCATTTTTACAGATGAAAAATGGAGGCACAAAGGGGTTAAGTAACTTGCCTGAGTAACTAGAGATGAGTAACTCTCATCTCTAGTATCAGAGAGAGCCAGGGTTTGTACCCAGGCACTTTGACTCTAGACTATATGCTCTTACTACTATGTTCTAATGCCTTTTAACCTTGATACCATGGTGTTTGATTTCCAAGGTGTTGTTTAAAAGATAACAGGCTTTCTGACTTCAATTTATTTAAATTTGATTTTGTTCAGAAAATGATACCTCTTTTCACAGGTACATTAAGAAGAAACTACTATGCTAAAATTAGAGTTTCTGCCCTCCCCACCCCCTTTAGTTTTTCAATACGAGAGCCAAAAGAATCCTGTTAAAACTAAGTGGTTTCCTGCCATTCCTCAGATCAAAAGCCTTAAAAAGTTTTCCATATCACTAATAACTAAAGCCAAATTCTTATATGGTAGACTAATTTTTTTATTCAAAAATATATGTCCTTCCTCTCTACTGGGCCCGTTCCTACATGTTCTTCCCTGTAGAAAGAGTACACTTCCCATCTCATTGACATCAAACTTGCCCATGTGACCTGCTTTTGCCAATGAATTACGACTATAATATGCCATATCTGAGCATAGGCTTTGAAAACTACCACATGGTTCCACTATGGCTCTTTTACCTCTGCCACAAGAACAGGTGTCCCATATATGTTTTACTCCTTTAGCCTGGTTACCTGAATGAAGACAATATAAACAGAATCTCAGACAGCCCATGAAGGGGATGTAAAATGAGCCCAAAATTTTGTTGTTGTAAGCCTCTGAGATTTGGGTACTTTTTAAAAAACCACAGCATAACTTAGAGAAAGCTGGCTCGTGCATCTTATTGAAACCATTGATGACACAATACCTCCGGCCCTCTGGCCTTACATCTTTGACTTTTTTCCTAACAGCATACATGAAGACTGAAATCCAGCCTTGAATCAGTTTAATTCATGATTGTATTAAGGACCCCACATTGGCCGGGCACGGTGGCTCACGCCTGTAATCCCAACACTTTGGGAGGCCGAGGTGGGCAGATCACAAGGTCAGGTGTTTGAGACCAGCCTGGCCAAAATAGTGAAACCCCATCTTTACTAAAAATACAAAAATTAGCTGGGTGTGATGGCACGTGGTCCCAGCTACTCTGGAGGCTGAGGCAGGAGAATTACATGAACCCAGGAGGCAGAGGTTGCAGTGAGCTGAGATCATGCCACTGCACTCTAGCCTGGGCAACAGAGCGAGACTCCATCTCAAAAACAAAAAAAAAGGGACCCCATCTTGTCCCCACCCCACATACCTACCATCTTCCTTAAGGACCACCCTGAACACTCCAGGAATTGGTCAGGTGTGCCTCTTTTTAATTACCATAGCACTCTGTATTATTCTACTGTAGCACATAGTACACCATAATAAATTGGTGGTTTAAATTACCTCCCCCTGTACCCTATCCAGTCTCTGAATTCTTGGGCAGGTACTATATCTTGTAAACTTTTATACTTCTATAACTATGACCCACCACTATGCTCATTGTATGAAAGCAGTTGAATAAGTCAGTGTATTAGCCTTATGTTTCATTTATTAATATTTTATTGTTCATTACACTTTAGTACAGCAAAGCAAATACAGGTAAACATCAGTATTCTTTATATAATAGCACACAGAAAGGGAAGCCAGCCACAATTTAGAGTGCTTTTTCAGTTGTCAATATATTTGTTTGTTTATCACTTTAAGCTAGATTATTTTACTGGCGAATTTTTTTAAGCTTTTAAGGAAAAGCCTATATCTATAGCTATATGCTATATATTCTCTTCTAGATAATGCAACAAGATGGAAAGATTTTCAAAACATTTTATAGAGCTATCAAAACTCATACCAAAATACAACAGAGACAGCAAGTGGTCAATCACATTTACCCAATCGGACAATATATTAAAACAGTTGAAACACTTCCAGACACCACACAAGAACTAAATATGAAAAGACGTAAATATAACTGGAACACAAATACCAAATACAGTATGTACCCGCCCCCATCCCCCAATACATGAGACCTGAGGCTCTAAGGCCCCTTCTTGCAAGGCCCCTCTGACTGCCATGCATTCCTCTACCTGAAGTTGTGAACAAAGAATTGCCTGTGCCCAACATCAGCTCTATTGGCCTCATCTTCCATTGCCTCCCTGTACTGCTGTGGCCAGTCCTGTGGTTCCTTTCTGTGGATTCTGGCCACATATCGCAAGGCTTTCATCTTGGAGGTTTCCAGACGGGCTCTAGGACCCCATACAAACTCATATTGCACTGGATCACTGTCAGGAACCCGTAAACTGTCTATATAGCGCTGACTCAAGTATCGGCAGGTAATCACATGCTTTCTCCCAGATTGAACCCCTAAGCCCCGCAGAAAGGCCCAGACTGCAGACTCCCTGGCATGGTTGCCCATGATAAAGATGAAGCTTAGGACCTGCATCAAAAAGTTGTTGCCAGGCCTGTTTGGACTGTCTACGATCTCCTCAGTTTCTTCCATCTCTCTTCGGTTGTACAGGGTATAGGAGTGATTCCTGGGATCAAGTACCACTAGTTCTGTCCCATAGACATGGTTCAGGGTGCGGGCAGCACGATTCAGGAGGTCAGGGAACACTTTGCTGCACTCTCGGCCAATGTAGTACAGAATTCCTTTCTTTGGTATAGGCAGCTTAGTTGAATCCATAAGCAGAAATAACTGCACCAACTTCCTTGCCTTGCTCTCCAATCTTGACTCAGGCCATGAATGTGGGGCATATTTTGAGGAATAGCTGGAAACCTCTGAATCAGGGGATGCTACCTCTGCAGCAGCTTCCTCAAAAAAGGGCCTCCTAAAGTGAGGGAGAGCCTGCCAACCCTCAGCAAAGGCTCTGGCAGCATCTTCTTCCAGAGCTTCATTGTATTGCTCTGGCCAATCCATAGGATCTTTGTTATATATTTTAGCCATGAACTTCAGAATTTTCATCTTGGTGGTTTCTAGGTGGGATCTTGGGCCCCAGAAAAACTCATACTCCACTGGTTTACAGTCAGTTACTGGTCTGTAGTCTAAGTAACGCTGCCATACAAACTCCACAGACAGAAGTCTCTTTGGGTTCCCAAAAATGGAAAGCCTCCTTTCCCGCTGCACCCCCATCCTCCAGAGCATTTCCCAAATCTCAGCCTCTTTGGCTTGGTTGCCATTCAGGAATATTTGGCCTAGAATCATCATCAGGAGGCCCATCTTTGGCCCATTTGGGCTCTCTTCTAACCCTTCAAAGGGCACAGGTCCCAGTTTGTTTAACAGAATGTAGGTACGTGCCTCAGGGTCAAGTTCTCTCAATTCAAACCGAAAAATGCACTCCAGGTGGGCTGCTGCTCGCCTGAGTATCTCAGGAAACTGGTTGCGATATTCTTTAACAATATATTCCCGCATTTCAGACTCCCGGATAGGGTACTTGCTCTGATCCTTCACCAGCAGGAACTGCAACAGCTCAGCTACATTCTGTTCCATAGGGTCCTGGGGCTTCAAGGTAATTGCAACCCGGGAAGTACTGAGGCCCATAATAGTAATGGAGTTGGGGCTCTCACAGTCTCTCAGGACCTCGAATTCTATAGGGCCTTCTGCACCCTTAGGACCCTCAGAGTCCGAGTCCACGGAGGCCTTGGTTACCCTAGGGCTTGGCAAAACAATGGAACACTTGGAGGGGTTCCGGTCCACAGAAGCACTAGAGCTAAACAAGGTGCTCGGGCCCTCACCAGGGTTGGGCAGCACGGAGCTTCCCGGTCTGTCAGAGGCAGTGGGCTGCACTAAGGTGCTTGGGCCCTCACCAGGAGTGGGCGGCACGGAGGTGTCCGATCCATCAGAGGCAGTGGGCGGCACAGAGGTGCTCCGTCCCTCACCGGGGGTTGGCAGTACGGAAGTGCTTGGTCCCTCACCGGGAGTGGGCGGCACGGAGGTGCTCAAGCCCTCAGTGGCGGTGGGAGGCACAGAGGTGCTCAGTCCCTCGCCAGGGGTGGGCGGCACGGAGGTGCTCGGTCCCTCACCAGCAGTGGGCTGCACGGAGGTGCTCAGGCCCTCGGTGGCGGTGGGTGGCCCGGAGGTGCTTGATCCCTTACCGGGGGTGGGCACCAAGGAGATGCTTTGTCCGTCAGAGGCGGCGGGCAGCATGGAGGTGCTCCGTCCCTCACCAGGAGTGGCCGGCATGGAGGTGCTCGGTCCCTCATCAGGGGTGGGCGGCACGGGGGTGCTCAGACCCTCAGTGGCGGTGGGCGGCACGGAGGTGCTCAGTCCCTCATCAGGAGTGTCCTGCACGGAGGTGCTCAGGCCCTCAGTGGCGGTGAGCGGCACGGAGGTGCTCGGTCCCTCACCAGCGGTGGACTGCACGGAGGTGCTCGGTCCCTCATCAGGGGTGGGCACCACGGAGGTGCTTGGTCCCTCAGAGGCTGTGGGCGGCACGGAGGTGCTCGTTCCCTCACCAGGGGTGGCCGGCACGGAGGTGCTCGGTTCCTCAGAGGAAGTGGGCGGCCTGGAGGTGTTCCGGCCCTCAGAGGCGGCAAGCGTCACAGAGGTGCACAGCCCCTTAGAGATGGTGGGAGGCCCGGAGGTGCTTAGGCCCTCACTGGGGGTGGCCAGCAGGGAGGTGCCAGGTCCCTCAGAGACGGTGGGCTGCCCGGAGGCGCTTGAGGCCTCAGAGATGGTGGGCGGCACAAAGGTGCTTGGGCCCTCAGCGGAGGTGGGCAGAACGGAGGTGCTTGGGCCCTCAGAGGCACAGAGGCCCTGAAGGATCTGGGAATCGCTGGGACCCTGGGGGACGTCTGAGCCTGGCATATCAGCGGGGAAACCGGGGGCATTAGGGGCCTGCATTTCGTCCCAGCTGCTGTTGTGCGCAGTGGCCTTCGCAACGCGGCGGCGGCGGCGGCGCGAATTCTGGCTTACCAGAGACATGGTCCTGCCGACCGGCGTGTAGGAGCAGACACAGACAGGCCCGCGATCTGGCACAGACGACTGGAGGTGTGTAGGTGCCTCGGCACAAAACTGCCGCTAGCGGTAATGATGTTGCTGCTGCTGCCAGAACCAAAGTTCCAAGCAACTTGCTGAAGCTGAAATTAGAGGTGGTGGAAAACGCAGGCACTGGCCAGCAGTGAATGCTAGTCTCAGTGTACTCTGCTTCTCACACCCCGCCCTCTGCCGCAGTCCGCGCAGGCGCAGACTGGCTCTGCGGCAAGGCGAAATCGCCCCGCCCCGCCCCTCCCCTGGGCCTGAGAAAGTGGATGCGGTGGTTCTGCACCAAAGGAGAGCACTAGCAGAAGGGAAATTTTGGTAGGGTGAAACAAGGAGCTTAGAGTAGATGCATAGGGAACAAAAATGGAAATAATAATAAATACTTCTCAGATTTAGGGCACGATTGGAGGGCTTCTACACAGAGTGCCAGGCACTTAATAGATTCTCAAAATTGGTAATTATCATTGAGATTTGCAGTTTTCCCGAAGCTGTTTCAAACAAAATGTGCGTTGTCTCTGGAAGGGTAGAACCCCCATCCCTGACCATGTCTTTTCTATCACTTTCTCCATTTATATGTCTAACTCCTCCCCTAATGCTGTGAGCTAGAAAGAACTCTTACCTAGAGGGTCTGAATGCCTGATATTTAGTACCCATTAGGGAGCTTCGAACAAGCTTGAAAAAGCCAACATTCCTAGCCCAAACTTTCCCAGTCCCCCAGGCTTTAGTGGGAAAGCCACTAATACTCTTGAAAATTTGTTTAATTCTTTCACTCCACAATCATCTGCTCATTTAATAGAGCTTTTGTGAAAGTCAGTTGAGATACCGAGTGTTAAGGGATGTTACCTTAACATACCTTAACATGTTTTGCCCTATTACTTTAGCACTTTTGAGCAGATCCAACCCTGATCCCTTTTATTCATTCATTCCACAAACACTGGTCATCTATCCAGAAGTTACAGAGTTCATTTCTTTGTCATCAAGGAGCACCCAGTGTAAAAATGGGAGTCAAAGAAAAAGTGAAACCAAATTTTCTAGAAGTTTGTAAAGAATGCAGGGGAGGCAGGGTCAGTTCTACCTGTAGGTGCAGACAAGGCTTCATAAAAGAGGAGATGTTTAAAAAGATGAGTGGGTACGTATTTACCAAAAGGACAAGGATGAGAAAATCATTCCAACTGAGAGTAGCATGGCAGCAGTGAGTAAGAAAGAAAACACTGAAGAGCACAGGCAGGCTGTTTTTAGAAGCAGGGGAGAGGGAGGAAGAGAGATAGAGGGAAAACACTAACTTTCTGACACTCACGCAACCAATACAGTTTAGCTTACCACTATTGACCCTCTATTGATATGATTGTATCTTGCTGCAAACATTTATTATATGTTGTCTTTCTTAATATCTCCTCAAAAATCTGGGAGTATACTTTTTTTTTATACTTTAAGTTTTGGGGTACATGTGCAGAATGTGCAGATTTGTTACGTAGGTATACACGTGCCATGGTTATTTGCTGCACCCATCAACCCATCATCTCCATTAGGTATTCTCCTAATGCTCTCCCTCTCCTATCTCCCCGCCCCCTGACAGGCCCTGGTGTGTGATGTTCCCCTCCCTGTGTCCATGTGTCCATGTCCCTCCCCATTGTCCATTCAATTCCCACTTATGAGTGACAACATGTGGTGTTTGGTTTCCTGTTCTTGTGTTAGTTTTCTAAGAATGATGGTTTCCAGCTTCATCCATGTCCCTGCAAAGGACGTGAACTCATTCTTTTTTATGGTTGCATAGTATTCCATGGTGCATATGTGCCACATTTTCTTTATCCAGTCTGTCATTGATGGACATTTGGGTTGGTTCCAATACTTTTTTTTATACCTCTTTAGGAAAGGGAAAATAATGGCTACAGTCACAATGTGTCACCATCTCCATCTCCAATTGGAGAAGCAATCCCTTATATGCATAACCAGTTCTGGTTCTGTGAAGTCCAATGCAGTTATTGTGCCTGGGGCCTATTCAGAATGGGAGGCACAAAAAAACCTAAGATATTTCTAAACTTCAGCAACAGATATTCCTAACCTAGGGCACAGTGATTTTTAAAGACCCTGAACTTGTTCAAACCTATAAACTAAAAATTTTTACCTCTAGAAATATATTCTAAAGAAATAATAAGAAATATGTGCAAATATTTAGCTAAAATGACTTTTATTATATAATTTGTTCTAGTATAACAGAACTGAAAACTAAATGAACGTTAAATAACTAAAGAGTATTTAAAGAAATTATGGTAATAAAAATGGAATACCAGTAAGTCATTATAATAATATCAAAGAATTCCATTTCTAATAATGTGTAGTTGATTGTAGCAGCCCTGTGGGGAAAAAAAAAAAACCTAGAAATTTAGGTAAAGAAACCCTTTAATGGCAACAAAGCCTACCAATACAGCATCAGAAACCTATAAAGGCAATGAGGACTTCAAGAGTAATGATTTCAGAAAAAAGGGAAGTGCAAAGAGGTGAGTCATACATTGTATACAACCTTGTCACTTAAGGAATTTAATGATTTGCAAACTGATAATTTGGAATTCTGAACTTACTGAAATAGTACATCAAAAATGAAGGCAAAATAAATACATGTTCAGAAATCAGTGCTGAGTAAATTGATCACCAGTAAGCCCAGACTGAGGAAATACTGAAAGATTCTCATCTGAAACTGAAGAGATGCAAGAAGCAAACAGTAATAGAAATGATAAATATGTGGGTAAACAGACATATTGACAATGTGAAACAATAATAATAATATGTTTTTGTGTAATTTATATGTAGAATTAAAATATAGGAAACAAGTGAGTTCAAGAGATTTGGGGACTGATCAAGAAAAAAATATATTACCACAAGTTTTCAGTAAAACAAAATGAGTTTTTGTTGTTTGTCTGTTTTAGAATTTCAACTTTTATTTTAGATTCTGGGGATACATACGCACGTTTGTTACATGGGTATATTGCATGATGCTGAGGTTTGGAAAACAAATGATCTCGTCACCCAGGTAGTGAGCATAATACTCAACAGTGAGTTTTTCTATTTTTTTTAAATGAATAAACAGTTTATTAAGTGAAATTTAATCTCAGATTAAAAAATAAGATCCAATTCTATATAAACATGATACAGTCTCCAGGAAAGAACTCGCCCATACCAGACCTCTGACCTAAAGAACTGTAATATAATAAATGTTGTTTTGAAACACAGAGGTTGTGGTAATTTGGTATAGCCTACAATAGAAAACCAGTAGACCAGAGGCACAAGGTGGGGCTGAAAATCTTAAAGATGCAATTATATCTACAAACACTGTTCCCCATCCTTTATGGCCAGGACACTGCCCCTTCCTGCACTGGCAAAAAGGGGGAGGTTGATTCTCTGTAGGAGCTAAGCCAGAGTTGTTCTAGGTCATCAGGCAAAGCTGAAGATAAGGGTAAGCTACCTTAAAATCCATAAAGTGAATAATAAAAGTCTCCCAGCCTCTTTTTTAGCTCAACTCTCATACTGCTGGCAGCCAAACACAAATACTTCAGAGAAGAGCTTACAGAACCCGCTCTGGGGAAATTGATGAGCCTAAGAAATTATGCACAGATACTGACATGTGTTTCTGGCAATGAAATGGTTGCATCCTCACTTGATTACCCTACAGTAAAGACCTCTGCTTGGCAGGTTGCATCCAAGCAAGAGCTTTCAATAGCATTTTTTTTAATATACTTTAGGTTCTAGTGTACATGTGCATAACGTGCAGGTTTGTTACGTATGTATACTTGTGCCATGTTGGCATGCGGCACCCATCAACTCGTCAGTACCCATCAACTCGTCATTTACATCAGGTATAACTCCCAATGCAATTCCTCGCCCTTCCCCTCTCCCCATGATAAGCCCTGGTGTATGATGTTCCCCTTCCCGAGTCCAAGTGATCTCATTGTTCAGTTCCCACCTATGAGTGACAACATGTGGTGTTTGGTTTTCCATTCTTGTGATAGTTTGCTGAGAATGATGGTTTGCAGCTGCATCCATGTCCCTACAAAGGACACAAACTCATCCTTTTTTATGGCTGCATAATATTCCATTGTGTATATGTGCCACATTTTCTTAATCCAGTCTGTCACTGATGGACATTTGGGTTGATTCCAAGTCTTTGCTATTGTGATTAGTGCTGCAATAAACATACATGTGCATGTGTCTTTATAGCAGCATGATTTATAATCCTTTGGGTATATACCCAGTAATGGGATGGCTGGGTCATATGGTGCTTCTGGTTCTAGATCCTTGAGGAATCGCCATACTGTTTTCCATAATGGTTGAACTAGTTTACAATCCCACCAACAGTGTAAAAGTGTTCCTCTTTCTCCACATCCTCTCCAGCACCTGTTGTTTCCTGACTTTTTAATGATTGCCATTCTAAATGCTGTGAGATGGTATCTCATTGTGGTTTTGATTTGCATTTCTCGGATGGCCAGTGATGATGAGCGTTTTTTCATGTGTCTGTTGGCTGTATGAGTGTCTTCTTTTGAGAAATGTCTGTTCATATCCTTTGCCCACTTTTTGATGGGGTTGTTTGTTTTTTTCTTGTAAATTTGTTTGAGTTCTTTGTAGGTTCTGGATATTAGCCCTTTGTCAGATGAGTAGATTGCAAAAATGTTCTCCCATTCTGTAGGTTGCCTGTTCACTCTGATGGTAGTTTCTTTTGCTGTGCAGAAGTTCTTTAGTTTAATGAGATCCCATTTGTCAATTTTGGCTTTTGTTGCCATTGCTTTTGGTGTTTTAGACATGAAGTCCTTGCCCATGCCTATGTCCTGAATGGTATTACCTAGGTTTTCTTCTAGGGTTTTTATGGTATTAGGTCTAACATTTAAGTCTCTAATCCATCTTGAATTAATTTTCGTATAAGGAGTAAGGAAAGGATCCAGTTTCAGCTTTCTACTTATGGCTAGCCAATTTTCCCAGCACCATTTATTAAATAGGGAATCCTTTCCCCATTTCTTGTTTTTCTGAGGTTTGTCAAAGATCAAATGGCTGTAGATGTGTGGCATTACTTCTGAGGACTCTGTTCTGTTCCATTGGTCTATCTCTCTCTTTTGGTACCAGTACCATGCTGTTTTGGTTACTGTAGCCTTGTAGTATAGTTTGAAGTCAGCTAGCATGATGCCTCCAGCTTTGTTCTTTTGACTTAGGATTGTCTTGGCAATGCGGGCTCTTTTTTGGTTCCATATGAACTTTAAAGCAGTTTTTTCCAATTCTGTGAAGAAATTCATTGGTAGCTTGATGGGGGTGGCATTGAATCTGTAAATTACCTTGGGCAGTATGGCCATTTTCACGATATTGATTCTTCCTATCCATGAGCATGGTATGTTCTTCCATTTGTTTGTGTCCTCTTTTATTTCACTGAGCAGTGGTTTGTAGTTCTCCTTGAAGAGGTCCTTTACATCCCTTGTAAGTTGGATTCCTAGGTATTTCATTCTCTTTGAAGCAATTGTGAATGGAAGTTCATTCATGATTTGACTCTGTTTGTCTGTTACTGGTGTATAAGAATGCTTGTGATTTTTGCACATTACTTTTGTATCCTGAGATTTTGCTGAAGTTGCTTATCAGCTTAAGGAGATTTTGGGCTGAGACAATGGGATTTTCTAAATATACAATCATGTCATCTGCAAACAGGGACAATTTGACTTCTTCTTTTCCTAACTGAATACACTTGATTTCTTTCTCTTGCCTGATTGCCCTAGCCAGAACTTCCAACAGTAAGTTGAATAGGAGTGGTGAGAGAGGGCATCCCTGTCTTGTGTCAGTTTTCAAAGGGAATTTTTCCAGTTTTTGCCCATTCAGTATGATATTGGCTGTGGGTTTGTCATAAATAGCTCTTATGATTTTGAGATACATTCCATCGATACCGAATATATGGAGCGTCTTTAGCATGAAGGGCTGTTGAATTTTTTCAAAGGCTTTTTCTGCATCTATTGAGATAATGATGTGGTTTTTCTCTTTGGTTCTGTTTATATGCTGGATTACGTTTATTCATTTGCATATGTTGAATCAGCCTTGCATCCCAGGGATGAAGCCCGCTTGATCATGGTGGATAAGCTTTTTGATGTGCTGCTGGATCCGGTTTTCCAGTATTTTATTGAGGATTTTTGCATTGATGTTCATCAGGGATATTGGTCTAAAATTCTCTTTTTTGGTTCTGTCTCTGCCAGAGTTTGGTATCAGGATGATGTTGGCCTCATAAAATGAGTTAGGGAGGATTCCCTCTTTTTCTATTGATTGGAATAGTTTCAGAAGGAATGGTACCAGCTCCTCCTTGTACCTCTGGTAGAATTCAGCTGTGAATCCATCTGGCCCTCGACTTTTTTTTGTTGGTAGGCTCCTTTGCAGGGGGAGATGCGCTCTTATTTTTTGAATTTCCAGCTTTTCTGCCCTGCTTTTTCCCCATCTTTGTGGTTTTATCTGTCTCTGGTCTTTGATGATGGTGACGTACTGATGGAGTTTTGGTGTGGGTGTCCTTCCTGTTTGTTAGTTTTCCTTCTAACAGTCAGGACTCTCAGCTGTAGGTCTGTTGGAGATTGCTTGAGGTCTACTCCAGACCCTGTTTGCCTGGGTATCAGCAGCAGAGGCTGCAGAAGACAGAATATTGCTGAACAGCGAGTGTACCTGTCTGATTCTTGCTTTGGAAGCTTCCTCTCAGGGGTGTACTCCACTATGTGAGGTGTGGGGTGTCGGTCTGCCCCTAGTGGGGGATGTCTCCCAGTTAGGCTACTCAGGGGTCAGGGACCCACTTGAGCAGGCAGTCTGTCCGTTCTCAGATCTCAACCTCCGTGTTGGGCGATCCACTGCTCTCTTCAAAGCTGTCAGACAGAGTCGTTTGCATCTGCAGAGGTTTCAGCTGCTTTTTGTTGTTGTTGTTGTTGTTTAGCTGTGCCCTGTCTCCAGAGGTGGAGTCTACAGAGACAGGCAGGACTCCTTGAGCTGCTGTGAGCTCCACCCAGTTCGAGCTTCCCAGCGGCTTTGTTTATCTACTTAAGCCTGAGCAATGGTGGGCGTCCCTCCCCCAGCCTCGCTGCTGCCTTGCCGCCAGATCGCAGACTGCTGTGCTAGCAATGAGGAAGGCTCCGTGGGCGTGGGACCCTCCCTTCCAGGTGTAGGATATAATCTCCTGGTGGGCCCGTTTGCTAAGATCCTTGGCAGAGCACAGTATTGGTGTGGGAGTTACCGGATTTTCCAGGTGTTGTGTGTCTCAGTTCCCCTGGCTAGTAAAAGGGATTTCCTTCCCCCTTGTTCTTCCCAGGTGAGGCGATGCCACTCCCTGCTTCAGCTCTTGCTGGTCGGGCTGCAGCAGCTGACCAGCACTGATTGTCCAACAGTCCCTAGTGAGATGAACCCAGTACCTCAGTTGAAAATGCAGAAATCACCTGTCTTCTGTGTTGCTCGTGCTGGGAGTTGGAGACTGGAGCTGTTCCTATTCGGCCATCTTGCTCCACCCCAACAGTTAGTTTTTCAACCCACGACCACCTCTCTTCTTCCTCCTTCTAATATTCTACTAGTGTCTGTTTTTGCCATCTTTATGTCCATGAGTACCCAATGTTTAGCTGCAACTTATATATAAGAACATGTGGTATTTGGTTTTCTGTTTCCATGTAAATTTGCTTAAGATAATGGCCTCCAGCTGCATCCATGTTGCTGCAAAGGACATTATTTCATTAGTTTGTATGGCTGTTTTGTATTCCATGGTATATATGTACCACATTTTCTTTATCCAATATCAATAATAGACACCTAAGTTGACTCCATGTCATTGCTATTGTTAATAAGGCTGCAAACAACATATGAGTGTTCTGGATATATGACCGATAATGTGATTACTGAATTGAATTGTAGTTGTGTTTTATGTTCTTTGAGAAATCTCCAAACTGTTTTCTATAGTGGTTGAACTATATATAGTGTTTATTATTACTAATTTACATTACCACCAACAGTGTATAAGCATACAATGAGCTTTATTTGGTCAACGCTTTGACAGGTTTGCAAGGGCATGGGGTTCATCAAAGTCTGAGATCTTCCAGAGGCTGGTGGGAGGTCACAACCTAGAAAATGAGAGGACAAGCTAACTGGAGAGAGGGAGGGGAATCAAAGAGATGGCTTATGTATATATGTGATGTCTCTCAGCAGCAAGACAAGGAGTTGCTGGGTCAGAGATCTGTGAAGGGCAGCAGTAGGTCAGGGTTTTTATCTTCTGGAGTTTATTCTATCTATAGCTAGCAGATGATTTTAGTTTCACAGGGATATGCAAAGAAGGCAGCCTCTAAATAGCTAACAATCTACTTATCCGTCTATATTTAAAACAATTGGATGTGTAAAAAATTGAGTTTGGTACTGGCAGGGTCAATATATAGAGGCCATCTTTGACTCATGCATATAACTAACAGTCCATCCCCTGGCCCAATGTTATCTTATAATTAAAATTGTATGTTATTTTGCAGTGCCTGAGTTTCTTGCTGGAAATAAAGGAGACAGAATCCTATAAGGGCACAAACAAGGATTTCAAAGCCCTTTCATAGCCAAAAAATTGTATGTTATTTTACAGTGCCTGAGTTTCTTGCTAGAAATAAAGGAGACAGAATCCTATAAGGGCACAAACAAGGATTTCAAAGCCCTTTCATAGCCAATCTTCCCACTTAATGGAGGAAAGCCAGGGGAATAGATTAGAAAAAGAAGCAGATTTTAAATTGTTCAATTGTTCAGTCAATAGAGTGACATTATAACCCCTTTGCTACATGTCCCTGGCTGTCCATAATGCTAGAATCAGATTGGCAGAAGCAAGTCCAGCATGCAGTTCAATTTGTCATTATATGTGTTGCTGTGACTTAAGAGAGCTGCAGGTTTAGGCAAATGAATGGTCCTTCTTATTTGGATTGGTGTGCCTTGCTTGAGTTTCCGGGTGATTGCCAGTAGTACATAGCATCAGAATGTTTGCATGGATCTAGAGTAAGCTTCACAGTATCCCTTGGCAGTTTTTAAAAAGTTATTAATTTATACATGCACCAAATTTGATTCTGAACTGTGGAGTATTCACATACGTGATCCTCACAGGTAGGTCAAGTTATTTCAAAAATAACCATCAATCATATTATAAATCTGGCCTATGTATTTCCCTGTTTATGATGATGTTGTTCTAATTTTAGTGGGAGGCCACCTGTTCCATCATTTTTATTCCAGGGAAACTATTCTAAGGAGTCCATTTGTGTAGCTTGAATAGACTTAAGGATGACCTCTTTAGAGGTGGTAATGTGATGTCACCAATAAGTTTCTTCACAGGTTAGCTTTGATACCAGGCTTCTCTTTATTGTGTCTATCTCCTGTATGGTGGGACATATTGAATGTACAAATGGACAATGGTTGGACCATATGTAAAAAGTAGAACAGTGACCCACAACCTTCAACAACTTGCCTAGGAAACCAACCCACTTAACTACAAAAAGCAGCCCAGAGCATTATCCTGCTGTAAGTCAGACTTGTAGAATGTCAAATTTTTATCTTTACTAATAATCCAAGAAAATAAACAATAATTTCTAAAACAATCAGCCCAAAATGGCCAGGACTTGATTAATAACTGACTACCTTCTTAATTCTTGTCTCTGCATCCAACTTAGATCCAACCAGAGAAAGCCAAGTATGCACCTCTAACTAATCACATAGGATGATCCACTTCTAATTAGCCTGCCTACATCTTCCCCATGCCAATGATCTCTATTCAGTGTATAGCTGTAGCCTTTCTTTTTCCCCCTACAAAGCTTTCTCACTGTTCTGCTCGCCATTGAGTCTCTGCCAAAACGCAAATGACAATAGTTGACTCCCTTACTATAGCAAGCTCTGAATAGCCTTTGCTTTTCACATTTGGGTGGTCTTTGTTATTCCCACAGTATATTATTTGGGATACTCCAGAAAAGTAATATTGGTCATAAATTTTCCTAAAATATTTCCCAAGACTTTATTAATGGCAGTTTTGGTAGACCCTGCAAAATTTCTAATAAATACAAGCAAGTAGTTGTCAATTTGGGTAGAGAAACTAACATGTAGAGAGCAGTTAGAGTTCTCCATGGGATCAAATATGTTTTCAGTAGGAATTGTCTTTGCTGTAACCCTCAAGAGTTATGATTATTTACCATGGACAGCCAGTCTTGCGATTGTTGTAGAGCCAGCTTCCATCGAGTGTTATGTAAAACTTGCAGTTGATATTGTAAGAAGGTTACTATGGAAGAATTCTTAAGCTGATTGTAGTCTCTGATTTATCAGATGTGCCCTCACCCAGGTAATATTACGTAGTAAACATTGCTTTACCTGTTTAAATTAATGGGCCACCAGAGAGGAAGTCCATAGTAAGATGCCCCTGGCCACTTAGTTAGTACAAAATTTTCATAGCTCTTGAGGGTTACAGCAAAGACAATTCCTACTAAAAACATATTTGATCCCATGAAGAACTCTAACTGCTCTCTGCATTGGAGTTTCTCTATCCAAATTGACAACTACTTGCTTACATTTATTAGAAATTTTGCAAATATTTAAAAAATACCAAAATTACCATGAATAAAGGCTTGAGAACTATTTGGGGAAAATTTCTGACCAATGTTATTTTTCTGGGGTATCCCAAATAATATACTGTTGGAATAACAAAGACCACCCAAATGTGGAAAGCAAAGGCTGTTTATTAATAAGTTCTACACAGAGTCTTAATAAATGGGGTTTGTACTAGAGGGGAGCAAGAACATCATAATAAGAAAAGACACCAATAATTGTAAGGATTTATATTGTTTACATTTGTCATCATCCCGTGGATCATTATAAATTATAATTTTATTTTGGCAATCCTTTTGTGTTTGTGGTTATTGTCTTTGAAATACAGCATTTTTAATTTGATCGCATAAATCACAAGCATCTTGTTTATAATACTGGGTACACACTGTCTCTGGGGATTCCTTAAATGGAACTCAAAAGGCCATGTCCCATTGCTCTATTTACTCAATGGCAGTAGTTAATAATAGTGGGTTTTCCATTGTCTCAGCCCAAGATCTCCTTAAACTGATAAGCAACTTCAGCAAAGTCCCAGGAGACAATATCAATGTGCAAAAATCACAAGCATTCTTATACACCAGTAACAGACAAACTGAGAGCCAAATCATGAATGAACTCCCATTCACAATAGCTTTAAAGAGAATAAAATACCTAGGAATCCAACTTACAAGGGATGTAAAGGACCTCTTCAAGGAGAACTACAAACCACTGCTCAGTGAAATACAAGAGGACACAAACAAATGGAAGAACATACCATGCTCATGGATAGGAAGAATCAATATCATGAAAATGGCCATACTGCCCAAGGTAATTTATAGATTCAATGCCATCCCCATCAAGCTACCAATGAGTTTCTTCACAGAATTGGAAAAAAACTGCTTTAAAGTTCATATGGAACCAAAAAAGAGCCCGCATTGCCAAGACAATCCTAAGTCAAAAGAACAAAGCTGGAAGCATCATGCTAACTGACTTCAAACTATACTATAAGGCTACAGTAACCAAAACAGCATGGTACTGGTACCAAAACAGAGATATAGACCAATGGAACAGAACAGAACACTCAGAAATAATACCACACATCTACAGCCATCTGATCTTTGACAAACCTGACAAAAACAAGAAATGGGGAAAGGATTCCCTATTTAATAAATGGTGCTGGGAAAATTGGCTAGCCATAAGTAGAAAGCTGAAACTGGATCCTTTCCTTACTCCTTATACGGAATTTAATTCAAGATGGATTAGAGACTTAAATGTTAGACCTAAAACCATAAAACCCTAGAAGAAAACCTAGGTAATACCATTCAGGTCATAGGCATGGGCAAGGACTTCATGTCTAAAACACCAAAAGCAATGGCAACAAAAGCCAAAATTGACAAATGGGATCTCATTAAACTAAAGAACTTCTGCACAGCAAAAGAAACTACCATCAGAGTGAACAGGCAACCTACAGAATGGGAGAACATTTTTGCAATCTACTCATCTGAAAAAGGGCTAATATCCAGACCCTATAAAGAACTCAAACAAATTTACAAGAAAAAAACAAACAACCCCATCAAAAAGTGGGCAAAGGATATGAACAGACATTTCTCAAAAGAAGACACTCATACAGCCAACAGACACAGGAAAAAATGCTCATCATCATTGGCCATGAGAGAAATGCAAATCAAAACCACAATGAGATACCATCTCACAGCATTTAGAATGGCAATCATTAAAAAGTCAGGAAACAACAGGTGCTGGAGAGGATGTGGAGAAATAGGAACACTTTTACACTGTTGGTGGGATTGTAAACTAGTTCAACCATTATGGAAAACAGTGTAGTGATTCCTCAAGGATCTAGATGTAGAAATACCATTTGACCCAGCCATCCCTTTACTGGGTATATACCCAAAGGATTATAAGTCATGCTGCTATAAAGATACATGAACATGTATGTTTATTGCGGCACTATTCACAATAGCAAAGACTTGGAATCAATCCAAATGTCCATCAGTGACAGACTGGATTAAGAAAATGTGGCACATATACACCATGGAATACTATGCAGCCATAAAAAAGGATGAGTTTGTGTCCTTTGTAGGGACATGGATGCAGCTGGAAACCATCATTCTCAGCAAACTATCACAAGAACAGAAAACCAAATACTGCATGTTGTCACTCATAGGTGGGAATTGAACAATGAGATCACTTGGACACAGGAAGGGGAACATCACACATCGAGGTCTATTGTGGGGAGTGGGAGGTGGTAGGGATAGCATTAGGAGATATACCTAATGTAAATGATGAGTTAATGGGTGCAGCACACCAACATGGCACATGTATACATATGGAACAAACCTGCACATTGTGCACGTGTATCCTAGAACTTAAGGTATAATATAATATATATATATTTATATATCATTTACTGTAGCCACCTTTGTCAATTATCTTAGCTAAATCTTCTAAATAATTTGCTGCAACTTTTACATCAATATTTGCTGGTTCACATATCCTTCTATGTTGTGGAGATGGCTTCTTTCCTTCAACCTTATGAACCAGTCTCTGCTAGATTCAAAGTTTTCTTCTTCAGTTTCTTCCCCTATCTCAGCCTTCATAGAATTTAAGTGAGTCAGGGCATTGTTAGGATTAGATTTTAGCTTGAAAGAGTGTAGGAACTGATTTGATTTTCTATCCAGACCACTAAAACTTTGTCCACATCAGCAATAAAGCTGTTTTACTTTCTTTTCATTCATGTGTTCACTGGAGTAGCATTTTAAATTTGCTTCAGGAACTATTCCTTTGCATTCACAGAATGGCTGCTTGGTGCTAGAGGCCTAGCTTTGGACCTATCTTGGGTTTTGACATTTATTACTAACAAAACTTAGTCTCTTCTACCTTTTGATTTAAATTAAGAGATGTGTAACTCTTCCTTTGACTTGCACTCTTAGAGGTCATTGTAGGCTTAATAATTAATCTAATTTTAATATTGTGTGTCTCAGGAAATGAGGAGGCCTGAGGAGAGGGAGAGAGATAGGGGAAAAGCCAGTAAGTAGATCAGTCAAAATACACTTGTGTATTTATTAAGGTCACTGTCTTATATGGGCATAATTAGCCTCTCAAAACAATTTCAATGGTAAGATCACTAATCACAGATCATCATGACAAATATAATAAAATGAAAAGACTTAAAATATTGTGAGAATTACCAAAATACGACACAAACATTGTGTGAACACATGCGGTTGGAAAAATGGCACCGATAAACTTGGTTGATGCAGGATTGCTACAAACCTTCAATTTGAAAAAAAAAAAAAAAAGGCAATAACTGTGAAGTGGAATTAAATAAAACATGCCTATATACACCACATTATCTTTCTTCATTCATCTTCATATCTTTCTTCATTCCCACCACCAGTGCATAAGCATCCCTGTTTCTCCACATCCATGCCAACATTCATGTTGATAGACACTAAGGTTGATTCTATAACTTGGCTGTTACGAACAGTGCTGCAATGAACATGAAAATGCAGACTTCTTTTTAACATACAGATTTCATACCTTTGGAGTAAATACAAGGGGGTGGGATTGCTGGATCATATGGTAATTCTATTTTTATCTTTCTGAGGAAGCTCCATACAATTTTTAAAATGGTTTTACTAGTTTATATTTTTACCAATTAGGTACAAGTGTACCCTGTTTTCCACATCCTTGACAACACTTGTTATCATTCATCATTTTTGGTGGAGGGGAGCACACTAGAAATAAAATATTTATCCTATTTTCTCATATTTTTCACTCATGTTATACACAACCAAAATAGAATATGCATTTTAACTTTATTTTCAAGGGGTACATGTGTAGGTTTCTTACATGAATATAGTGCATAATGGTAAGGTTTGAGCTTCTGGTGTACCCATCATTCAAATAGTGAACATTGTACCCAAGAGATATTTTTACAACACTCACAATCCTCTCCCCCTCTCCTTGTTTGGAGCCCCTAGTGTTCATAACATTCATCTTTGTGCCTATGCGTACCCATTGTTTAACTCCAACTAATAAGTGAGAACCTGCAGTGTTTGATTTTCTGTTTCTGAGTTATTTCACTTAGGACAATGGCCTACAGCCCCATCCATATTCTGGCAAAGAACAAGATTTTATTCTTTTTATGGCTGCATAGTATTCCATTGTGTATGTGTACCATATTATATTTATTCAATCAACCAGTGAGGACAATGAGGTTAATCTCATGACTTTGCTACTATGAATAAACATATGAGTGCAGATTTCTTTTTTATACAATAGTTTATTTTCCTTTGGGTAGATTAGTAGTTAGATTGCTGGGTAGAATGGTAGTTCTATTTTCAGTTCTTTGAAATATTTTCATACTGTTTTACACGAGGCTTGTGCTAACTTACATTCCCAGCAACAGTGCATAAACATCTGTGTTTCTCCACATCCATGCCAACATCTACTGTTTTTGATTTTTTAATAATAATAATTCTGACTAGTATAAACTAGTTTCTCATTGTGGTTTTAATTTGCATTTATCTGATTATTACTGATGTGCATCATTTCATGTTTCTTAGCTGCTTGTATGTCTTCTTTTAAAAAATGCTCATTCTTGTTCTTTGTCCACTTTTTAATGAAGTTGTTTTTTCTTGAGTTGTTTGAGTTCCTTTAAGATTATTTTTGTCAAAAGATTAATTTACAAATATTTTCTCCCATTTTGTAGGTTGTCTGTTTACTCTGTTGAATATTTCTATTGCTCTGCAGAAGCTTCTTAGTTTAATTTGGTCCCTTTTGTCTATTTGGGTTTTTTTTTTTTTTTTTTTTTGTATTCACTTTTGAGGTCTTATTTACAAATTATTTTCCTAAATCCATGTCCAGAAGAGTTTCTCCTTGATTTTCTTCTGGAATTTTTATAGTTTCAGGCTTTACATTTAGGTCTTTAATCCATTTTTAGTTAATTTTTGTATATCATGATAGGTGAAGGTCCAGAATTATTCTTCTGCATACGGCTGGCCAATTCATTCAACACCAATTAGTGAAAAAGGAGTTCTTTCTTCATTGCTTATTTATGCTGGTTTTGTTGAAGGTCAGTTGGTCATAGATGCATGGCTTTATTTCAGGATTTTCTAATCTGTTCCAGTGACCTGTGTGTCTATTTTTGTACTAGTACAATGTTGTTTTAGTTTTGATTTTAATTTTTGTGAGTACATAGTAGGTGTATATACTTGTGAAGTAAATTAGATGTTTTGGTACAGGCACACAATGCATAATAATCACATCATAGAAAATGGAGTATCCATTCCCTGAAGTATATATCTTTTGTGTTACAAACAATCCAATTATAACTCTTTTTAGGTACTCTAAACTGTGCAACTGAATTATTGTGTTAGACTGTTCTCACACGGTTATAAAGAAATACCTAAGACTGGGTAATTTATAAAGAAAGAAAGTTTTGATGCAGCTGACATTGTCTCCTCCACATGACTGTTACAGCGGCCTCCAGAGCCTTTTCTCTCCTGTACAAAATGGCATCTCTTAAGGAAAAACTCATTGCACCACTTGCGGAAGAAGAGGCAACTGTCCAAAACAATAAGATCACTGCAGTGAGTTTTGGACTAGTTGGTATGGCATGTGCTATCTGCGTTCTGGGAAAGTCTCTGGCTGATGAACTTGCTCTTGTGGATGTTTTGGAAGGTAAGCTTAAGGGAGAAATGATCAATCCGCAGCATGGGAGTTTATTTCTCCAGACACTTAAAATTGTGGCAGATAAAGATTGTTCTGTGACCGCCAGTTCTAAGATTGCAGTGGTAACTGCAGGAGTCTGTCAGCAAGAGGGGGAGAGGCGTCTCAATTTGTTAAAATTGTTAATGTCTTCAAATTCATTATTCCTCAGATGGTCAAGTTCACTCCTGAATGCCTCATAATTGTGGTTTCCAACCTAGTAGACATTCTTATATATGTTACCTGGAAAATAAGTGGATTACCCAAACTGTGATTGGAAGTGGATGTAATCCGGATTCTGCTAGATTTCACTGCCTTATGGCTGAAAACCTTGGCATTCATCCCAGCAGCTGCCATGTATGGATTTTGGGGGAATATAGCAACTCAAATGTGGCTGTGTGGATTGGCGTGAATGTGGCAGGTTTTTCTCTCCAGGAATTGAATCCAGAAATAGGAACTGACGATGACAGTGAAAATTGGAAGGAAGTGCATAAGATGGTGGTTGAAAGTGCCCATGAAGTCATCAAGCTAAAAGGATATACCAACTGGGCTATTGGATTAAGTGTGACTGGTCTTATTCAATCCGTGATGAATAATCTACCCAGGATTCATCCTATGTCAACAATGGTAAAGGGGATGTATGACATCGAGAACGAAGTCTTCCTGAGCCTTCTGTGTATCCTCAATGCCCAGGGATTAACCAGCATTATCAACCAGAAGCTAAAGGATAATGAGGTTGCTCAGTTCAAGAAAAGTACAGATACCCTGTGGGACATCCAGAAGGACCTAAAAGACCTGTGACTACTGAGCTCTAGGCTGTGGAAGTTTAAAAACTACAATATGAGCAGGGGCAGAGCAAGATGGCCGAATAGGAACAGCCCCAGTCTCCAACTCCCAGCGCGAGCGACACAGAAGACCGGTGAGGTGATTTCTGCATTTTCAACTGAGGTACTGCGTTCATCTCACTAGGGAGTGCCGGACAATCGGTGCTGGTCAGCTGCTGCAGCCTGACCAGCGAGAGCTGAAGCAGGGCGAGTCATCGCCTCACCTGGGAAGCGCAAGGGGAAAGGGAATCCCTTTTCCTAGCCAGGGGAACTGAGACACACAACACCTGGAAAATCCGGTAACTCCCACACCAATACTGCGCTTTAAGCAAACAGGCACACCAGGAGATTATATCCCACACCTGGCCGGGAGGGTCCCACGCCCACGGAGCCTTCCTCATTGCTAGCACAGCAGTCTGCGATCTGGCGGCAAGACAGCAGCGAGGCTGGGGGAGGGGCGCCTGCCACTGCTGAGGCTTAAGTAGGTAAACAAAGCCGCTTGGAAGCTCGAACTGGGTGGAGCTCACAGCAGCTCAAGGAAACCTGCCTGTCTCTGTAGACTCCACCTCTGGGGACAGGGCACAGTAAACAACCACAAAAGCAGCAGAAACCTCTGCAGACGCAAACGACTCTGTCTGACAGCCTTGAAGAGAGCAGTGGATCTCCCAACACGGAGGTTGAGATCTGAGAAGGGACAGACTGCCTGCTCTAGTGGGTCCCTGAACCCTGAGTAGCCTAACTGGGAGACATCCCCCAGTAGGGGTAGTCTGACACCCCACACCTCACAGGGAGGAGTACACCCCTGAGAGGAAGCCTCCAAAGCAAGAATCAGACAGGTACACTCGCTGTTCAGCAATATTCTATCTTCTGCAGCCTCTGCTGCTGACACCCAGGCAAACAGGGTCTGGAGTGGACCTCAAGCAATCTCCAACAGACCTGCAGCTGAGGGTCCTGACTGTTAGAAGGAAAACTATCAAACAGGAAGGACACCTACACCAAAACCCCATCAGTACGTCACCATCTTCATCAAAGACCAGAGGCAGATAAAACCACAAAGATGGGGAGAAAGCAGGGCAGAAAAGCTGGAAATTCAAAAAATAAGAGAGCATCTCCCCCGGCAAAGGAGCGCAGCTCATCGCCAGCAATGGATCAAAGATTGACGGAGAATGACTTTGACGAGATGACAGAAGAAGGCTTCAGTCCATCAAACTTCTCAGAGCTAAAGGAGGAATTACGTACCCAGTGCAAAGAAACTAAAAATCCTGAAAAAAAAAGTGGAAGAAATGATGGCTAGAGTAATTAATGCAGAGAAGGTCATAAACGAAATGAAAGAGATGAAAACCATGACACGAGAAATACGTGACAAATGCACAAGCTTCAGTAACCAACTCGATCAACTGGAAGAAAGAGTATCAGTGATTGAGGATCAAATGAACGAAATGAAGCGAGAAGAGAAAACAAAAGAAAAAAGAAGAAAAAGAAATGAGCAAAGCCTGCAAGAAGTATGGGATTATGTAAAAAGACCAAATCTACGTCTGATTGGGGTGCCTGAAAGTGAGGGGGAAAATGGAACCAAGTTGGAAAACACTCTTCAGGATATCATCCAGGAGAACTTCCCCAACCTAGTAGGGCAGGCCAACATTCAAATCCAGGAAATACAGAGAACGCCACAAAGATACTCCTTGAGAAGAGCAACTCCAAGACACATAATTGCCAGATTCACCAAAGTTGAAATGAAGGAAAAAATCTTAAGGGCAGCCAGGGAGAAAGGTCGGGTTACCCACAAAGGGAAGCCCATCAGACTAACAGCAGATCTCTTGGCAGAAACTCTCCAAGCCAGAAGAGAGTGGGGGCCAATATTCAACATTCTTCAAGAAAAGAATTTTAAACCCAGAATTTCATATCCAGCCAAACTAAGTGTCATAAGTGAAGGAGAAATAAAATCCTTTACAGATAAGCAAATGCTTAGAGATTTTGTCACCACTAGGCCTGCCTTACAAGAGACCCTGAAGGAAGCACTAAACATGGAAAGCAACAACCGGTACCAGCCATTGCAAAAACATGCCAAAATGTAAAGACCATTTAGGCTACGAAGAAACTGCATCAACTAACGAGCAAAATAACCAGTTAATATCATCATGGCAGGATCAAGTTCACACATAACAATATTAACCTTAAATGTAAGTGGACTAAATACTCCAATTAAAAGACACAGAGGGGCAAACTGGATAAAGAGTCAAGACCCATCAGTCTGCTGTATTCAGGAGACCCATCTCACATGCAGAGACATACATAGGCTCAAAATAAAGGGATGGAGGAAGATTTACCAAGCGAATGGAGAACAAAAAAAAGCAGGGGTTGCAATACTAGTCTCTAATAAAACAGACTTTAAACCATCAAAGATCAAAAGAGACAAAGAAGGCCATTACATAATGGTAAAAGGATCAATTCAACAGGAAGAGCTAACTATCCTAAATATATATGCACCCAATACAGGAGCACCCAGATTCATAAAGCAGGTCCTTAGAGACTTACAAAGAGACTTAGACTCCCATACAATAATAATGGGAGACTTCAACACTCCACTGTCAACATTAGACAGATCAACGAGACAGAAAGTTAACAAGGATATCCAGGAATTGAACTCATCTCTGCACCAAGCAGACCTAATAGACATCTATAGAACTCTCCACCCCAAATCAACAGAATATACATTCTTCTCAGCACCACATTGCACTTATTCCAAAATTGACCACATAATTGGAAGTAAAGCACTCCTCAGCAAATGTACAAGAACAGAAATTATAACAAACTGTCTCTCAGACCACAGTGCAATCAAACTAGAACTCAGGACTAAGAAACTCAATCAAAACCGCTCAACTACATGGAAACTGAACAACCTGCTCCTGAATGACTACTGGGTACATAACAAAATGAAGGCAGAAATAAAGATGTTCTCTGAAACCAATGAGAACAAAGATACAACATACCGGAATCGCTGGGACACATTTAAAGCAGTGTGTAGAGGGAAATTTATAGCACTAAATGCCCACAAGAGAAAGCAGGAAAGATCTAAAATTGATACTCTAACATCACAATTAAAAGAACTAGAGAAGCAAGAGCAAACACATTCGAAAGCTAGCAGAAGGCAAGAAATAACTAAGATCACAGCAGAACTGAAGGAGATAGAGACACAAAAAACCCTCCAAAAAATCAATGAATCCAAGAGTAGGTTTTTTAAAAAGATTAACAAAATTGACAGACCGCTACCAAGACTAATAAAGAAGAAAAGAGTGAAGAATCAAATTGACTCAATAAAAAATGATAAAGGGGATATCACCACCGACCCCACAGAAATACAAATTACCATCAGAGAATAGTATAAACACCTCTATGCAAATAAACTAGAAAATCTAGAAGAAATGGATAATTTCCTGGACACTTACACTCTTCCAAGACTAAACCAGGAAGAAGTTGAATCCCTGAACAGACCAATAGCCGGCTCTGAAATTGAGGCAATAATTAATAGCCTACCTGCCAAAAAAAGTCCAGGACCAGATGGATTCACAGCTGAATTCTACCAGAGGTACAACGAGGAGCTAGTACCATTCCTTCTGAAACTATTCCAATCAATAGAAAAAGAGGGAATCCTCCCTAACTCATTTTATGAGGCCAACATCATCCTCATACCAAAGCCTGGCAGAGACACAACAAAAAAAGAGAATTTTAGACCAATATCCCTGATGAACATCTATGCAAAAATCCTTAATAAAATACTGGCAAACCGGATTCAGCAGCACATCAAAAAGCTTATCCACCATGATCAAGTGGGCTTCATCCCTGGGATGCAAGGCTGGTTCAACATTCGCAAATCAATAAAAATAATCCAGCATATAAACAGAACCAAAGATAAGAACCACATGATTATCTCAAGAGATGCAGAAAAGGCTTTTGACAAAATTCAACAGCCCTTCATGCTAAAAACGCTCAATAAATTCGGTATTGATGGAATGTACCTCAAAATAATAAGAGCTATTTATGACAAACCCACAGCCAATATCATACTGAATGGGCAAAAACTGGAAAAATTCCCTTTGAAAACTGGCACAAGACAGGGATGCCCTCTCTCACCACTCCTATTCAACATAGTGTTGGAAGTTCTGGCTAGGGCAATCAGGCAAGAGAAAGAAATCAAGTGTATTCAGTTAGGAAAAGAATAAGTCAAATTGTCCCTCTTTTCAGATGACATGATTGTATATTTGGAAAACCCCATCCTCTCAGCCCAAAATCTCCTTAAGCTGATGAGCAAGTTCAGCAAAGTCTCAGGATACAAAATTAATGTGCAAAAATCACAAGCATTCTTATACACCAGTAACAGACAAACAGAGAGCCAAATCAGGAATGAACTTCCATTCACAATTGCTTCAAAGAGAATGAAATACCTAGGAATCCAACTTACAAGGGATGTAAAGGACCTCTTCAAGGAGAACTACAAACCACTGCTCAGTGAATTAAAAGAGGACACAAACAAATGGAAGAACATACCATGCTCATGGATAGGAAGAATCAATATCATGAAAATGGCCATACTGCCCAAGGTAATTTATAGATTCAATGCCATCCCCATCAAGCTACCAATGAGTTTCTTCACAGAATTGGAAAAAATTGCTTTAAAGTTCATATGGAACCAAAAAAGAGCCCACATCTCCAAGACAATCCTAAGTCAAAAGAACAAAGCTGGATGCATCACGCTACCTGACTTCAAACTATACTACAAGGCTACAGTAACCAAAACAGCATGGTACTGGTACCAAAACAGGGATATAGACCAATGGAACAGAACAGAGTCCTCAGAAATAATACCACACATCTACAGCCATCTGATCTTTGACAAACCTGAGAGAAACAAGAAATGGGGAAAGGATTCCCTATTTAATAAATGGTGCTGGGAAAATTGGCTAGCCATAAGTAGAAAGCTGAAACTGGATCCTTTCCTTACTCCTTATATGAAAATTAATTCAAGATGGATTAGAGACTTAAATGTTAGACCTAATACCATAAAACCCCTAGAGGAAAACCTAGGTAGTACCATTCAGGACATAGGCATGGGCAAAGACTTCATGTCTAAAACACCAAAAGCAACGGCAGCAAAAGCCAAAATTGACAAATGGGATCTCATTAAACTAAAGAGCTTCTGCACAGCAAAAGAAACTACCATCAGAGTGAACAGGCAACCTACAGAATGGGAGAACATTTTTGCAATCTACTCATCTGACAAAGGGCTAATATCCAGAACCTACAAAGAACTCAAACAAATTTACAAGAAAAAAACAAACAACCCCATCAAAAAGTGGGCAAAGGATATGAACAGACATTTCTCAAAAGAAGACATTCATACAGCCAACAGACACATGAAAAAATGCTCATCATCACTGGCCATCAGAGAAATGCAAATCAAAACCACAATGAGATACCATCTCACTCCAGTTAGAATGGCGATCATTCAAAAGTCAGGAAACAACAGGTGCTGGAGAGGATGTGGAGAAAGAGGAACACTTTTACACTGTTGGTGGGATTGTAAACTAATTCAACCATTATGGAAAACAGTATGGCGATTCCTCAAGGATCTAGAACTAGAAGTACCATATGACCCAGCCATCCCATTACTGGGTATATACCCAAAGGATTATAAATCATGCTGCTATAAAGACACATGCACACGTATGTTTATTGCGGCACTGTTCACAATAGCAAAGACTTGGAATCAACCCAAATGTTCATCAGTGACAGACTGGATTAAGAAATTGTGGCACATATACACCATGGAATACTATGCAGCCATAAAAAAGGATGAGTTAGTGTCCTTTGTAGGGACATGGATGTAGCTGGAAACCATCATTCTTAGCAAACTATCACAGGAACAGAAAACCAAACACCGCATGTTCTCACTCATAGGTGGGAACTGAACAATGAGATCACTTGGACTCGGGAAGGGGAACATCACACACCGGGGCCTATCATGGGGAGGGGGGAGGGAGGAGGGATTGCATTGGGAGTTATACCTGATGTAAATGACGAGTTGATGGGTGCTGACGAGTTGATGGGTGCAGCACAGTAACATGGCACAAGTATACATATGTAACAAACCTGCACGTTATGCACATGTACCCTAGAACTTAAAGTATAATAATAATAATAAATTAATTTAAAAAAATAAAAAATAAAAACAGAACTATATAATGACAAAGTAAAAAAAAATAAAAAAAATAAATTACTGAATGAGATGTTTTTTAATCTCCAAATATAATTGTGGGTTAGTCACAATTTCTCTTTACCTCTGTTAGTTTTTTCCTCATGAACATTGAGGCTCTGTTTTTAGGTGCAGGAAAAGTGAGAATTAACATATGTTATTGGTCAATTACCTCTTGTATCATTATGAATTGTTACTCTTCATGTTTTATAGTACTGTTTGTATTGATATTAATATTGACACATTAGCTTTCTTATGCTTACTCTTTGCATGGTGTATTTTTATTTTTTCCTTTACTTTAACTTACTTGTGTCTTTATGTTTAAAGTGTATCTATTGTCAAAAAACATATGGTTAAATCACCCTGTTTATTAAGTCTAAAAAAAAAAAAAAGAAGAAACTCACTCAACACCGCAAAAATACATGGAAACTGAACATCCTGCTCCTTCATGACTACTGGGTAAATAAGGAAATGAAGGCAGAAATGAAGATGTTCTTTGAAACCAATGAGAATGAAGACACAATGTACCAGAATCTCTGGGACACATTTAAAGCAGTGTGTAGAGGGAAACTTATAGCACTAAATGCCCACAAGAGAAAGCAAGAAAGATCTAAAATTGACACCCTAACATCAAAATTAAAAGAACTAGAGAAACAACAGCAAACAAATTCAAAAGCTAGCAGAAGACATGAAATAACCAGGACCAGACTGATTCACAGCTGAATTCCTCCAGAGGTACAAAGAGGAGCTGGTACCTTTCCCTCTGAAACTATTGCAAAAAATAAAAAATAGGGACTCCTCCCTAACTCATTTTATGAGGCCAGCATCATCCTGATACCAAAACCTGCCAGAGACATATTTTTAAAAAAAGAAAATTTCAGGCCAATATCCCTGATGCTTATCGATGTGAAAATCCTCAATGAAATACTGACAAAACGAATCCAGCAGAACATCAAAAAACTTATCCAGCACAATCAAGTCGGCTTTATGGCTGGGATGCAAGGCTAGTTCAACATATGCAAATCAATAAACGTAATCCATCAAATAAAAAGAACCAATGACAAAAACCGCATGATTATCTCAATAGATGCAGAAAAGGCCTTCGATAAAATTCAACAACCCTTCATGCTAAAAACTCTCAATAAACTAGGTATGGACAGAAAATATCTCAAAATAATAAGAGCTATTTATGACAAACCCACAGCCAATATCATACTGAATGGGCAAAAACTGGAGGCATTCCCTTTGAAAACTGGCACAAGACAACGATGCCCTCTCTCACCACTCCTATTCAACATACTATTGGAAGTTTTGGCCAGGGCAATCAGGCAAGAGAAAGGAATAAAGGGTATTCAAATAGGAAGAGAAGAAGTCAAATTGTCCCTGTTTATGGATTACATGATTGTATATTTAGAACACCCCATCCTCTCAGCCCAAAATCTCCTTAAGCTGATGAGCAACTTCAGCAAAGTCTCAGGATACAAAATCAATGTGCATAAATCACAAGCATTCCTATCCACCAATAATAGACAGAGAGCCGAATCATGAATGAACTGTCATTCACAACTGCTACTGAGAGAGTAAAATACCTAAAAATACAATTTATGACGTATGTGAAGGACCTATTCTAGGAGAACTACAAATCACTACTCAAGGAAATAAGAGAGGACACAAACAAATGGAAAAACATTCCATACTCATGGATAGGAAGAATCAATATCGAGAAAATGGCCATACACCCAAAAGTCATTTATACTTTCAGTGCTATCCCCATGAAGCTACCAGCGACTTTCCTCACAGAATTGGAAAAAAACTACTTTAAGCTTCACATGGAACCAAAAAAGAGCCTGCATAGCCAAGACAATTCTGGGCAACAAGAACAAAGTTGGAGGCATCACACTACCTGACTTCAAGCTATACTACAAGGCTACATTAACCAAAACAGCAAGGTACTGGTACCAAAACAGATATACAGACCAATGGAACAGAATGGAGGCCTCAAAAATAACACCATACAGCTACAACCATCTGATCTTTGACAAACCTGACACACACAAGCAATGGGGAAAAGATTCCCTATTTAATAAATAGTGTTGGGAAAACTGGATAGCCATATGCAGAACTGAAACTGGACCCCTTCCTTACAACTGTTACAAAAATCAACTCAAGATGGATCAAATACTTAAATGTAAGACCTAGGACCATAAAAATCCTAGAAGAAAACCTGGGCAATACCAACCAGGACATAAGCATGGGAAAGATTTCATGTCCAGAACACAAAAAGCAATGGCAACAAAAGCCAAAATTGAAAAATGGGATCTAATTAAGCCAAAGACCTTCTCACCACAAAACAAACTATCATCAGAGTGAACAGCCAACCTACAGAATGGGAGAAAATTTTTGCAATCTATCCATCTGACAAAGGACTAAGATCCAGAATCTACAAAGAACTTAAACAAATTTACAAGAAAAAAAAATCACATTAAAAAATGGGCAAAGGATATCAACAGACACTTCTCAAAAGAAGACATTAATGCAGCCAACAGACACGAAAAATGCTCATCATCACTGGCTATTAGAGAACTGCAAATCAAAACCACAATGAGATACAATCTCATGCCTTTTAGAATAGCAATCATTAAAAAGTCAGGAAACAACAGATGCTGGAGAGGTTGCGGAAAAATAGGAATGCTTTTACACTGTTGATGGAAGTGTAATTTAGTTCCACCATTGTGGAAGACAGTGTGGCGATTCCTCAAGGATCGAGAACTTGAAATACCATTTCACCCAGCAATCCCATTACTGGGTATATACCCAAAGGATTATAAATCATTCTACGATAAAGATACATGCACATGTATGTTCATTGTGGCACTATTCACAATAGCAAAGACTTGGAACTAATCCAAATGTCCATCAATGACAGACTGAACTAAGAAAATGTGGCACATATACACCATGGAATGCTATTCAGCCATAAAAAAAGATGAGTTCATGTTTTTTGCAGGGACATGAATAAAGCTGGAAACCATCATTCTCAGCAAACTAACACAGGAAAAGAAAACTAAACACAGAATGTCCTCACTCATAAGTGGGAATTGAACAATGAGAACACATGGACACAGGGAGGTGAACATCATAGAGGGACTGTCAGGGGGTTGGGGGCTAGGTTTGGGATAGCATTAGGAGAAATACCTAATGTAGATGATGGGTTGATGAGTGCAGCAAACGACCATGGCACGTGTATATCCATGTAACTAACCTGCACGTCTTGCACATGTACCTCAGAACTTGAAGTATAATAATAAAAAAAAGATAAAAAAGAAAGACCAAATGATGAATCAATCAAAAAGAATAACTACAACAGCTTCTTAAGACATAAACAGTACAATAAGATACTAATACATACAACAAAAAGTTAAAAAACAGGGGGATGAAGTAAAGGTGTAGAGATGTTAGTTTTTTCGTTTTTCTTATTCGTTTTTTTCAGATGGAGTCCCATTCTGTTGCCCAGACTAGAGTGCAGTGGTGCAATCTCAGCTCACTGCAACCTCCACCTCCTGGGTTCAAGTGATTAGCCAGCCTCAACCTCTTAAGTAGCTGAGATTACAGGCATGTGCTGCCATGCCTGGCTGATTTTTGTATTTTTAGTAGAAACAGGGTTTCACCATGTTGCCCAGGCTAGTCATGAACCCCTGATCCACCCACCTTGGCCTCCCAAGTGCTAAGATTACAGAAGTGAGCCACCATGCCTGGCCATTAGGTTTTTGTTGTTGTTGTTGTTGTTTGTTTGTTTATGCAAACGGTGTTCAGTTGTTATCAGCTTAAAATAATGGGTTATAAGATAGTGTTTGCAAGCCTCAGAGTAACCTCAAAGCAAAAAAAAAAAAAAAAAACACACATACAAAATTAAAAAGCAAAAAACTAAATTATATCACCAGAGAAAACCAACTTCAGTAAGAGAAAGGCAGGAAGAAAAAAAGAAGAAAGAAAAGACCACGAAACAGCAGAAAGCAAATAACAAAATGGCAGAAGCAAGTCTTTACTTTTATCATTAGTAGCATAGACTGTAAATTAACTAAATCTCCAATCAAAAGTCATAGAGTGGTTTAACGGGGTGAAAGCACAATGCCCATTGATCTGTTGCTACAGGAAGCACACTTCACCTATAAAAACACATAGAGTAAAAATAACGGGATGGAAAAAAGATATTTTATGCCAATGGCAGCAAGAAAATAGCAGAAATAGCTATACTTATATCAGACATAATAGATTTCAAGACAAAAAACTATAAAAAGAGACAATTAATTATCTCTATATAACATTAAAATGGTCAATTGAGCAAGAGAACATAAAAAATTTAAATATATATGCACCCAACACTAGAGCACCCAGACATATAAAGCAAATACTATTAAAGTTAAAGAGAGAGATTGACTACAATACAATAATAGTTGGAGGCTGCAACACCTCATTCGCAGCATTGGGCAGATCATCCAGACAAAGAATCAACAAAGAAATATAGTCTGAACTATACACCAAATAAATATAGAAGATATTTACAGAATATTTCATCAAATGTCTGCAGAATACATATTACATTCATCAGCACATGTATTATCCTCAAAGACAGACCATATGTTAGGCCACAAGACAAGTCTTAAAACATTTTTTTGTTTGTTTGTTTGTTTGTTTGTTTTTTGAGACGGAGTCTTGCTCTGTCGCCCAGGCTGGAGTGCAGTGGCCAGATCTCAGCTCACTGCAGCTCCGCCTCCCGGGTTCACGCCATTCTTCTGCCTCAGCCTCCCGAGTAGCTGGGACTACAGGCACCCGCCACCTCGCCCGGCTAGTTTTTTGTAGTTTTAGTAGAGATGGGGTTTCACTGTGTTCGCCAGGATGGTCTCGATCTCCTGACCTCGTGATCCACCCGTCTCAGCCTCCCAAAGTGCTGGGATTACAGGCTTGAGCCACCGCGCCTGGCACAAAACATTTTAAAAATTAAAATGAGGCAGGTCATGGTGGCTCACACCTGTAATCCCAACACTTTGAGAGGCCAAGGTGGGCAGGTCATCTGATGTCAGGAGTTCAAGACCAGCCTGGCCAACATGGTGAAACCCAGTCTCTACTAAAAATACAAAAAATTAGCTGGGCAAGGTGATGTATGCCTATAATCCCAGCTACTCAGGAGGATGAGGAGAGAGAATGACTGGAACCCAGGAGGCAGAGGTTGCAGTGAGCTGAGATTGCATCACTGCACTTCAGTATGGGTGACAGAGCGAGACTACGTCTCAAAAAAAAATAAAATAAAATGATGTCAAGTATCTTCTCTAACCATAATGAAATAGAATTAGAAATCAAAATCAGAAAAAAGAGCAGTTTTGGAACATATACAAATACATGAAGATTACACAATATGCTCCTGAATGTCTTGAAACAAATAATAATGGGGGCACAACATATAAAACCTAAGGTATACAGTGAAAGCAGTACAAAGAGGAAAGTTTATAGCTCTAAGTGTCTACATCAAAAAGAGAAAAACTCAAAATAAACAATCTAACAATGCATATTAAAACCACAGAAGCAAGAGCAAGTCAAAGAATAAGTTAGTAGAAGAAAAAAAATTAAGATGAGAGCAGAAATAAATAAAATT
Organism: Macaca mulatta; assembly: GCF_049350105.2. NCBI lineage: Eukaryota > Metazoa > Chordata > Mammalia > Primates > Cercopithecidae > Macaca > Macaca mulatta. The sequence continues at coordinate 82,650,317 of NC_133426.1, read as the reverse complement.
GAAATGAAGAACCAATTCAAAAGATCAATGCAACAAAGGTTGGTTTTTTGAAAAGTTAAACGAAATAGACCAATTTTTAGCCTAGTCAAGACAAAAAAGAGAGATAATACAAATAGTCAAAAACAAAATAATAAAGAAGACATAATGGCAGATACCATGGAATTTCAAAGGATTATAAGTGGCTACTATGGGCAACTATATGACAATAAATTGGGAAATCTAGAAGAAATGGAAAAATTCCCAGACACATTCAACCTACCAAGATAGAACCAGAAAGAAATAAAAATCCTGAGCAGATCACTAACAAGTAATGAGATTAAAGCTGTAATAAAAAGTCTCCCAGTAAAGAAAAGCCTGGAACCCAATGGCTTCACTACTGAATTTTACCAAAAATTTAAAGAACTAATACCAGTTAAACTCAAACTATTCTGTAAAATAGAGGAGGAGGTTATACTTTCAAACTCATTCTACAAAGCCACTATTACCCTAATACCAAAACCAAAGTCACATCAAAAAGAAAAAAAAAAAAATTATGGGTCAATATCACTGATGAATATTGATGCAAAAATCTTCAACAAAACACTGACAAACTAAATTCAACAATACGTTAGATAGAATATACAACATGGCCAAGTGGGATTCATTTCTGGGATGCAAAAATGCTTCAACATATGCAAATCAATCAATGTGATATACCATATCAACAGAACGAAGGATAAAACCATATAAGTATTTAATTAAGGCTAAAAAAGCATTTGATAAAATTTAACTTCTCTTCATGATTGGAAAAGAACTCTCAAAAAACATGGTACATACGTCAACATAATAAGAGCTATATATGAAAGACCCACAGTGAGTACCATACTGAATAGGAAAAAACTGAAAGCCTTTCCTCTAAGATCTGCAACAAGACAATGATGCCACTTTCATCACTGTTACTCAACATAATACTGGAAATTCTAACTAGAGGAATCAGACAAGATAAAGACATAAAGGACATTCACAATGGAAAAAAATAAGTCAAATTATCCTTGTTTACATATAATATGATCTTATATATGGAAAAAAAATAAGGACTTCACAAAAAAACTATTAAAATTGATAAACAAAATCTGTAAACTGGCAGGATACAATATCAACATACATAAATCAGTCACATTTTCATATGCCACAGTAAACAATGAGAAAAAATTAAAAATCAATCTCATTTATTAATACAATGGCCACACATAAAATTAAATTAACCTAACCAAAAAAGTGAAAAATCTCTATAATAAGAGCTATCAAACACTGATGAAAGAAATTGAAATACATTTCATGTTTATGGAATGGAAGAATCAATATTTTTAAAATGTCCATACTACTTACAGCAATCTCCAGATTCAATGCAATTCTCATCAAAATACCAAAGACATTCTTCAGAGAAATAAAAAACTTTCTCAAATTTATATGGAACTAGAATACTAAGCAAAAATAATTAAACTGGAGTAGTCACATTACCTGACTTCAAATTATACTACAGAGCTATAGTAACCAAAACAGCAAGGTACTGGCATAAAAACAGACAAACCAATGGAACAGAACAGAGAACCAAGAAATGAATCCATACACCTACAGCAAATTCACTTTTAATAAAGGTGCCAAAAACATACACTGGGGAAAAGACAGTGTATGTTTATTGCTTTTCAATAAATGGTGAAGAAAAACGGGATACCCATATGCAGAAGAATAAAACTAGACCTCTATCTTTCACCATATACAAAAACTAGATCAAAATAATCAAAGACTTAAGTCTAACACTTCAGTTTATAAAACTGCTACAAGAAAATGTTCAGGAAAATCTCCAGAACATAACTCTGGGCAAAGATTTATCAAGCAATGCACCACAAGCACAGGCAAGAAAAGCAAACATCAACAAATTGGATCACATCATGTTAAAGGGCTTCTGCAAAGCAAATGATACATGAAGAGACAGCCCACAGAATGGAAGAAAATATTTGCAAACTACCCATATAACAAGGGATTAATAACCAGAACATACATGGAGCTCAAACAACTCTATAGGAAAACATTTAATAATTCAATCAAAAACTGCCCATAGAAATGACAACAGGCATATGAAAAGGTGCTCAACACCATTTACGATCAGATAAATGCAAATCAAAACTACAATAAGATATCAACTCACTCCAGTTAAAATGGTATATCAAAAAGATAGGCAACACTGGGAAGAATGTAGAGAAAAGGGAAGCCTCGTACACTGTTGGTGGAAATCTAAATTAGTACAGCCACTATGGAGAACAGTTTGGAGAATCCTCAAAAAAAAAAAAAAAAAAATCTAAAAATACAACTACCATGCAATCCAGCAATACTACTGCTGGGTATATACCCAAAGTATGAAAACCAATATGTCAAAGAAATATCTGCACTCCCATATTTGTTGTAGTTCTGTTAACAATAGCCAAGAGTTGGAAACAATCTAAGTGTCTCTTAATACACTAATGCACAAAGGAAATGTTTATGGTGTAAGGAAGGAGTCCAGTTTCAGTTTTCTGCATATGGCTAGCCAGTTTTCCCAGCACCATTTATTAAATATGGAATGCTTTCCCCATTGCTTGTTTTTGTCAGATTTCTCAAAGATCAGATGGTTGTAGATATGTAGTGTTACTTCTGAGATCTGTGTTCTGTTCCATTGGTCTATATGTCTGTTTTGGTACCAGTACCATGCTGTTTTGGTTACTGTAGCCTTGTAGTATAGTTTGAAGTCAGGTAGCATGATGTCTTCAGCTTTGTTCTTTTTGGTTAGGATTGTCTTGGCTATATGGGCTCCTTTTTGGTTCCATATAAAATTTAAAGCATATTTTTCTAATTCTGTGAAGAATGTCAATGATAGTTTGATGGGAATAGCATTGAATCTATAAATGACTTTGAGCAGTATAGCCATTTTCATAATATTGATTCTTCCTATCCATGAGGATGGAAAGTTTTCCATTTGTTGGTGTCTTCTCTTATTTCCTGGAGCAGTGGTTTGTAGTTCTCCATGAAGACTTCCTTCACATCCCTTGTTAGCTGTATTCCTAGGTATTTTATTCTCTTTGTAGCAATTGTGAATGGGAGTTCATTCATGATTTGGCTCTCTGCTTGCCTATTGTTGGTGTCTAAGAATGCTTGTGATTTTTGCACATCGATTTTGTATTCTGAGACTTTGTTGAAGTTGCTTGTTAGCTCAAGGAGTTTTTGGGCTGAGATGATGAGAAAGAGTATTCAAATAGGAAGAGAGGAAGTCAAATTGTCTCTGTTGCAGTTCATTCGTGATTGACTCTCTGCTTGCCTTTTGTTGGTGTCTAAGAATGCTTGTGATTTTTGCACATCGATTTTGTATCCTGAGACTTTGCTGAAGCTGCTAATAAGCTTAAAGAGTTTTGGGGCTGAGATGATGGGATTTTCTAAATATATGATAATGTCATCTGCAAAAAGAGACAATTTGACTTCCTCTCTTCCTATTTGAATACCCTTTCTTTCTTTCTCTTGTCTGATTGTCCTGGCCAGAACTTCCAATACTATGTTGAATAGGAATGTTGAGACAAGACATCCATGGATTAAAGACTTCAATGTAAAACCCCAAACCATAAAACCCTAGAAGAAAACCTAAGCAATACCATTTAGGAAATAGGCATGGGCAAAGACTTCATGATGAAAATGCCAAAAGCAAATTCAACAAAAGCCAAAAATGATAAATGGGATCTAATTCTACTACAGAGCTTCTGCACAGCAAAGAAACTATCATCAGAGTGAACGGGCAACCTACAGAATGGGAGAAAATATTTGCAATCCACTCATCTGACAAAGATCTAATATCCAGAATCTGCAAGGAACTTATATTTTCAAGAAAAAAAAAAAACCTCGTCAAAAAGTTGACAAAGGATATAAACAGACACTTCTCAAAAGAAAACATTTATGTGACCCCCAAATATATGAAAAAAAGCTCAACATCACTGATCATCAGAGAAATGCAAATCAAAACCACAATGAGATACCATCTCAACACCAGTCGGAATGGCAATTATTAAAAAGTCAAGAAACAATAGATGCTGGTGAGGCTGTGGATAAACAGGAACTCTTTTACACTGTTGATGGAAACGTAAATTAGTTCAACCATTGTGGAAGACAATGTGGCAACTCATCAAGGATCTAGAACCAGAAATACCATTTGACCCAGTGTTCTCATTACTGGGTATATATCCAAAGGAATATAAATCATTGTACTATAAAGACACATGGATATGCATGTTTATTGCAGCACTATTTACAATAGCAAACACATGGAACCAGTCGAAATTCCCATCAATTCTAGACTGGATAAAGAAAATATGAAATACTATGCAGTCATAAAAAGGAATGCGATCATGAGCTTTGCAGGGACATGGATGAATCTCGAAGCCATTATCCTCAGCAAACTAACACAGGAACAGAAAGCCAAACACTACATGTTCTCACTCATAAGTGGGAGTTGAACAATGAGAACACATGGACACAGGGAGGGAAACAATACACACCGGGGCCAGTCTGGGGATGGGAGGTGAGGGGAGGGAAGTCATTAAGAGAAATAGCTAACTCATGTGGGGCTTAAAACTTAGATGATGGGCTAATAGGTGCAGCAAACTACCATGGCACACAATACCTATGTAACAAACCTACACATTGTGCACTTGTATCCTAGAACTTAAAGTAAAATTTAAAAAAAGAAAAAGAAAATGTTGCACATACACACAACGGAGTACTATTCAGCCATTAGAAAATAAAATTCAGTTATTTGCCATACACAGATGAAACTGGAGTTTATTATGTTACGTGAAATAAGCCAGGCACAGAAAGACAAACATCACATGTTGTCACTTTTTTTTGTGAAATCTCAAAATCAAAGCAATTGAACCCATGGATATAGAGAGTACAGTCATGGTTGTCAGAGGCTTCGAAGGATAGTGGGGCAGTGAGTGGGAGGTGGAAATGGTTAATGGGTACAAAAAAATAGTTAAAATGAATGAATACACCCTAGTATTTGATAGCACAACTGGGTGACTATAATCAATAATAATTTAATTGTATATGTAAAAATAACTAAAATAGTGTAACTGAATTGTTTGTAACACAAAGAATAAATACTTGAAGAGATAAATATCCCATCTTCCATGATGTGATTATTATGCATTGCTTGCCAGTGTCTAAACATCTCATATATCTTATAAACATATAAATATATTATTTACCCACATTAATTAAAATTAAAAACTTTTTAAAATCAAATGGCAAGATGGTAGACTATAAACAAATTATGTATAAAAATTAGCAGATTCTGAAATACTTGCAAAAATTCTAAAGGCTAATAATATCCAGGGAAATCTTAAACAAGTTAAAGTTTTGACACAAGATGTCAAAAATAATTATAGAGTTTCAATTCTAACATAGCAGTGAAGAAGCAGGTTTGTTTCTCTTTCGCCCACAAAAAATGAAAACAAAAAAACAAATATATAGCACCAAGATCTTCACCAGCAGCAACCCAGAGCTCAAGTATAAGGATGGACAGTTATCAGGGTCACAGAGAAGTGGAAAAACTCTGAGCAAATGTAGGAGATCTGGAAATTCACATCCACAATGCCCTCCTCTCCATTCTTCCAGGCACCAACCAAAATGAAAAACTCCCCTCAACTCATGATTTGTACACTGGAAAAAGTAAAATTGAGCTGGTCAACCATCCTTTTCACCTTCTTGGTTCCCTTGGCAAAGATAAAAATAAAAAAACAAACAAAAAAAACAAAACAACAACAACAACAACAACAAACCTTTTTGTGCCTTAATTCATAGGTACTATCACAACTTCCAGAGGGAGAACTATCCCTGAGGACAGGCAGAGACAAAGGAAAGAAGAAGGACTAGCATCCTTAGCTAGGAAATTCAGCTCTGTAAGTCAGCCTAAAAGATGCCAAATGAGAGTGGCTGGAGATACATTCTCTGGGTCCCCATGGAAAAATCCAGCCAGCTTTCCCTCTCTCCTGGGATAATCCCTTTAGGATCTTCCACATTTGGAACAGGTAGTGTTCTGACCACTTACTAGAGCTGAGACAAACCTGGGGTTAGGGTGCCACCTAGAGCCGAAAAGGAGACAGCAACCTAGCAGTAAACCTAAAGCAAACGGTAAAATTTATGCAAATATATCTGGTAAAAACCAGAACAAACTGGATACAGAAAAGTGGAATAAAAAATAAATACTTCAATGCAAAGACATAGATTTATAACCACATTAAACAACAGCAAATGGAACCATAACCTTACCCAAAGGACAAAGCAAAAAATCCAGTGACTGACCAAAACAAGATAGCAATTTGTGAGCTCTGACCAAGAGTTCAAAGTAGCAGTTTTAAGGAAACTTATTGATCTCCAAGATAACAATAAAAAGTAATTTAGAAATTTATCAGAAAAATCTGACTAAGAAACTGACATAAATAATAAAAAGATATGTTGGAAATGAGAAACACATTTGCTGATCCAAAGTCATTAGAGGCTCAAAACAGTAGAATGGATCAAGCAGAGGAAAGAATCAGTGAGCTTGAAGACTGCCCATTTGAAAGTACACATTTAGAGGACAAAAAAAACAAAAAAAGAATAAGAAGGAATGAACATCAACTACATGGTATAGAAAATTATTTCAAACGATCAAATCTAAGAATTATTGGTGTTCAAGAGGGAACTGAGCAAGAGCAAGGGCTGGAAAGCTTATTTAAAGGAGTAATAACAAAAAAATTTCCAAAATTTGAGCAATATATAAATATTCAGATACAGGAAGGTCTGATAATAACAGATTCAACCCAAATAAGACAACCACAAAAGCAAATAACAATCAAACTCTCAAAGGCAAGAACAAAAAGAAGATCCTATATGCAGCAAGAGAAAAGTAGCAAATAACATATAAAAGATATTCAATTCATCTGGCAACAAATTTCTTAATAGTAACCAAAAAAGCCACAGGGGAAAAAAGGACATTTTCAAAGTGTTTAAAAAAAAAAAAAACAAAACCCTGTTGGAAGGGAAGGGAACATCACACACCAGGGCCTGTTGGGGGTCGGGGGCTAGTGGAGGGATAGCATTAGGAGAAATACCTAATGTAGATAATGGGTAGATGGGTGCACCAAACCACCATGGCAGGTGTATAACTATGTAACTAACCTGCACATTCTGTGTATGTATCCCAAAACATAAAGTAGAATTAAAAAAAACAAAAACAAAAAACACCCTGTCACCCAAGAATATTGTATCCAGCAAAATTTTCATTCAAATTTGAAGGAAAGATAAATTATTTTTCAGACAAACAAAAGCTGATGGAATTCACCAGTACCACGCCTGCATTATAAGAAATGCTAAAGGGTGTTCTTCAGTCTGAAAGAAAACAACACTAATGCACTAATGTGCAAAAGAAAAGTTTTCAAGGTATAAAACCCACTGAACAATTCACTTGGACTCGGGAAGGGGGACATCACACACCAGGGCCTATTATGGGGAGGGGGGAGGGGGGAGCGATTGCATAGGATTTATACCTGATGTAAATGACGAGTTGATGGGTGCAGCACAGCAACATGGCACAAGTATACATATGTAACAAACGTGCACGTTATGCACATGTACCCTAGAACTTAAAGTATAATAATAAAAAAAAAGATTAAAAAAACCCACTGATAAAGTAAAGTACATATATACGAACCCAGAATATTGATGTATTCTCAGTGTGCAATCCACTTATAACTCCAGTACAGAGCCCAAAAGAAAAATTTAGCAAAAACAAAAATAGCTACAACAATCCATTAATAGATAGATAGTCAATATAAAAATATATAAATTGAGTCAAGTAAAAGTCAAAATAAGAGACATGTTGGAGTAAAACAGGAGATTTTTTGTGTTTTCTCCCTTTGTTTCTTTCATTTTTTTTTTTTTATTATACTTTAAGTTCTAGGGTACATGAGCACAACGTGCAGGTTTGTTACACATGTATACATGTGCCATGTTGGCGTGCTGCACCAATTAACTCATAATTTACATTAGATATATCTCCTAATGCTATCCCTCCCCACCCCGCTTCCCACAATAGGAACTGGTGTGTGACGATCCCCTTCCTGTGTCCAAGTGATGTCATTGTTCAATTCCCACCTATGAGTGAGAACATGCAGTATTTTGTTTTCTGTTCTTGTGATAGTTTGCTGAGAATGACGGTTTCCAGCAGTATCCATGTCCCTACAAAGGAAACGAACTCATCCTTTTTTATGACTGCATAGTATTCCATGGTGTATATGTGCCACATTTTCTTAATCCAGTGTGTCACTGATGGACATTTGGGTTGATTCCAAGTCTTTGCTATTGTGAATAGTGCCGCAATAAACATACGTGTGCATGTGTCTTTATAGTAGCATGACTTATAATCCTTTGGGTATATCCCCAGTAGTGGGATGGCTAGGTAAAATAGTACTTCTAGTTCTAGATCCTTGAGGAATTGCCACACTGTTTTCTACAATGGTTGAACTACTTTACAATCCAACCAACAGTGTAAAAATGTTCCCATTTCGCCACATCCTCTCCAGCACCTATTGTTTCCTGATTTTTTAATGATTGCCATTCTAACTGGTGTGAGATGGTATCTCATTGTGGTTTTGATTTGCATTTCTCTGATGGTGATTGATGATGAGCATTTTTTCATGTGTCTGTTGGCTGTATGAATGTCTTCTTTTGAGAAGTGTCTGTTCATATCCTTTGCCCACTTTTTGATGGGGTTGTTTGTTTTTTCTTGTAAATTTGTTTGAGTTCTTTATAGGTTCTGGATATTAGCCCTTTCTCAGATGAGTCGATTGCAAAAATTTTCTCCAACTCTGTTCACTCTGATGGCAGTTTCCTATGCTGTGCAGAAGCTCTTTAGTTTAATGAGATCCCATTTGTCAATTTTGGCTTTTGTTGCCAATGCTTTTGGTGTTTTAGACATGAAGTCCTTGCCCATGCCTATGTCCTGAATGCTATTACTTAGGTTTTCTTCTAGGGTTTTCCTGGTATTAGGTCTAACATTTAAGTCTCTAATCCATCTTGAATTAATTTTCGTATAAGGAGTAAGGAAAGGATCCAGTTTCAGCTTTCTACTTATGGCTAGCCAATTTTCCCAGCACCGTTTATTAAATAGGGAATCCTTTCCCCATTTCTTGTTTTTGTCAGGTTTGTCAAAGATCAGATGGCTGTAGATGAGTGGTATTATTTCTGAGGGTTCCGTTCTGTTCCATTGGTCTATATCTCTGTTTTGTTACCAGTACTATGCTTTTTTGGTTACTGTAGCCTTGTAGTAGAGTTTGAAGTCAGGTAGCGTGATGCCTCCAGCTTTGTTCTTTTGACTTAGGATTGTCTTGGAGATGCGGGCTCTTTTTGGTTCCATATGAACTTTAAAGTAGGTTTTCCAATTCTGTGAAGAAAATCATTGATAGCTTGATGGGGATAGCATTGAATCTATAAATTACCTTGGACATTATGGTCATTTTCACAATACTGATACTTCCTATCCATGAGCATGGTATGTTCTTCCATTTGTTTGCATCCTCTTTTATTTCACTGAGCAGTGGTTTGTAGTTCTCCTTGAAGAGGTCCTTTACATCCCTTGTAAGTTGGATTCCTAGGTATTTTATTCTCTTTGAAGCTATTGTGAATGGGAGTTCATTCATGATTTGGCTCTCTGTTTGTCTGTTATTGGTGTATAAGAATGCTTGTGATTTATCAACAATTATTTTGTATCCTGAGACTTTGCTGAAGTTGCTTATCAGCTTAAGGAGGTTTTGGGCTGAGGCAATGGGGTTTTCTAAATATACAATCATGTCATCTGCAAACAGGGACAATTTGACTTCTTTTCCTAACTGAATACCCTTGATTTCTTTCTCTTGCCTGATTGCCCTAGCCAGAACTTCCAACACTATGCTGAATAGGAGTGGTGAGAGAGGCCATCCCTGTCTTGTGCCAGTTTTCAAAGGGAATGCTTCCAGTTTTTGCCCATTCAGTATGATATTGGCTGTGGGTTTGTCATAAATAGCTCTTATTATTTTGAGGTACGTTCCATCAATACCGAATTTATTGAGAGTTTTTAGCATGAAGGGCTGTTGAATTTTTTCAAAGGCCTTTTCTGCATCCATTGAGATAATCATGTGGTTTTTGTCTTTGGTTCGGTTTATATGTTGGATTACATTTATTGATTTGCGAATGTTGAACCAGCCTTGCATCCCCGGGATGAAGCCCACTTGATCAGGGTGGATAAGCTTTTTGATGTGCTGCTGGATTCGGTTTGCCAGTATTTTATTCAGGATTTTGGCATCAATGTTCATCAGGGATATTGGTCTAAAATTCTCTTTTTTTGTTGTGTCTCTGCCAGACTTTGGTATCAGGATGATGTTGGCCTCATAAAATGAGTTAGGGAGGATTCCCTCTTTTTCTATTGATTGGAATAGTTTCAGAAGGAATGGTACCCAACTCCTCCTTGTACCTCTGGTAGAATTCGGCTGTGAATCCGTCTGGACCTGGGCTCTTTTTGGTTGGTAGGCTATTAATTATTGACTCAATTTCAGAGCCTATTATTGGTCTATTCAGGGATTCAACTTCTTCCTGGTTTAGTCTTGGGAGAGTGTAAGTGTCCAGGAAATTATCCGTTTCTTCTAGGTTTTCTAGTTTATTTGCATAGAGGTGTTTATAATATTCTCTGATGGTAATTTGTATTTCTGTGGGGTTAGTGGGGATATTCCCTTTATCATTTTTTATTGCGTCTATTTGATTCTTGTCTCTTTTCTTCTTTATTATTTTTGCAAGCAGTCTATCAATTTTGTTGATCTTTTCAAAAAACCAGCTCCTGGATTCATTGATTTTTTGGAGGTTTTTTTGTGTCTCTTTCTCCTTCAGTTCTGCTCTAATCTTAGTTATTTCTTGCCTTCTAGTAGCTTTTGAATGAGTTTGCTCTTGTTTCTCTAGTTCTTTTAATTGTGACATTAGGATGTGAATTTTAGATCTTTCCAGCTTTCTCTTGTGGGCATTTAGTGCTATAAATTTCCCTCTACACACTGCTTTAAATGTGTCCCAGAGATTCTGGTATGTTGTATCATTGTTCTCATTGGTTTCAAAGAACATCTTTTTTTCTGCCTTCATTTCGTTATGTACCCAGTAGTCATTCAGGAGCAGGTTGTTCAGTTTCCATGTAGTTGAATGGTTTTGATTGAGTTTCTTAATCCTGAGTTCTAGTTTGATTGCATTGTGGTCTGAGAGACAGTTTGTTATAATTTCTGTTCTTTTCCATTTGCGGAGGAGTGCTTTACTTCCAACTATGTGGTCAATTTTGGAATAAGTGTGATGTGGTGCTGAGAAGAATGTATATTCTGTCGATTTGGGGTGGAGAGTTCTGTAGATGTCTATTAGGTCCGCTTGGTGCAGAGTTGAGTTCAATTCCTGGATATCCTTGTTAACTTTCTGTCTCGTTGATCTGTCTAATTTTGACAGTGGAGTGTTAAAGTCTGCCATTATTATTGTATGGGAATCTAAGTATCTTTGTAAGTCTCCAAGGACTTGCTTTATGAATCTGGGTGCTCCTGTATTGGGTGCATATATATTTAGGATAGTTAGCTCTTCCTGATGAATTGATCCCTTTACCATTATGTAATGGCCTTCTTTGTCTCTTTTGATCTTTGATGGTTTAAAGTCTGTTTTATCAGAGACTAGGATTGCAACTCCTGCTTTTCTTTGTTTTCCATTTGCTTGGTAGATCTTCCTCTATCCCTTTATTTTGAGCCTATGTGTGTCTCTGTATGTGAGATGGATCTCCTGAATACAGCAGACTGATGGGTCTTGACTCCTTATCCAATTTGCCAGTCTGTGTCTTTTAATGGGACCATTTAGTCCTTTTACATTTAAGGTTAATATTGTTATGTGTGAACTTGATCCTGTCATTATGATATTAGCTGGTTATTTTGCTCACTAGTTGATGCAGTTTCTTCTTAGCATCGATGGACTTTACATTTTGACGTGTTTTTGCAATGGCTGGTATCTGTTGTTCCTTTCCATGTTTAGTGCTTCCTTCAGGATCTCTTGTAGGGCAGGCATGGTGGTAACATAATCTCTAAGCATTTGCTTGTCTATAAAGGATTTTATTTCTCCTTCACTTATGACACTTAGTTTGGCTGGATATGAAATTCTGGGTTGAAAATTCTTTTCTTTAAAAATGTTGAATATTGGCCCCCACTCTCTTCTGGCTTGGAGAGTTTCTACCGAGAGATCTGCTGTTAGTCTGATGGGCTTCCCTTTGTGTGTGACCCGACCTTTCTCTCTGGCTGTCCTTAACATTTTTTCCTTCATTTCAACTTGGTGAATCTGACAGTTATGTGTCTTGGAGTTGCTCTTCTCGAGGAGTATCTTTGTAGCATTCTCTGTATTTCCTGAATTTGAATGTTGGCCTGCCTTACTAGGTTGGGGAAGTTCTCCTGGATGATATCCTGCAGAGTGTTTTCCAACTTGGTTCCATTTCCCCATCAATTTCAGGCACACCAATCAGACGTAGATTTGGTCTTTTCACATAATATCACATTTCTTGGAGACTTTGTTCATCTCTTTTTACTCTTTTTTCTCTACACTTCTCTTCTCGCTTCATTTCATTCGATCTTCAACCACTGATACTCTTTCTTCCAGTTGATCAAGTCGGTTACTGAAGCTTGTGCATTTGTCACGTAGTTCTCGTGTTATGGTTTTCATCTCTATCAGTTATTTTAAGGTCTTCTTTGCATTGATTATTCTAGTTATCCATTCATCCATTCTTTTTTCAAGGTTTTTAGTTTCTTTGTGCTGGTTATGTAGTTCATCCTTTAGCTCTGAGAAGTTTGATTGACTGAAGCCTTCTTCTCTCAACTCGTCTAAGTCATTCTCCCTCCAGCTTTGTTCTGTTGCTGGTGATGAGCTACATTCCTTTGGAGATGGAGATGCTCTCCGATTTTTTGAATTTCCAGCTTTTCTGCAATGCTTTTTCCCCATCTTTGTGGTTTTATCTGTCTTTGGTCTTTGATGATGGTGACATAGTGATGGGGTTTTGGTGTGGGTGTCCTTTCTGTTTGTTAGTTTTCCTTCTAACAGTCAGGACCTTCAGCTGTAGGTCTGTACAGTTTGCTTGAGGTCCACTCCAGACGCTATTTGACTGGGTATCAGCAGCGGAGACTGCAGAAGATAAAATATTGCTGTCTGATTCTTGCTCTGGAAGCTTCGTCTCAGAGGTGTACCCAGTTGTGTGAGGTGTGAGGTGTCAGTCTGCACCTAGTGAGGGATGTCTCCCAGTTAGGCTACTGGGAGACATCAGGGACCCACTTGAGCAGGCAGTCTGTCCATTCTCAGATCTCAACCTCCATGCTGGGAGATCCACTGCTCTCTTCAAAGCTGTCAGACAGGGGCATTTACCTCTGCCGAGGTTCCTGCTGCTTTTTGTTTAGCTATGCCCTATCCCCAGAGGAGGAGTCTACAGAAGCAGAATGGCCTCCTTGAGCTGTGGTGAGCTCCACCCAATTCGAGCTTCCTGGTGGCTTTGTTTACCTACTTAAGCCTCAGCAATGGTGGGCGCCCCTCCCCCAGCCTCACTGCCGCCTTCCAGTTAGATCTCAGACTGCTGTGCCAGCAATGAGGGAGGCTCCATAGGCATGGGACCCTCTGGGCCAGGTGTGGGATATCATCTCCTGGTGTGCCATTTGCTAAGACCCTTGGTAAAGCACAGTATTAGGGTGGGAGTTACCCGATTTTCCAGGTGTTGTGTATCTCAATTTCCTTTGGCTAGGAAAAGGAATTCCCTTCTCCTTTGCACATCCCAGGTGAGGCCATGCCTCGCCCTGCTTCAGGTGTCACTGGTCGGGCAGCACCAGCTGACATGCACTGATTTTCTGGCACTCCCCAGTGAGATGAACCCGGTACCTCAGTTGAAAATGCAGAAATCGCCCATTTTCTGTGTCGATCACACTGGGAGCTGGAGGCTGGAGCTATTCCTATTTGGCCATCTTGGGCACGCCCCCTCTTTCTTTTCTTTTATTTGTGATTTGAGGTGAGTCATTGTCTCTTTAATATTGCTTGTTATATCTATAAATATTTTTATATGTCTAATAATAACCACAGCACAAAATCCTATTTTTAGATTCACTAAAAACAAAAAGCAATGAATTAAAACATAATTCCAGTGATAATCACTTGTCCACAAAGAAAGAGAGTAAGAAAAGGAGAAAGGAAGAGGGATCTCAAAACAACCAGAAAACAAGCAACTAAATGACAGTAGTAAGTCCCTACTTATCAATACTAACATTGAATGTAAATGGACTCATCTTCAATTAGAAGGCATAAAGTGGCTGAATAGATAAATACACAAGGCACAACTACATGCTGTTTTAAGGAACCCACTTTACCCTATGAAGACACATACAGACTGAAGTGAAGGCATAGAAAAAGGCATTCCACTGAAATGAAAACCAAAAAAAAAAAAAAAAAATCAAGAGTAACCATGCTTATATTGATATTGATACAATCGACTGTAAATCGAAGACTTTTTTAAGTAAGGTCACTATATAATAATAAAAGAGTCCATTCAGAAGGAGGGTATACCACTTATGAATATATATGCATCCAACACCAGAGCTTCCAACATTCTAAAGCAGACATTAATATATCTGAAGTGAGAGATAGACTGCATTATAATAATAGTAGAGGACTTTAGCAACCCACTCTTGGTAATGGACAGATCCTCTTGTCAGAAAATCAAAACAGCAACAGGGGGTTACACTACACATGAAATCTAATAGGCCTAACAGATATTTACAGAGAATATCACTCAATTGCTGTAGAATAAAAATTCTTTTCATCAGCACATGGAATATTTTCCAGAGTAAATTATATCTTAGGCCACAAAACAAGTTTTTAAAACTTCAAAAAATATAAGTTACATCAAGAATCTCCTCTGGCCACAATGGAAATTACACAGACACATGGAAATTAAACACTATGCTCCTTATTGACCAATGAGCCAATGAAGACATTAAGAATAAAGTTTAAATATTTATTGAAACAAAAGAAAATGGAATATCACATACCAAATCTATAAGATGCAGAAAAAACAGTACTAATAAGGATGTTTATACTAATAAATGCTTATATCAAAAAAGCATAAAGAGTTTAAACCAACAACTTAAAGATGCACCTCAAGGAATTGGAAATGAAAGAGCAAACAAACCGAAAATTAGTAGAAACAAAGGAATAAGAATCAGAGCAGTAATAAATAAAATTAAAAGTAAAAAAATACAGATAATCAGCTAAAAAAAAAGTTGTTTTTTCGATAAATAAATTAACAGAGCTCTAACTAGACTAAGGAAAAGAGAGAGAACTCAAATAAAATCAGAAACAAAAAAGGAGACATAAAGAACTGAGACTTCAGAAAAAGAAAGAATTATTAGAGATTATTATGAACAACCTACACTCCAACAAATTGGAAAACTTGGAAGAAATGGATAAATTCCTTGGCAGATACAACCTATTAAGAAATAGAAAACCTCAATGAAGCCATGATGAGTAATTAGATTCAAGTTGTAATAAAAAAATCTTCTGTTAAAGAATAACTCAGGGCCTCTAACTCAAAGCTGAATTCCACCAAACACTTAAAGAATACTAGTACCTCAAACTGTTCAAAAAAAAAAAAAAAGACTAAAAAGAAAAGGACAGCTTCAAATTCATTCTATGAGGCCAATTTACCATCATACCAAAACCAGACAAGAAGAGAACAAAAAAAAAAGAAAGGCCAATATTCCTGATGAACATAGAATCAAAAATTCTCAACCAAATACCAACAAATCAAATTCAACAGCACATAAAATAAATCATTTACTATAATCAAGCGTGGTTTATCTCAGGGATGCAAGGATGGTTGAACATTTACAAACAAATCAATATGACACATTACACCAACAGAATGAGGGACAAAAGCCACATGATCATCTCAATAGATACATAAAAATTATATGACAAAATTCAACATTCCATCATGGTGAAAACATTCAACGAACCAGAAATAAAAAATGTATTTCAACACACTAAAGACCATTTATAACAAATCCACAGTAGACATCATACTAAATGGGGAAAAGTTGAAAGCTTATAAGAAAAAAGGATTCCAAACTAAAAATAAATATGTAAAATCATTTCTGTTTGCAGATGACGTAATATCATACATAGAAAACTTTAAAGACTCCACCAAAATACTGTTAGAACTAGAACTAAAAAACAAATTCAATAAAGTAAATTAATTCAGTAAATCAACATAGAAAATTCAGTAACATGTCTATACATTAACAATAAAGTACTTCAAAAGGAAAATAAGAGAGCAATCCCATTAACAATATCTACAAAACATAAACTGTTTAGGAGTAAGTTCAACCAAGGAGGTAAAAGATCTCTACACAGAAAAGTATAAAACATTGATGAAAGAAATTGAAGATGATACAAAGAAATGAAAAAACATCTATGTTCATGGATTGAACGAATTAATATTGTTGAATTTGCTGGCAAGATGGCCAAATAAGAATAGCTCCGGTCTGCAGCTCCCAGCGAGATAGATGTAGAAGGTGGGGGATTTCTGCATTTCCAACTGAGGTACCCAGTTCATCTCACTGGGACTGGTTGGACAGTGGGTGCAGCCCACGGAGGGTAAGCTGAAGCAGGCTGGCATGTCACCTCACCGGGGAAGTGCCAGCGGTTGGGAAATTTTCCTCCCCTAGCCAAGGGAAGCCATGAGGGAAAGTGCCATGAAGAACGGTAGACTCCAGCACAGATACTGTGCTTTACTCATGGTATTCGCAACCTACAGACCAGGAGATCCCCTCCAGTGCCTATGGCACCAAGGCCCAGGGTTTCAAGAACAAAACCGGGCAGCCATTTGGGAGGACACTGACCTAGCTGCAGGAGTGGCACTAGCAATGTCAGTGAGACAGAGTGTTCACTCTTCTGGAAATGGGGTTGAAGCCAGGGTGCCAAGTGGTCTGACTCGGTGGATCCCAACCCCATGGAGCCCAGGAAGCTAAGATCCACTGGCTTGAAATTCTTGCAGCCAGAACAGCAGTCTAAGGTCGACCTGGGATGCTCCAGCTTGGCGGGGAAGGGGCGTCCACCATTGCTGAGGCTTGAGTAGGGGGTATTACCCTCACGGTGTAAACGAAGCCACCGGGAATTTTGAACTGAGTGGAGCCCATGACAGATCAGCAACTCCCCTACAGCCCATCAGGGGCTTATAGATAAAACCCCCCTCTCCCTGGGACAGAGCACTTGGGAGAAGAGGTGGCTGTGGGCACAGCTTCAGCAGACTTAACTGTCCCTGACTGACGACTCTGAAGAGAGCAGTGGATCTCCCAGCACAGCACTGGAGCTCTGATAAGGGTCAGACAGCCTCCTCAAGAGGGTCACTGACTGACCCCCGTGTATCCTGACTGAGAGACACCTTCCAGTAGATGCTGACAGACATCTCATATAGTAGAGCTCTGGCTGATATCTGGCAGAAGCCTCTCTGGGAAGAGGCTTCCAGAGGAAGGAAGAGGTAGAAATCTTTGCTGTTCTGAAACCTCTTCTGACCCAGGCATAGAGGGTCTGAAGTGGACTTCCAGCAAACTCCAGCAGACCTGCAGCAGAGGGCCCTGACTGTTACAAGGAAAATTAACAAACAGAAAGAAATAGCATCAACATCAACAAAAAGGACATCCACTCAGAGACCTCATTTGAAGGTCACCAACATCAGAGACCAAAGGTAAATAAATCCACCAAGATGGGGAGAAACCAGTGCAAAAAGGCTGAAAACTCCAAAAACCAGAATGCCTCTTTCCTTCAAAGAATCACAACTCTTCACAAGTGAGGAAACAAAACTGGATGGAGAATGAGTTTGATGAACTGACAGAAGTAAGCTTCAGAAGGTGGGTAATAACAAACCCCTCTGAGCTAAAAGAACATGTTCTAACCCAATGCAAAGAAGCTCAGAACCTTGAAAAAAATGTTAGATAAATTGCTAACTAGAATAACCAGGTTAGAGAATAACAAACTTCGGTAAGCATACACAAGTATCAATAGCCAAATTGATCAAGCAGAAGAAAGAATATCAGAGATTGAAGATCAACTTAAAGAAATAAAGCGAGAAGACATGGTTAGAGAAAACAGAGTAAAAAGAAACAAACAAAGCCTTCAAGAAATATGGGACTGTGTTAAAAGACAAAATCTACGTCTGATTGGTGTACCTGAAAGTGATGGGGAGAATGAAACCAAGTAGGAAAACACTCTTCAGGGTATTATCCAGGAGAACTTCCCCAACCAAGGAAGACAGGCCAAGATTCAAATTCAGGAAATAGAGAGAACACCACAAAGATACTCCTCGAGAAGAGCAACAGTAAGATACATCATTGTCAAATTCACCAAGGTTGAAATGAAGGAAAAAATGTTAAGGGCAGCCAGAGAGAAAGGTCGGGTTACCCACAAAGGGAAGCCCATCAGACTAACAGCAGATCTATCAGCAGACCCTACAAGCCAGAAAAGAGTGGCGGCCAATATTCAACATTCTTAAAGAAAAGAATTTTCAAACCAGAGTTTCATATCCAGCCAAACTAAGCTTCATAAGTGAAGGAGAAATAAAATCCTTTACAGACAAACAAACGCTGAGAGATTTTGTCACCACGAGGCCTGACTTACAAGAGCTTGTGAAGGAAGCACTAAACATGGAAAGAAACAACTATAACCAGCCACTGCAAAAATATAACAAATTGTAAAGACCATCGACACTATGAAGAAACTGCATCAACTAACGGGCCAAATAGCCAAGTAGCATCATAACGACAAGATCAAATTCACACATAACAATATTAACCTTAAATATAAATGGGCTAAATGCCCCCAATTAAAAGACACAGACTGGCAAATTGGATAAAGAGTCAAGACCCATCACTGTGCTGTATTCAGGAGATGCATCTCACGTGCAAAGACAAACATAGATTCAAAATAAAGGGATGGAAAAGTATTTACCAAGCAAATGGAAAGCAGAAGAAAGCAGGGGTTGCAATCCTAGTTTCTGATTAAAAAAAAAAAAGACTTTAAACCAACAAAGATCAAAAGAGACAAAGAAAGGCATTACATAAAGGTAAGGGGATTAATGCAACAAGAAGAGCTGTCATAAATAGAGATGCACCCAATACAGGAGCACCCAGATTCATAAAGCAAGTTCTTTGAGACCTACGAAGAGTCTCAGACTCCCACATAATAATAGTGGGAGAAATTAACTTCCCACAGTCAATATTAGACAATGAATGAGACAGAAAATTAACAAGGATATTAAGGCCTTGAACTCAGCTCTGGACCAAGCAGGCCTGATAGACATCTACAGAACTCTCCACCACAAATTAACAGAATATACATTCTTCTCAGCACCTCATATCACTTATTCTAAAATTGGCCACATAATTGGAAGTAAAAATTCCTCAGAAAATGCAAAAGAACAGAAATCATAAACAGTCTTTCAGACCACAATGCAATCAAACTAAAACTCAGAACTAAGAAACTTACTCAAAATTGCACTACATGGAAACTGAACAACATGTTCCTGAATGACTACTAGGTAAATAACGAAATTAAGGCAGAAATAAGGATGTTCTTTAAAACCAATGAGAACAAAGACACAACATCCTAGAAACTCTGGGAAACATTTAAAGCAGATTTAGAGGGGAATTTATGGCACTAAATGCCTACAAAAAAAAAGCAGGAAAGATCTAAAGTTGATACCCTAACATCACATTTAAAAGAACTATAGAAGCAAGAGCAAGCAAATTCAGAAGCTAACAGAACACAAAAATAAACTAAGATCAGAGCAGAACTGAAGGAGATGCAGACATGAAAAACCCTTCAAAAAATCAATGAATCCAGGAGCCTTTTTTTGAAAAGATTAACAAAATAGATTGCTAGCAGACTAATAAAGAAGAAAAGAGAGAAGAATCAAGTGGATGCAATAAAAAATTATGAAAGGGATATCACCACTGATCTCAGAGAAATACAAACTACCATCAGAGAATACTATAAACACCTCAACACAAATAAACTAGAAAATCTAGAAGAAACGGTTAAATTCCTGGACACATACACCATCCCAAAGGTAAACCAGGAAGAAATTGAATTCTTGAATAGGCCAATAAAAAGTTATAAAATTGAGGCAGTAATTAATAGCATGCCAATAAAAAAAAAAAGTCTAGGATGAGATGGATTTAAAGCCGAATTCTACCAGAGGTGCAAAGAGGAGCTGGTACCATTCCTTCTTAAACTATTCCAAAAAATAGAAAAAGAAGGACTCCTCTGTAACTCATTTTATGAGGCTAGCATCATCCTGATACCAAAACCTGGCAGAGACACAACATAAAAAGAAAATTTCTGGCCAATATCCATGATAAATATCGATGCAAAAATCCTCAATAAAATACTGGCAAAACGAACTCAGCAGCACATCAAAAAGCTTATCTGCCATGGTCAAGTTTGCTTCATCCCTGGGATGCAATGCTGGTTCAACATACACAAATCAATAAATGTAATCCATCACATAAACAGAACCAATGAGAAAAAACACGTGATTATCTCAGTAGATGCAGAAAAGGCCTTTGACAAAATTCAATATCCCTTCATGATAAAACTCTTAATAAACTAGGTATTGATGGAATGTATGTCAAAATATTAAAGCTATTTATGACAAACCGACAGCCAATATCATACTGAATGGGCACAAGACAAGGAGGTCCTCTCCCACTACTTCTATTCAACATAGTACTGGAAGTTCTGGCCAGGACAATGAAGCAAGAGAAAAAAATAAAGGGTATTCAACTAGAAAAAGAGAAAGTCAAATTGTCTTTGTTTGCAGATCATATGATTGTATATTTAGAAAACCCCATCACCTCAGACCAAAATCTCCTAGGGCTGATCAGCAATTTCAGCAAAGTCTCAGGATACAAAATCCATGTGCAAAAATCACAAGCATTTCTATACACAAATAACAGACAGACTGCCAACTCATGAGTGAACTCTCATTCACAATTCCTACAAAGAGAATAAAATACCTAGGAATACAACTTACAAGGGATGTGAAGGACCTCTTCAAGGAGAACTACAAACCACTGCTCAAGGAAATAAGAGAGGACAAAAACAAATGGAAAACATTCCATGCTCATGGATAGAAGGAATCAATATCATGAAAATGGCCATACTGCCCAAAGTTATTTATAGATTCAATGCTATCATCATCAACCTCCAACTGACTTTCTTCACAGAATTCTAAAAAACTACTTTAGATTTCATATGGATCCAAAAAAGAGCCCACACAGCCAACAGAATCCTAAGCAAAAAAGCAAAGCTGGAGGCATCATGCTACCTGACCTCAAATTATACTATAAGGATAAAATAATCAAAACAGCATGGTACTGGAATAAAACAGATATATTGACCAATGTAACAGAACAGAGACCTCAGAAATAACACCAAACATCTACAACCCTCTGATATTTGACAAACCTGACAAAAACAAGCAATGTGGAAATAATTTCCTATTTAATAAATGGTGTTGGGAAACTGGCTAGCCATATGCAGAAAACTAAAACTGGATCACTTTCTTACACCTTATACAAAAATTAACTCAAGATGAATTAAGACCTAAAACCCTAAAAACCATAGACAAAAACCTAGGCAATACGATTCAGGACATAGGCATGAGCAAAGACTTCATGACTGAAATACCAAAAGCAATGACAACAAAAGCAAAAACTGACAAATGGGATCTAATTAAACTAAAGAGCTTTTGCACAACAAAAGAAAGTATCATCAGAGTGAACAGGAAACCTACAGAATGGGAGAAAATTTTTACAATGTACCCATCAAACAAAGTGCTAATACCACGAATCTACAAAGAACTCAAACAAATTTACAAGAAGAAAACAAACAACCCCATCAAAAAGTTGGCAAAGGATATGAACAGACACTTCTCAAAAGACGACATTTATCACCCAGGAAACATATGGAAAAAAAAAAAAAAAAGCTCATCACAACTGGTCATTAGAAAAATGCAAATCAAACCACAATGAGATATCATCTCATGCCTGTTAGAATGGTGATTATTAAAAAGTCAGGAAACAACAGATACTGGAGAGGACGTGGAGAAATACGAAAGCTTTTACACTGTTTGTGGTAGTGTAAATTAGTTTAACCATTGTGGAAGACAGTGTGGCAACTCCTCAAAGATCTACAACTAGAAATACAATTTAACCCAGAATCCCATTATTGGGTATATACCCAAAGGATTACAAATCATTCTACTATAGAGACACATGCACATGTATGTTTATTGCAGCACTGTTTGCTGGAGTTCCACTCCAGCAGACCTGCAGCTGAGGGACCTGACTGTTAGAAGGAAAACTAACAAACAGAAAGGAATAGCATCAACATCAACAAAAAGGTCATCTACACCAAAACCCCATCTGTAGGTCACCAACATCAAAGACCAAAGGTAGACAAAACCACAAAGATGGAGAGAAACCAGAGCAGAACAGCTGAAAATTCTAAAAATCAGAGTGCCTCTTCTTCTTCAAAGGATTGCAGCTCCTTGCCAGCAATGGAATAAAGCTGGATGGAGAATGACTTTGATGAGTTGACAGAAGTAGGCTTCAGAAGGTCGGTAATAACAAACTTCTCTGAGCTAAAGGAGGATGTTCGAACCCATTGCAAGGAAGCTGAAAAACTTGAAAAAAGATTAGATGAATGGCTAACTAGAATAAATAGTGTAGAGAAGACCATAAATGACCTGATGGAGCTGAAAACCATGGCACGAGAATTTCGTGAGGTATGCTCAAGCTTCAATCGTTGATTAGATCAAGTGGAAGAAAGGGTATCAGTGATTGAAGATCAAATTAATGAAATAAAGCGAGAGTCAAGGTTAGAGAAAAAAGAGTAAATGAACAAAGCCTCCAAGAAACAAGGGACTTTGTGAAAAGACCAAATCTTTGATTGGTGTACATGAAAGTGACGGGAAAAATGGAACCAAGTTGGAAAACACTTTTCAGGACATTATCCAGGAGAACTTCCCCAACATAGCAAGGCAGGCCAATATTCAAATTCAGGAAATACAGAGAACTACACAAAGATACTCCTTGAGAAGGGCAATCCCAAGAAACATAACTATCAGATTCACCCAGGTTGAAATGAAGGAAAAGTGTTAAGAGCAGCCAGAGAGAAAGGTCAATCACCCACAAAGGGAAGCCCATCAGACGAACAGCAGATCTATCAGCAGAAACCCTACAAGAAAGAAGACAGTGGGCGCCAATATTCAACATTCTTAAAGAAAAGAATTTGCAAACGAGAATTTCACCAGCCAAAGTAAGCTTCATAAGTAAAGGAGAAATAAAATCCTTTACAGACAAGCAAATGCTGAGAGATTTTGTCACCACCAGGCCTGAATTAAAAGAGCTCCTGAAGGAAGCACTAAACATGGAAAGGAACAACCAGTACCAGCCACTGCAAAAACATGCCAAATTGTAAAGCCCATAGATGCTAGGAAGAAACGGCATCAATTAATGGGCAAAATAACCAGCAAACATCATAATGACAGGATCAAATTCACACATAACAATATGAACCTTAAGTGTAAATGGGCTAAATGCCCAAATTAAAAGACACAAACTGGCAAAATGAATAAAGAGTCAAGACCCATCAATGTGCTGTATTCAGAAGACCCATCTCCCATGCAAAGACACACATAGGCTCAAAATAAAGGGATGGAGGAAGATCGACCAAGCAAATGGAAAGCAAAAAATAAAGCAGGGGTTGCAATACTAGTCTCTGATAAAACAGACTTTAAAACAACAAAGATCAACAGAGACAAAGAAGGACATTACATAATGGTAAAGGGATCAATTCAACAAGAAGAGCTAACTATCCTAAGTACATATGCACCCAACACAGGAGCACCGTGATTCATAAAGCAAGTCCTTAGGGACCTACAAAGAGAATTAGACTTCAAAACAATAATAACCGGAGACTTTAATATCCCACTGTCAACATTAGACAGATAAACGAAACAGAAAGTTAACAAGGATATCCAGGACCTGAACTCAGCTCTGCAACAAGAAGACCTAATAGACGTCTACAGAATTCTCCACCCCAAATCAACAGAATATACATTATTCTCAGCACCACATAGCACTTATTCTAAAATTGACCACATAATTGGAAGTAAAACACTCCTCAGCAAATGTAAAAGAACAGAAATCACAGCAGTCTCTCAGCCCATAGTGCAATCAAATTAGAACTCAGGATTAAGAAACTCACTCAAAACTACACAACTACATGGAAACTGAACAACTTGCTCCTGAATAGCTATTGGATAAATAACAAAATGAAGGCAGAAATAAAGATGTTCTTTGAAACCAACGAGAACAAAGATACAACATACCAGAATCTCTGGGACACATTTAAAGCAGTGTGTAGAGGGAAATTTATAGCACTAAATGGCCACAAGAGAAAGCAGGAAAGATCTAAAATTGACACCCTAACATCAAAATTAAAAGGACTAGAGAAGCAAGAGCAAACACATTCAAAAACTAGCAGAAGGCAAGAAATAACTAAGATCAGAGCAGAACTGAAAGAGATAGAGACATAAAAAGTCCTTCAAAAAATCAATGAATCCAGGAGTTGGTTTTTTGAAAAAATCAACAAAATTGATAGACTGCTAGGAAGACTAATAAAAAAAGAGAGAAGAATCAAATGGATGCAATACAAAATGATAAAGTGGATATCACCACCAATCCCACAGAAATACAAACTACCTTCAGAGAATACTATAAACACCTCTATGCAAACAAACTAGAAAATCTAGATGAAATGGATCAATTCCTGGACATACACATCCTCCCAAGACTAAACCAAAAAGAAGTTGAATCCCTGAATAGACCAATAAGAGGTTATGAAATTGAGGCAATAATTAATAGCCTACCAACGAAAAAAGTCCACAACCAGAAGGATGCACAGCCAAATTCTACCAAGGTACAAACAGGAGCTGGTAGCATTCCTTCTGAAACTATTCCAATCAATAGAAAAAGAGGGAATCCTCCCTAATTCACTTTATCAGGCTAACATCATCCTGATACCAAAGCCTGGCAGAGATACAACAAAAAAAGAGAATTTTAGACCAATATCCCTGATGAACATCAATGCAAAAATTCTCAATAAAATACTGGCAAATCGAATCCAGCAGCACATCAAAAAGCTTATCCACCATGATCAAGTTGGCTTCATCCCTGGCATGCAAGACTGGTTCAACATACTCAAATCAATAAACATAAATCCTCACAAAACAGAACCAATGACGAAAACCACATGATTATCTCAATAGATGCAGAAAAGACCTTCAACAGCCCTTCATGCTAAAACCCCTCAATAAACTAGGTATGGTTGGAACATATCTCAAAATAATAAGAGCTATTTATGACAAACCCACAGCCAATATCATACTGAATGGGCAAAAACTGGAAGCATTCCCTTTGAAAACCAGCAGAAGACAACGATGCCCTCTCTTATCACTCCTATTCAACATACTGTTGGAAATTCTGGCCACGGCAATCAGACAAGAGAAAGAAATAAAGGGTATTCAATTAGGAAATGAAGAATTCAAATCATATATGTTCACAGATGACAAGATTGTATATTTAGAAAACCCCATCGTCTCAGCCAAAAATCTCCTTAAGCTGATAAGCAACTC
Source organism: Macaca mulatta (assembly GCF_049350105.2). Classification (NCBI taxonomy): domain Eukaryota; kingdom Metazoa; phylum Chordata; class Mammalia; order Primates; family Cercopithecidae; genus Macaca; species Macaca mulatta. Next base: position 82,624,453 of record NC_133426.1, on the reverse strand, counting down.
CAACAAACTCTCAGGATACAAAATCAATGTGCAAAAATCACAAGCATTCCTATACACCACTAACTGACAAACAGAGAGTCAAATCATGAGTGAACTCCCATTCACATTTGCTACAAAGAGAATAAAATACTAGGAATCCAACTTAAAGGGAATATGAAGGACCTCTTCAAGGAGAACTACAAACCACTGCTCAATGAAATAAAAGAGGACACAAACAAATGGAAGAACATTCCATGCTCATGGATAGGAAGAATCAATATCATAAAAATGGCCATACCGTCCAAAGTAATTTATAGATTCAATGCCATCCCCATCAAACTACCAATGACTTTCTTCACAGAATTGAAACAACTACTTTAAAGTTCATATCGAACCAAAAAAGAGCCTGCATTGTCAAGACAATCCTAAGCAAAAAGAATAAAGCTGGAGGCATCATGCTAGCTGACTTCAAACTATACTATAAGGTTACACTAACCAAAACAGGATGGTACTGGTACCAAAACAGAGATATAGACCAATGGACCAGAACAGAGCCCTCAGAAATAATACCACACATCTACAACCATCTGATCTTTGACAAACCTGATGAAAACAATAAATGGGGAAAGGATTCCCTATTTAATAAATGGTGTTGGGAAAAATGGCTAGCCATATGTAGAAAGCTGAAACTGGATCCATTCCTTACACCTTATATAAAAACGAATTCAAGATGGATTACAGACTTCAATGTTAGACTTAAAATCGTAAAAACCCTCGAAGAAAAACTAGGCAATAAGCATGGGCAAAGACTTCATGAGTAAAACACCAAAATCAATGGCAACAAAAGCCAAAATAGACAAATGGGACCAAATTACACTAAAAGAGCTTCTGCACAGCAAAAGAAACTATCATCAGAGTGAACAGACAACCTACAGAATGGGAGAAAATGTTTGCAATCTACCCATATGACAAAGGACTAATATCCAGAATGTACAAAGAACTCAAACAAATTTACAAGAAAAAAACAAACAACCCCATCAAAAAGTTGGCAAAGGATATGAATAGGCACTTCTGTAAATAAGACATCTATGCAGCCCACAGACACATGAAAAATTGCTCATCATCACTGGTCATCAGAGAAATGCAAATCAAAACCACAATGAGATACCATCTCATGCCAGTTAGAATGACAATCATTAAAATGTCAGGAAACAACAGATGTTGGAGAGGATGTGGAGAAATAGGAAGGCTTTTACACTGCTGGTGGGAGTGTAAATTAGTTCAACCATTGTGGAAGACAGTGTGGCGATTCCTCAAGGATCTAGAACTAGAATTACAATTTGACCCAGCATTCTCATTATTGGGTATATATCCAAAGGATTATAAGTCATGCTACTATAAAGAGGCATGAAAACATATGTTTACTGTGGCACTATTCACAATAGCAAAGACTTGGTACCATTTCAAATGTCCATCAAAAATAGACTGGATTAACAAAATGTGGCACATATATACCATGGAATACTATGCAGCCATAAAAAAGGCTGAGTTCATGTCCTTTGCAGGGATATGGATTAAGCTGGGAACCATCATTCTGAGCAAACTATCACAAGGATAGAGAACCAAACACCGCATGGTCTCACCCATAGGTGGGAATTGAACCATGAGATCACTTGGACACAGGGCGGGGAACATCACAAACTGGGGCCTGTCATGGGGTGGGGGTCTGGGGGAGGGATAGCATTAGGAGAAATATCTAATGTAAATGACGAGTTGATGTGTTCAGCGAACCAACATGGCACGTGTATACCTATGTATCAAACCTGCACATGGTGCACATGTACCATAGAACTTAAGGTATAAAAAAAGAAAAAATAGGGGGGCGGAGCAAGATGGACGAATAGGAACAGCTCCAGTCTCCAACTCCCAGCGCGAGCGACACAGAAGACCGGTGATTTCTGCATTTTCAACTGAGGTACTGGGTTCATCTCACTGGGGAGTGGGACGATCGGTGCTGGTCAGCTGCTGCAGCCCGACCAGCGAGAGCTGAAGCAGGGCGAGGCATTGCCTCACCTGGGAAGCGCAAGGGGGAAGGGAATCCCTTTTCCTAGCCAGGGGAACTGAGACATACAACACCTGGAAAATCGGGTAATTCCCACCCCAATACTGCACTTTAAACAAACAGGCACACCAGGAGATCATATCCCACACCTGGCCGGGAGGGTCCCACACCCACGGAGCCTCCCTCATTGCTAGCACAGCAGTCTGTGATCTGCCGGCAAGGCAGCAGCGAGGCTGGGGGAGGGGCGCCCGCCATTGCTGAGGCTTAAGTAGGTAAACAAAGCTGCTGGGAAGCTCGAACTGGGTGGAGCTCACAGCAGCTCAAGGAAACCTGCCTGTCTCTGTAGACTCCACCTCTGGGGACAGGGCAATAACAAAGACAGCCGAAACCTCTGCAGACGCAAACGACTCTGTCTGACAGCTTGGAAGAGAGCAGTGGATCTCCCAGCACGGAGGTTGAGATCTGAGAAGGGACAGACTCCCTGCTCAAGTGGGTCCCTGACCCCTGAGTAGCCTAACTGGGAGACATCCCCCACTAGGGGCAGTCTGACACCCCACACCTCACAGGGTGGAGTACACCCCTGAGAGGAAGCTTCCAAAGCAAGAATCAGACAGGTACACTCGCTGTTCAGAAATATTCTATCTTCTGCAGCCTCTGCTGCTGATACCCAGGCAAACAGGGTCTGGAGTGGACCTCAAGCAATCTCCAACAGACCTACAGCTGAGGGTCCTGACTGTTAGAAGGAAAACTATCAAACAGGAAGGACACCTACACCAAAACCCCATCAGTACATCACCATCATCAAAGACCAGAGGCAGATAAAACCACAAAGATGGGGAAAACACAGGGCAGAAAAGCTGGAAATTCAAAAAATAAGAGCGCATCTCCCCCGGCAAAGGAGCGCAGCTCATCGCCAGCAACGGATCAAAGCGGGACAGAGAATGACTTTGACGAGATGAGAGAAGAAGGCTTCAGTCCATCAAATTTCTCAGAGCTAAAGGAGGAATTACGTACCCAGCGCAAAGAAACTAAAAATCTTGAAAAAAAAGTGGAAGAATTGATGGCTAGAGTAATTAATGCAGAGAAGGTCCTAAACGAAATGAAAGAGATGAAAACCATGACACGAGAAATACGTGACAAATGCACAAGCTTGAGTAACCGACTCGATCAACTGGAAGAAAGAGTATCTGCGATTGAGGATCAAATGAATGAAATGAAGCAAGAAGAGAAACCAAAAGAACAAAGAAGAAAAAGAAATGAACAAAGCCTGGAAGAAGTATGGGATTATGTAAAAAGACCAAATCTACGTCTGATTGGGGTGCCTGAAAGTGAGGGGGAAAATGGAACCAAGTTGGAAAACACTCTTCAGGATATCATCCAGGAGAACTTCCCCAACCTAGTAGGGCAGGCCAACATTCAAATCCAGGAAATACAGAGAACGCCACAAAGATACTCCTCGAGAAGAGCAACTCCAAGACACATAATTGCCAGATTCACCAAAGTTGAAATGAAGGAAAAAATCTTAAGGGCAGCCAGAGAGAAAGGTCGCGTTACCCACAAAGGGAAGCCCATCAGACTAACAGCAGATCTCTCGGCAGAAACTCTCCAAGCCAGAAGAGAGTGGGGGCCAATATTCAACATTCTTAAAGAAAAGAATTTTCAACCCAGAATTTCATATCCAGCCAAACTAAGTTTCATAAGTGAAGGAGAAATAAAATCCTTTACAGATAAGCAAATGCTTAGAGATTTTGTCACCACTAGGCCTGCCTTACAAGAGACCCTGAAGGAAGCACTAAACATGGAAAGGAAAAACCGGTACCAGCCATTGCAAAAACATGCCAAAATGTAAAGACCATGGAGGCTAGGAAGAAACTGCATCAACTAACGAGCAAAATAACCAGTTAATATCATAATGGCAGGATCAAGTTCACACATAACAATCTTAACCTTAAATGTAAATGGACTAAATGGTCCCATTAAAAGACACAGACTGGCAAACTGGATAAAGAGTCAAGACCCATCAGTCTGCTGTATTCAGGAGACCCATCTCACACGCAGAGACATACATAGGCTCAAAATAAAGGGATGGAGGAAGATTTACCAAGCCAATGGAGAACAAAAAAAAGTGGGGGTTGCAATACTAGTCTCTGATAAAACAGACTTTAAACCATCAAAGATCAAAAGAGACAAAGAAGGCCATTACATAATGGTAAAGGGATCAATTCAACAGGAAGAGCTAACTATCCTAAATATATATGCACCCAATACAGGAGCACCCAGATTCATAAAGCAAGTCCTTAGAGACTTACAAAGAGACTTAGACTCCCATACAATAATAATGGGAGACTTCAACACTCCACTGTCAACATTAGACAGATCAACGAGACAGAAAGTTAACAAGGATATCCAGGAATTGAACTCATCTCTGCAGCAAGCAGACCTAATACACATCTATAGAACTCTCCACCCCAAATCAACAGAATATACATTCTTCTCAGCACCACATCGTACTTACTCCAAAATCGACCACGTAATTGGAAGTAAAGCACTCCTCAGCAAATGTACAAGAACAGAAATTATAACAAACTGTCTCTCAGACCACAGTGCAATCAAACTACAACTAAGGACTAAGAAACTCAATCAAAACCGCTCAACTACATGGAAACTGAACAACTTGCTCCTGAATGACTACTGGGTACATAACGAAATGAAGGCAGAAATAAAGATGTTCTTTGAAACCAATGAGAACAAAGATACAACATACCAGAATCTCTGGGACACATTTAAAGCAGTGTGTAGAGGGAAATTTATAGCACTAAATGCCCACAAGAGAAAGCAGGAAAGATCTAAAATTGACACTCTAACATCACAATTAAAAGAACTAGAGAAGCAAGAGCAAACACATTCAAAAGCTAGCAGAAGGCTAGAAATAACTAAGATCAGAGCAGAACTGAAGGAGATAGAGACACAAAAAACTCTCCAAAAAATCAATGAATCCAGGAGTTGGTTTTTTGAAAAGATCAACAAAATTGACAGACCACTAGCAAGACTAATAAAGAAGAAAAGAGAGAAGAATCAAATCGACGCAAGTAAAAATGATAAAGGGGATATCACCACCGACCCCACAGAAATACAAACTACCATCAGAGAATACTATAAACACCTCTACGCAAATAAACTGGAAAATCTAGAAGAAATGGATAATTTCCTGGACACTTACACTCTCCCAGGACTAAACCAGGAAGATGCTGAATCCCTGAATAGACCAATAGCAGGCTCTGAAATTGAGGCAATAATTAATAGCCTACCAACCAAAAAAAGTCCAGGACCAGATGGATTCACAGCTGAATTCTACCAGAGGTACAAGGAGGAGTTGGTACCATTCCTTCTGAAACTATTCCAATCAATAGAAAAAGAGGGAATCCTCCCTAACTCATTTTATGAGGCCAATATCATCCTGATACCAAAGCCTGGCAGAGACACAACAAAAAAAGAGGATTTTAGACCAATATCCCTGATGAACATCGATGCAAAAATCCTGAATAAAATACTGGCAAACCGGATTCAGCAACACATCAAAAAGCTTATCCACCATGATCAAGTGGGCTTCATCCCTGGGATGCAAGGCTGGTTCAACATTCGCAAATCAATAAACATAATCCAGCATATAAACAGAACCAAAGACAAGAACCACATGATTATCTCCATAGACGCAGAAAAGGCTTTTGACAAAATTCAACAGCCCTTCATGCTAAAAAGCCTCAATAAATTCGGTATTGATGGAACGTACCTCAAAATAATAAGAGCTATTTATGACAAACCCACAGCCAATATCATACTGAATGGGCAAAAACTGGAAAAATTCCCTTTGAAAACTGGCACAAGACAGGGATGCCCTCTCTCACCACTCCTATTCAACATAGTGTTGGAAGTTCTGGCTAGGGCAATCAGGCAAGAGAAAGAAATCAAGGGTATTCAGTTAGGAAAAGAAGAAGTCAAACTGTCCCTGTTTGCAGATGACATGATTGTATATTTAGAAAACCCCATTGTCTCAGCCCAAAATCTCCTTAAGCTGATAAGCAACTTCAGCAAAGTCTCAGGATACAAAATTAATGTGCAAAAATCACAAGCATTCTTATACACCAGTAACAGACAAACAGAGAGCCAAATCAGGAATGAACTTCCATTCACAATTGCTTCAAAGAGAATAAAATACCTAGGAATCCAACTTACAAGGGATGTAAAGGACCTCTTCAAGGAGAACTACAAACCACTGCTCAGTGAAATAAAAGAGGACACAAACAAATGGAAGAACATACCATGCTCATGGATAGGAAGAATCAATATCGTGAAAACGGCCATACTGCCCAAGGTAATTTATAGATTCAATGCCATCCCCATCAAGCTACCAATGAGTTTCTTCACAGAATTGGAAAAAACTGCTTTAAAGTTCATATGGAACCAAAAAAGAGCCCGCATTGCCAAGACAATCCTAAGTCAAAAGAACAAAGCTGGTGGCATCATGCTACCTGACTTCAAACTATACTACAAGGCTACAGTAACCAAAACAGCATGGTACTGGTACCAAAACAGAGATATAGACCAATGGAACAGAACAGAGTCCTCAGAAATAATACCACATATCTACAGCCATCTGATCTTTGACAAACCTGAGAGAAACAAGAAATGGGGAAAGGATTCCCTATTTAATAAATGGTGCTGGGAAAATTGGCTAGCCATAAGTAGAAAGCTGAAACTGGATCCTTTCCTTACTCCGTACACAAAAATTAATTCAAGATGGATTAGAGACTTAAATGTTAGACCTAATACCATAAAAATCCTAGAGGAAAACCTAGGTAGTACCATTCAGGACATAGGCATGGGCAAAGACTTCATGTCTAAAACACCAAAAACAACGGCAGCAAAAGCCAAAATTGACAAATGGGATCTCATTAAACTAAAGAGCTTCTGCACAGCAAAAGAAACTACCATCAGAGTGAACAGGCAACCTACAGAATGGGAGAACATTTTTGCAATCTACTCATCTGACAAAGGGCTAATATCCAGAACCTACAAAGAACTCCAACAAATTTACAAGAATAAAACAAACAACCCCATCAAAAAGTGGGCAAAGGATATGAACAGACATTTCTCAAAAGAAGACATTCATACAGCCAACAGACACATGAAAAAATGTTCATCATCACTGGCCATCAGAGAAATGCAAATCAAAACCACAATGAGATACCATCTCACACCAGTTAGAATGGCGATCATTCAAAAGTCAGGAAACAACAGGTGCTGGAGAGGATGTGGAGAAATAGGAACACTTTTACACTGTTGGTGGGATTGTAAACTAGTTCAACCATTATGGAAAACAGTATGGCGATTCCTCAAGGATCTAGAACTAGATGTACCATATGACCCAGCCATCCCATTACTGGGTATATACCCAAAGGATTATAAATTATGCTGCTATAAAGACACATGCACACGTATGTTTATTGCGGCACTATTCACAATAGCAAAGACTTGGAATCAACCCAAATGTCCATCAGTGACAGATTGGATTAAGAAAATGTGCCACATATACACCATGGAATACTATGCAGCCATCAAAAAGGATGAGTTTGCGTCCTTTGTAGGGACATGGATGCAGCTGGAAACCATCATTCTTAGCAAACTATCACAAGAACAGAAAACCAAACACCGCATGTTCTCACTCATAGGTGGGAACTGAACAATAAGATCACTTGGACTCAGGAAGGGTAACATCACACACAGGGGCCTATCATGGGGAGGGGGGAGGGGGGAGGGATTGCATTGGGAGTTATACCTGATGTAAATGATGAGTTGATGGGTGCAGCACACCAACATGGCACAAGTATACATATGTAACAAACCTGCACATTATGCACATGTACCCTACAACTTAAAGTATAATAATAATAAATAAATTTTAAAAAAAAAGAAAGAAAATGTGCCACATATACACCATGGAATACTATGCAGCCATCAAAAAGGATGAGTTTGTGTCCTTTGTAGGGACATGGATGCAGCTGGAAACAATCATTCTTAGCAAACTATCACAAGAACAGAAAACCAAACACCGCATGTTGTCACTCATAGGTGGGAACTGAACAATGAGATCACTTGGACTCAGGAAGGGGAACATCACACACAGGGGCCTATCATGGGGAGGGGGGAGGGGGGAGGGATTGCATTGGGAGTTATACCTGATGTAAATGACGAGTTGATGGGTGCAGCACACCAACATGGCACAAGTATACATATGTAACAAACCTGCACGTTATGCACATGTGCCCTACAACTTAAAGTATAATAATAATAATTAAATTTAAAAAAAAAAGAAAAAATAAGAATTAATACTGTTAAAATATCAATACTACTGAAAACAATCTATAGATTCAATTTAATCATTATCAAAATGCCAATTACATTTTTCAAAAATTTAGAAAAAGTAATTCTAAAATTCTTACAGTATCACAAAATATGCCAAATCACTATAGCAATCTTGAGCATAAAGTACAATGTTGGCTCAGGCATGTCTATAAATTTCATCTGGGAGCTACGGCCTGGAATGGGGCCACACAACTTGGAGAAGTGCCCTATGCTGCTTTGGCTTAGCTGGCATTTAGATGCAAGACAAACTTCTCACCACTCTTTTCTCTCCTCCCCACAAGTGGAAGAATGGGGTCTCTTTTGGAGCCATGCTTTGCAGCCTGGTTTCAGGGGACAGGCGATGCCAGCACTCTGTTAGTTGCCCCAGCTGATGTCTCAGTAGGTTTCATGCCCTACTAGTCTACTCTCTCTGGGCCTAGTCCAGTACTAGTACTCATCTAAGAGATGCAGGCCTTGTGGCATAGACTGATTTTCTCCTACATTACATAAATAACCTATTAATCTGCATAATAGGTTACAGAAATAATCTATTAGCCTATTAGTCTATGAATGAGCTGGGAATCCAGCATCTAGTTCAAACACTAAATTTCCTTGCAGGCAGAGGGTATGAAGTGTCCAAGTGTCCAAGTCACAACTACTAAGACAAGAAGTTCAATGCCCAGAGGGTAAGAGGTGTCCAAGTGTCCAAGTCACAACTGCTAAGACAAGAGGTCCAATGCCTGGGGATAATCCTGACCCGTGGAGATCCTAAGCTCTCCCCAGAATGAATATAGGTCATCCTTAAAATACCTATCCCAACCACCCAAAAGCTACTTCGGGTCTTTCTTGGAACCACAGGACATTGCAGACTTTGGATACTGGGGTATGATAGAATTGTTAAGTCCTAATATCAGACTCTTAAAAAATGACTAATAGAAACTCGCCTTTCTGGGGAAAATATTAGGAGCGAGCTTTTAGGCAGCTAAAAACTGCCCTCTCACAAGCCCTTAGACCACCCATGCTAACCGAACCATTTCAGCTTTTTGTTACTGAAAGACAAGTTGTAGCCTTAGGAGTCCTAATTCAAACCATTGGGCTAATCAGATCTCCGGTAGGTAACTTTTCAATGAACCTAGACCCAGTTGCATGAGGGTGACCACATTGCTTCAAGATAGTGAGTGCAGCAGGGCTCCTATACAAGGAGGCCCTCAAAATCACCATGGGACAGTTAATCCAGATCCTGCCATCCCACCAAACAGGCCCCTTATTGGACATAAAAGGGCCACAATGGTTCACTGACAATAAACTGTTGAAGTACCAGGTCTTGTTACTAGAAAACCCACAAGTAACAGTTTAGCGGTGCTCCATCCTCAACTCAGCCAGCCTTACTTCCACTACCAGAAAACAATAACCTGGCACATTTATGCTGTGAATTACTTAACCAAATTTATGCCAGCTTGGAGGACTTACAGGGTCAGCTTCTGGACAATCCAGACAAAATATGATTTTCAGATGGGAGTAGTTTTATCTGGAATAGAGCTAGACATGCAGGGTACTTTATAGTGTCCCTTTACCAAGTCGTAGAGATAAAAGCTCTGTCCCCTGGGGACCTCAGCACAACTAGAAGAACTCTTCACGTTGACCAGGGCAGTACAGATACCAAATCTTAGATCTACTAGATGCTGTTCACTTGTCCCAGGAGGTGGCAGTAGTGCCCTGTGAGAGACACCAGAGGGGCTCCAATGAAACTGCACAAGATAGGATGACCAACTCCAAACCAAAGAAGCAGCTGTCTCAAAGGTTACTTACCTGGGGCCTTGCTCCCTTTGCTCCCCACTGAATTATCCCCTCTCCAATACACTCAGGAAGAAATAAATTGAACCACCCAACGTAGGTATCAAAAAGAAACCAATAAATGGTACAAACTTGGGAAACTTCTCCACCTACCAAGGGCCTCCCAAGGGTAGAAGCTCATCACGAGTTCACACAACTCCTGCCACGTTGAAAAGGACAACCTAGGGCAAATATGTAAATTCATGTTTAGTAGTGTATTATTCCATTTTTGCATTGCTGTGAAGAAATGCCTAAGACTGGGTAATTTATAAAGAAAAGAGGTTTAATTGTCTCATATTTCTACAGGCTGTACAAAAAGTCTAGCTACCTTTCACAAGAACACCACCAAGGGGATGATGCTAAACAATTCATGAAGGATCCACCCCCATAATTCAACCACTTCCCACCAGGCCTCACCTCCAACAATTTGACATGATAATGGGTTAAGACACAGATCCAAACTATACCAAGTGAGAAGAGAACAAACAAAACTATTCAACAGGTTTGTCAAACTTTCAACTTGTGCATCATAAATAATCCCCAAAGAGGGAAGCCCCCATGTCCAACCCAAAGGACAGGTACATACCCTGGGGAGGACTCGCAGTTGTACTATACTCAGTTCCCCACATGCTGCAGGCATAAGGGCTTCTTGGTCTGTGTAGACACCTTCACAGGATGAGTAGAGGCCTATCCCGCAAGGACTGAAAAGACACAAGAGGGAGCTAATTCCTCCTAAGGGACCTCATTCCCCAATTCGGGCTTCCTAGGTCACTGCAAATAGACAACGGTCCATCCTTAATTTCCCAAGTGAATCACCAGGTCAGTACTGCCTAGGCATAAAAGGTACCTTCACTTTGTCTGGAGACCACCATCTTCAGGGAACATGGAAAGAACGAGCTAAACCCTCAAATACATCCTCAATAAACTCTGTCGGGAAACAGCATACATGGGTGGACCTCTTACCTTTAGTTCTCCTTCATATTTGTGTTGCTTCTCAGACCTCTTTGCAATTAAGCCCCTTCAAGGTCTTATATGGTAGGCCATTCCTGTATTCTGACTTACTACTAGATGAACAAACTGCTAAAATCAACCAGTATGTCTCTCTTCTAGAAGACTTCCATCAAGCCCTCCAGGAATATGGGTTACAAACAAACACGAAATTAGAAGAGAAAAAATCTCCACCTCTGTATCCTCCAAACTCACTGGTTCTCCTGAAAACTTGGAAGAATAGAACCCCAAATTCCCAACTAACTCCAGTCAAAGAGAGACCCTTTACTGTTGCATTGTCTATTTCTACCCTCACGGCCATTAAAGCACCAGAGATTAGCAGCTGGATGCACTACACCTAAGTGAAGTCTTGGAAAGGCCCTAAAGCACTGGAACTGAATCCAACAACTTCAGCTCCAGAATACACTGTGAACCATTGAAGGATCTGAAATTCCTCTTTAGATGGAAAGATAACCAATGCCTCTAGATCCTTTCACCTCAAAGTAATGAAATTCCAATATTAGGAATACTGTTTGCAATAGCATTACTTATTCACCTTATTTTAGCCCGAACCTGTATGCCCCCAAAGTCCCAACAGAAACTACTTTGTTGCTAATGTTTCTTCACCTTAACTTACTTTCAGGAAATTCCCTTTAAAACTTGATTTGTTACTAATTTCTCTTCTTCACAATCTCATTATGGCACAATGGACCCACTCCTGCTCATTCTCATGTAGCAGCACGCTACCATCTTGATTTTTCTTAATTGGAAAAAGCACAACAGTTGCTTCAAAGCACAGAATTTCCCTACTCCAACAACTGCTGGTTATGCACTAGTTCTTCTGCTAAAACACCAAAGATAACTTATCCTATGTCGCCCAGAGATTGGATGAGCATAGAGGCAGAATTACACATTTTCTATCAATGGCATCGTAATCTAAAAGGAATAATCAGGTCTTCAAATAGGCTTCTTACAAAAGTAAAGCAAGATTTCCCTGGTAACTGTGAGAAGTCTCCCATTTTTGAGACCCTCTTTACTAATATCGTGTTAGTGGGGACAGCCCCTATTTGCGTTATAATCAAAAAGGAAAATGGAATGGATGTAAGTGCTCTTCCCAGTAAAGTCTATAATGTCACTATCACCACAGACTCTAGCCAACAGATCTACCAAACATATCCCCACAGCCAGGTCCAACATCAACCAGTATTTCACAAACCTCCAAGTATTACCTTTCCTCAATGGACACTGCAAGATAAATCCACTCAGTTTTGCCAGGAATGCCCAAACACATTGAGTACTCAAAATTTGTGGTTCCAGCCTACTGATTACACCCATGTATGCAAATCGCCAATCTCAGTGCTACAGAAGAATGGGTTCTATTGGAACAAACTCAAAATTCTTTTTTTTTTTGGGAGAATAGAAACAAGGGAGCTAATCAGAGCCACACCTCATGCACCCAAATCTTGGTGGGCATGACCATATCCACCAGCGATCTGAGTATGTCAGCAGCCTCAGGATTTTCTATACCTATTTTTACACCCCTTATTTGGTTTTGACATCTCTATTTGTCTTAAAACCTGAGAAGTCTTTCATATTGGTGGTCATTCAGTTTACCAATGCCTCCCCACTGAATGAACTGGAACTTGTACTATATGCTATATGTATCCCTGGACGTCTTCATATCTCCTGGAAATCACTCCTTTCCAATACCAATCTATGGGCATTCCATCTTGCCCAGGTTGAGGAGGCTATCCAATTGATACCCCTTCTTGTGGGACTCGACATCACAGCCAGTACAGGAACAGAAATTGCTGGAATCACACATGCCTCCTTAACCTATAGCCAACTCTCAATAGAAATAACCGACAGTATTGATGCCATGGCTAAAACCTTAGCAACCATGCAAGAAAAAATTGACTCTTTCACAGCCATAGTCCTCCAGAAATGCCGAGAGCTAGATATGTTAATGGCAGGACAGGGAAGAATTTGTTTAACCCTAGATGAAAAATGTTGTTTCTGGGTAAATCAATTAGGAAAAATGCAAGACAGCAACAGACAACTCAAAAATCAAGCCTCCCATTTATGAGAACAATTTATGAGAAATTAAGAAGGAACCTGAAATGGTTTTTCTGGACTTTTCCCTTTTTAGGCCATCTTTTTATTTTATTATTTTTGGTCCATATCTTCTCAATGTAATAACCCAATTTTTCTCCTCTTGCATTCAAGCTGTCAAGCTCCAGAAGATCATCAGTGAAGGATAATTAAAGGATATTGTCCTCTCAATACTCATGAGTCAGCCTTCTATAGGGGACCACTGGATTGTCCATCAGCAGAATATGACAGAGGCAAAACCCTACCTGTGTTCCTTGAACCTGGTTGGGCACCACTGTTGCTGGCCTATGGAGCCACCCTTCCCTGACAGCTAGCAAGAGTCTGAGACCCATAAGCCAAACACTGCCCCTCTGTCAGCAAGAAGCAGTTACACAAGACTGGCCTTCACCCATTATCCCAAAGAATTGGGTCTCAGACTTTTGAAGGCAGAATATTAGAGTAGGTAGTTATACAGATATGAGCGGAGCGAGAGAGGGCCCTGCCAAAATGGCAGGCACTCATTGGGTGATAATCAGGTGATTATACAACTTCTTCCTCTGGGATAATAAGTGAGGGCCCCAGAAATGTAGGCACTCGTCAGATGATGGTTAGGCAATCATAAAACTGTTTCTGTGAAATGATAAGTGGCCACGACTGGCACTAAGAGGTAGAGAAGTTCCCAAAGGATAGGAGATATCTGGAGCCAGCAAACCACAATTCCTTGATAAGGTCTTAAATATGCACAGTAGGGGGCAAAATGACAGAGTTTGACTGGTATATGGCCTTCCTCTGGGGGCACTCAATCAGTAAAAGAAATGCCCCAAGTGAGCATGGGCACAATCTCAGTAAACACACTGCACATGTGGCCCCTCGAAAGTGATGGCACATCACTGTGCATGCATCAAAGAAATATCTCAGCCCACAGGAGGGATAAATCAAGGGAAGATAAAAGAAAACCTGGAACCAAGACAGGACATAAAAATCCCAAGCCACAGACTGAGCATGGCACTTGATCTCTGAACTCCCCCTCTTGGCCATCTTCCAAATGTACTTTGCTTCTTTGAACAAAACCCTGCCTCTGCTTTAAAATTTGCCTCCATCTCTCAGTTGAATTCTTTTTTCTAAGAAGACAAGGGCTGGAATTGCTGTGGAAATGCCGCCAGTTGCAGACCCACCGCTGGTAACACACCCAACACTGAAGCACCCAGATATGTGAAAATCGAGCAAAATGTAATTAGAGCTAAAGAGAAATATAGAGTCCAATACAATAATACAATAATAGCTAGAGACTTTAATGCCTCACTTTCAGCACTGGACAGATCTTTCAGACAAAAAAATGTACAAAGAAATATCAGACTTCATTTGAACTATAGAACACATGGATCTAATAATTATTTACAGATATTTCATGCAATGGCTAAAAAATACACATTCTTTGTCTCAACACATTAATCATTCTTAAGGATAGACCATGTGTTAGGTTATAAAACAAGTCTTAAAACATTTAAAAAATTGAAATAATATTAAGCATATTCTCTGACCACAACAGAATAAAACTAGAAATTAATAACAAGAACAACTTTGGAAACTATGAAAATCCATAAAAATTAAACAATATGCTCCTGAATTACTGGGGCATCAATGGGGGAATTTAGAAAAAAATGAAAAAAAATTATTAAAGGAAATGATAATGGAAACAAAACATACCAAAATATATGGGATATAGCAAAAGCTGGACTAAGATGAAAATTTATAGCTGTAAGTGGCAACATCAAAAAAAGAAAAACTTCAAAGTAGCAATTTAGTGATGCATCTTAAAGAACTAGAAAATGCGAAGTTAGTAGAAGAAAAGAAGTAATAAATATCAGAGCAGAAATAAAATTAAATGAAAAAATACAAAACATCAATGAAACAAAAAGTTTGTTTTTTAAAAAAGCTAAACAAAATTGAAAAATATTTAGATAGATTAACAAAGAAAAAAAGAAGATCCAAGTAAATAAAATCAGAAATGAAAAAGGAGACATTACAGCAGATACTGCAGAAATTCAAAAACCATTAGTGGCTACTATGAGTAACTATAAGCCAATAAATTTGAAAACCCAGAAGAAACTGACAAATTTCTATACACATACAACCTACCTAGATTGAACAAGAAAGAAATCCAAAACCTGAAAAGACCTATAACAAGTAACAAGATCGAAGCCATAATAATAAGTTTTTGAGTAAAGAGAAGCCCAGGACTAAATGACTTACCTGCTGAAATCTACCAAACATTATAAGAAGAACTAATACCAATTCTAATCAAACCATTCCAAGAAATAGAGAAGGAGAGAATACTTCCAAACTATAAGCCAATGTTATCCTGATACAAAAACCAAAGACACATGGAATAAAGGAAATTACAGGCCAATATCACTGATGAATACTGATGATACTGATGTAAAAATCTTCAACAAAATATGAGCAAGTGGAATTCAAAAATACATTAGTTAGATTATCACCAGCAAGAGGGATTTATTCACAGGATGTCAGAATGGTTCAACATATGTAAATCAATGTAAAACATCGTGTCAAATGAAGGATAAAACCATATGATCATTTTAATTGATGCTGAAAAACCATATGATAAAATCAAATGCCCTTTTATAATAAAAACCCTTTAAAAAACTTGGTATAGAAGGAATATACTTCAACATAATAAAAGGCATATATGACAGACCCACAGTTAGTATTATCCTGAATGGGGAAAAACTGAAAGCCTTTCCTCTAAGATCTGGAACACGACAAGGATGCTCACTTGCACCACTGTTATTCAACACAGTATTGAAAGTTCAAGCTGGAAAATCAGACAAGAGAATGAAATGAAAGTTATCCAAATTGAAAGGAAAGGAGTCATATTTTCCTTATTTGCAAAAGATATAATCTTATATTTGAAAAAAACCTGAAGACTCAATAAAAAACTATTAGGACTGATAATTTCAGTGAAGTTAGAGGGTACCAAAAAAATTTACAAAAATCAGTAGCATTTCTATATTCCAACAGTGAACAATCTGAAACACAAATTTTAAAACAACACAATAGAATACTATGCATCCATGAAGAAGATGGCAATCCTGATATTTGCGACAATGTGGATGAACTGGAAGGCATTATTTTAAATCAACTAAGCCAAATACAGAAAGAAAAATACTACATGATCTTATTCATATGTGGAATCTTAAAAAGTTGAGAGTAGAATGGTGGTTCCCAAAGGCAGGGGTATTTAGCGGGCAGTGGGAATTTGAGAGATGGTGGCCAAAGAATGCGTAGCTATAGTTACATAAAAGAAATAAGTTCAAGAGATCTACTGTGCAACGTGGTCATTATAGTGGTGATGATATATTGTATTTTTAAAAAACACACAAGAATTGGATGTTAAGGTATCTCACCATAAAAACTTTGGCATTTGTTGATTGTCTGGATTTAACCATTTTACAGTATATATATATATATACTTAAAATGTCATGCTGCACATAGTAAATACATAAAAATTAATCTGTCAATTTAAATAAATGCATAAAAATGTTGAGAACCTTAAATAATAATAAGCCTTCTCATATATTGAGACAAAATTCTGGAAGAGAGTAAGGGGAAAACAGATTATAACTAGGGAATTTAACTTTGAATTGACCAGTGAAACATTAAGGAGCACTTCTGAGAAAAGGATGAGAAGCCATTATTCACAGTTACTCTCCCCACTTTATCTTCCCCAGAGGAAAACTAGGACTCTAAAATAAAATGTGGCCACTTCACAGAAAATGAAAAAGTTATATTTTCTTTGTACAACTGGGTGCTCGTAGGAGTTAATCTGGGGACCTTAACCAGAATCTATGTAAAGTGTCTATCTAAAATATGAGTGGATGATAACCGTGCTAAGTTAGCACAAAGGGAAAAATATGTGTGACAGCACACAGGATTGGCAACAAAAGCAATACTGTTAATTAGAACATTTTCTTAAACAATAAATTTCTGAAAGGTTAAACCTTAAATTCCTCAGTAGAAAGCATTTGTATTTTTATGTAACTCAACTTAAAGTACTCATATCAGCCATGGACTAAAAACTTAATAAAATCAACTTCAGTTCAATAAATTGATTTTAGTGTTTTCTCAGTCATTTCTGGTTTAAAACAACTCAGAATTTTCTTCCTTCTCCCCTGAGCTCCAGCGAAGCTCTGTATTCACTTATATAGAGTCAAAGAGTCAGATTTTGATCAGGGTCCTACTACAACACTGGTTGGTATTTGCTATTATATTTGCATTCCTATTGCTTTGGTTATTGTGACAGATTATTAGGAGCCGAAACCTGCATATATTAGCATCCTGTGAGATGTAATCATGTTCTTATTAGACACTCACAAAGACATTCTATTTAGCATCCTCTACTAGGGCTTCACCCAGTCCCAAACACAAGAACCCCGCTGCCCTGTTAGCCAACACCTCATGTTTTACTTTTTAGATAAACAGCAGGCCTTTTCTGAAGCATGGGAAAGTGTATTGCACTCCATGTAACAAATCATGGTAGGCAGGAATCTGTGAGGCGAAGCTCAATAAAGATTCCTCTCACAGTTATTACTAGAGGAAATGGGACTTCTTGTTCAAACTTGTTTTTAGTCCTTAGCTTAAGAAAAGGAGAGCACCAGAGAGTAAAGCACTAGAAAACAAATCACTCCCATTTTATTTTCTTCAAAACTTATGACATTTCTGCCATATAAGATGAGAGTTTCAAATTTTGATGATAGTGTGGGATGGCAGAACCCTTCAACTGGGAAAGAGCCACTCTCAGAGATTATATGCATATGTAATTATTCCATCCATTCCATCATCTTTACATTCACCTCCAAGCTTATACCCTTATACCCTTACCTCCAAACCCTCATATAAGGTAGTTATATTAATGGGAAACTACAATCAATTCAATCCCCTTACTCATTATTGCTCTATTTGGGTTTTCTTTTTCTTCATGATTCAGTCTTGGCAGGCTGTATGTTTCTAGGAATTTACACATTTCTTCTAGGTTATTCAATTTGTTGATGTAAAATTATTCATAACATTCTCTTATGATTCTTTGTATTGCTGTGGGATCCATTGTAATGTCTCCTCTTTCTTTTCTAATTTTATTTGAGTCTTCTCTCATTTTTTCTTAGTCTAGCTAAATGTTTGTTGATTTTGTTTATCTTTTCAAAAAACAAACTCTTAATTTCATTCATCTTTTTAATTTTTTTCCAGCCTCTAATTTATTTCTGCTCTGTTCTCTTTATAAAATATGGAACACTTCAAAAATTTGCATGTCATCCTTGCACAGGGGTCATGCTAAAGTCCTCTGTATCTTTTCAATTTTAGTATATGTGCTGCTGAAGTGAGCACTCTGCTATATTCTTTATTTCCTTCCTTCTACTAACTTTGAGAGTAGTTTTTTTCTTCTGTTTCTAGTTCCTTAAAACATGTAATGTTAGCTGGTTTATTTAAGCTATCTTTTATTGCAGAAATTTATTGCTATAAATTCTCTTAGAACACCTTTTGCAACCTTTCGAAAGTTTTGGTATATGGCCCTGTAAGTTTTCTTTGTCTTCACTGTGTTTCGTGTGTTTCACCGTGTTAGCCAGGATGGTCTCGATCTTCTGACCTCGTGATCCGCCCGCCTTGGCCTCCCAAAGTGCTGGGATTACAGGCGTGAGCGACCGCGCCCAGCCGTCTCAAGATATTTTTAAGTTTCTTTTTTAATTTCTACCTTGATACATCGGTTGTTCAGAAGCACGTTGCCGGGCGCGTTGGCTCACACCTGTAATGCCAGCACTTTGGGAGGCCGAGGTGGGCGCATCATGAGGTCAGGAGATGGAGACCATCCTGGCTAACACAGTGAAACCCCATCTCTACTAAAAATACAAAACATTAGCCAGGAGTGGTGGCGGGCGCCTGTAGTCCCAGCTACTCCGGAGGCTGAGGTAGGAGAATGGCGTGAACCCGGGAGGCAGAGCTTGCACTGAGCCTTGATCATGCCACTGCACTCCAGCCTGGGTGACAGAGCCAGACTCCATCTCAAAAAAATAAAATAAAATAAAAAAGAAAGAAAAAAAGAAAAAAAAAAAAAGACTTATTTTGTGGACTACTATATAATTTATCCTGGAGAATGTTTTAGGTGTATTTGAAAATAATGTGTTTTATTCTTCAACTGGATAGAATTTTCTGCATATATCTGTTAGATTCATTTGGTCTAAAGAGTAGTTCAAGCGTGCTGACTACGTATTGATTTTTCTGTTTGGTTTCTCCATCTATTTTGTTTCTTTTTCTTTCTTTGTTTTGTTTTGTTTTGTTTTTTGAGACAGAGTCTCACTCTGTCACCTAAGCTGGAGTGCAGTGACATGATCTTGGCTCACTGCAACCTCTGCCTCCCAGGTTCAAGCAATTCTTGCGCTTCAGACTCCTGAGTAGCTGGGACTACAGGCGTGTGCCACCATGCCTAGCTAATTGTGTGTGTGTGTGTGTGTGTGTGTGTGTGTATTTTTGGGAGAAATGGGGTTTTTACATGTTGGCCAGGCTGGTCTAGAACTCCTGACTTCAGTTGATCTGCCCACACCGGCCTCTCAAAGTGCTGGGATTACAGGCGTGAGCCACTCCACTTGGCTACTATCTGTCCATCTCTTAAAGTGGGGTATTGAATCCCCCTACTATTATTTTATTGCAGCCTGTTTCATCCTTTAGATCTACTAATGTCAGCTTTACATATTTTGGTTCTCTGATGTTGTGAGCATACATATTTATAATTTTTATATTTTCTTGATGAATTATATGAATTATGTCATTATATAATGATGTATTTTGCATCTTTTTAATCTTTTTTACTTAAAGTCTATTTTATTTGATGTGAGTATATATATATCTTTGATCTCTTTTTGTTTTCATTTGCATGGAGTCTTTTTCCATCCCTTCACTTTCAGTACATGTGTATCCTTAAAGATGAAGAAAGTTTGTTGTAGGCAGCATTCTTATTTTCTTCTTTAATCCATTAAGCCACTGTGTATCTTTTGATTGAGGAATTTAATCCGTTTAAGCTCAAGTTAATTATTGATAATAAGGATGTATTACTACCATTTTATTAAATATTTTCTGGTTGTTTTGTAAATCTTTTGCTATTTTGTTTCTGTACTCTTGTTTTCCTTTGTGATTAGATAATTTTCTGCAGTAGTGCTTTCATTCCTTAATTTCTCTCTTTTTGTACTTACAATAGATCTTGCTTTGCAGTTACAATGAGGCAAATGTAAACTAATTTATAACTATGACAGATCATTTTCGGCTAATGGCAACTGAATTGACTAGCATGCAAAACTACACTTTTACTCTCACGTTTTCTTTTTGATGTTACAATTTGTATCTATATTGTGGATCTCTTACAAATAACTGTAGCTATTATTTTTCTAATAATTGTGTCTTTTTAACCTTCATACTAAACATATAAGTGATTTACACAGACCATTGCAGTATTAGAGTATTCTGAATTTGATTATATACTTACTTTTACTCATGAGTTTTACATTTTCATGCTTTAAAGTTTCTCAGTAGTTTCTTTCAGCCTGAAGAACTCCCTTTAGCATTTCCTACAAGGCAGGTATAGTGGGAATGACCTAACTAGGCATTTGTCTCAGATATTTTTTTTTTTTTTTTTTTGACAAGGTCTCCCTCTGTCATCCAGGCTGGAGTGTAGTGGTGCAATCACAGCTTACTGCATCATTAACCTCCCAGGCTCAGGTGATCTTCCCACCTCAGCATCCTGAATAGCTGGGACTACAAGCATGCTCCACCATGTGCAGTACATTTTTCCATGTTTTCCTTTTGTCAAGAAGGGGTTTTGTTATGTTGCCAAGGCTGGGCTTGAATTTCTGCACTCAAGCAACTCACCCACCTCAGCTTCCTAAAGTGCTGTTATTATAGGTATGAGCCACCATGTCTGGTCTCAGAAAGTCTTTATCTCTTCTTCACTTGTGGAGAACAGCATTTTGGGGTAAATCATTCCTGGTTGGCAGGGTTTTCTTTCAGTATCATGAATCTATCATCCAACTCTACTGACTTGTAAGGTTTCTGTGCAGAAATCAGCATATTAACATTTCTTTCTGTGTGATTTTTGTAACTATTCCTCCTTTCATGATTCACTCTCGCATTTGATTTTTGATAGCATGATTGTAACATGATTGGTGTAGTCTTGTTTGGATTGAACATAATAGGAGATTGTTCAGTTACAGATATATTTCCCCAGATTTGGAAATGTTTATAATGTTATTTCTTCTTTCTAAATTTTTAAGTTGTGTGGATAAATATTGGTGTATATATTTATATGGTACATAGGATGCTTTGATACAGGCATGAAATAAGTAATAATCACTTCCTGCTAAATGAGGTATTCATCACCTCAAATACTTATCCTCTGTGTTGCAAAAAACCCAATTGTACTCCTTTAGTTATTTTTAAATGGACAATTACATAATTATTGACTATAGTCACACTGTCATGCTATCAAATATCAGGTCTAATAATATTTTGATATTTGATATACCAACTATCAGGTCTAATAATATTTTGCTTCATTTTCACATATGTCGAGAGATAGGGGTCTATTTTAATTCTTCTGCACATAGATATTCAGTTTTCCCAGCATCATTTATGGCGAGACTGTCTTTTTGCAATGTATGTTCTTGGCAACTTTCTTGAAAATGAGTTAACTATAGGTGTATGGATTTGTTTCTGGGTTCTTTTCTGTTCCATTATTCTGTGTACCTATTTATATGCCAGTTCCATGTTGTTTTGGTTACTGGAGCTCTGTAGTCTAGTTTGAAATCAGGTAATGAGATTCCTCCAGTTTTGCTTTTTTTGTGTGTGTGTGCTCAGGATAGCTTTGACCATTCTGGGACTTTTGTGATTCCATGGAAGCTTCAGGATTGTTTCTGCTATTATATTTCCCTGAAGAATGTCATTGATATTTTCATAGGGATTGCATTGCATCTGTAGATTGCTTTCGGTAGATGGACATTTTAACAATATTATTCCAAAACGTAAAGATAAAATATATTTCCATCTTTGAGTGTCCTTTTAAATTATTTTCATCAGTTTTTTAATAGTTTTTATTATAGAGATCTTTCACTTATTTGATTAAGTTAATTCCTAGGTATTTAATTTTAGGTGAGTCTAAATTAGATTACTTTTTGTTTCTTTCTCACTTTGTTCACTATTGGCATATAGAAATGCTACTAATTTTTTATGTTGATTTTGTATCCTGCAACTTTACTGAAATTGTTTCAGTTCTAATAGTTTTCTTGTGGGGTCTTTAGGTTTTTTCAAATATAAGGCTATATCTTCCGCAAACAAGGATACTTTGACTTCTTCTTTTCCATTGTGGAAGCCATTTATGCCTTTCTGTTGTCTGATTGTTCTAGCAAGACTTTCAGTTTTTTCCCATTAAGTATGATACTAGCTGTGGGCTGTCATATATAGTTTTAATTATCCTGATGTATGTTTTTTTCCATATATACATTTGTGAAAGTTTTTTAAACATGAAGATATTTTGAATTTTAACAAATGCTTTTTCAGACTCATTTGAAAGGATTATGTAACTTTTTCTTCTTCATTCTGTGACATGATGTATGATATTGACTGTTTTCCATATGTTGAACCATCCTTTCATCAATGGGATAAATCCCACTGGGTCATAATAACTGATCACTTTAATATATTGCTGAATTCATTTCACTAGTATCTTGGTGAAGATTTTTGCATCAGTATTCATCAATGATATTGGCCTGTTGTGTCTTCTAGATAAGTCATTGTCTACTTTTGGTATTGGGGTTACACTGGCCTTTTAGACTGAGGGTGAAAGTATTCCTATTTTTTCAGAACATTTTCAGCATGATTACTACTAGTTCTTCCTTAAATGCTTGGTACAATTAAATTCAGCAGTGAAGCCATAGGATAACCAGATTTGTTTGCTAAGGGACTTTATAGAATGGCTTCCATCTTATAACTTGTTAATGGTCTGTTCAAGTTAAGTATTTCTTCATGGTTCAATACTGATAGCCTGTATGCGTCAATGAATTTTTTTAAGTACTGCGATACATGTGCAGAACATGCAGGTTTGTTACATAGGTAAATATGTGCTATAGTGGTTTGCTGAACCTATCAATGTGTCATCTAGGTTTTAAGCCCTGTATGCATTAAAAATTTGTACCAATGCTCTCCCTCCACTTCTCCCACACACCCGACAAGCCCCAGTGATTGATGGTCCTCTCCCTGTGTCCATGTGTTCTCATTGTTCAACTCCCGGTTATGAGTGAGAACATGCAGGTTTTGTTTTTTTTTTTTTCTTTATTATACTTTAAGTTCTAGGGTACATGTGCACAACATGCAGGTTTCTTACATATGTATACATGTGCCATGTTGGTGTGCTGCAACCATTAACTCGTCATTTACATTAGGTATATCTCCTAATGTTATCCCTCCCCCACCTTCCCCACAATAGGAACCGGTGTGTGATGATCCCCTTCCTGTGTCCAAGTGATCTCATTGTTCAATTACCACCTGTGAGTGAGAACATGCAGTATTTGGTTTTCTGTTCTTGTGATAGTTTGCTAAGAATGATGGTTTCCAGTTGTATCTATGTCCCTACAAAGGATACAAACTCATCCTTTTTTATGGCTGCATAGTATTCCATGGTGTATATGTGCAACATTTTCTTAATCCAGTCTGTCACTGATGGACATTTGGGTTGATTCCAAGTCTTTGCTATTGTGAATAGTGCCACAATAAACATATGTGTGCATGTGTCTTTATAGCAGCATGATTTATAATCCTTTGGGTATATCCCCAGTAATGGGATAGCTGGGTCAAATGGTATTTCTAGTTCTAGATCCTTGAGGAATCACCACACTGTTTTCCACAATGGTTGAACTACTTTACAGTCCCACCAACAGTGTAAAAGTGTTCCTATTTCTCCACATCCTCTCCAGCACCTGTTGTTTCCTGATTTTTTAATGACTGCCATTCTAACTGGTGTGAGATGATATCTCATTGTGGTTTTGATTTGCATTTCTCTGATGGCCAGTGATGATGAGCATTTTTTCATGTGTCTGTTGGCTGTATGAATGTCTTCTTTTGAGAAGTGTCTGTTCATATCCTTTGCCCACTTTTTGATGGGGTTGTTTGTTTTTTTCTTGTAAACTTGATGGAGTTCTTTGTAGGTTCTGTATATTAGCCCTTTGTCAGATGAGTAGATTGCAAAAATTTTCTCCCATTCTGTAGGTTGCCTGTTCACTCTGATGGTAGTTTCTTTTGCTGTGCAGAAGCTCTTTAGTTTAATTAGATATCATTTGTCAATTTTGGCTTTTGTTACCGTTGCTTTTGGTGTTTGAGACATGAAGTCCTTGCCCATGACTGTCCTGAATGGTATTACCTAGGTTTTCTTCTAGGGTTTTTATGGTTTTCGGTCTAACATTTAAGTCTCTAATCCATATTGAATTAATTTTCTCATAAGGAGTAAGGAAAGGATCCAGTTTCAGCTTTCTACTTATGGCTAGCCAATTTTCCCAGCACCATTTATTAAACGGGGAATCCTTTCCCAATTTCTTGTTTTTGTCAGGTTTGTCGAAGATCAGATGGCTGTAGATGTGTGGTATTATTTCTGAGGGCTCTGTTCTGTTCCACTGGTCTATATCTCTGTTTTGGTACCAGTACCATGCTGTTTTGGTTACTGTAGCCTTGTAGTATAGTTTGAAGTCAGGTAGCGTGATGCCTCCAGCTTTGTTCTATTGGCTTAGGATTTTCTTGGCAATGCGGGGTCTATTTTCATTCCATATGAACTTTAAAGTAGTTTTTTCCAATTCTGTGAAGAAAGTCATTGGTAGCTTAATGGGGATGACATTGAATCCATAAATTACCTTGGGCAATATGGCCATTTTCACAATACTGATTCTTCCTATCCATGAGCATGGTATGTTCTTCCATTTGTTTATGTCCTCTTGTATTTCACTGAGCAGTGGTTTGTAGTTCTCCTTGAAGAGGTCCTTTACATCCCTTGTAAGTTGGATTCCTAGATATTTTATTCTCTTTGAAGCTATTGTGAATGGGAGTTCTTTCATGATTTGGCTCTCTGTTTGTCTGCTACTGGTGTATAGGAATGCTTGTGATTTTTGCACATCGATTTTGTATCCTGAGACTTTGCTGAAGTTTCTTATCAGCTTAAGGAGATTTTGGGCTGAGACAGTGGGGTTTTCTAAATATACAATCATGTCATCTGCAAACAGGGACAATTTGACTTCTTCTTTTCCTAACTGAATACCCTTGATTTCTTTCTCTTGCCTGATTGCCCTAGCCAGAACTTCCAACACTATATTGAATAGGAGTGGTGAGAGAGGGTATCCCTGCCTTGTGCCAGTTTTCAAAGGGAATGCTTCCAGTTTTTGCCCATTCAGTATGATATTGGCTGTGGGTTTGTCATAAATAGCTCTTATTATTTTGGCATACATCCCATAAATAACGAATTTATTGAGAGTTTTTAGCATGAAGGGCTGTTGAATTTTGTCAAAGGCCTTTTCTGCATCTATTGAGATAATCATGTGGTTTTTGTCTTTGGTTCTGTTTATATGCTGGATTACATTTATTGATATCCATATGTTGAACTAGCCTTGCATCCCAGGGATGAAGCCCACTTGATCATGGTGGATAAGCTTTTTGATATGCTTCTGGATTCGGTTTGCCAGTATTTTATTCAGGATTTTTGCATCAATGTTCATCAGGGATATTGGTCTAAAATTCTCTTCTACTGCTGTCAAGCTTTGGTATCAGGATGATTTTGGCCTCATCAAATGAGTTAGGGAGGATTCCATCTTTTTCTATTGATTGGAATAGTTTCAGAAGGAATGGTACCAACTCCTCCTTGTACCTCTCCTAGAATTTGGCTGTGAATCCGTCTGGTCCTGGACTTTTTTTGGTTGGTAGGCTACTGATTATTGCCTCAATTTCAGAGCCTGCTATTGGTCTATTCAGGGATTCAACTTCTTCCTGGTTTAGTCTTGGGAGAATGTAAGTGTCCAGGGAAAAATCCTTTTCTTCTAGGTTTTCTAGTTTATTTGCGTAGAGGTGTTTATAGTATTCTCTGATGGTAGTTTGTATTTCTGTGGGGTTAGTGGGGATATTCCCTTTATCATTTTTTATTGCATCTATTTGATTCTTCTCTCTTTTTTTCTTCATTATTCTTGCAAGCAGTCTATCAATTTTGTTGATCTTTTCAAAGAACCAGCTCCTGAATTCATTGATTTTTGGAGGGTTTTTTGTGTCTCTTTCTCCTTCAGTTCTGCTCTGATCTTAGTTATTTCTTGCCTTCTACTAGCTTTTGAATGTGTTTGCTCTTGCTTCTCTAGTTCTTTTAATTGTGATGTTAGGGTGTCAGTTTTAGAGCTTTCCTGCTTTCTCTTCTGGGCATTTAGTGCTATAAATTTCCCTCTACACACTGCTTTAAATGTGTCCCAGAGATTCTGGTATGTTGTATCTTTGTTCTCATTGGTTTCAAAGAACATCTTTATTTCTGCCTTCATTTTGTTATGTACCCAGTAGTCATTCAGGAGCAGGTTGTTCAGTTTCCATGTAGTTGAGCAGTTTTGATTGAATTTCTTTTTCCTTCTTTCTAGTTTGATTGCATTGTGGTCTGAGAGAACATTTGTTATAATTTCTGTTCTTTTCCATTTGTTGAGGAGTGCTTTACTTCCAACTATGTGGTCAATTTTGGAATAAGTGCGATGTGGTGCTGAGAAGAATGTATATTCTCTTGCTTTGGGGTGGAGAGTTCTGTAGATGTCTATTAGGTCCGCTTGGTGCAGAGTTGAGTTCAATTCCTGGATATCCTTGTTTACTTTCTGTCTTGTTGATCTGTCTAATGTTGACAGAGAGGTGTTATAGTTTCCCATTATTATTGTAGGGGAGTCTTAGTCTCTTTGTAAGTCTCTAAGGACTTGCTTTATGAATCTGGGTGCTCCTGTGTTGGGTGCATATATATTTAGGATAGTTAGCTCTTCCTGTTGAATCGATCCCTTTAGCATTATGTAATGGCCTTCTTTGTGTCTTTTGATCTTTGGTGGTTTAATGCAGGGGCCTTTGAAAACAGTATGCTGAGAATAGATAGGGCTCAAGGACAGTATCTCCAATTGAACTTTTAATGAACTCCCGTAGGCGCCAAGAAAGCGGGCAGATAAGGAAGAGCATAGAAACAAAGAACTGAGTAGAAGGTTACATCTGGGAAAAGAAAGTTTGTTTTGCATTGCATTCTTTCTGCTGACGTGGGGTTTATGGAGTATAAATAAAGTGAGGCGGAGGCTCTGAGCGCGGCCGCCATGTTCTCTGTGTGTCTTTGTCTTTTGTGTGTTCTTTCATTCTCCACCACCCCCGGCACGGACCCCAACAAGTGGCGCAGCGAGCAGGGTCAGCACGGGTGAGTAGGGGAGAACAAGAAGGGGAACCCCCTAGGGGCGGGTAAGGCCCGGATATTGTTAAGGGGAACCTTCTTAAGCTTTCATTATGGGAATTCCATCTCTCTGGCCTCAGAATATTTATGGCTGTTTCAAGGACTGTTGCTGTCTATGGGAGTAGAAGTGAAAGAAAAAGACTTTGAAGCGATTGTTTGCCCATGTTGAACAACATTGTTACTGGTTTCAGTATCAGACTAAAGTGCAGCTGAATCGGAGAAAATGGTTACAGGTAGTAAAAGCTCTGCTTAGAGCTCTCCAGTTAGGGGATATTATGCCTCTAAAATTGTGGACCTTGTGTGACTCTATCACTCAGACATTAGAGTTACTTGAGACTGATTCAGAGTGTGGTAATGTAGCCACAGGAGGAAAGGTATCTGAGGATTTGGAAAATAAATAAATAAATAAATCTGAAATGGAGCCCATTTGTGCCAGGATAACACAGGATGGGGGGGGTAGCAAAAAGGGGGAGAAGAGAAAAAGCCAGCTCTTCCTTCTTCTAAGGGAAATTCTGACATGCAGTGTATTATGGAAATGCTTCAACAAATATTACAGATATATTCTTCTAATTCACCTTTGTGAGCTTTCCCTGTTTCTTTTCCTTCTGCCCTGTTAAAAGAGGATTTTCCAGAGCCTCCAACCCCCCGGCTTCCTTATCTTTACCTTTGTTTGACAAAGTTGAAGCCCTGTTCACATCAGACATACTTTAAATTTATACTAAACACCTGTTTAATATGTCAAAACCAGTGTATATGTATATCTTATTGTTTGTTAAAATATTATGAGTATTTCAATAGTCAATAAATAAGCACATTAATATTAACTATTAATATTACTATAGTATTAATAACCCCAACAATGTGCACACAATTTTTCTAGGAAATTGTTATATTATAGGGGTGCATAGGTTCCACCAATTTACACTCCAAATAGAAGTTGAGTATTCGAGTTGCTTAACACATTAACTACCTCTTGATATTTTCTGTGTTTTTAAATTTTAACCATTGTATTGTGTATGTAATGATTCTCAATTTGGTATTAATATACATATTTCCTAGTGAGTAATGATGTTAGACATATAGGTTTATTGTCATTTCTTTGTTCTGCTACTTTTGGTTGGGTTATTTGCCTTTTCCTATTAATATGTTGGAATTCTTTATATTTGGGGATATGAGTATTATTATATATTATATATACTTTTAATTAAAAAAAAATTTTAAGGAGCTGGATCTGTTTCCAATTATTTGTGCTTCTTTTGCTCCTAATGCTCAGTTTTTAAATGGTGGCAATAATGTCCAATTTAATCCCTTACAAATTAAATTTTTAAAAGAAGTGAAAGCTGCCATTTCTAACTATGGACCTCAATCTCCTTTTATCCTTGGTCTTCTTGATGTTTTTTCATCAGAAAATTTGATGATTCCTATAGACTGGAAGACTTTGGGGAAGGCTTTTCTTGATCGTTCTCAGTGGTTACAATTGCACAGCTGGTAAATGAACAAGGTGCATGTACAGGCTAGAAAAAATGTTATGTGTGATCCCCCAGGAGCCACTGAGGAACAACTCACAGGCACGGGCCAATATGCTACTCTTAATGCTCAGGCTGGTTTAGATGATGTTGCCCTTACTCAAATCAAGACTTTGTTTTTAAGGGCCTAAAATAAGGTAGAGATAACAGGAAAATCTTCCCTTTCCTCTGTGAAGATTTTACAGGGCACAAATGAATCATGTCCAGATTTCGTAGCCCGTCTTCAGGATGTTGTCTTCAAAATTGTGGGTGCTGGCCTTGCTTCAAAAATTTTGTTACAAACATTGTCTTTTAAAAATGCTTATGCTGACTGTTAAAAATTGTTAAAATCATTAAAGGCCAATGGGGCCAATTTAGATAAATATATTAAAACTTGTGTTAATGTTGGAGGGGCTATTTATAATGCTCAATTATTTGCTGGAGCTTTGTCTAAAGCCTTAAAAGGAAATAACAAACAAGGTGTTTGCTTGCAGTGTGGTAAACCTAGACATTTCAAAAAAGAATGTCATAAAAATTGAATACTTTTATTCCTCAAGGCAAAAAGCTGCCTTCAGAGGTGTACAAATGTTGTGATAAAAGGTCGACATTGGACAAATAAATGTCGTTCCAAAACTGATAAAAGTGAAAATTTACTGTCTCCTCTCCTGGGAAACGGGAGCCGGGGACCACAGACTTGGGGCCCCAACAATTACAATACAAGTCTACTACAATACCCAGTGAGCAATGACCTACAACATCAAGGAATAAATTCAAGTCCTCCTTAAGGATCCCACACCTTACCCCAGTTTCTCAGCCTTATGCGGCAACTAAGCAGAGCGCCGCTGCTGACTTAGCTATTACTCAGCCTTATACTTTGTCTCCTAATAGAGGAGTATATAAATTAGCTATTAGAGTGTGTGGCCCTTTGCCAAAAGGACATGATGTTACTAATAAAATTCTTATTATGGTTCAAGTCTCACAATTTATATGCCTAGAGGCAGGGGAATGTATTCTCAATAGGGAGGGTTTGGTAGCACAGAAAAAACTGTTTTTTGGGAAACTTTAGTTTCTAATCAAAAGCCCTTATGTTCATTGCACATTAATGAAATAGTTTTTAAGGGGTTAATTGATATGGGGGTGAATATGTCTATTATTTGTTTAAATTAGTGGCCTATACAATGGGAAAAAAGACAAGTTTCAGTTATACTCACTGGCTTGGGTGCTGCTTCTGTGATTTCTCAAAACGTAGAACCTTTAACCTGTGTCGGTCCTAAAGGTCAACAAGGTCAAGTGTTTTTTTTTTTTATTTTTATATTGTTCCTATCAATATTAATTTTGGGGAACAAGATCTTTCACAACAATTTGCTGCTTTTTAAAACATTCCTCATATTTCCTCAGCTGCCAAAAATATGATGTTCAGAATGGGCTACAATCCTTTAAACTCATAGCCACCACTCCTATTTAGGTGAAACAGTGACCATTATTTAAAGAAATACTTAGGACTCTAAAAGAGTAAGTCAAAAAACAAATGGCCGAGAGGAATATAAAGCCACGTATTTCTGCATGGAATTCCTGTCTTTGTCTTGTCTTAAAACTATAAATGTTTACATTAAACCTAGGGAAAGTTTACAGCCTGGTCTTCCTAATCCTGCCCTTATCCCACAAAGTTAAAAATTAATGGTCATAGATCTCAAAAATTGTTTTTTCTCTATTCCATTATAACCTCAAGATTGTAAAAAGTTTGCTTTTATTATTCCTAAAAATAATAATGGACAACCTATTCAAAAATATCAGTAGAAGCTTCTTTCTCAGGGTATACTTAATAGCCCTCGATATCAATGGAAAGTTTTACCTCAAGGTGTGTTAAACAGCCCTATCTTGTGTCAAGAATTTGTCCATAGGGCCTTGGATCCTGTTCGAAAGCGTCATCCTTCTGTTCTTTTATATCATTATATGGATGACATTCTTCTTGCTGCACTTACCAGAGAAAAGCAGCAAGATGCTTTTATATCATTACAAACTCAGCTTTCTTTCTACTCACTTAATATTGCCACAGAAAAAATTTAACTGGATTTTCCTATTCAATATTTAGGTTATACCTTGGGGGCACAAAATATTCGACCCCAAAAAATTCAAATTCGACGTGATCATTTAAAAACATTAAATGATTTTCAAAAGCTTCTAGGAGACATTAATTGGATGCGTCCTGTTTTAGGAATACCAACATATCAGTTATAACATCTTTTTTCTATTCTAGAAGGAGACAGTCACTTGGACAACTCACGCCATTTAACTCCTTTGGTTTTACAGGAACTCCAGCTTGTTGAAGAGCAACTTCAAAAGGCCCTTCCTTTTGTTTATTTCATACTTTACATTCTCCCACAGGAATGATTCATCAAACTAATCGACCACTAAAATGGATCAAAATATCTAAACGCTTGGCTATTTATATCGATCGTTTAGCTGAACTGATCATCAAAGGACGGCATCACTGTCGACAACTTTGGGGAGGAGATCCTTCCTTAATTATCTCTCAATTCACTCATAGTCAGATCACTTATCTTCTTGCAACTTCTGATTCTTGGCAAGTTGCTTGCGCTTCTTTTGTTGGACAATTTTCTACCCAATCTCCTAAGTCTCCGATCTTTTCATTTTTTTAGGCAACATTCTGTGTTGTCTTTCTCACCAATTTCTGTATTTCCTGTTCAAGGTCCTACCTTTTTTACTGATGCTAGTAGTAATGGTAAGGCTGGATATTGGAGTGTTCATCAATCTCGAGTTACAGTTTATCCTTATCCCTCGGTGCAACAGAGAGAATTGCTTGCTGTTCTGATGATCTTACTTGATTTCCCTACTACTGGTTGTAACATTGTTAGTTATTCTCAATACGCCGTTTATGTTACTTCTTATATTTCTCAGGCCACTTTACCTCTTTGTGCTACTTCTTCTCTTCAAAAATTCTTTTCCTTGTTATCTTCTACTTTGAGCCAACGTCGAGCTCCTTTATTCATCACTCATCTTCGTTCTCATTCTCAACTTCCTGGACCATTAGTTCATGGTAATACTCAGATTGATTCGCTTTTAATAGGCCACCTACATGCTGCAGAACAAAAATATACTCTACATCACACTAATAGTTCTGGCCTTCAACGACGGTTTCATTTAACTTATAAACAAGCTCGTTCTCTTATTCGAGCTTGTCCTTCCTGTGCTCCTTTGAGCATTCCATCCTTCCATCCTGGGGTTAATCCACGAGGTGTCCCTTCTTTTGGATGATTAAAGTATGTTCATCATACCATTGGTACCTTTTCTCATTTCTGTTATTACTCATCTCTTAACTTGTTTCGCCATCATGGGCATTCCTCTTATACTTAAAACTAATAATGCCTCTGCCTATGTCTCTCGTAAATTACAAGTTTTCTTACAGCAATACAATATTCAACATATCATCGGTATCCCGGGCAACAGTCAAGGTCAAGCCATCATTGAGCGCGCAAATTTAACTTTAAAAACTCAACTATTAAAACAAAACAAAAAGGGGGAAATGAGCCCCCCAGAAACCAGATTTTGAAGGTTCTTTTTACTTTTTTTGAATCAAGGGAGACAATTGCAAGATTCCGCTGCCGTAACCCATCTTTCCTCACCTCCCTCGGTGATAGTCCCCACTGATAATTTAAAGGTTTGGTATCCTAATGAAGAAGGTAAGTATATTCAAGGGCAAGTTCTAAAACAGGGATGGGGCTATGCTCTTGTCCTTACAGGGAGCGGACCTGAGTGGTTTCCTACAAGATGATTGAAACCCTGTTGAAAAGAAAACTGGATTCAGCATGCATTTCTTCCTTTGTTGGATGTGCCTCGAAGGGGGACTTATTTCTCTTAGTGAGGCTTTGTATGAATATTGGACTTATATTCCCTTTCCGCACTTGTATCAGGGAGCCACCTGGGGGGAGGCGGAAATTAAGGTTTTCACCAATGACACTACTTGGATGCCGTCCCCCTATATAGACAAAGACAATATAGAATGGGAAATGGGAATTATAAACAACACATATCAATTTGGAGTGGAAGGACTTCCAATATGTATGGGAAATAGTTCTCATTGTCTCCGAAAATCGCATGAAGCCTGGGCTGTTCATTATAATCATAGTCATGTGGCTGCTAATACTGTTATTATTGTAACTAGAAGCTTTTAATATAATCATACTATATATAGTAATGAAACTATTCCTAGTTCTTTACTTTTTTGTCCTATTCTAGAGGTTTCTCCTAATATTGAGGTGCTGGAGTGACAACAATGTCGGGGAACTAAACCCCGGATTTTATTAGAATACAATGGAATGTAAATAACTGATTGGAGTGTGCACGGTGATTTTCAAATAAAATTTAGTCACATACCTTTGAAATGACACTGGGTAAATAAAAGTATTGCTGCTAACAGTAATGAAACCTTGGTATGGCATGAAGGAGGCCTGAAGTACAGAGTCATCTTTGGAAGTTGTTAGCTGCAGGCAATGCCATTAGCACTTTTGTGGGGAATATGTCCCTTAATCTTTCTAACCCAACTAACTCCTTTCATATTCAGTTATATCGAAATACCTCCTGATATATTATTGCTTGTGTCCATAAGCCCTACCTATTATTAGCAGGGAATTTGACATGGGATAATGATATGGGGATTGTTAATTGTACAGATATGTGTACATTTTTGTCTTGCCTCAATCATTCCTGGTGGCACAACTTTACTGGGGATATTTATATCCTCAGGGCTCGTAAGGAAATTTGGCTACCTGTTAACCTTATGCGACTGTGGGGGGCATCACCTCTTGAAACTTATATTTGGACTTATCTCCAGTGAACCCGCCATGCCCTTGGACTTATAATTGCCTCGGTGATGAGCCTTGTCGCCATCATCTCCACTGCGACCGTAGCAGGACTCGCTCTTTATCAAAGCATACAAAATGCTGAATTTGTGCAGCAATGGCACGAGCAATCTCACCGGTTTTGGCTTCAACAACGAAACATTGATTCTCAACTTGCTGAAAGATTGGACAACATGGAGCAGGCATTGACATAGCTTGGAGATCAGCTCACTGTACTCAATACTGGGATAACATTACAATGTGATTGGAACTCCACTCAATTTTGTGTAACGCCTGTGCCTTTTAACAACTCTCAAAATTGGACTGTAATCCAAAAATTATTAGTAGGCCATAAAAATATTAGTTTGGACATCCAAGAGCTCACTCAGAACATTTCTGAAGCATTTCGACAACAATTACATGTGTTGTCTGGAACCGTAACCCTGCAAGAGCTGGGTCAGCGCCTTGCTGCCTTTAACCCATGGACCCAAATGAAAACATGGATTTCTACAATCTCTGGAAGTATATTGTTTTGGGCACTCGGATTGGGTCTACTTCTTTTGGTGATCTGATGCTCCCTCTGTCGCCTCCAAAAACAAAAGAAAACACAAGAACAAATATGGGCTACCTTTTTAGGATTGAGGCAAAACAAAAAAAAAGGGGGGAAATGCAGGGGCCTTTGAAAACAGTATGCTGAGAATAGATAGGGCTCAAGGACAGTATCTCCAATTGAACTTTTAATGAACTCCCGTAGGTGCCAAGAAGGCAGGCAGATAAGGAAGAGCATAGAAACAAAGAACTGAGTAGAAGGTTACATCTGGGAAAAGAAAGTTTGTTTTGCATTGCATTCTTTCTGCTGACGTGGGGTTTATGGAGTATAAATAAAGTGAGGCGGAGGCTCTGAGCGCGGCCGCCATGTTCTCTGTGTGTCTTTGTCTCTTGTGTGTTCTTTCATTCTCCACCACCCCCGGCACGGACCCCAACAGTTTAAAGTCTGTTTTATCAGAGACTAGGATTACAACCCCTGCTTTTTTTTTGTTTTCCATTTGCTTGGTATATCTTCCTCCATCCCTTTATATTGAGCCTATGTGTGTCTCTGCATGTGAGATGGGTCTCCTGAATACAGCAAACTGACGGATCTTGACTCTGTCAGGTAGGAGTTACCCGATTTTCCAGGTGTTGTGCGTCTCAATTTCCTTTGGCTACAAAAAGGAATTCCCTTCCCCTTTGTGCTTCCCAGGTGAGGCCATGCCTCGCCCTGCTTCAGCTCTCGGTGGTCGGGCTGCACTCGCGGACCAGTGCCAACTGTCTAACACGCCCCAGTGAGATGAACCCTGTACCTCAGTTGAAAATGCAGAAATCACCCATCTTCTGTGTCACTCACACTGGGAGCTGGAGGCTGGAGCTGTTTCTATTTGGCCATCTTGGGCACCGCCCCCCCACCCCCAGTATTTGGTTTTTTAATGGCTGCATAGTATTTCATGGGGCATATGTGCCACATTTTCTTTATCCAGTCTATCACTGATGGGCATTTGGGTTTGTTCCAATTCTTTGCCATTGTAAATAGTGCTGCAACAAACATATGTGTGGATGTGTCTTTAAAGTAGGATGATTTATAATCCTTTGGGTATATATCCAGTGATGGAATTGATGGGTCAAATGGTATTTCTGGTCCTAGACCCTTGAGAAATCACCACACTGTCTTCCACAATGCTTGAACTAATTACACTCCCACCAACAGTGTAAAGGCATTCCTGTTTCTCCACAGCCTCTTCAAGATCTGTTGTTTCCGTACTTTATTTATTTATTTATTTATTTTTGAGATAGAGTTTCGCTCTGTAGCCCAAGCTGAAGTGCAGTGGCATGATCTTGGCTCACTGCTACCTCTGCCTACTGAGTAGCTGAGATTTCAGGAATGCACCACCATGCCCAGCTAATTTATTTGTATTTTTAATATAGATGGGGTTTCACCATGTTAGCCAGGCTGGTCTTGAACTCCTGACCTCATGATCCACCCACCTCTGTCTCCCAAAGTACTGGGATTACAGACCTGAGCCACCACGCCCGACTGTTTCCTTACTTTTTGATGATCACCATTCTAACTGGTGTGAGATTGTATCTCATTGTGGTTTTGATTTCCATTTCTCTAATGACCAGTGACGATGAGCCTTTTTTATATGTTTTTTGGCCACATAAAAGTCTTCTTTTGAGAAGTGTATATTCATATCCTTTGCCCACTTTTTGATGGGGTGGTTTGTTTCTTATAAATATGTTTAAATTCTTTGTAGATTCTGGATATTAACCTTTGTCAGATGGATAGACTGCAAAACTTTTATCCCATTCTATAGGTTGCCTGTTCACTCTGCTGACAGTTTCTTTTGCTTTACATAATCTCTTTAGTTTAATAAGACACCATTGCCAGTCTTGGCTTTTGTTGCAATTGCTTTTTGTGTTTTAGTCACAATGCCTATGTCCTGAATGATATTGCCTAGGTTTTCTTCTAGGGTTTTTATAGTTTTAGGTTTTACATTTAAGTGTTTAATCTGTCTTGAGTTAATTTTTGTAAAAGTTGTAATGAAGGGATCTAGTTTCAGTTTTCTGCATATAGCTAGGCAGTTTTTACAGCACTGTTTATTAAATAAACATTGCTTTTTTTGTCAGCTTTGTTGAAGATCAGATGGTTGTAGATGTGTAGTGTTATTTCTGAGGCCTATGTTCTGTTCCATCGTTCTATATATCTGCTTTGGACCAGTACCATGCTGTTTTGGTTACTGTAGCCTTGTAGTATAGTTAGAAGTCAGGTATCGTGATGCCTGCAGATTTGTTCTTTTTGCTTGTTTTTTGTCAAGTTTATTGAAGATCAGATGGCTGTAGATGTGTGGTGTTATTTCTGAGGCCTATGTTCTGTTCCATTAGTCTGTATATCTGCTTTGGACCAGTACCATGCTGTTTTGGTTACTGTAGCCTTGTAGTATGGTTTGAAGTCAGGTAGCGGGAAGCCTCCAGATTTGTTCTTTTTGCTTACGATTGTCTTGGCAATACAGGCTCATTTTTGGTTCCATATGAAATTTAAGGTAGTTTTTTCTAATTCCACAAAGAAAGTCAATGATAGTTTCATGGGAATGGCATTAAATCTATAAATCACTTTGGGCAGTATGGCCATTGTCACAATATTGATGCTTTCTATACACCAGCATGAAATTTTTTCCATTTGTTTGTGTCCTCTCTTATTTCCTTAAGCAGTGGTTTGTAGTTCTCCTAGAGGAGCTCCTTCACCTCCCTTGTAAATTGTATTCCTAGGTGTTTTATTCTCTTTGTAGCAATTGTGAATGGGAGTTCACTCATGATTTGGCTCTCTGTCTATTATTAATGTACAGGAATGCTTGTGATTTTTGTGCATTGATTTTGTGTCCTGAGACTTTGCTAAAGTTGTTTATCAGCTAAAGGAGTTTTGGGGCTGCAATGATGGGGTTTTCTAAATATACAATCATGCCATCTGCAAACAGACAATTTGACTTCCTCTCTTCTATTTGAATACCCTTTTTTTTTTTCTCTTGTCTGATTGCCCTGGCCAGAACTTCCAATACTATGTTGAATAGGAGTGGTGTGGGAGGGCATCCTTTTCTACTGCTGGGTTTCAAAGGGAATGCTTCTAGCTTTTGCCCATTTAATATGATATTGGCTATATGTTTGTTATAAGTAGGCCTTATTATTTTGAGATATGTTCCATCAATGCCTAGTTCATTGAGAGATTTTAGCATGAAAAGGTGTTGAATTTTGTCAAAGACATTTTCTACATCTATTGAGATAATCCTGTAGTTTTTGTTATAGGTTCTGTTTATGTGATGGGTTACATTCATTGATTTGTGTATGTTGAACCAGCCTTGCATCCCAGGGATGAAGCTGACTTGATCATGGTGGATAACCTTTTTGGTATACTGTTGGATTCAGTTTGCCAGTATTTTATTGAGGAATTTCACATCAATGTTCATCAGGGATACTGGTCTAAAATATTTTTGTTGTTGTTGTGTCTCTTCCAGGTTTTAGTATCCAGATGATGCTGGCCTCGTAAAAGGGGTTAGGAAGGATTTCCTCTTTTCCTATTGTTTGGAATAATTTCAGAAGGAGTGATACCAGCTCCTCTTTGGTAGAATTTGGCTGTGAATTCGTCTGGTCTCGAGCTTTTTTTTTTTTTTTTTTTTTTTTTTTTTTTTTTTTTTGGTTGGTAGGCTATTAACTACTGCCTATACTGCCTACATTTTAGAACTTGTTATTGGTCTCTTCAGGGATTCAACTTCTTCCTGGTCTAGTCTTGGGAGGGTGTATGTGTCCAGGAATTTATCCATTTCTCCTCGATTTTCTGGTTTATTTGTGTAGAGGTGTTTATAGTATTCTCTGATGCTAGGCTGTATTTCTGTGGGATTGGTGATGATATCCCTTTTATCATTTTTTATTGTGTCTATTTGATTCTTCTCTTTTCTTTTTCATTAGTCTAACCAGTGGTCCATCTATTTTGTTAAGCTTTTTAAAAAACCCACTCCTGGATTCATTAATTTTTTGAAGGGTTTTTCCTGTCTCCATCTCCTGCAGTTCTGCTCTGATCTTAGTTATTTCTTGTCTTCCGCTAGCTTTTGAATTTGTTTGCTCTTGCTTTTCTACTTCTTTTAATGTGACTATAGGGTGTCAATTTTAGATCTTTCCAGTTTTCTAATGTGGCCACTTAGTGCTATAAATTTTCCTCTTAACATGACTTTAGCTGTGTTCCTGAGATTCTGGTACACTGTGTCTTTGTTCTCATTGGTTTCAAATAACTTTTTTATTTCTACTTTAATTTCATTATTTGCCCCATAGTCATTCAGGAGCAGATTGTTCAATTTTTTTGTAATTTTGTGGTTTTGGGTGAGTTTCTTAATCATGAGTTCTAATTTGATTGCATGTGGTCTGAGGGACTGTTTGTTATGATTTCCATTTTTTTTGCATTTGCTGAGGAGTGTTTTAATTTCAATTATGTGGTCAATTTTAAAATACATGCTACGTGGCACTGAGAAGAATGTGTATTCTGTTTACCTCGGGGTGGAGAGTTCTGTAGTTGTCTATTAGGTCCACTTGATCTGGAGCTGAGTTCAAGTCCTGAATATCATTGTTAATTTTCTGTCTAATTGATGTGTCTAATATCGACAGTGGGATGTTAAAGTCTTCCACTGTTATTATGTGGAAGTCTAACTCTGTTTGTAGGTCTGTAAGAACTTGTCTTACAAATCTGGGTGCACCTGTATTAAGTGCATATATATTTAGGATACTTAGCTTTTCTTGTTGAATTGATGGCTTTACCATTATATAATGTCCTTCTTTGTCTTTTTTGATCTTTGTTGGTTTAAAGTCTGTTTTATCAGAGACCATGATTGCAACCCCTGCTTTTGTTTTTTTGTTTGTTTTTTTTGTTTGTTTTCCATTTGTATGGTAAAATTCCTCCATCCTTTTATTTTGAGCCTATGTGTGTCTTTGCACGTGATATGTCTCCTGAATACAGCACACCAATGGGTCTTGACTATCTAATTTGGCAGTCCGTGTCTTTTAATTGGGGCATTTAGCCCATTTACATTTAAGGTTAATATTGGTATGTGTGAATTTCATCCTGTCATCATGATGCTAGCTGCTTATTTTGCACATTAGTTGAAGCAGTTTCTTCATAGTGTCATTGGTCTTTATATTTCAGTGTATTTTTGCAGTGGCAGGTTGGAAAGGATTTTATTTCTTCTTTGCTTATGAAGCTTAGTTTGACTGGATATGAAATTCTGGGTTGATTTCTTTTCTTTAAGAATGTTGAATTTTGGCCCCAGCTCTCTTCTGGCTTGTAGCGTTTCTGCAGAGAGATTCACTGTTAGTCTGATGGGCTTCCCTTTGTAGGTAACCTGACCTATCTCTCTGGCTGCCCTTAACATTGTTTCTTTCGTTTAAACCTTGGAGAATCTGACGATTATGTGTCTTGGAGTTGCTCTTCTCGAGAAGTATCTTAGTGGTTTTCTCTGTATTTCCTGAATTTGAATGTTGGCCTATCTTGCTATGTTGAGGAAGTTCTCCTGGATAATATCCTGAAGTGTGTTTCCAACTTGGTTCCATTCTACCCGTCACTTTCAGGCACATACATAAATTGTAGGTTTGGTCTTTTCTCATAGTTTCATATTTTTTGGAGGCTTGGTTTGTTTTTTATCTTTTTTTTTCTCTAATCTTGTCTTCATGCCTTACTTCAGTAAGTTGATCTTCAATCTCTGATATACTTTCTTCTGCTTGATGAATTCGGCTATTGATACTTGTGTATGCTTTATAAAGTTCTTGTGCTGTGTTTTGCAGCTCCATCCTGTCATTTGTGTTCCTCTCTAAACTGTTTTTTTTTTTTTTTTTTTTTTTTTTTTTTTTTTTTTTTTTTTTAGCTAGCAGTTACTGTAACATTTTATGAAGGCTCTCAGCTTGTGTTGAGTTAGGACATGCTCCTTTAGCTCAGAGGAGTTTGTTATTACCCACCTCTGAAGCCTACTTCTGTCAATTCATCAAACTCATTCTCTGTTCAGTTTTGTGTCCTTGTTGGAGAGGAGTTTTGATCATTTGGAGAAAAGTCATTGTGGTTTTTGGAATTCTCAGCATTTTTGCACTGGTCTTTCCTCATCTTCATGGATTTATCTACCTTTGATCATTGAGGCTGATGACCTTTAGAAGGGATGTTTATGTGGAAGTCCTTTTTGTTGATGTCGATGTTGATGTTGTTGCTTTCTGCTT
Source organism: Macaca mulatta (assembly GCF_049350105.2). NCBI lineage: Eukaryota > Metazoa > Chordata > Mammalia > Primates > Cercopithecidae > Macaca > Macaca mulatta. The sequence goes on along the minus strand of NC_133426.1, from coordinate 82,583,427 downwards.
GTTAGTTTTTCTTCTAACAGTCAGGCCCCTCTTCTGCAGGTCTGCTGCAGTTTGCTGGAGGTCCACTGTAGACCCTGTTTGCTTGGGTGTCATCAGTGGAGGCTGAAGGACAGCAAAGACTGTTGCCTGCTCCTTCCTCTGGAAGCTTTGTCCCAGAGGGGCACTGACCAGATGCAGCCAGAGCTCTCTTGTACAAGGTGTCTGTCGACCCCTGTTGGGGGGGGTCTCTCCCATTCAGGAGACACAGGGGTCCAGGACCCACTTGGGGGAGGAAGTCTGTCCCTTAGCAGAGCTTGAGTGCTATGCTGGGAGAATCTTGTCAGGATCAGACGCTCTCTTCAGAGCCAGCAGGCAGGAATGTTTAAGTCTGCCAAAGCTGCACCCACAGCTGCCCATTCCCCCAGGTGTTCTGTCCCAGGGAGATGGGAGTTTTATCTATAAGCCCCTGCCTGGGGCTCCTGTCTTTCTTTTAGAGATACCCTGCTCACTGAGGAGGACTCTAGAGAGGCAGTCTGGTCACAGCTACTTTGCCTTACTGTGGTGAATTCCACCTAATCCAAACCTACAGGCCTACTTAGCACTGTCAGGGGAAAACCACCTACTAAAGCCTCAGTAATGATGAACGTCCCTCATGCCACCAAGCTCAATCATCCCAAGTCAATTTCAAACTGCTGTGCTGGCAGTGAGAATTTCAAGCCAGTGGTTCTTAGCTTGCTGGGCTCCATGGGAGTGGGATCCACTGAGTGAGACTGTTTGGCTCCCTGGCTTCAGCCCCCTTTCCAGGGGAGTGAATGGTTCTGTCTAAAAGGGGTTCTAGGCACCACTGGGGTATAAAAATAAAATAAAATAAAAACCCTGCACTAGCTCAGTGTCTTCCCAAACAGTTGCCCAGTTTTGTGCTTGAAACCCAGGGCCCTGTTGGTGTAGGCACACAAGGGGATCTCCTGATCTGTAGATTTGCAAAAATCGTGGGAAAAGTGTTGTATCTGGGCAGGATAGCACAGTCCCTCATGGCTACCCTTGGCTGGCGGAGGGAGCTCCCTGGGTCCTTGCACTTCCTGGGTGAGGTGATGCCCCACCCTGCTTTTACTCACCCTCTGTGGGCTGCACCCACTGGCTAACCAGTCTCAGTGAGATGAACTGTGTACCTCATTTGGAAATGCTGAAATCCCCCCTCCTTCTGTGTTGGTCTTGTTGGGAGCTGCAGATTGGACCTATTCCTATTTGGCCATCTTGCCAGATCTGTTCTGTGTGTAAGAATTTATCCATTTCCTCTAGATTTTCAAATGTATTGACATATAGTTGCTCATAGTAGCCACTAATGATTTCTTAAATTGCCGTAGTGTAAGTTGTAATGTTTCCTTTTCATCTCTGATTACACTTATTTGGGTCTTCTTCATTAGTAAGAATAAATTCTATACATTTTGTTTATTCAAAAAAACCAACTATTCATTCCTATTGATTTTTGTATTGTTTTATTTCTATTTCATTTATTTCTGCTCAATCTTTATTATTTCTTCTACTAATTTTTGTTTTGGTTTGTTCTTGCATTTTTAATTCTTTGAAATACATTGTTAAGTGATTTATTTGAAGTTTTTCTACTTCTTTGATGTAGGCACTTATAGCAATAAGTATTCCTCTTTATACTGCTTTCACTGTATCTGATGCAGTGGTTTTGGTATGTTGTGTTTCCATTTTCATTTGTTTCAATAGTTTTAAATTTTTTCATCTTAATTTCTTTATGACCCATTCATCATTCAAGAGTATAGTTTAATTTCCATGTGTTTGCATAGTTTTCAAAATTCCTCTTGTGCTCGATTTCTAGTTTTATTTCATTGTGGTTAGAGAAAACGCTTGATATTATTTCATTTTTGAAATGGTTTAAGAGTTTTCTTGTGACCTAGTATATGGTCCATCCACAAGAATAATCCCCGTACCAAGAAGAAGAATGTGTATTCCGCAGCCGTTGAAAAAAAAAGTGTTCTATTTTTTCTATAGTGCAAATTAAGTCTGATATGTCTTTCAAATTTTCTTTCTGGAAGATCTGTCCAATGCTGAAAGTGAGACGTTGAGGTCTCCAGCTATTATTGTAGTGGTGTCTATCCCTCTCTTTAGCCTTAATAAGGTTTGCTTTATATACCTATGTGCTCTATTATTGAATGCATATATATTTCCAATTAGTTTTTTTGCTGAATTGACCTGTTCATCATTATATAATGACCTTCTTTATCTCTTCTTACAATTTTTGTCTTGAAATAAATTTTGCCTGATAGAAATATACTTATACCTGCATTTCTTTTTGTTTCAATTGGCATGAAATATCTTTTTCCATTCTTTTATTTTAAATCTATGTAAAGCTTTATAAGTAAAGTGTGTTTCTTTTTGTCAACAGATGATAGGGTCTTGTTTTTTATCCACTCATCCAGCCTATGTTTTTGGAGAGTTTAGTCAATTTACATTTAGTGTTATTATTGCTAGTAAGGGCTTACTTCTGCCATTTTTCATTTGTTTTCTGTTGTTTTGAAGCCTCCTCTTTCTTCTTTTCTTTTCTTTCTTCCTGTCTTTCTTTTAGTGAAGGTGATTTTATATGGTGGTATGATATACATTTTTACTATTTCTTTTCTTATGTATTAACTGTTTATTTTTCAATTTGAGGTTACCTTGAGGCTTACAAATATTGTCTTATAACCCATCATTTTAAATTGATAACAACCTACCAATTATTGTCTAAACACACACACACACACACACACACACACAAATAAAACTAATGGAACTCTACACTTTAATATTATCCCCCCCATTTTTTAATTATTTGTTGTTTTCTTTTATATCTCATTGTATTCTCCATGGTGGAAAAATTGTACTTATTTTTTTGAATTGGTTCATTATTTAGTATTTCTACTTAAGGTAACAGTAGTTTACACACCACAATGACTGTGTTATACTATTGCTGGGGTTCACCTGGAACCAGATTCAGTTGAAGTGAGCCTGGTGTCTGGGGCTGCAGGGGCTGACCTGGAACATGGATTTACAGATGTGGTTCTGGAGCCTCAGCTAATACTTCTCTTAAAATTCTAATAATTAAATTGATTAGAAAAACTATATGAAAAGCCCATTTAAAGATCAGTGAATATATGGAAGGTTTTTCATGACAAAAATGGTTTTTCAGTTGAGAGGAAAAATAATGGACTATACAATAAATAAAATTAGAAGCTTTGCTACCTATATGGAAAAATAAAACTAGATTTCTGTTTGATAGCACATATATAATTGAATCTTTTCTAGATTAGGAATCTGAGTATACAAGATTTTTAAATAAATGGCAAAACATCAGAAAAATTATAATGTTGCATCAGGATAGTCTTTGATAAGAAGCAACACATCAGAAAAACAAAAGATAAGATTGAGAAATAATGTTATAATATTGGGTGCTGAAAAGAGAAGAATTAAGTTTTTAATAAATGCCAGAGTAGCTTGTATAGGAATGACCTGCCTGCAGATAAACATTATAAAATCTACACAAAATATATTCTTGAAATGACAGCAACTCCAATGGAACTGGAGGGCTACCAGCAAAGAAGTAAAGAGGATACAAATTTATGTTTAGAGAGACTTTTGCTTTTTGCTTGAGGACACATCCCAGCCCTTGTGGCCCAAAATACCTACAACTCCATTACAAAACTGCAATGATGGAACTTGTGGCTACCACGATGGCTGAAAAGTGATATGGCAAAATCCCAGAAAATAAGAAACCACAATAAAGTCAAATATTAAATAAGCCTGTCATGGACTTCACAACTTAGGACCTGATAGCCAACTCTTTGAAGTATAAAATAATGCCCGATCTCTCAGTCTTCTGGGAGATAATGGGCCCAATTTTAGCTGTCACCTGACTCCAAACTGCAAGCTCTACTTATATCATAAAAATAGTATAAAACTAGCAATTTTATTTTGAAAGCATGAATGTAATGGGTTGTATCCACTTTGCTATATACAAGTAAGTTTTCATTCTGTCTTCAGTATCTCAGGTGAATTGCCTGATATGTGTATCATAGCCTGGTTCAATGCTTATTTAATTTTAAAAAGTGTTCTTCTTTTCTACCTTTGTGAAGAGGTTTTCAGGTTGAGGGCAAGTTTTGTTTTAAATTATGTATTCCCCAAAATTTTAGTGATGAGAATGAGATTGGCAGTCATTGAATTTAGCAGAACAATTGAAAGTTTTGTGATTACATAAAAGTCAGGTAGAGCCTTAATTGTATATATTAAAAAATCTCCCTTCTATTTCCATACTTTTTAGAATACTAGCTGAATGAATCGACCCTTCCAAATTCAGTATTTTGCTATTGAAAAAGCATGGTAAAATAGCCTTTAAAATCTCATCAAGGTCATCACTAGTTTTGATCATGGAAAAGTACAGAAGCCAGAAAGGTTACTTCCAGTTATTTCTGTTTAAGAACTAAAATAGCTCTGTCCTGGTTGGAATGAGTATACATGTGATAATCTAATCTTGCAATGGCCCAAGAATAGTTCTTTTGATTGGTATAAATTAACATATTTGTGGAGGTTCTTGGCAAGTTCTCATTTCAAGTAAATATTCAAGTAAATAAATTACTAGTATTTATGGGATTGCTACCATTCTAAGAGTGAAGTTAAAAATCATTTCGATAGCCAGAAAAAAGTTAAAGAAAATGGAAAGTATATATGAAAATTAAAGGCACCTTTAAAAAAAAAAAACAAAAAAAAAACCTTTGTACTTTTTTCTGCCGTTTCTTCTCTCTATGATGTCCCTGCATTAATCTGACTACTTTAAAAAATAGAGAGAGATGCTAATCTTTCAGATAGCTACTTCTCTTCATTAGTGCATTTCCTTGAAAAAAAAAATAATAAATGAGGGCACAAATTATTTCACTGGTAGTAAATTGTCTGCTCTGTTTGAGGACATGGTTTTGTGTGCTTTATGACCTAGCCAAGTCCACTTCATGTCTGAGCCCAGACTGCACCTCCAAGAGTCTGTTCTCATCCACACACCATACAGCTAGGAAAACAGACATAAAAAAAAATAGACATGACCACAGAATAATTGATAATTTGAAGATCAGACTGTGTCTTCATATAAAGGCAGAATGATGGAGAGTATTTTTATTAGTCACTTGAAAAAAAGAAAAAGAAAAGGTATTAGACTGCTCACTAATACAGAAAAGGAGACCAAAGTGCCATATAACTCTATATTTTTTCTTTCTCTAGACAAAAAATAAATCAGTCCATTGTATTCAGATCACCAATAAAGCTTATGCCATTGAGAGGCCACCCACACCCATGAGGGGCAAATTAATTAAGAATACACAGGTGTGGCCAGGCACGGTGGCTCATATTTGTAATCCCCACACTTTAAGAGGCCGAAGTGGGTGGATCACTTGAGGTCAGAAGTTTTTTGTTTGTTTGTTTGTTTGTTTTGAGAGAGAGTCTCGCTCTGTCACCCAGGCTGGAGTGCAGTGGCGCGATCTCGGCTCACTGCAAGCTCCGCCTCCCGGGTTCACGCCATTCTCTTGCCTCAGCCTCCTGAGCAGCTGGGACTACAGGTGCCCGCCACCATGCCTGGCTAATTTTTTTGTATTTTTTAATAGATATGGGGTTTCACCCTGTTAGCTAGGATGGTCTTGATCTTCTGACCTCGTGATCTGTCTCGGCCTCCCAAAGTGCTGGGATTATAGGCGTGAGCCACCACGCCCAGCCCCAGAGATCAGAAGTTTGAGATCAGCCTGGCCAACATGATAAAACCCAGTATCTACTAAAAATAAAATAAAATAAAAAATAGTGCGGCGTGGTGGCAGGTGCCTGTAATCCCAGCTACTTGGGAGGTTGACGCAGGGTTATCACCTGAACCCGGAAGGCAGAGGTTGCAGTGAGCCAAGATCATGTCACTGCACTCCACTACAGTCTGGGCAACAGAATGAGACTCTGTCTCAAAAAAAAAAAAAAAAAAAGAAAAGAAAAAAAGAAAAAAAAGAAAGAAAGAAAGAAAGGGAAAAGAATATACATGCTTTTCTCACTGGTTGGTATCAATTATCTAAAGACTTCATTTTCTGTGACCTGAAAGACTCATAGAAGTTTGCAGAAATACTGCACAGCATGTTTTCAGTTTACAGACCCAAGCATGGTTACTTACCCTGGTTGCTGCAGAAAATTTTGCAACCAGCAGACTTTCTAGCAACAAGCAGACAGTCTAAAAACAGGTCCCCTACATAAAAAGTCACTGTGACCAAGAGAGGCCTATTATCCACCACCACCTACAACTACGGAAGAATTAAGTGCACTAGCAGCCCACTAAAGGGGTTTCTTGGTGACTGTACTTGAAGGTTTTCTACAAAGGTAAGCTAGAAAATGTTATAGCATTGTACCGAGAAAAGAGTGAGTGTCTCCACTGATTTCTACAAGTGGTTTGTTGAGGCTTTTTGAAAAATCACTGGCATGGACACGGTGGAGGACCAAAATTGCACTCTAGTCTTAGCAAACTTAGTATTAGCTATCTTGACAACTATCCAAATTCAGATTGAGTAAAAAATGGCAGTATGACAAGGACAGACTATTACTCAGCAGCTACTCAGTTTGGGGACAATCTAGAGAAATATAAAGAAGAAATGCAAAGCTATTGTTTTAACCACTCAATTAGAACTTTTTACTAACAGAAGTAATTACTATATTTGTCAATTTATAAAGGGAGGAAAGAAAGAAAACTATATGTTATTTTTTTTTTAAAAAAAGAACATTTTAGGAAAATCTATAGAAAAAAATACCACAGGATGAAGAAATTTCAGGAATAAGAAAACTAGTAGAGCCTATAGAAGGATAAAACCCTCAGCTAAGAAAACTTTGCAATTGGCTCAAAACTGATAGATAAAAAAAAATCATGGAAATAAAAACTGGTGAACCATATGTCTCAATAACTTTTCCTTATGTTAATATATCTTTTCTGGATAGACACTTGTGGTACTTACTCTGCAATTTCCATGGAAATGTAGGTTAATATATCTTTTTTGGATAGACACTGTTGGTACTTACTGTGCAATTTCCATGGAAATGTCTTGTTTTCCATCTGGCAACAGATAGACAGACATTGCTAGTATTTCAGGTCAACATTATACTTGTTCCATTTTCTCTATGGTTCCCACAAAGATAAGTATATTGCTTAGGGTAGTATAAATATTTTAACAATATTAATACTTCTGGTTCATGAACACACAGTAACTTTTCATCTATTTGTGTCATCTTCAATTTTTTTCACAAAGTTTTATAGTTTTATGTGTACAAGTCTTTCACCTCCTTGGTTAAAGTTATTCCAAGGTATTTTATGCTATTGTAAATAAGATTGTTTCATTAAATTATTTCTTATGTATAGAAATGCTACTAATTTTTGTATGTTAACTGTGTTGCTTATAACTTTACTTAATTTGTTTATCAGCTCTAACAATGTTTTAGTGGAGTCTTTAGGATTTTCCAACTACAGGATCATGTCATCTGCAAACAATGATAATTTGATTTCATTTCAAACTTGGATGAATTTTATTTTATTCTCTTGCTTGATTACTCTGGCTTGGATTTCTGGTATTACATTGGATAAAAGAGGTGAGAAGAATCATCTTTACCTGATACTAAATCTGAGACTAAAAACTTTCAGATATTTCTTATTATCATGATAGAAAGGATGTTAAATTTTGTCAAATGCTTTTATGCAGAGACATCACCAAAATGGTAGAGTAGAAGCTAGCAGGCTTCTCTCCCCACTACCAGAAAATCAAAACCAAATATGCAGTGCCAAGCTTACCAAGAGCAAAATTCCACAACTCAAATATGAGGATGAAATAGATATTGTGGTCAAGTAGAAGTGAAAAAACTTCATACAGATAGTAAGATAATTGAACCTTTTATAGCTGTGATGCCCATCTTACATTCTGCCAGACACCAAGCATGCAGAAAATTTTTCCATGACTCAGTTACTATACTAGAAAAAGTGAAATTGATGTTGACAACGACCCTCTGTGCAATCTTGGGATCCCAAGATTTATTTCTGCCTCAATCCACAGAAAACATTGCAAGTAACTGAATGGAGAAAAAGTCCTGAAAATAGCCAGAGAAAAATGGTAGAGGCAGAATCTGCTCTGTTTCTAAGCCAAAAGAGAGGTCAAATCAGAATGGCTGTTCAGCAGCACCATACTGTAAGATGTGCATTCCACATGTCCCCTGGGTGCAAACCTCTAACCAGCCGTCCCACACTGCTGTCATATGCCCTTTGGAGCCTTCCCCATCTGCGACCAGTAGCTGGGCCATTTACTAGAGCCCAGACAAACTTGGACATAAGGGGTCATCTAGTGCCAAATAGGAGGCAATGACCTAGCAAAAAAAGTATATTCAATGGTTATATTGCAAGGAAATATCAAAGTAAACATTTACAATAAAAATTTAAACAAGCCAGGGAGAGAAGCGAAGTAACTAATCCTTCAATGTGAAGATGCAGACATATGTACAAAAGAAACAATAGCAATCGGGGAACCATGGCCTTCCCAAAGAGACAACACAAGGAGCCAGTGACCAATTGTAGTGAAATGGCAATAGGAAAGTTCCCTGATTAAGAATTTAAAACAGCTGTTTTCACCTGTTTGGCATTGTCCTCACTACCTGGGTGATGTTAACATCTGTATCCCAAGCCTCAGCATCATGCAATATACTCATGTCACAAAACTGCACATGTACCCTCTGAATGCACAAAGTTGAATTTTAAAAAAACACACAAAATAAAAAATAAAAGTTTTAAGAAAACTCAGCATTATATACAATGCAAAAAAGCAACTCAGAAATTTATTAGAGAAATGCAACAAAGATATTAAAATATTTTGTTAAAACTCAAACAGAAATCCTAGAACTGAGAAATTAGTTTGCTGATGTGAAAAACTTAATAGAGGCTCTCAACAGCAGAATGGGTCAAAGAGACAAAATAATCAGTTAGCTGAAAGACAGACTATTTGAAAATACACAGTCAGACTTCTCAAAAGAAGACATATATGCAACCAACAGACACAGGAAAAAATGCTCATCATCACTGGTCATCAGAGAAATGCAAATCAAAACTACAATGTGACACCATCTCACATCAGTTAGAATGGTAATCATTAAAAAGTTAGGAAACAACAGATGCTTTAGAGGATGTGGAGAAATAGGACACTTTTACACTGTTGGTAGGAGGGCAAATTAGGTCAACCATTGTGGAATACAGTGTGGCAATTCCTCAAGGATCTAGAACTAGAAATAGCATTTGACCCAGTGATCCCATTACTGGGTATATACCCAAAGGATTATAAATCATGCTACTATAAAGACACATGGAAACGTATGTTTATTGTGGCACTATTCACAATAGCAAAAACTTGGAACCAACCCAAATGTCCATCAATGATAGACTGGATTAACAAATTGTGGAACATATACACCATGGACTATTACACAGCCATAAAAAAGGATAAGTTCATGTCCTTTGCAGGGACATGGATGAAGCTGCAAACCATCATTCTGAGCAAATTATCACAAGGACAGAAAACCAAAAACCACATGTTCTCACTAATAGGTGGGAATTGAACAATGAGAACACTTGGACATGGGGCGGGGAACATCACACACAGGGGCCTGTCACGGGGTGGGGGACAAGGGGAGGGATAGCATTAGTAGAAACACCTAATGTAAATTATGAGTTAATGGGTGCAGCAAACCAACATGGCACATGTATGGCTATGTAACAAACCTGCATGTTGTGCACATGTACCCTAGAACTTAAAGTATAATAATTGTAAAAAAGAAAACAAAAAATACACAGTCAGAAAAGAAAAAAGAAAATAAATAAAAAATGCCTACAAGATACATAAAATTACCTCAAAATAGAAAATCTAAGAATTATTGATGTTCAATAGGGAACTGAGCAAGAGCAAGGAGTAGAAACCTCATTCAAAGAAATAAAACAAACAAACAAACAAAAAAGAAAACAGAAAACTTAAAAACTTGAGGAAGATATAAATGTCCACATACAGGAAGTCTGAGAACAGCACAGAAATTCAACCCAAATACAACTACAGCAACATAATAATCAGACTCTCAAAGGTAAAGGACAAAGAGAGGATTCTAAAAGGAGCAAGAGAAAAGAAGCAAATAACATACAAAAAACTCCAATTCATCTGGAGCTCATTTTCATCTGGATTTTATTTTTAGTGAAAATCATATAGGACTGGAGGGAGTGGGATGACATATTCAAGTATCTAAAAGAAAAAAACTACCAACCAAGTAGTTTTTCTTTACCCAGCAAAACTATTCTGCAAACATGAAGGAGAAATAAAGTATTTTCCAGACAAGCAAAAGCTGACAGAATTTATCACCACCAGAACCAACTTACAAAACATGGCAAAGGGAATTCTTCAATCTGAAAGAAAATAAAAACAGTAACATGCAAAATGAAAACATTTAAAGGTAGAAAACCCACTAGTAAAAGTAAATACACAGCAAAATAAGAATAGCACTGCCATTGTGGTTTGCAATCCAATAGCAACCTAAACCTGGGAGATGGAAATTGCAGTGAGCTGAGATCACACTACTGCACTCCAGCCTGGGTGACACAGCGAGATTCTGTCTCAAAAAAAAAAAAAAAAAAAAATTAAGACAAAAAAAGAATTTTGAAGGCAATAAAAGTGAAAGGCCACATACACATAGGCTGAAATAGAGAGATGGAAAAAGATATTCCATGAAAATGGTAACCAAAAGATAGCTGAGATGGTTATATTTATATCAGATAAAATAAACTTTAAGTCAAAAACTGTTGCAAGAGACAAAGAAGGTAACTATATAATGACAAATAAGTCAATTTGTTTAGAAGATATAACAATAGTATGTATGTATGCACCAAATATAAGAACACCTAAATATATAAAGCAAATAATGAATGCAAAGGGAGAAATAGACAGCAATATAATAACAGAAAGAGACTTCAATATCCCCACTCTCAAAAATAGACAGATCATGCAGACAGAAAATCAATATGTAACATTGGGCTTGAACTATACTTTAGACCACATAGACCCAACATACATATAAAGATCATTCCATTCAATAGTTGCAGAATATACATTCTCAAATGACTTAGAACATGCTCCAGGATAGATCATATATTAGGCCACAACACAGTTTAAGATTCATAGAATAGTTTTTTTGTTCATTTGTTAGTCTTTTTGGTTGAGATGGAGTCTTGCTCTGTCACCCAGGCTGGAGTGCAATGCTATGATCCCGGCTCACTAGAACCTCCACCTCCCAGGTTCAAGCTATACTCCTACCTCAGCATTCCAAGTAGCTGGGATTATAGGTGCCTGCCACCATACCTGACTAATTTTTGTATGTTTAGAAGAGACAGGGTTTCACTGTATTGGCCAGGCTGGTGTTGAACTCCTGACCTCAAGTGATCCACTTGCCTCCCAAAGTACTGGGATTACAGGCATGAGTCACCATATCCAGCCGTCAAAAACCAAATGTGTGATTTTTTTTTGATAAAAATAATTAAAATGAGGGGTTTTTTTCAACAAAGAAGAGAAATAACAATAACAGGTTATATCCTGGTTACAAGCTAATTACCACACCCTATACAATGTGGTTGTGCTCAACATGTAGTCAATGATAATATGAATAATGAACATTTGAAATTTTAAAATCCCATATTACTTGTCAATGTTGTAAATTCATAAATGTTGAAATAAATACTTACAAATAAGTGTCTTTTAGAGACTTTAGTTTGACAGTGCCTATATATTAACCCCAAGGTTACATACAAATAGTACAGCAAATGAATTAATATTACTGCTAATTTCCCTTTAATTTCTCTATAATATGGCTGTCTGGTGTTGCATTAGTGAACATACTTCCCACAACTATATGGGTGCCCCAGAGACTATGATAAATCGCTTCACATTATCCAAGATCATCAACAGATAATCTTAAATGTTAGTAGCTTTCATCTGTCTTAAAAAAAAGAGTGTTGTTTATACATGGTCCAAAAAATGCCAAACCCAATATCACTCAACTTGAAGTGCAGAGCAAATTTTTTAGCACTATTGATAAGCTTTTCCAAGAGCCTTTCTCTTTCAATTTCTACTTCTTCATGTCAAACTATCATATCATTCTTGGTTTTGTGGTGTTATAGTCAGAATTATTAGTTTGCTATTAGCCACTTCTGGAAATAATGATTCAAAATCTCTTCACAGCAATTCTGGACAAGCTTGGATTGCACACTCTACTCTGGCGCTTTCAAAGTGAAAGACTGGTTTGGATCATGTGGGAAAGTCAAGGTTGGACATGCCTCATTACACCCTTCCAGCATTAACATTAACACAAGCCTTTAGTCTGATTAAAAACACTTACAGTCTATTCTCCATAAAGCCTGCTACTTGGAGGCTTCATCTCCATGACAAAACCTAGGTCTCCACAACCCCTTATCATAATCAGACATTCCTTTCTACTGATAATAACTCTTTCAACCAATTGTCAATCAGAATAAGTTTAAATCTACTTATGGTCTACCTATGGGCCTGTAATCTCAGCTACTCCGGAGGCTGAGGCAGGAGAATCACTTCAACCTGTGAGACGGAGGTTGCAATTAGCTGAGATCATGCCACTGCACTCAAACCTGGGTGACAGAGCAAGACTACATTAAAAAAAATCTAATCGAAGAAAGAAAAACAACTTGAGTATCTAAACCAGAAGGACTTGAGAACATTGGACCATGGCGGACCAGACTGCTGCTCAGACTGCAGCTCCAGACAGAGCAGCATGCGGAGACTCACATTATGAATTTGAGCAAGAACAATCCAGCAATCCTGACAGGACTCACAGACCTTCTGAAGGAAGTAGACTGCTCCTGCGAGACCCAGGAGGCGCACCAAATACTGTGAGTGCTCCACCTGCAGAAGTGGGAAACTTCTCTCCGAAACACACACACCCACTGGAGAAACTGAAGGTCCGTTTGTGGGAGACGTTTCTGACCTTACCTGGAGCTGAGTCAATTCAGAGAGCCAAGTGAAACTCAGGGATAGAGGGAGCAGTGGAAAGGCCCTGGGAGCTAGCTGGGTCACCAAGCAGGCCATTTCTGCCTGGCACCACAGAGATCCATCGAGAGGGTAGCCAGAGAAGCGGGGAGTAAACTCCATAGAGAGAAGGAAGTATCCAGCCGAAATTTGTAACAACTTGAACAAAGCAAGAAGCCTCCTGGCCAGAACTCGGGGGAGGGCACAAATCCAGTGTGCTGATTACACCCGTAGGAGAAGAACCAAGCTCTTTTTTTTGTTTGTTTTTGCAGTTGGTAAGTGAGTACTCTGCGGCAAGTTTTCAAAGCCTGTCTTGCCTACCACCTAGAAACAGACTCAGGAGCTGTTAGGGGTTCACGATGAAAATGAGTCTGGTCCTTAAGTTTGCATGGGGGCTGGATGAGGCCTGTGACTGCCATCTTTCCACTTCGCTGACAACCTGCAGGACTCTGCAGAGGCAGCCATAATCTTCCCAGGTACACAAATCCAGACCTTGGAATCTCATCCACATCTCCCACAGCAGTTGTGGCAAGACCTGACCAAAGAGTCTGAGCTCAGACACGCTTATCCCTGTCCCCACCTCATGGTCTTTCCCTACCCACCCTGGTAGCAGTAGACAAAGGGAATATAAATCTTAAAAGTTCTAGGGCCCTGCCTGACACCGGTCCCTCTTCATACCACTACAGCTCATGCTTTCTGAAAAGCACCACCTCCCGGCAGGAGGCAAATCAGCACATAATAGAGCATTAAACCACCAAAGCTAAGAATGCTAAGAATGCTCAGGAAGTCCATTGCATCCACCCACCACCTCCACAGGAAAGGGCACTACTATGTTAATATGACTAGTTGACCAGCATTGGATCCAAACCAAGAAGAAATCCCTGATTTATCTGAAAAAATAATTCAGGAGGTTAGTCATTAGGCTAATAAGGGAGGCACCAGAGAAACGCAAAGCCCAATGAAAGAAAATCCAAGAAACAATACAAGAAGTGAAAAAAGAAATATTAAAAAAAAAGATAGCTTAAATTAAAAAACAATAAAAAATTCAGGAAAGTTTGGACACACTTTTAAAAATACAAAATGCTCTGGAAACTCTCTGCAATAGAATTGAACAAGTAGAAGAAATAAATTCAGATCTCAAAGACAAGGTCTTCGAATTAACCCAATCCAACAAAGACAAAGAAAAAAGAATAAGAAAATATGTACAAAGCTTCTAAGAAGTCTGGGAGTGTGTTAAATGACCAAACCTAATAATAATTGGTGTTCCCGAGGAAGAAGAGAATTCTAAAAACTTGGTAAACATAGTTGGGGAAATAATAGAGGAAAACTTCGCTGGTGTTGCTAGAGGCCTAGACATCCAAATATAAGAAGCACAAAGAACACCTGAAAATTTCAGAACAAAAAGATCATTGACTAGGCACATTGTCATCAGGTTATCCAAAATTAAGACAAAGGAAAAAATCTTAAGAGCTGTGAGACAGAAGCACCAGGTAACCTGTAAAGAAAAACTAACAGCAGATTTATCAGTAGAAACTCTACAAGCTAGAAGGGATTGGAGACCTATCTTCAGCCTCCTCTAACAAAACAATTATAAGCCAAGAATTTTGTATTCAGTGAAACTAAGCATCATATATGAAGGAAAGATACAGTCTTTTTCAGACAAACAAATGCTGAGAGAATTCACCATTACCAAGCCACCACTATTGGGTATCTACTGCAAGGAAAATAAGTCATTATTCGAAAAAGATACCTGCACACTCATGTGTATAGCAGCATAATATACAATTGCAAAATTGTGGAACCAATCCAAATGTCCATCAGTCAATGAGTGGTTAAGGAAACTGTGAGATATACACACACATATATATATATATACACACACACACACACACATATATATGATAGGATACTACTCAGCCAGAAACATGAATGAATTAACAGTATTTGCAGTGACCTGGATGAGATTGGAGACTATTATTCCAACTGAAGTAACTCAGGAGTGGAAAACCAAACATCACATATTCTCACTGGTATATGGGAGCTAAGCTCTGAGGACGCAAAGGCATAAGAATGATATAAGAATGATATAATGGGCTTTGAGGGCTTGGGGGAAAGAGTGGGAGGGGAGTGAGGGATAAAAGACTACAAACAAATGTGGTGTATTGTATATTGCTCAGGTGATGGGTGCACCAAAATCTCACGAATCACCACTAAAGAACTTACTCATGTAACCTATCACCACCTGTACCACAATAACTTAAGAAAAAAAATTAAAATTTTAAAAATATATAAAAATTAATTAATTAATCTATCTATGACCTGGAAGCCCCCACTTCCAGTCATCTCACTCTTCCAGATTGAATAAATGTAAATTTTACATGTACTGACTGATGCATTATGTGTTTCTAAAATGTATAAAAGCAAGCTGTACTCTGACCACTTGGGGCATATGTCGTCAAGACCTCCTGAGGCTGTGTCATGGGTGTGTCTTTAATCTTGTCAAAATAAGCTTTATAAATTCATTGAGACTTGTCTCCAATACTTTAGGTTTTCAGAACTCATACCACAGAAATATAAAGGATTAAAAGAAACTACTATGAACAATTATAACCAACAAATTTGATAACCAAAAAGAAATGGATAAATTTTCAAAAACATACAAACTGTCAAAACTAAATCATGAGGAATAGATCATCTGAACAGACTAATATCAGGATAAGAGATTGAATCGATGAATAAAAATTTCTCAACAAGAAAAAAAGGCAAAATATGGCTTAACTGGTGAATTCTATCAAACATTTAAAGAATTAATAACAATCCTAAAACTTTTTCCAAAACACTGAAGAGAAGGAAATACTTCTAGACTCATTTGATGAGGCCAGCATTACCCTGATAATGTTCTTGGAACCAAGCTGGATCCAGCTGTGTTTTCTCGAGGCCCAGTAACGAGAAGCAGACAAACTAGGAAAGAAGGGAATTTATTGCTATTACTGGATGTAGGGAGAAGGCTGCAGATAATTTCACCAGACCAACTCAAAATGTTAAAGTTTTCTTAGTGCTTACATAGGTTGGGGTTATGTGTCTACGTGCAGTATAGCATTCGCCTAAGTCTATTGATAATTAATTTTGTTTCAACTAGAAGGTCAGAGGCAAAAAAAAAAAAAAAATGCTTGCTAAGACTAATTAAAAGGGCCCTAGTACCTTCAAGTCCTGTTTACTGTGGTACTGGAGTGATTATTTCTGTTTTATCTCCTTTACAGCTTGGTCGGGAGACATGCCTTAGACTCGCCAATGAATCTATTCAAACAGCTGCCTCTATTACCTTGACTCATCTCAGATTTCTTTGACCTGAGACAGGTCCTGGCACTAGGAATGTAAGACTGTCTGTCTCTATTATTTTGGCTTGCTCCAGGTTAGGGAGAAGTCCATGAAAGGCTCCTGCTGACCATATGTTTCATTTCTAGCTTTGATGTCTGAGCCCTGATTTCCCCAGGTTTAACTATTTGCTCAATGTTAAGACAGCTTTGTGGAAATCTGTCTGTATAACTAAAGTGTTATGCAGTCCAGTCTGTGTGATCATCAGGGAGAATTAGTCTACCACAGTACCAAAGCCAGACAATGATACCACAAGAAAAGAAACTATAGTCCCAATATCCCTGATGAACATAGATGCAAACATCCTCAATGAAATACTAGCAAACCAAACTGAACATCACATTAAGAGGGTCATACATCATGATCAAGTGGGATTTATCCCTGTGATGCTAGGGAGGTTAAAAATACACAAATCAATACATGTGACATACCACATTAACAGAATGAAGGATAAAAATCATATAATCATCTCAATTGATGCAGAAAAAGCATTTGAAAAAATTCAACAAACTTTCATTTTAAAGAGCGCTCAAAAAATGATGTACAAAAAAAGTACCTAAACACAATAAAGGTCATATATGAAAAGGGAAGAGCAAGATGGTGGAATAGAAAGCATCACTGATTGACTCCCCAACCCTACCCCACAAGGACACCAAGTTAAAAACTATCTACACAGAAAAAAATACCTTCATAACAACAAGAAATTATGTGAGCACTCATAGCACCTGGTTTTAACCTCATATTGCTAAAATTTGCACTGAAGAGATTTAAAAAAACAGTCCTGAATCTCTGACGCCACCTCTCCCCAACCCTGGGGAGCAGCAGCATGGTGCGGAAAGTGTCTCAGGGTGCTGGGGAAGGAGAACACAGCAATTGCGAGGCACTGAACTCAGTGCTTTCCTATTAGAGAAGGAAAAACAGAACAAACTCAGCTTATGCCCGCCCACAGAGGGAGCATTTAAATCAGCCCTAGTCAGAAGGGAATTGCTAATCCCAGGATCCAAAGTTGAATGCTTGCAAACCAAGGGCTACAGTGCTCTGTATCTCCAAGTAAACTTGAAAGGCAGTCTAGGCCATAAGAACTACAATTATTAGGTGAGTCCTATTGCAGAACTAGACCCAGAGACAGTGGACTGGGGGTGGGGTGGGGGACATGACATACTGAGACTCCAGCTGGGGCAGCCAAGGGAATCCTGGCATCATTCCTCCCCTAAACCCAGACTCCATAGCTTGTGGCTCCAAAATAGACCCTTTCCTTCCACTTGAGGAGAGGAGAAGGAATAGTAAGAAGGACTGTGTCTTACGTCTAGGATATCAGCCCAGCCACAGCAGAATAGGGCACCAGTCAGAGTCATGAGGATCCCATTCCAGGCCCAAGTTCCCAGATGACATTTCAAGACACATCCAGGGCCAAAAGGGAACCTGTTGCCTTGAAGTAAAGGATGAAGTCCTGGCAGTAATCATCATATGCTAGCTAAAGAGCCCTTGAGTCCTGAATAACCAGCCACAATACCCTGGTACTATATCATGGGCTTGGGTGAGCCTCTGAGACTTGCTGGCTCCAGGTAAGATTCAGCACATAACCATTACAAGTGGGTAGAGCACCAAGTAAGCTCCTGGGGACACCAATTTCAGGATTTGACTCTTGGATGGCATTTCTGGATCTGCCCTGGGCCAGAGGGGAGTCCACTGCCCTGAGATTTGACTCCTAAACTAGGTAGCATTCACAACAAACTGCCTTGAAAGACCTTGGACCTTAAAGGATCATTCTCAGTAGTCCAGCAGTACTCTTCGTGATCTGTGAAGGCAATGGCTACAGGATGAGGCTTCTCTGCCTTTGGACAGGGAACAGTGGAAAGGACTGCATCATGTGAATTGAGTGCCAGCTCAGTCACAACACAATAGAATGCCATGCAGAATTCTAAAATTTTTGACTGTGGTTTCTGACTCCCAAATAGCATTTCTGAACCCACCTGGTAATTGAGGGATCTCACTGCCCTGAATGAAGGACACACGTCTGGCTGGCATTGCCATCTGCTGTTTCTAGAGCCCCAAGGACTTGAGCAAACATAGGCAGTAGCCAGAGAGTGGTGACAGCAGGCCTTGAGGTGACCCAGCACTGTGCTGGCTTTAGGTCTGACCCAGTGCAGTCATAGCGGTAATGGCAATAATATCACTCTACCCCCAGCTTTAGGGGGCTCAGAAAAGAGAGACTCTGTATATTTTGGAGAAAGTAAAAGAAAGGAGTAAAAGTCTCTGCCTAGAAACCCAGAGAATTATCCTGGATCTTATCCAAGACCATCAAGGCAGTACATATATGAGTTTGCAAGATCTACGGCATTACAGGGCTTGGGGTGCCCCCTAAAGCATATACAGCTTAGATGATAACAACCAGTTTATCTGAAATATCTGAAAAGTCTTCCTAAGAAGAATGACTACAAATAAGCATAGACAGTGAAGACTACAATAAATACCTAACCCTTCCATGTCCAGACACCAAAGAACATCTACTAGTATCAACACCATTCAGGAAAACATGACCCCACCAAATAAACTAAATAAGGCACAAGGGATCAATGCTGAAGAAACAAAGATATCTGACCTTTCAGAAAGAGAACTCAGTTATATTGAGGAAACTGAAAGAAATTCAAGATAACACAGGGGACAAATTCAGAATTCTATCAAATACGTTTAACAAATACGTTAAAGTAATTTAAAAGAATCAAGCAGAAATTCTGGAGATTTACAATGCAATTGGCATACTGAAGAATGCACTAGAGTTCTTTAACAGCAAAATTGATCAAGCAGAATTAGGGAGCTTGAAGACAGGCTATTTGAAAATACACAGAAGACACAAACAAAAAAAGAATAAGGAACAATGAAGCAGGCCTACAGGATTTAGAAAATATCCTCAAAAGGGCAAATCTAAAAGTTATTGGCCTTAAAGAGGGCATAGAGAAAGAGATGGGGGTAGATAAGTAATAGTAGAGAACTTCTCAAACCTAGAAATAGACATCAATATTCAAAGTACAAGAAGATAATAGGACACCAAGCAGATTTAACCTAAAGGAGACTATGTCAAGACATAATTGAACTGAAAGATCAAAGATAAAGAAAGGATTCTAAAAGCAATATAAGAACAGAAACAAATAATATACAATGCAGCAGACTTTTTAGTGGAAACTTTACGGTCTAAAGGAGAGTGGCATAATATATTTACAGTGCTGAAAGGAAAAAACTTTTACCCTAGAAGAGTATATCCAGTGAAAATATTCTTCAAACATGGAGGAATAAATACTTCCCCAGGCAAACAAAAGCTGAAGGATTTCATCAATACCAGGCCTGTCCTAGAAGAAATGCTAAAGGGAGTACTTCAATCAGAAAGAAAAAAAAAACATTAATGAGCAATAAACAATCACCTGAACATATAAAATTCACAAGTAATAGTAAGTACACACAAAAACACAGAATATTATAACATTGTAAATATGGTGTATAAGCTACTTTTATCATAACTAGAAAAACTAAACAATGAACTAATCAAAAATAATAACTAAAACAGCTTTTCAAGACACAGTAAAGACAATAACAAATATAAACAACAAAAAGTTAAAAAATAGGGGGATGAAGTTAAGGCACAGTGTTTTCTTTTTGTTTGTCTATACAAATAGTGTTAAGTTGTTATCAGGTTAAAATAATGGGTTGCAAGATAGTATTTGCAAGCCTCATGGTAACTTCAAACCAGAAAACAAAATGGATATACAAAAAGTAAAAAGCAAAAAGCAAAAACTAAATTATATTATCAGATAAAATATTATTCCCTAGAGGAAGACAGAAAGGAAAGAGAAAGAGAGAGAGAGAGAGAGAGAGAGAGAGAAGGAAGGAAGGAAGGAAGGAAGGAAGGAAGGAAGGAAGGAAGGAAGGAAGGAAAGAAGACCATACAACAATTAGAAAACAAGTAACAAAATAGCCAGAATAAGTTTTTACTAATCAAAAATACATTGAATGAAAATGGACAAAACTCTCCAATTAAAAAACATAGAATAACTAGATAGATAAAACAACAAAACCCATTGATATGTGGCCTACAAGAAACACACTTCACCTATAAACATATGCATAGACTGAAAAAAAGGATAAAAAAAATTTCACACCAATGGAGAAAAAAAAAGAAAGCAAGAGTCGCTAAGCTTATATCAGACAAAATGGATTTCAAGACAAAAACTATGAGACGAGACAAAGAGGGTCACTATATAAAGATAAACTGGTCAATTCAGCAAGAGGATATAACAATTTTCAACATATATGCACCCCACACTGGAGAACAAATATATATAAAGGAAAAATTTTTAGAGCTCAAGAGGGAGATAGGCCTCAATACAATCATAGCTAGAAACTTCAGCACCTCATTGTTAGCAATGGACTATCTTTCAGACAAAAAAATCAACAAAGAAACATCAGACTTAATCTGCACTATAGACCAAATGGATCTAATAGAAATTTACAGAATATTTCATTCAACAACTATGCATAAACATTCTTTTCCTCAGCTCACAGATCATTCTCTAGATAGACCACATGTTAGGTCATAAAACACATATTAAATCTTTCAAAAATGAGATAGTATCAAGCATCTTCTCTGACTACAGTGGAATAATACTAGAAATTAATAATAAGAATTTTGGAAAATATACAAATGGAGACTCAGGATCATCAGGGTGTACAGGAGGCAGGACTAGATTACAGCTTCAACTCAGACAAACAGAGCAGCATGCAGAGGCTTGCACTGTGAATTTTAGCTCCAGAACAACTACAGAAATGAATCAGGTATCTTGAGTGGACCCATAGACCCTCTGAAGGAAGCAGACTGCTCCTGCAGGACCCGGGAGACACTCCCAATACTGTGAGTGCCCAAACTGTGGAAGTAGGAAAGGGAGATCCTCCACCTCTGAACACAAACCTTCATTGGGGAAGTTGAAGGTCTACTTTGTGAGAAAATATTTCGACCTTAGCTGGAGGTGAGTCAATTTAGAGAGCTGAGCAAAATACAGGGGTAGAGGAAGCAGCACAAAAGGCCCTGGGAGCCTGCTGAGTCCCCAAGTAGGCCACTCCTGCCTCGCATCACAGGAATCCTTTGGGAAGGCAGCCAGAGATGTAGGAAAAACACCACAGGGAGAAGGAAGTCTCCAGCTAAACTTTGTAACAATTTGAACCAGTCAAGAAGCCTCCTGGTCAAAACTCAGGGAGGGCACAAATCTGGCATGCAGACTCCACAGGCAGGAGAAGAAATAAAGCCCTTTTCTTTTAGAGCTGGGAGACGGGTAGCCTGAGGCA
The DNA here is from genome assembly GCF_049350105.2 of Macaca mulatta. NCBI lineage: Eukaryota > Metazoa > Chordata > Mammalia > Primates > Cercopithecidae > Macaca > Macaca mulatta. The sequence continues at coordinate 82,561,612 of NC_133426.1, read as the reverse complement.
AGTTCTCAGTCCTGCTTGCCCACTGCCTGGAAACAGACTTGGTGCTGTTATGGGGGGCATGGTGGAAGTGAGACTGGCCCTTCAAATTGTCTGGGAGTTGGGTGAGGTCTGTGACTGCCAGCTCTCCCCCACTTTCCTGACAACCTGAAGGACTCAGCAGGGACAGCCATAATCTTTCTAGGTACATCAATCCATTGACCTGAGAACCTCACCCACATAACCCACAGCAGCCGCAGCAAGACCCACCCAAAGAGAGTCTGAGCTCAGACAGGTCTAGCTCTGCCCCTACCTGATGGTCCTTTTCTACCAACCCTGGTAGCTGAAGACAAAGACTGTATACTCTTGGGAGTTCTAGGGCCCCACCCACCACCACTACCACTCCATACTATCACAGCTGATGCTCTCTGGAAAACACCACCTCCTGGCATGAGGCCAACCAGCACAAAAATAGAGCATTGAACCACCAAAGCTAAGAACCCGCACGGAGTCCATTTCAAGACCCCCGCCAACCACCACCTCCACTGGAACAGGTGCTGGTATCCACAGCTGAGAGACCCATAGACAGTTCATATCACAGGACTGTGCAAACAACCCCCAGTACCAGCCTGGAGCCTGGTAGACTTGCTGGGTAGCTAGATCTAGAAGAGATAACAATCACTATAGCTCAGCTCTCTGGAAGCCACATGCATAGGAAAAGGGGAAGACTACTACATCAAGGGAACACCCCGTGGGTCTAGGGCTGAACAACAACTTTCAACCCTAGACCTTCCCTCTGACAGAGCCTACCCAAATAAGAGGAAACCAGAAAACCAACTCTGGTAATATGACAAAAAAGAAAAGGCCCTTTAACACCCTCAAAAAATTACACTAGATCACCAGCAATGGATCCGAACCTAGAAGAAATTCATTATTTACCAGAAAAAGAATTCAGGAGGTTAGCTATTAAGCTAATCAAGGAGGCACCAGAGAAAGACAAAGCCCAGTGCAAGAAAATCCCAAAAAATGATACAAGAAGTGAAGGGAGAAATAAGAAAATAGACAGCATAAATAAAAAACAATCAAAACTTCTCAGAAAATTGGGCAAACCTATAGAAATGGGAAATACTCTGAAAAGTCTCAGCAATAGAATTGAACAAGTAGAAGAAAGAAATTCAGAACTCAAAGACAAGGTCTTTGAATTAAACCAATCCAACAAAGACAAAGATAAAATAACTTTAAAGAAATGAAAAAAGTCTCCAAGAAGTCTGAGAATATGTTAAATGACCAAACCTAAGAACAATTGGTGTTCCTGAGCAATAAGAGAATTCTAAAAGATTGGAAAACATATTGGGGGAATAATTGAGGAAAATGTCCCTGGCTTTGCTAGAGACCTAGACACCCAAATACAAGAAGCATAAAGAACAAGCACAAAGAAATTCATCACAAAATGTCATTGCCTAGGCACATTGTCATCAGGCTTTCTAAAGTTAAGAAGAAAAAATAAACTTAAAAGCCGTTAGAGAAAAGCACTAGGTAACCTATAAAGAAAAACATATCAGATTAACAGAAGAATTCACAAAAGAAACCCTACAAGTTAGAAGGGATTAAGGCCCTATTTCAGCCTCCTCAAACAAAACAATTATCAGCCAAAAATTTTGTATCCAGCAAAACTAAGCATCCTATATGAAGGAAAGATACAGTCTTTTGCAGACAAACAAATGCTGAGAGAATTCACCACCACCAAGCCACCACTACAAGAACAGCTAAAAGGAGCTCTAAATCTTGAAACAAATCCTGAAAACACATCAAAACAGAACCTCTATAAAGTATAAATCACACAGGACCTATAAAACAAAATACAAGTTAAAAAGCAAAAACAAATAACAAAGGTACACAGGCAAAAAACAGCATGATGAATGGAATGGTACTTCAAATCCCAATACTAACATTGAATGTAAATGGCCTAAATGCTCCACTTAAAAGATACAGAATCTCAGAAGAAATAAGAATTCACCAACCAACTATTTGCTGTCTTCAAATGACTCACATAACACATAAGGACTCACATGAACTTAAAAGTAAAGGAGTTGAAAGAGGCATTTCATGCAAATGGACACCAAAAGTAATCAGGGGTAGCTATTCTTATAGCAGACAAAACAAAGCTTAAAGCAACAGCAGTTGAAAGAGACAAAGGACATTATATAATGGTAAAAGGCCTTGTCCAACAAGAGAATATCACAATCCTAAACATATATGCACCTAACACTGAAGCTCCCAAATTTATAAAACAATTACTAATAGACCTAAGAAATGAGATAGACAGCAACACAATAACAGTGGGGAATTAATACTCCACTGACAGCACTACACAGGACATTAAGACAGAAGGTCAACAAAGAAACAATGGATTTAAACTATACTTTGGAATAAATGGACTTAACAGATATATACAGAACATCCCATCCATCCTCAGAATACACATTTTGTTCAACAGCACATGGAAATTTCTCCAAGGTAAACCATATGATAGGCCACAAAATGAGCCTGAATAAATTTAAGAAAATTGAAGTTATACAAAGCACTCTCTCAGACCACAGTGGAATAAAACTGGAAATCCACTGTAAAATGAATCTTCAAAACCATGAAAATGCATGGAAATTAAATAACCTGCTCCTGAATGAGCATTAGGTCAAAAACAAAATTAAAATACAAATTAAAAAATTATTCAAACTGAATGCCAATAGTGACACAACCTTTGAAAACCTGTAGGATACAGCAAAAGTGGTACTAATAAAAAAGTTAATAGCCCTAAATGTCTACATCAAAAAGACTAAAAGAGTAGACACTTACAATCTGAGGTCACACCTCAAGGAACTAGAGAAACAAGAACAAATCAAGCCCAAAGCCAGCAGAAGAAAGGAAACAACCAAGATCAGAGTAGAACTAAATGAAATTAAAATAAAACAAAAGAAAATACAAAAGATAATTTGCTTTTAAAAAGCTGGTTCTTTGAAAAGATAAAATAAAGTTGATAAACCGTTAGCAAGATTACCCAGGAAAAGAAGAGAGAAAATCCAATAACCTCAATAAGAAATAAAATGAGAGATATTACAACTGACACCACAAAAATAAAAAAGATCATTCAAGGTTACTCTGAACACTTTTATGCACATAAACTAGAAAACCTAGAAGACATAGATAAATTCCTGGAAAAATATAACCCTCCTAGCTTAAATCAGGACGAATCAGATACCCTGAAGACACCAATAACAAGCAGTGAGATTAAAATGGTAATTTAAAAAATAGAAACAAAAAAAATGTCCAGGACCAGATGGATTCACAACAGAATTCTATCAGACATTCAAAGAAGAAATGGTACCAATTCTATTGACACTATTTGACAATATAGAGAAAGAAGGAACCCTCCCTAATTCATTCTATGAAGTCAGCTTCACCTTCATACCAAAACCAGGAAAGGACATAAGCAAAAAGGAAAACTGCAGACCAATATCCCAGATGAACATAAATGCTACAATCCTTAAAAATATATATATCTAACCAAATCCAACAACATATCAAAAAGATAATCCACCATGATCAAGTAGGTTTCACATCAGGGATGCGGGGATGGTTTAACATATCCAGGTCAATAAATGTGACACACCACATAAACATAATTAAAAACAAAAATCAAATAGCCATCCCAATAGATGCAGAAACAGCATTCAACAAAATTTAGCATCCCTTTATGATTAAAACTCTCAGCAAAATTGGCATACAAGAAACATACCTCAATGAAATAAAAGCCATCTATGACAAACCCAAAGCCAACATAATACTGAATGAGGAAAGAGTTGAAAGCATTTCCTCTGAGAACAGGAACAAGACAAGTACACCCATTCTCACCACTCCTCTTCTACAGAGTACTGGAAGTCCTAGCCAGAGCAATCAGAAAAGAGAAAATAATAAAGGGCATCCAAATCAGTATAGAGGAAACCAAATTGTCACTGTTTGCTGATGATATGATTGTATACCTAGAAAACCCTAAAGACTTTTTCAGAAAGCTCCTAGAACTGATAAAATAATTCAGCAAAGTTTCCAGATACAAGATTAATGTACACAAATTGTTAGCTCTTCCATACACCAACAGCAACTAAGCTGAGAATCAAATAAAGAACTCAACCCCTTTTACAATAGCTGCCAAAAATAAAAATAAAATACTTAGGAATATACCTAACCAAGGAGTCAAAAGACCTCTATAAGAAAATCTACAAAACACTGCTGAAAGAAATTGTATACGACACAAACAAATGGAAACACATCCCATGCTCATGGACGGGTAGAAACAATTTTCTGAAAATGACCATACTGCCAAAAGCAATCTACAAATTCAATGCGATCCCCATCAAAATACCACCATCATTCTTCACAGAATTAGAAAAAACAATTCTAAAATTCATATAAACCAAAAAAAAAAAAAAAAAATCCACATAGACAAAGCAAGGCTAAGCAAAAAGAACAAATCTATAGGCATGACACTACCTGATTTCAAACTATACTATAAGGCCATAGTCACAAAAACAGCAGGATACTGGTATAAAAATAGGCACATAGACCAGTGGAACAGAATAGACAACATAGAAATGAACCCAAATACTTATATCCAACTGATCTTCAAACAAACAAACATATGAAGTGGGGAAAGGACACCATTTTCAACAAATACTCCTGGGATGACTGGCCAGCCACATGTAGGAGAATAAAACTGGATCCTTATCTCTCACCATATACAAAAATCAACTCAAGATGGATTAAGGACTTAAATCTAAAACCCGAAACTATAAAAATTATAGAAGATAACATTGGAAAAACCCTTCTGGACATTGGCTTAGCCAAGGATTTCATGACCAAGAACCCAAAAGCAAATGTAATAAAAACAAGGATAAAGAGGTGGGACTTAAAACAAAGAGCTTTTGTACGAAAAAAAGAACAGTCAGAAGAGTAAACAGAAAACCCACAGAGTGGGAGAAAATCTTTGCAATCTATACATCTGACAGAAAACTAATGTCCAGAATCTACAACAAAGTTAAGTCAGCAAGATATAAACAAATGATTTCATTAAAAAGTGGGCTAAGGACATGAATAGATAATTCTCAAAAGAATATACACAAATGACCAACAAACATGAAAAAATACTCAACACCACTAATGATGAGAAAAATGCAAATCACAACCACAATGCGATACCACTTTACTCCTGCAAAAAATGGTCATAATCAAAAAATTAAAAAACAGTAGATGTTGGCATGGATGCAGTGATCAGGGAACACTTCTACACTGCTGGTGGGAATATAAACTGGTACAACCACTATGGAAAACAGTGTTGAGATTCCTCAAAGAACTAAAAGTAGAATATTTGATCCAGCAATCCCACTACTGGGTATCTAGTCAGAGGAAAATAAGTCATTATATGAAAAAGATACTTGCACACACGTTTATAGCAGCACAATTCACAATTGCAAAATTGTGGAACTAACCCAGATGCCCATCAGTCAATGAGTAGATAAAAAAGCTGTGATATATATATCATATATATATATCATATATATACATATCATATATATATGATATATGTATATATATCATGGAATAACTAATCAGCCATAAAGAGGAATCAATTAATGGCATTTGCAGCAACCTAGATAAGATTGTAGACTATTATTCTAAGTGAAGTAACCCAGGAATGGAAAACCAAACATCGTATGTTCTCACTGAAATGTGAGAGCTAACATATGAGGATGCAAGGCATAAGAATGATACAATGGATTTTGGGGACTCAGTGGGGAAGGATGGGAAGAGTGAGAAATAAAAGACAGCAAATGTGATGCAGTGTATACTGCTCGGGTGATGGGTGCACCAAAATCTCACAAATCACCATTAAAGAACTTACTCATGTAACAAAAAACAACCATACCCCAATACCTATGCAAAAATAAAACAGAAATAAATAAAAAGAAAATACACAAATACATGGAAATTAATCAATATGCTTCTGAATGACCAGTGGGTAAATGAAGAAATTAAGAAGAAAATTAAAAAATATATTGAAACAAATGATAATGGGAACACAGCATACCAAAACATATAGAATACAACAAAGCAGTACTCAGAGTGAAGTTTATAGCTATAAGTGGCTACATAATAAGGAGTAAAAATTTCAAAAAAAAAAAAAAACCATTTATGCATCATGAACTGGAAAAGCAAGAGCAAACCAAACCTAATAAAATTAGTAGAAGAAAAGAAATAATAAAGATCAGATAAGAAAGTAATGAAATTGAAATTTAAAAATACAAAGATCAATGAAACAAAAGTTGGTTTTGTAAAAAGTTAAACAAAATTGACAAACCTTTAGCCTGAGTAAGAAAAAAAGAGAGAAGTCAAAATTTTTTAAAAATGTATTACAACTGATACTGCAGAAAGTCAAAGGATTAAGAAAAAAATCTCTCAAGAAAAAAGCCCAAGACCCAATGTCTTCATTGCTGAATTATACCAACCCTTAAAGAAGAACTAATACTAATCCAACTCAAATTATTCTAAAAAATAGAGGAGGAGGGAATACTTCCAAATTTCTTCTATGAGGCCAGTATTACACTGATACCAAGAACATACCAACAAAAGAAAACTGCAAGCCAATACCCCTGAATAATTGATATGGTTTGGCTGTATCCCGACCCAAATCTTGTCTTAAATTGTAGGTCCCATAATTCCCACAAGTTGTGGGAGGGACCTGGTAGGAGGTAACTGAATCATGGGAGTAGGTCTTTCCCATGCTGTTCTTATGATACTGAATAAGTCTCACAAGATCTGATGATTTTATGAAAAGAAGTTCTCCTGCACATACTCTCTTTTGCCTGTCACAATGCAAGTCGTGACTTTGCTTTTCCTTTGCCTTTCACCATGACTGTGAGGCCTCCCCAGCCATGTGGAACTATGAGTTAATTAAACCTCTTTCATTTATAAATTACCCAGTTTCAAGTATGTCTTTATTAGCAGTGTGAGAACAGACTAATACAACAATATTAACGCAAAAATATTCAACAAAATACTAGCAAACTAAGTTCCACAATATATTAGCAGGGTTATTCATTATGATCAAGTGGGATTTAATTCTGGGATGCAAGAATGTTTCAACAATTGCAAGTCAATCAACATGATACATCATATGAAGACAATGAAGGATAAAAGCCATATAATCATTTCAATTGATGCTTACAAAGCATTTGATAAAATTAAACATCCATCATTTTTTAAACCCTCAAAATACTGAGTATAGGAAAAAACATACCCCAACATAATAAAATTTATATACAACAGATCCACAGTAAGTATCATACTGAATGGGGAAAAACTAAAAGTCTTTCCTTTAAAATCTGGAACACAAGGATGCCCACTGTCATTACTGTTATTCAATATAGTACTGTAAGTCCTAGCTAGAGTAATCAGACAAGAGAAAGATATGAAGAGCATCCAAATTGGAAAGGAAGAAGTCAAATTATTCTTGTTTGCTGATGATGTAATCTTATATTTGGAAAAACCTATAGACATCACCAAAAAACTATTAGAACTGATAAACAAATTCAGTACACTTATAGGATACAAAAGCAATGTACAAATCAGTAGCATTTCTATTTGCCAATAGTGAACAATGTAAAAAATAAATTAAAAAATAATCTCATATACAATAGCTACACATAAAATTAAATACCTAGAAATTAAAGAATTTAAAATCTTTATAATGAAAACTAAAAAACACTGATAAAGAAAATTGAAGAGGACATTAAAAAATAGAAAGGAATTTTATGTTGATAAATCAGAAAAAAATCAATATTGTTAAAATGTCCATACTACTCAAAGGAATCTATAGATTCAATGCAATCCCCAACAAAATACCAATTACATTCCTCACAGAAATGGAAAAATCAGACCTACAATTTATATGGAACCACAAAAGACCTAGAATAGCCAAAGCTATCCTAAGCAAAAATGACAAGACTGGAGGAATCACATTACCTGACTTCAAATTATACTACAGAGCTACAGTAACAAAAACAGCATGGCACTGGAATAAAAAGGAGTCAGACAGACCAATGGAACAGAATAGAGAACCTATAAATGAATCCATATATCTAGAGTGAACTTTTTTTTTTTTTTTTTTTTTTGAGACAGAGTCTTGCTCTGTTGCCCAGGCTGGAGTGTAATGGTGTAATCTTGGCTCACTGCAACCTCCATCTCCTGGGTTCAACTGATTCTCCTGCCTCAGCCTCCCAAGTAGCTGGAATTACAGGTGTGTACCACCACGCCCAGCTATTTTGTATTTTTAGTAGAGACAGGTTTTCACCATGTTGGCCAAGCTGGTCTCAAACTCCTGACCTCAAGAGATCCACCTGCCTCAGTCTCCCAAAGTGCTGGGATTATAGGTGTGAGCCACCTGACTTATTTTTATAAAGGAGCCAAGAACATACACGAGGAAAAAGACAGTCTTAGATTAATGACGCTGACAAAACTGGATATTGATATGCAAAAGAATGAAACTAGACCTGTATCTTTCACCATATACAAAAATCAAATTAAAATGCATTAAAGACATCTAAGACCTCAAACTATGAAACGACTACAAGAAAAATTTGGAGAAAATCTCCAGTACATTGATCTGGGCAAAGATTTTCTGAGTAATACCCCACAAGCACAGGTAATCAAAGCAAACATGGACAAATGAGACTACATCAAGTTAAAAAACTTCTGCACAACAAAAAATACAATCAACAACCCACAGAATGGGAGAAGGTATTTGCAAACTACCCCTCTGACAAGGGATTAATAAGCAGACTATATAGGGGGCTCAAGCAATTCAAAAGAAAAAAAATATATAATGATCCAATCAAAAAGTGAGGAAAAAATCTGAATAGACATTGATCAAAAGAAGACATAGAAGTGACAAGCATATGAAAAGGTGCCCAACATCACCGATCATAAGGTAAATGCAAATAAAAAGTACAGTAAGATACCATCTCACCCCAGTTAAAATGTCTTACATCCAACAGACAGGCAGTAACAACTGCTGGTGAAAATGTGGAGAAAAGGAAGCCCTTGTACACTGCTGATTAAAATGTAAATTAGTACAACCACTATGAACAGTTTGGTGGTTCCTCGAAAAACTAAAAATAGAGTTACCATATGATCCAGCAATCCCACTGCTGGGTATATACCCAAAAATCAGTATATCAAATCAGTATATCAAAAAGATATCTGCACTCCTATGTTTGTTGCAGCACTGTTTACAATAGGTAACATTTGGAAGCAACGTAAGTGTCCACCAACAAATGAATGGATACAGGAAATGTGCTAAATACACACAATAAAGTCTGCAATAAAAAAGAATGAGATTTTATCATTTGCAACAACATAGATGGAACTGGAGATCATTATTTTAAGTGAAATAAGTAAGGCACAGAAAGACAAACATTGAATGTTCTCACTTATTTGTGGGATCTAAAAGTCCAATACATTGAACTCATGGACATGGAAAGTAGAAGGATGGTTACCAGAGGCTGGGAAGGGTAGTGGGAGGTTGAGCGGGGGAGGAGGTGGGGAGAGTTAATGCGTCCAATAAAATAGAAAGAATAAATAAGATCTACTATATGACTGTACAAGAGGGTGATTATAGTTATAATAACTTAATTATATATTTGTAAATAACTAAAATAATATAATCCGATTGTTTGTAATTCAAATGATAAATGCTTGAGGTGATGGATATCCTATTTCCCACTATGATATGCTTATTTCACATTGCATGCTTTTATCAAAACATCTCATGTCCCCCAAAACTATATACACCATGTACCCACAAAAATGTTAAAAAATAATTTAAATTTTTAAAAAGGTTTTATATGACAAGCCTATAGCTAACATCATACTTAATTGTAAAAAGCTGAAAGTTTTATCTCTGAGAAAGAGAAGAAGAAAAATGCCCACTCTTTCCACTTCTATTTAAAAGCACTGGAAGCCCCAGGAGCAAATAGAAAATAAAAAGAAATAAACAGTATCCAAATAGGAAAGGAGTAACATTATCTATTTAAAGATAGCACTGTCTTATATATAGAAGGCCCTAAGTACTCCACCAAAAAATTATTGGAATGAATGAATGAATTGAGTAAAGTTGTAAGACACAAAAGCAACATAAAAAATTACAAGCATTTTTATAAACTAAAAATGAACTATCTGAAGAAGTAATCCAGAAAACTGTCCCATTTACAATGGCTGTAAAAAATAAAATGTCTAATAATAAATTTAACCAAGGAGGTAAAAGATCTCTACACCCAAAACTATAAGACATTGATGAAAGAAACTGAAGAAGACTCAAACAAATAGAAAGATACACCATGTCCATGGATTGGAAGAATTAACATTGTTAAAATGTCCATATTACTCAAAGTGGTCTACAGATTCAACATAATCCCTGTCAAAATTCCAATGAAATTTTCACAGAAATAGCAAAAGAAATTTTAAAATTCACATGGAACCACAAAAGATCTGAATAGCCAAAGCAATCTTGAGCAAAAATTTAAAAACTGTTTCTAATTATATTACAAAGCAACAGAAATCAAAACAGCATGGTACTGATATAAAAACAGATACATAGATCAATGGAAGAAAAGAGAAAGATCAGAAATAAACCCAATAGTTTATGGTAATTTGATCTAAAAAACAGCCAAGAAAACACAAGGTGGATATGACAGTCTCTTCAATAAATACTGTTGGCAAAAGTGGATATCCACATGCTGACGAATGACATTAGATCCTTATTCACCTCATATACAAAAATCAACTCAAAATAGATCAAAGATCCAAATGTAAGATTTGAAAGCATAAAATTACCAAAAGAAAATAAGGCCAAAGCTTTATGACATTTGTCTTGGCAATAATTTTTTTTAATGACACCAAAAGCACAGGGAACAAAAGGAAAAATACACAAGAGGTACTTCATCAGTCTAATGTTTCTCCATAGCAAAGAAAAAAATGAAATCAATGGAAGCTTAGGTAATGAGAAAAAATATTTGCAAGTCATATATCTGATTAGAGGTTAATATCCAAAAATATAAGAAATTCATACAACTCAATAGCAAAAAAAGAAAAAAGAAAAAAAAGAAAAAAAATTGTCAAAGAACCTGAATAGAAATTTTTTCAAAGAAATGCAAATGGCCAACAGGTATATGAAAAAATGTCCAACATCACTAATCACCAGACAAATGCAAATGAAAACCACAATTAAATATCACTGCACACCTGTTAGAATGGCTATTATTAACAAGTCAAAAGATAAGTGTTGGTGAGGACGAGAAGAAAAGGAACCCCTTGTATGCTGTTGTTGAGAATGTATTATAAATTGGTAAAGTCATTATGAAATATAGTATGGAGGTTTCCCAAAATCTTAAAAATAAAACAACCATATTATAAGGCAGTCTCACTTTCTGAGTATATATACAAAGAAAATAAAATCACTTCTCAAAGAGATACTGCACCTCCAGTGCTCACTGGAGCATTATTCACAATAGCCTAGAAAACAAATTACATATTTATTGATGGGTAAATGAATAAAGAAAATATGGTGTATATATGTACACACACCATATATATATATACACACACACCATATATATATGATAAAATAATATTCAGCCTTAAAAATGAAGAAAATTCTGTTATTTGTTACAACACATATAAACCTGGAGGGCATTATGCAAAGTGAAATAAGCCAGGTAGAGATAGACAATTACAGCATGATCTCACTTATATGTAAACTCTGAAACAGTTCAACTTATAGAAGCAGAGAGTAGAAGGGTGATGGCCAGTGGCTGGAGTGAAGGAAATGAAGAGATAGTTTTCAAAGGGTACGGACCTTCAATTGTAAGATGAATGAGTTCTGGACTCCTGATGTACAAAATGGTGACTATAGTTAATAAAGTATTGTATACTTGAAATTTAAGAGAGTTGATCTTTAATATTCTCACCAGAAAAAAAAAAAGTGGTAATAATGGGAGGTGATAGGTATGTTAATTAGCTTGATTGTGGTAATCCATTCATAACATATTGTATATACGTATCAAAACATCATGTTTTACAACTTAAATATATACAATTTCATTTCACAATTATACCTCAGTAAAGCTGGCTTAAAAAAAGAAGTGTGCAATTAGAAATTCATTGGGTAACAGAGTAACAATGGGAACCTGTTTCTAGAATTTGATCAATGAATTAGCTGAAATCAATCATATGCATGGGAGATAAGAATAACTACCTACTGTAACAGTGACTGGGTAGGTAATCATCAAAACATTTTTCTCCTCATTTTCCTGGGCACGTGCCTAGAATAAATTTCCCCCTCTCCTCTGCAGTCTTCTTGCAGGGGACTGAGTTATATTTGAAAGAATGTGAGTAGAAGATACAGATCAGTTCTAGGACTGGCCAATAAAAATCTCCCATGTAAAATCCTCCACAGGCAATTAGACAAGAGAAATAAAAAGAAGGTATCCAAATAGGAAAAGAAAAAGTAAAATTACTTCTCTTCACCGATGATATGATTTTATACCTAGAAAACAATAAAGACTCTGCCCAAAACCTCCCAGAACTGATAAATTACTTCAGTAAAGTTTCAGGATACAAAATCAATGTACAAAAACCAGTAGCATTTCTATATACCAATAACATTCAAGCTGAGAGCCAAATCAATAATGCAATCCCATTTGCAAAAGCCACAAAATATAAAATTCCTAGGAATACACCTATCTAAGGAAGGAAAAGATCTCTACAAGGAGGAGACTACAAAACACTGCTGAAAGAAAGAATAGATGACACAAAGAAGAAAACATTACATGCTCATGGATTAGAAGAATCAATGTTGTTTAAATGGCTATACTACACAAAGCAATCCACAGATTCAACACTATCAAAACAGCAACATCATTTTTCACAAAAATAGAAAAAAATTCCAAATGAAGCCAAAAAAGAGCCTGAATAGTGAAAGCAATCCTAAGCAAAAATAAAAAAGCTGTAGGCATCACATGACACAACTTCTAACCATACTACAAGGCAACAGTAACCAAAATAGCATGGTAATGGTACAAAAACAGACACATAGACCAATGAAACAGAATAAGAGAACCCAGAAATAAAGCTGCACACCTACAACTAACTGATCTTCAATAAGTTGATAAAAACAAGAAATGGGGAAAGAAGTTTCTAGTCAATAAATGGTGCTGGAATAGCTGGCTAGCCCTATGCAGAAGAATGAAACAACCCCTTCCTTTTACCATACACAAAAATTAACCGCGTTGGATAAAACATTTAAATTTAAGACCTCTTACTATAAAGATCCTAAAAGAAAATCTAGGAAATTCCCTTCTAGATATCAGCTTTGGTAAAGAATTTATGACTAAGTTCTCAAAAGCAATTGCAACAAAAACAAAAATTAACAATTGGGACCTAATTAAAGAGTTTCTGCACACCAAAAGAAACTACTAACAAAGTAAACAGGCAACCTACAGGATGGAAGAAAATATTCACAAGCTGCATCTGACAAAGGTGTAATATCCAGAATCTATACGGAAATTAAACAATTGAACAAGCGAGAAACCAGTAACTTCATGAAAAAGTGGGCAAAGGCACAAACGGACACTTCTCAGAAAAAGACATACAAGTAGCCAACAAATATATTTTTAAAAGCTCATCATTAATCATCAGAAAAATGAAAATCACAATGAGATACCACCTTGCACCAGTCAGAATGGCTATGAAGAAGTAAAAAAATAACAGATGTTGGTAAGACTGTGGATAAAAGGGAATATGTATACACTGCTGGTGGGAACGTAAATTAGTTCAGTCATTGTGGAAAGCAGCTTAGAGGCTTCTCAAAGAATTTAGAATTACCATTCAACACAGCAATTCCATTAATGGGTATGTACCAAAGGAAAATAAATTGTTCTAGGCCAGGTTTGGTGGCTCACACCTGTAATCCCAGCACTTTGGGAGGCCAAGGTGGGTGGATCACTTGAGGCCAGGAGTTTGAGACCAGCCTGGCCAACATGGTGAAACCCAATCTCTACTGAAAATACAAAAATTAGCCGGGCGTGGTGGTGCATGCCTGTAATCTCAACTACTCAGGAGGATGAAGCATGAGAATCACTTGAACCTGTGAGGTGAAGATGGCAGTGATCCAAGATCATGCCACTGCACTCCAGCCTGGGCAACAGAGTAAGACTCTTGTCTCAAAAAAAAATTATTCTATCAAAGAGCCACATGCATTCATATGTTCATAGCAGCACTATTCACAATAGCAAAGATGTAAAATCAACCTATATGCCCATCAATGGTGGTGGGGATAAGGAAAATGTGGCACATATACACCATGAAATACTACACAGCCATAAAAAAGAATGAAATCATGTCCTTTGCAGCAACGTGGTCTCACTTGTAAGCAGGAGCTAAACATAAAGATGAGAACAACAGACACTGGGGACTACTAGAGGGGGAGAGTAAAAGAGGAGGTTATGTGCTGAGAAACTACCTATTGGGTACTATGTTCACTATTCAGGTGATGGGACTATCTATACTCCAAACTTGAGCATCATGCAATATACCCAGGTAACAAACCTGCACATGTGTCCCCTGAATCCAAAATTTAAAACATTTCAAAAACTAGCCAGTTATATAGTCAAGTGGCAGCAGTGTAATTCAGGAAACCAACAACATATTGACAGTTGTAATATTTTCACAATTCTAGAGATAGAAACATTTAGGCAAGGCAAAATGACCATTTACATAACATACATACATGTCTTTATTTTTGAACAATCAGTTATGATGCTATTTATCTGAATGATGAATTTGTGAAAACAATAATGATGTAGCAAAGTTGGGTAATGAGAATTGTCCACACTGAGTGCAGGCTATAAAAAAGGTGTATTCTCTGTAGAAAATTTAAAAACAGAAAAACCAACAAAAACCTTGTCTGCTTAAATTTTCATCATGCTCTGGCAATTTTAAACAATGTTAATGATAAAATATTTTTCCCCAGAAAAATATTTTCCTGGTCCAAGTTCTATACAATTGATGAAGTTACTGTTGAGTTTTATTAATATGTATATATAAGCTTCAAATTAGCACATTCTCTTTAATAAGAATCCTATTGTCCATAAAGGTAAATTTAGAGAACTTCCAGTTATATCAATACCACCCGACACACACAAACTCAGCTATGGGAGTTCCTGTGGAGAGTAAGTTAAAAATGGTTTACAATCATTCAAGCTCACTTTGTATGCAGGTTATGCCTTCAGTCCTCTGGTACAACATATCCCTGTGTTTATAGTTTCAAAATAAACAAAGACAGTTCAGTCAATGTCTCTACTTTTGGGGTAGTGCTCAGCATGTCTTTATTAATTTCCTATTATTGATGTAACAAATTGTCACAAATTCTGTGACTTAAAACTTAAATATGGCTGCAGTTTTCCCTTCTGCAAGTGTAAAAGTTAGTCTTTGCCTTTTCCCTGCCTCCAAAAGATGTCTTATTGGAATGCTACCACATTCTGAATAAATAGTTGTTTGCACACTTACGGTAAGCCCAAATAACATCTTTCAAATAATTCAGAACAAGGGCTCAAATCTCGAATTTCCTGCTCTCTAACTACAATGCTACAATCCCCCTTCCTCTACTTTCCAATAATCTGTTCCTTACTTCTTTCTGAGCCCTCATCAGCAGCATCCTTAAAGTCCTTATTTCTACTGAAAGTCTGTTTAAGACAATTGGGGCTTTCTCTATCATGCTCCTCAAAATTCTTCCAGCCTCGATTCAGTACCTGATTTCAAAGCTCCCTTTCACATTTTAGGCATTTGTTACAGCAACACTCCACTCCAAGTACCAAAGTCTGTGGTCGTTTTCTATTGCTCTGTAAAAAAATTGCCATGTAATTAGTGGCTTAAGACAGCACCCATTTATTATCTCACAGTCCTATGGGTCAGGAGTCCAGGTACAGTTTAACTGAGTCCTCTGTTCAGGATTTCACAGGGCTGAAGTCATGGCATCAATTTCATCTGAGGCTTGAGGTCTTCTACAAGCTCACTGGTTGTTGGCAGAATTCAATTACTTACAACTTAAGAGTGAAACCCTGTTTTCTTGTTGTCAGACAGGGAACAATCTCAGGTCCTAGAGAGCCACTCTCACGTCCTTACCACAAAGTACCCTCCTCTCACAACATGGCTGTTTGCTTCTTCAAGGCCAACATGAGAACATCTGCTGTGGCCACTTGTCTAAGAGCTCACCTGATTAGGCAAGATCCACTCAGGATAATCTCCTCTTTGATTAACTCAAAATAAAATGATTAGTAACTTAATCACAGGAATAAAATTTCTTCATATTCACAAGTCATGCCTACACTGAAACAGATGGGAATTATAAAGAACATGTATGCCAAGCGGTGGTTACCTTAAGTCCATCTTAACAATTGCCTACCACACCAGAGCACCATTCTGCCCACTCCTTCACCTCTAACTTTGGATACTGCCTTGAATTCCTGGCCCCTTACAGTGCAGCTGCAGTATTCTGTGTATTTCCCTCCCTTTCCCCAGATTTCATCACCCAGTCTTTGGACAGATGCCTCTTGCTTTAAAGCACTCTGACTTTCAACTGCATGTTTCTTATTCTCTAAAACCAATCAGAGAGAAGTCAATAGGCACATTTTCTTACTGGTGAGCTACCTGGAAAAGGCCATCAGGGGCACAGCTGTATGTGACCAATAATCTTTATTCTTCCTCAGCCTCAAGCAATGTATATGTATGCACTTTTGTGAATATTTAGTAACATATGAACTAGAAAAAGTTAATACAGTAAAAGTTCTTAATAACAAAGTCTGTCTAGTATGAAGTATTTAACATTGTCCTACCCCTTTTAAAAAAGACATTTTCATAAAATGAAGACTCTAACGAATGTTTTAAATATTTTTAAGAATTTGCCAAAGACAATTAATGGAGAAACCTATTTGCTTTGTGCACAATTGTTGCTGCTAGATATATGCATCTACAGTTCAGCTCTTGCCTAGGGCATAACTTGTCAATTAGTATTCATTTTTATTTTTTCCCTGTGTTCACTGGAATAAAAAGGCCTCATTTTTCCCTTCTCTGCTTGGTAAATCCTTTCTTGCATCATGATGCTGTGGTTAGCCTTGTATTTACTGTATGTACTATAAATATTGTGGTTTCTTCTAAACAGTTTCAACAATCAAGCTCAGTGTGTCTATGAGGTAATGAATAAACTTTTATATACATGTGGAGATAACTGAAGCATGTACTCTTAAAAGCCATTAGATGGTGGCTGGCAAGATGGCCGAATAAGAACAGCTCCGGTCCGTAGCTCTAAGCGAGATCAACACAGAAGGCAGCTGATTTCTGCATTTCCAACTGAGGTACCCAGCTCAACTCATTGGGACTGGTTAGACATTGGGTGCAGCCCGTGGAGGGCAAACCGAAGCAGGGCGGGGCATTGCCTCACCTGGGAAGGGAAAGGGGTGGGGAACTCCCTCCCCTAGCCAAGGGAAGCCATGAGGGACTGTGCCCTGAGGAATGGTACACTCAGGCCAAGATACTATGCTTTTCACATGGTCTTCGCAACCTGGAGACCAGGAGAGTCCCTCCAGTGCCTACACTACCAGGGACCTGGGTTTCAAGCACAAAACTGGAATACTTTTTGGGCACACAAGCAGCTGCCGTAGGAGTATTTTTTCAAACACCAGTGGCGCCTGGAACACCAGTGAGATAAAACCGTTCACTCCCCTGGAAAGGGGACTGAAGCCAGGCAGCCAAGTGGTCTAGCTCAGCAGATCCCACCCCCACAGAGCCTAGAAAGCTAAGATCCACTGGCTTGATTTCTCACCACCAGCACAGCAGTCTGAAGTCGACTTGGGACTCTCAAGCTTGGTGGGGGGAAGGACATCTGCCATTACTGAGGCTTCAATAGGTGGTTTTCCCTTCACAGGGTAAACAAAGCCTCCGGTAAATTTGAACTGGGTGGAGCCCACTGAAGTTGAGCAAAGTCACTGTAACCAGACTGCCTCTCTAGATTCCTCCTCTCGGGGCAGGGCATCTCTGAAAGAAAGACAGCAGCCCCAGTAAGGCGCTTATAGATAAAACTCCCATCTCCTTGGGACAGAGCACCTGAGGGAAGGAGCAACTGTGGGTGCAGCTTGAGCAGACTTAAAAGTTCCTGCCTGACAGTTCCGGAGAGCAGTGGATCTCCCAGCACAGCGCTCAGGCTCTGCTAAGAAACAGACTACCTCCTCAAGTGGGTCCCTGATCCCTTTGCGTCCTGACTGGGAGACACTTCCCAGCAGGGGTTGATGGACACTTCATACAGGAGCGCCCCGGCTGGCATCTGGCGGGTGCCCTCTGGGATGAAGCTTCCAGAAGAAGGAAGAGGCAGCAATCTATGCTGTTCTGCAGCCTCTGCTGGTGATATCCAGGCAGATAAGAGTCTGGAGTGGACTTCCAGCAAACTACAGCAGACCTGCAGGAGAGAGGGCTGACTGTTAGAAGAAAACTAAAAAACAGAAAGGAATAGCATCAACATCAACAAAAAGGACGTCTAGACAGAAACCTCATCCAAAGCTCACCAACATCAAACAGCAAAGATAGATAAATGCACAAAGAGGAGAAAAAACCAGCACAAAAGGCTGAAAATTCCAAAAACCAGAATGCCTCTTCTCCTTCAAAGGATCACAACTCCTCCCCAGCAAGGGAACAAAACTAGATGGAGAATGAGTTTGACAAACTGAAAGAAGTAGGCTTTAGAGGGTGGGTAATAATAAACTCCTCTGAGCTAAAGAAGCATGTTCTAACCCAATGCAAGGAAGCTAAGAATCTTGAAAAAAAGTTTAGAGGAATTGCTAACTAGAATAACCAGTTTAGGGAAGAACATAAATGACCTGATGGAGCTAAAAAACACAGCACGAGAACTTCATGAAGCATACACAAGGATCAATAGTCAAATAGATCAAGCAAAAGAAAGGCTATCAGAGATTGAAGATCAATTTAAAGTGTGAAGACAAGATGAGAGAAAAAAGAATGAAAAGAAGTAAACAAAGACTCCAAGATATATGGGATTATGTGAAAAGACCAAACCTATGATTGATTGGTGTACCTGAAAGTGATGGGAAAAATGGCACCAAGTTGGAAAACACTTTTCAGGATATTATCCAGGAGAACTTTCCCAAACGAGCAAGAGAGGCCAACAATCAAATTCAGGAAATACAGAGAACACCACTAAGATACTCCTCGAGAAGAGCAACTCCAAGACACATAATCGTCAGGTTCACCAAGGTTGAAATGAAGGAAAAAATGTTAAGGGCAGCCAGAGAGAAAGGTCAGGTTACCCACGAAGGGAAACCTATCAGATTAACACTGGATCTCTCTGCAGAAACGCTACAAGCCAGAAGAGAGGCAGTACTCAACATTCTTAAAAGAATTTTCAACCCAGAATTTCATATCCGGCCAAACTAAGCTTCATAAGTGAAAAAGAAAAAATCCTTTACAGACATGCAAGTGCTGAGAGATTTTGTCACCACCAGGCGTGCCTTACAAGAGCTCCTGAAGGAAGCACTAAACATGGAAAGGATCAACCGGTACTACTCACTGCAAAAACATACGAAATTGTAAAGGCCATCGACACTATGAAGAAACTGCATCAACTAACGGGCAAAATAACCAGCCAGCATCATAAAGACAGAATCAATTTCACACATTAAAAATATGAACCTTAAATGTAAACTGGCTAAATGCCCCAATTAAAAGACACAGACTGGCAAATTGGATAGAGTCAAGACCCATCAGTATGCGTAATTCAGGAGACCCATCTCACGTGCAAGGACACACATAGGCTCAAAATAAAGGGATGAAGAAATATTTACAAAGCAAATGGAAAGCAAAGATAAGCAGGGGTTCCAATGCTAGTCTCTGATAAAACGGATTTTAAACCAACAAAGACCAAAAGACACAAAGAAGGGTATTACATAATGGTAAAGGGATCAATGCAACAAAAAGAGCTAGCTATCCTAAATAGATATGCACCCAATAAGGAGCACTCAGTTTCACAAAGCAAATTCACAGAGACCTACAAAGACTTAGACTCCCACAGAATAATACTGGTAGACTTTAACACCCCACTGTCAATATTAGAAAGATAAATGAGACAGAAAATTAACAAGAATATTCAGGGCTTGAACTCAGTTCTGGAACAAGCAGACCTAATAGACATCTGCAGAACTCTGCACCCCAAATCAACAGAAAATATATTCTTCTCAGAACCACATCACACTTATGCTAAAATTGACCACATAATTGGAAGTAAAAGCTCCTCAGCAAATGCAAAAGAATGAAAATCATAACAAACAGTCTCTCAGACCACGGTGCAATCAAATTGGAAGGTAGGATTAAGAAACTCGCTCAAAACCACACAACTACATGGAAACTGAACAACTTGCTCTTGAATGCCTACTGGGAAAATAACAAAAAGAAGTCAGAAATAAAGATGTTCTTTGAAACCAATGGGAAAAAAGACACAACTATACCAGAATCTCTAGGACACAGCCAAAACAGTATTTAGAGAGAAATTTATAGCACTAAATGCCCACAAGAGAAAGCAGGATAGATAGATCTAAACTCGACACCCTAACATCACAATTAAAAGAACTAGAGAAGATAAAACAAATTCAAAAGATAACTAAAGACAAGAAATAACTAAGATCAGAGCAGAACTGAAGGTGACAGAGAAACAAAAAACCCTTCAAACAATCAATGAATCCAGGAGCTGGTTTTTTGAAAAGATCAACAAAATAGACTGCTAGCCATACTAATAAAGAAGAAAAGAGAGAGAATCAAATAGACGCAATAAAAAATGATAAAGGGGATATCACCACTGATCCCACAGGAATACAAACTACCATCAGCGAATACTAAAAAGACCTCTATGCAAATAAACTAGAAAACCTAGAAGAAATGGATAAATTCCTGGACACATACACCCTCCCAAGTCTAAACCAGGAAGAAGTCGAATCCCTGAATAGACCAATAGCAAGGTCTGAAATTGAGGCAGTAATCAATGGCCTAGAAACCAAAAAAAGTCCAGGACCAGACAGATTCACAGCCAGATTCTACCAGAAGTACCAAGAAGAACTGGTACCATTCCTTCTGAAACTATTCCAAACAACAGAAAAAGAGGGACTCCTCCCTAACTCATTTTATTAGGCCAACATCATCCTGATACCAAAGCCTGGCAGAGACACAACAAAAAAAGACAATTTTAGGCCAATATCCCTGAGGAACATCGATGGGAAAATCCTCAATAAAATACTGGCAAACCGAATACAGCAGCACATCAAAAAGCTTATCCACCACGATCAAGTCGGCTTCATCCCGGGGTTGCAAGGCTGGTTCAATGTATGCAAATCAATAAACGTAATCCATCACATAAACAGAACCAATGACAAAAAACACATGATTATCTCATTAGATCCAGAAATGACCTTCCATAAAATTCAACACTCCTTCATGCTAAAAACTCTCAATAAACTAGGTATTGATGGAAATGGAACATATCTCAAAATAATAAGAGCTATTTATGATAATCCAACAGCCAATATCATACTGAATGGATGAAAGCTGGAGGCATCCCCTTTGGAAATCGGCGCAAGACCAGAATGCCCTCTCTCACCACTCCTATTCAACGTAGTATTGGAAGCTCTGGTCAGGGCAATCAGCCAAGAGAAAGAAATAAAGCATTTTCAAATAGGAAGACAGGAAGTCAAATTGTCTCTGTCTGCAGATGACATGATTGTATATTTAGAAAACCCCAACATCTCAGCCCAAAATCTCCTTAAGCTGATAAGCAACTTCAGCAAAGTCTCAGGATACAAAATCTATGTGCAAAAATCACCAATAAACCAAAAATAGACAAACAGACAAATCATGAGTGAACTACCATTCACAATTGCTACAAAGAGAATAAAATACCTAGGAATACAACTTACAAGGGATGTGAAGGACCTCTTCAAGGAGAACAACAAACCACTGCTCTAGAAAATAAGAGGACACAAACAGATGGAAAAACATTCCATGCTCATGGAGAGAAAAAAATCAATATAGTGAAAATGGCCATACTGCTCAAAGTAATTTCTTGATTTAATGCTATCCCCATCAAGCTACCATCCACTTTCTTCACAGAATACCCGTCTCTACTAAACATACAAAAAATTAGCTGGGTGTGGTGGCACTTGCCTGTAGTCCCAGCTACTTGGGAGGCTAAGGCAGGAGAATCACTTGAACCCAGGAGGCCAAGGTTGTAGTGAGCTGAGATCGCGCCACTGCACTCCAGCCTGGAAGTCAGAGTGAGACTCTGTCTCAAAAAAAAAAAAAAAGCGTAGCCACTCTGGTTTTCCTCTTTTTTTTTTTTTTTTTTTTTTTTTTTTTTGCTAGCTTTCAGGCAACATTCTGGCTACCAAAAGAAAAGCAAATACTGAAGCATGTCCAGTCTCTTGCTCTTCTAATTCTTCTAATATGAACTGGGCTGCATTCACTAGTCTGACAGGTTCAGGTTGCAGATATTTATCAAATCTTTAGTCATATATAGCAAAGAAATCAGGGAGTTATAGTCACTCAGAGATTAAGAGTCAATTCTTACATAAGGACTTCTAATCCCAACACCGGGTATAACTTAACAAGTTTAGAGAACTTTACTACAGGAAACAGTGAGATGCAGTAAGAAACAGGAGTAAATTATTATATATAAGACATGGTGATGAGATTATATATTTGAAAAAAATTTCAAGTGTCAAATACCTTTTTAAAATCAGTCACAGATATAGATAATAAGAACCAAAAGAAATTTATTTACAAATTTCTTACTTGACCAGTGGTGTCATCCAAGCAACAGTATACCAGGAAAAATCAATTAACACCCCACTAATAGTCTTTAGAACAGTTCATACAAGGGAATGACCAGAGCAGTTCCTGACTGTTAGACTAGAAAGATGTCCTCCTGAGTATCCTTCAATTGTACATGAATTTACATTTTACCAAAGGGGTCTATGCAAGTAGCACCGTGGCACTTGTAGACTCAATTAAGTCAAAGCTTCTAGAGTGCTGTTCCCTGTATACCTTACATAGCTTTTTCACCACTTTTGTTGATTTCTTTGTCAGCTTCTTTCTCTTTTTCTCCTCCTTTGTCAGTTTTGTCTTCTCTGTTGATTCCTTCCTTTTTTTCTTCTCCACTATCAGCTCCTTTCTCTCCTCTATTCTTGGTGTTCTCTTCTTCTCCATTGTCAGCTCCTTTTTCTCCTCCATTGTTGACTCCTTTCTCTCCTTCTTTGTCCTGAACACTGATATAAACAGCTTTGTTATAGCCTTCCCGGTTCCGAGCAATTTCAATGGCAAAGAATTGTATCCTGGGGGCTGAAAAATGAACAGAATTGATTATCATCCTACTCTCAGTTTATTCCCTAAATCTCTTTTTTTTGAGACAGGGTCTCACTCTGATGACCAGGGCTGGACTGCAGTGGCACAATCACAGCTTACTGCAGCCTCAATTTCCCTGGTTCAAGCAATCCTCCTGCCTCAGTCTCCTGAATAGCTGGAACTACAAACACTCACCACTACAACTACACCAGGCTAATTTTTTAAATGTTTTTGTAGAGATGGGATCTCCCTATGTTGCCCAGGCTGGTCTCAAAATCCTCAGCTCAAGTGATCCGCCCATGTCAGCCTCCCAAAGTGCTGGGATTACAAGGCATGAGACACTGTGCCTGGCCTGCTCCCTAAATATGCTGGAAATCTGACAAAATTGAAATAACATGCAAACCATTCGAGTATAGTCATAAACTTCAGAGACCTTTAATTCCAATCTCATATTAATGAGATTGAAAATACTTAACTATCTTCAAGTTACGTAAAAAATAGCAACAAGATCTTTAAAGATGAAACAAGATAAGGTGACCTAACTATACGTGTCACTGATTCATCAGTAAAACCAGACTGTTCAGTCTCCTTATAGAGAAACAATTCCAGAGGGAAGAAACTCACCAAAGATGGTGTTTTCCTCAGTATAGCCCTGAGAACAATCTAGTCGCAGCAAAGTACCATAGTTGAAGTCTTCAACAATCCCATTAAACTTCAAGCAGAATGGCCTCCACTTCTATAAAGGCAAATACAATGCTTTAGCTGACAAATGCAAGAGGTTGATGTACTAAGGCCAGGAGAGGGACTTCCATTTCCCCAGTAAGGAAAATAATCACTGTGAGACTAGGAATGAGGTGATTGTTGGTTTCACAGTGAAACTAGCAATGCGTTTTTGTGCTACCTACTGTGTCTTTAGACTGGTATTTCCCAAGATGAACAATATTTTACTTGAAAAATACATAAATCCTTTGCTGCAGAATTAAAATATGATTTCTTAAGTAAATTGTTTTGTTTTGAAGTTACTGGTCAGTTCAGCCCAAAATGGTCATCTATCCCCACTAAAACACAAATGATTTTAATAAAGAAGTCCATTCAGTAGTGACAATTTTCCAAAGACAAAGATCACTAACTGCCTGCTAGAAGTTAAAAGTGTAGATTCTTGGCTGGGTGCAGTGGCTCGCGCCTATAATCCCAGCACTTTGAAAGGCCGAGGCAGGCAGATCGCTTGAGCTCAGGAGTTTAAGACCAGCCTGGTCAACAAGGTGAAACCCCGCCTCTACCAAAAAATACAAAATATTAGCTGGGCATGGTAGCATATACCTGCAGTCCCACCTACTAGGGAAGCTGAAGCAGGAGGACTGCTTGAGCCTGAGAGGTGGAGGTTGTAGTGAGCTGAGATGGCCTGGGCAACAGAGTGAGACCCTATATCAAAAAAAAAAAAAAAAAAAAAAACTTTAGATTCTTCATTAGCCAAGGGTTTACTCTCAAGGAAAAATTTTTTTTCCTAACTGTAAAAGTGTTAGTATCCTATCAAAGTATAGGATAATCACATAAGCAATGAAAAACAAAAGTTTTCCAGTTATCCATGGCCTGTAATCACATGAACTTAAATCCAGAGAATCAAACACCTTCCTATACCCTATTTGCCACTCCCCATCCAAGTCTTCTGGCTATACGACTTAAATAAACTGATCCATCCTCCTCTGAAAGGGCTGATGGGTGGAGATTTAAAATATCCAAGACAAAAAGGAGAAAAAAATAGACTCAACAACATGAAAAGTCCATAAACTGGAAAAACATTCATTTCCTAACTTAGTTGATTAAAACTAGAAAAGTAGTTCTGGTTCTTCACATATTTTTCTTAAACAAAAAAAGAGCTTAAATGTAAAAAAACATATTCACAATCAAAAATTGTTGGTTAAATGCTAAGTAATATTTAAGAAAGAGAATTTTTACCTCTTTGGCTGATTCTGACTTGAGTTCTTCTGGGTCCAATACATCTATCCTAAGGGTCTCAAAATTTTTCCGGAACTCAGAGTAAATTTGGTCATCTACTTTGGTGAGTTTCAGGAACTGTGGGTCAACTGATGAAATCAGCTGCCAAACAGTAAGACAACATACAGATGCTAGTTTGTAATTTACTATACTTCTATCTTCCCCATTCCCGCCAGAAAACCTTTATGGTTCTCAGGGCAGAAGATCTCTTCAAGAAGTGTCGACAGCCTACATCCTGGATGAAATCATGACAGTTTAAGGCCATAACATATTATTACAATCCCTTCCACCAATTTGGCAGTTGGCTTATTTAACCATAGTACTGCCTGGCTATTGCCCTCCATGGATTGCTCGTTCATTCAACAAACATTTATTAAGTGCCTACTATGTATGGGCCAGACGCCCTCTTGTCAGTTAGCATTACAACACTGGGTAAAGCAGCAGAACTCATTGTAGAAACAAATTTGCCTTCACTCCTCTGTTGTCTGTGGGTAAGAACTTACATTAATAAAAACTATCTCCAAAACACAACTGTTTAACTTGCTGAGAATAGTGATAAGCAGAGCATCATATGCTATAATTACATGTTTAATTCTGCTTAATGATGAAGACAGACAACTCACCTTGTAATAGACTTCAGCATGTTGCATTGCTCTCATGGCCCAAGCCATCTCAATATCAGGCTGCAAAGGAGTGAAGAATGCCAGGTCATAAATCTCCCCATCCTACTACTGAATAACAAATTAAGGAAGTATGTGGATGTCTAGTTAATGCTCAAGAGGGCTACCAAACTTGATGTTACTGTCAAATGATAAAAACTGGAGTAATAAATTTGGACAATAATTCTTTTGTCCGTATGACAACCAAAAGAAGCTACCTACACAGTGTAATGAACACAGTGAGCCACTGCCTATCTCTTCCCAGCTGCTAGTGAAAGCTGGGAGACTAAATAAAGCAGTAGACAAATCACCTTCTCGGGATTGAGTTAAATCATTGTAAAACTGAAATAATACACCCATCAATTCCACTGAGTTGTTGGGTGAACAAAGAATCAAGATGAAAATTACTTTTCATTTTTAAGATTGAAGCATGTCGTAATCATTTTTGTTTGCCAGCCAATTCCCCATACTGTAACACCTAGAAATGAATTAGCACATGAAACAGATCAAGGTTACAGTAAGTCTTACCAAGCACCCACCTGTTCCACTGGAATCTCCCATTCCAACGAGACCGAGCTATTTCACTGACTCCAGAAAAAGCCATTTGCATTTGTTATCTCCATGCCTTAGACCATGCACTTTTCCTACCTGCCAGTCCATGTCCTTTGTCCACCTACACTTGGAGGATACAGTTAAAGCTCCATTTCCTCAGTCAAGTCTTCTACTTCCTTGACCCCTTAGGGATTTCTCCTTCAGCTAAATTATTTGGATCTTATGGCCTGACCCACTCATTATATGTATCACATTCTTATTTGGGTGTTTTCACTATTCTCACATCCCCTTGTCTTGTTTTGGAAAATACGTCATATACTTTCTCAGTAATTTTCTAAACCAGACACACATAAGCCAGTCCAACTTTGCTGCACAATGGAATCCCTCAGAGACCCTTTAAAAATACTGATTCTTGGCTCTCATTCCCCAGACATTCTGATTTAGATGGTATGAACAGCAATCTAGGCAGCGGGACGTTTAAAAGCTCCCCAGTAATTCTAAAGCGTGGCCAACTTGGGGAACCACTTTCACAGGCGTTAGTCCTGCGTTTGCGTACTAAGATTAAAACGAATTGAACGCAGGTGCGGTTTCTGGTGTAAGCGGAGAGGGTCTGCGGTAGATTATCAGGACATGAAGTTGTAACTTAGCGGCAGGTCCTGCAGAGATCCCAGGCTAGCTGAGTGGGTGGGAGCTGTGGGTGAGTCATACTCACATCGTTGCCATACGACTCTGCTGGGAGAGAAAGCGCATGTGCCACAGACACCAACTCCCCGGAAACCTAGAAAGGGGGAAAAAGAGTTCAAGGCTCCACCCAAGGCCGGGCACGGTGGCTCGTGTCTGTAATCCCAGCACTTTGGGAGGCTGGAGGCGGGCGGATCGCCTGAGCCCAGGAGTTTAAGACCAGCCTGGGTGACATGGCGAAACCCCGTCTCTACAAAAAATACAAAAAAAAATTAGCTGGGCGTGGTGGCACGGGCCCGTAGTCCCAGCTCCTCGGGAGGCTGAGGTGGGCGGAAGACCTGAATCCCGGAGGTCGAGGCTGCAGTGAGCCGTGATCCCACCACTGCGCTCCAGCCTGGGCGACTGAGTGACACCCTGTCTCAAAAAAGAAAAAAAAAAGGCTCCACCTGGCTCGACCTCCCCACTCACCCGACCCCAGAGCAGCGTCTCACCTGTTCATCAGTTCCACTGGTGGCCGCCATGTTGCAAACCAGAAAGCGTGGCTCCTTCCGCAGCTGATTGGAAAGCTGAGCCGGATCAGAGTCTTTCTCAACTGGCGGCTCCACTGTGCACTCTCCCTCCCCGCGAGGAAGTTGCTGGCCCCGCCTTACCCTCCCCGCGCAGGCGCAGAGGTGGAGTACTGGTGCGTAGGCTGGACTGCTTGAGAGATCTGAGGTGATTGACTGATCAGTAATTTCGGTGGTGATCACGGGAAAAGGTTGAGTTAAAATAGTGCCCCTTTCGTGTCTTCACTGTGCCGTGTGCCCAGCCAAAATTCAAATTCACTCTCCATTCAAGTGCGCATATACGCACATGCGCATACACATACACCCCAGTACCCACAACCAGGGAGTGATTCACGAAAAGGCATGGTGCTAGGGGGCGGAGTGCAGGGATGAAGAATTTAGTACCTGCCTTGGAAGAACTAGATATAGTGAGGGACCGGACACAGTAGTGCTCACAGCATAGCATCGGATGTTGTGGGAGCATGAATGGGTGATACCTAAGCCAAATTATGAAGGGAGCTTAGCCAAGCAGACGGGGAAAGACAGTCCAGGCAGAGGGAAGAGCACAAACAAAGCCATTAATGGCACCTTGCTGGGAATTACAAAAACAGTATAGCTGAATCCAGAGTGGAGTCATCGAGGGAGCACAGGGCCTTTGGTATGCTGAATGTTAGGGAGTAGAGAGTTTACCCTTAGAGCAACACTAAGCTACTGAAGATTTTTAAGTAGGCCAGCTTCATGGTCAGACTTAACTTTTCTGATCTCTGTAACACAACATGGAAGATTAATTTGAGGAAGACGAAATTGGAGACAGAGACACCAGCTTGAAGGCAGTGGGTGATGAAAATCTAAACTAAAGCAGTGACAGTTGAGATGAATTTTGAGAATTAATGGGGCTTATAATCAATAGAACTTTTTGACTAATTTCATGTAGAGCATAAAGGAGAATTAGGATTCTACTATGACTCCCAGATTTCAGAATAGGATTTGGGGATAAATATCGTTGAGCAAGGGAACACAGAGGAGAGATGATGAGTTTAATTTGAGAAGTTAAGTTTAGAAGAGCCTATGGGGCATTCAGATAGAATTGACCAGGCAGAGGGAGATCTGATCGGAGATAAATTTGATAGTTGGTACTTCAGGTTTAGTTGAGCTTTCATAAGAAATCTATAAAGAACTGTAAAGACACAAAAAGCAGCAGGTCAAGCATTTATGAAGGAAAAAAGGCAGCAAAAAAAAAAAAAGACTTAAAAAAAAGTTGTCAGTTGTCTGTCAAAGAACAAGGCGAAGCCTCACAGAAACCAAAGGATGTAAGAGCTTCTAGAAATAAGTGGTGAGCAGAACCCAGTACTCTCAGTTGAGTATACTAAGCATAAACATATAGGGAGGTTGACAACCTTAGCAAGAGCAGGTTTAGTAGAATGGTCATTGACAACCTGAACAAGGGCAGAAGTCAGATGGTAGTGGGTTGAAGAGGGAGTGGGAGATAAAAAAGAGATGTTAGTGATCATGGAAAGTTCTTCCAAAACAGGTGCAGCTAGAAAGAAACATGAGGTCTAGGGACTTTTTTAAAAAATCGGGGTAAAGACCAGATAATATAAAAATTTACCATTTTAATCATTTTTAAGTGTACACTTAGGTAGTGTTAAGTATATTTACATTGTTGTGTGACAGATCTCCAGAACTTTTTCATTTTGCAAAATTGAAACTCGGTATGCATTAAAGAACGATTCTCCACTTTCCTCTCCTTTTGGCCCCGGGTAGCCACCATTCTATTTTCTATGAATTTAATTACGTTAGACACTGCATATAACTGGAGTCATACCGTATTTTTCTTTTGGGGACTGAATAATGTCCTCAAGTTTCATCCACTTTGTAGCATATGACAGGATTTCCTACATTTTTAAAGCTGAATAATATTCCATTAAGGCCGGGTGCGGTGACTCATGCCTGTAATCCTAACACTTTGGGAGGCTGAGGCAGGCGGCTCACTTGAGATCAGGAGTTCGAAACCAGCCTGGCTAACACAGTGAAAGCCCATCTGTACTAAAAACACACAAAAAAATTAGCCAGACATGGTGGCGGGTGCCTGTAATCCCAGCTACTTGGGAGGCTGAGACAGGATAATTGCTTGAACCTGGGAGGCAGAGGTTGTAGTGAGCCGAGATCGCACCACTGCACTCCAGCCTGGGTGACAGAGTGAGACTGTCTCACAAAAAAAAAAAAAAAAAAAAAAAAAAAAAGATTGTATGTAAATACCACATCTTGTTTATCCATTTATTCATTGATAAACACTTGGGTTACTTTCACCTTTTGGCTATTGTGCATAATGCTGCTATGAACGTGAGTGCACAAATATCACTGTGAGACCTTGCTTTCGGTTTTGTTTTTTGTTTTTTGGTTTTTTTTGTTTTTTTTTTTTTGGATATTTACCCAGAATTAGGATCACTGGATCATATAATTAATCATATGGTTAATGGGTCTTATTTTTAATGTTTCAGGGAACCCAGGCACTTTAAAAATTATTTTCAGTTTAGAGAAACTTAAGAGTACTGAGTAACTGGCCTTATGCAAAATACTTTCCTGGAGGATAAGCTAGGTCTATCTCCAAAGAAACTTCATGAATGAAGAGAGATAGCAAAAGTAGGAAATAGTGCTGCAATAAAAATACATGCATATGTGTCTTTACAATAGAATGATTTATAATCCTTTGCGTATATACCCAGTAATGGGATTGCTGGGTCAAATGGTATTTCTAGTTCTAGATCCTTGACAAATCACCACGCTGTCTTCCAGAATGATTGAACTAATTTACACTCCAACTAACAGTGGAAAAGCGTTCCTATTTCTCCACATCCTCTCCAGCATCTGTTGTTTCCTGACATTTTAATGATCGCCATTCTAACTGACATGAGATGGTATCTCATCGTGGTTTTGATTTGCATTTCTTTAATGACCAGTGATGATCAACTTTTTTTCATATGTTTGTTGGCTGCATAAATGTCTTCTTTTGAGAAGTGCCTGTTCATATCCTTTGCCCACTTTTTGACGAAGTTGGTTTTTTTGTTTGTTTGTTTGTTTGTCTGTAAATTTGTTTAAGTTCTTTGTAGATTCTGGATATGAGCCTTTTGTCAGATGGGTAGATCACAAAAAATTTTCTCCATTCTGTATGTTGCCTGTCCACTCTGATGATAGTTTCTTTTGCTGTGCAGAAGCTCTTTAATTTAATTAGATCTCATTTGTTAATTTTGGCTTTTGTTACCATTGTTTTTGGTGTTTTAGTCATGAAGTCTTTGCCCATACCTATGTCCTAAATGGTATTGCCTAGGTTTTCTTCTAGGGTTTTTATGGTTTTAGGTCTTACGTTTAAGTCTTTAAATCATTTGAGTTAATTTTTGTATAATGTGTAAGGAAGGGATCCAGTTTCGGCTTTCTGCATATGGCTAGCCAGTTTTCCCAACACCATTTATTAAATAGGGAATCCTTTCCCCATTGCTTGTTTTGTCAAAGATCTGATGGTTGTATATGTGTGGAGTTATTTCTGAGGCCTCTGTTATGTTCCAGTGGTCTATATATCTGTTTTGGTAGCAGTACCATGCTGTTTTGGTTAATGCAGCCTTATAGTATAGTATGAAGTTAGGTAGTGTGATGCCTCCAGCTTTGTTGTTTTTTCTTAGGATTGTCTTGGCTATACGGGTTCTTTTTTGGTTCCATATGAAATTGAAAGTAGTT
Organism: Macaca mulatta; assembly: GCF_049350105.2. Classification (NCBI taxonomy): domain Eukaryota; kingdom Metazoa; phylum Chordata; class Mammalia; order Primates; family Cercopithecidae; genus Macaca; species Macaca mulatta. The sequence continues at coordinate 82,529,919 of NC_133426.1, read as the reverse complement.
TTTTTCCAATTCTGTGAGGACAGTCTATGGTAGCTTGATGGGCATAGCATTGAATCTATGAATTACTTTGGGCAGTATGGCCATTTTGATGATATTGATTCTTCCTAGCCATGAGCATGGAATATTTTTACATTTGTTTGTGTCCTGTCTGATTACCTTGAGCAGTGGTTTTTAGTTATCCTTATAGAGGTGCTTCACATCCATTGTAAGTTGTTTTCCCAGGTATTTTATTCTCATTGTAGCAATTGTGAATTGGAGTTTACTCATGATTTGGCTCTCCGTTGATCTGTTATATTGGTGTATAGGAATGCTTGTGATTTTTGTACATGGATTTTGTATCCTGACACTTTGCTGAAGTTGTTTATCAGCTTAAGGAGATTTTGGACTGAGATGGTGGGGTTTTCTAAATATACATTCATGTCCTCTGCAAACAGGGACAATTTGACTTCCTCTTTTCCTAATTGAATACACTTTATTTCTTTCTCTTGCCTGATTGCCCTGGCCAGAACTTCCAATACTATGTTAAATAGAAGTGGTGAGAGAGGGCATCCTTATCTTGTGCCGGTTTTCAACAGGAATGCTTCCAGTTTTTGCCCATTCAGTATGACATTGGCTGTGGGTTTGTCATAAATAGCTCTTATTATTTTGAGATATCTTCCATTAATACCTAGTTTATTGAGAGTTTTTAGCATGAAGGGCTGTTGAATTTTATGGAAGGTCTTTTCTGCATCTATTGAGATAATCATGTGGTTTTTGTCTTTGGTTCTGTTTATGTGATGGATTACGTTTATTGATTTGTTTATGTTGAACCAGCCTTGCAACCCTGGGATGAAGCTGACTTGACTGTGTTGGATAAGCTTTTTCATGTGCTGCTGGATTTGGTTTCCCAGTACTTTATTGAGGATTTTTGCATCGATGTTCATCAGGGATATTGGCCTGAAATTTTCTTTTTTTGTTGTGTCTCTGCCAGGTTTTGGTATTGGGATGATGCTGGCCTCATAAAATGAGTTAGGGAGGAGTCCCTCCTTTTCTATTGTTTGGAATAGTTTCAGAAGGAATGGTACCAGCTCTTCTTTGTACCTCTGGTAGAATCTGGCTGTGAATGTGTCTGGTCCTGGACATTTTATGGTTGGTAGGTTATTAATTGCCACCTCAATTTCAGACCTTGTTATTGGTCTCTTAAGGGTTTCGACTTCTTCCTGGTTTAGTCATGGGAGGGTGTATGCTTTGAGGAACGTACCCATTTCTTCTGGATTTTCTAGTTTATTTGCATAGCAGTGTTTATAATATTCTCTGATAGTAGTTTGTATTTCTGTGGGATCAGCAGTGATATCCCCTTTATCAGTTTTTATTGCATCTATTTGATTCTTCTCTTTTTTTTTTTTCCTGTATTAGTCTGGCTAGTGGTCTATATTTTTTATCTTTTCAAAAATCCAGCTCCTGGATTCATTGATTTTTTTTTGAAGGGTTTTTCGTGTCTCTATCTCCTTCAGTTCTCTGATCTTAGTTATTTCTTAACTTCTGCTAGCTTTTGAATTTATTTGCTCCTACTTCTCTAGTTGTTTTAAATGTGATGTTAGGGTGTTGATTTTAGATCTTTCCTGTTTGCTTTTATGGGCATTTAGTGCTATAAATTTCCCTCTAAACACTGTTTTAACTGTGTCCCAGAGATTCTGGTACGTTGTGTCTTTGTTCTCATTGTTTTTAATGAACATCTTTACTTCTGCCTTCATTTTGCTATTTACCCAGTAGTCATTCAGGAGCAGGTTATTCAGTTTCCATGTAGTTATGTGGTTTTGAGTGAGTGTCTTAATCCTACCTTCTAATTTAATTGCACTGTGGTCTGAGAGACTGTTTGTTATGATTTATGTTCTTTTGCATTTGCTGAGGGGTGTTTTACTTCCATTTATATGGTCAGTATTAGAATAAGTGCAATGTGGTACTGAGAAGAATGTATATTCTGTTGATTTGGGGTGGAAAGTTCTGCAGATATATATTAGGTCTGCCTGGTCCAGAGCTGAGTGAAGTCCTGGATATTCTTGTTAATATTCTGTCTCATTGATCTTTCTAATATTGGCACTGAGGTGTTAAAGTCTACCACTATTATTGTGTGGGAGTCTAAGTCTCTTTGTAGGTCTCTATGAACTTGCTTTACGAATCTGGGTGCTCCTGTATTTGGGTGCATATATATTTAGGATAGTTAGCTCTTTTTGTTTCATTGATCCCTCTACCATTATGTGATGCCCATCTTTGTCTTTTTTGATCATTGTTGGTTTAAAGTCTGTTTTATCAGACTAGGATTGCAACCCCTGCTTTCTTTTTTGCTCTCCATTTGCTTTGTAAATATTCCTCCATCCCTTTCTTTTGAGCCTATGTGTGTCTTTGCACGTGAGATGCATCTGAATGCAGCACAGTGATAGGTCTTGACTCTTTATCCAATTTGCCAGTCTGTGTCTTTCAATTGGGGCAGTTAGCCCATTTACACTTAAGGTTAATATTGTTATGTGTAAATTTGATCCTGTCATTGTGATCCTAGCTGGTTATTTTGCCCATTAGTTGATTCAGTTTCTTCATAGTGTCGATGGTCGTTACAATTTGGTACATTTTTGTAGTGACTGGTACTGGTTGATCCTTTCCATGTTTAGTGCTTCCTTCAGGAGCTCTTGTAAGGCAGGCCAGGTGGTGACAAAATCTCTCAGCATTTGCTTGTCTGTAAAGGATTTTATTTCTCCTTCACTTATGAAGCTTAGTTTGGCTGGATATGAAATTCTAGGTTGCAAATTCTTTTCTTTAAGAATGTTGAATATTGGCCCCCACTCTCTTCTGGCTTGCAGGGTTTCTGCCAAGAGATCCACTGTTAGTCTGATGGGATTCCCTTTGTGGATAGCCCAACCTTTCTTTCTGACTGCCCTTAATATTTTATTCCTTCATTTCAGCCTTGGTGAACCTGACGATTATGTGTCTTGGGGTTGCTATTCTTGAAGAGTATCTTTGTGGTGTTCTCTGTATTTCCTGAATTCGATTGTTGGCCTGCCTTGTTAGGTTGGGGCAGTTCTCCTGGATAATATCCTGAGGAGTGTTTTCCAACTTGGTTTCATTCTTCCTGTCACTTTCAGGTACACTTATCAAACACAGATTTGGTCTTTTCACATAGTCCCATGTTTCTTGGGGGCTTTGTTTGTTTCTTTTCCCTCTTCTTTCTCTAATCTTGTCTTCTCACTTTATTTCTTTGAGTTGATCTTCAATCTCTGATATCTTTCCTTCCACTTGATCCATTCAGCTGTTGATTCTTGTGTATGCTTCACAAAGTTCTTGTGCTGTGTTTTTTAGCTCCATCAGGTCATTTATTTTCTTCTCTAAACTGGTTATTTTAGTTAGCAATTCATCTAACATTTTTTAAGGTTCTTAGCTTCCTTGCATTGGGTTACAACATGCTCCTTTAGCTCGGAGGAGTTTGTTATTACCCACCTTCTGAAGCCTACTTCTGTTAATTTATCAAACTCATTCTCCATCCAGTTTTGTTCCCTTGCTGGAGAGGAGTTGTGATCCTTTGGAGGAGAAGAGGCATTCTGGTTTTTGGAATTTTCAGCCTTTTTGTGCTGATTTCTCCCCATCTTCGTGGATTTATCTACCTTTGGTCTTTGAAGTCAGTGATCTTAGGCTGGGGTCTCTGAATTGACGTCCTTTTTGTTGACTATGACACTATTACTTTCTCTTTGTTAGTTTTCCTTCTAACAGTCAGGCCCCTCTGCTGCAGGTCTGCTGGAGTTTGCTGGGGGTCCACATCAGACCCTTTTTGCCTGGTTATCACCAGCAGAGGCTGCAGAACAGCAAAGATTGCTGTCTGTTCCTTCCTCTGTAAGCTTCTTCCTAGAGGGGCATCTGCCAGATGCCAGCCAGAGCTCTCCTGTTTGAGGTGTCTGTCGGCCCTTACTGGGAGGTGCCTCCCAGTAAGGATACATGGGGGTCAGGGACCCACTTGAGGAGATAGTCTGTCCCTTATCAGAGCTCGAACGCTGTGCTGGGAGATCCGCTGCTGTCTTCAGAGCTGCCATGTAGGAACGTTTAAGTCTGCTGAAGCTGTGCCCCCAACCACCCCTTCCCCCAGGTGCTCTGTCTCAGGGAGGTGGGTGTTTTATCTATAAGTCCCTGAATGGGGCTGCTGCCTTGTTTTCAGAGATGCGCCCTCCAGAGAGGAGGGAATCTGGAGAGGCAGTCTGGCTGCAGTGGCCTTGCTGAGTGAGGTGTGCTGGGCTCCTCCCAGATGGAACTTCTAGGAGGCTTTGTTTACACTGTGAGGGTGAAACCACCTACTCAAGCCTCAGCAATGGCAGACACCCTTCACCCCACCAAGCTGGAGCATCCCAGGTCGAGCTCAGACTGCTGTGGTAGCAGCGAGAATTTCAAGCCAGTGGATCTTAGCTTGCTGGGTTCTGTGGGGTTGAGACCCACCAAGCCAGACCACTTGGCTCCCTGGCTTCAGTCTCCTTTCCAGGGGAGTGAACGGTTCTGTCTTGCAGGCATTCCAGGCACCACTGGGGTTTGAAAAACTCCTGCGGCTAGCTCAGTGTCTGCCCAAATGGCTGCCCAGTTTTGTGCTGGAAACCCAGGGCCATGGTGGCATGGGCACCAGAGTGAATCTCCTGGTCTGTGGGTGGTGAAGACTGTAGGAAAAGCACAGTATCTGGGCCGAAGTGCACAGTACAGTCCCTAATGGCTTCCCTTGGCTAGGAGAGGGAGCTCCCAGACCCCTTGCACTTCCCTGGTGAGGTGACACCCCACTCTGCTTCGGCTCACCCTCCTTGGGCTGCACCCAGTGTTCAATCAGTCCCAGTGAGATGAACCAGGTACCTTAGTTGGAAATGCAAAAATCACCCACCTTCTGCATTGATCTCACTGGGAGCTGCAGACTGGAGCTGTTCCTACTCAGCCATCTTGCCAGCCAGGGCTCCTGTTTTCCTTATTTCTTACATACACTATACACCCCATTAAATTTGTCATTCAATCCCCAATATTTGTTGATTGCCTACTCAGAGCTATGCCCATATGTGTCTAAGACCTAGACATGTAGTGATGAAAAATGTACAGTACCCTCTCATAATGCACTCATCCTAGTGAGATATATTGTTATACTAAAACTGACCATTACAAAAAAAAAAAAAAAAAAAAAGACAGTAGTAATTATAATGATAGCGATTCCAAGGAATAGCACAGTGGCTGACACATATTAGAGGAGTGCCATGACTTTTTGTGGCATGAATGGATTAATGACAATACATTCAAAGCATTACTGGAAGACAAAGACATGAAACCTATCCTGTGAGCATTCTGGAACACGCTTGACTCCTGAAGTGAATACATCTTAAGGTTAAGGTTAAAAGCTCCTGATACGTTAAGTTCCCATGAAAACCTTAGCAGGTATCACTTTTGACTGAATATCTTCCATAGGTAAGGGTACAGAAATAACTATTGTTAACTGCTGACTATGGATCACATGAGACTCAGACTGTCCCATACCAGTCTGTGTTAGTATATGAGTATGTGTGTGCACATATGCATGAATGCACTTAAGAAAAAGAGTGTAATCCCAGCAGTTTGGGAGGCCAAGACGGGTGGGTCACTTGAGCTCAGGAGTTCGAGACCAGCCTGGGCAACATGGCAAAACTCCATCTCTACTAACAATACAAAAAATTAGCTGGGTGTGGTGGTTCCAGATACTTGGGAGGCTGAGGTGGGAGGATCACCTGAGTCCGGGAGGTGGAGGTTGCAGTGAACCGAGATCATGCCACTGCACTTCAGCCTGGGTAACAGAGTGAGACCCAATCTCAAAAAAAAAAAAAAAGAAAGAAAGAAAGAAAGAAAAAGAAAAAAGAAATAGAAAAGAAAAGAAAGAAAAGAAAAAGAGTGACACCTCTCCAACTATACCAGGGGCAGTACAAATGATCTGGAATCAGGATAGATTTAAATTCACTTCCTCCTTGGAAGTTACCAACCTGACTCTCATACTCAGTCTTAGGGCCATGATGGTTTGTGGTTAAAGTTATGTCATCTTTTATTTCAGAGGCAACTGAGTTTTATTATCTATGTGGCCTTAGGCAAGTCTCTTAAATGCAGAGTTTTGGCTTCCTCACTTTGAAAGTGAAGATTACAGCCACACTTGACTTATGTGCTTATTTTAATGATGGAATTATATAAGACATGAATGTATGGGCTCTTAGCACAGGGACTAGAATATACCAAATGCTCAGTAAATTATAGATCACTCAGAATGCCATGGACTTTCCAGACATAGGTCAGGTTTAAGCTCTAATATTATTTTCTGCAAAGGTTATTTTGTTCCACATCTGTGAAGGGAGATACCTGGGTTGAGCATGGGGGAGAAATAGGCATATGTTAGCCTAGTACTTGTGGGTCTAGCTGCAACTCCTTGATACTGTGGTGAGTTGGGACTATCACATTGGATGCGCATTGACCCCAGACATGCCCATCTCTTTGCAGTGCATCATAGGCTTTCCCCAAGGGACGTTCTGAAAGCCCCACTCAGAAAGCACAACACCAGGATGTTATAGACAAGACTTTGAATTTTAGAGGCAGGCAGCTCTGGATTTTAAAGAGGAAAATGAACTGAGCCCATGGTTTTTCTCTCTATAGTCACTGTTTTCTCCTTCCCTTCATTGGCTTTATTTACTCTGTCTCAATGCTCCCTTTCTTCCTTCTTTCTTGTTTTACTTTCTTGTAGTCACAGAGCAATTTTTCATAGAAACATAAAACATTTTTAAATACTATTAACACTTGGTAATTCAAGCCCCATCTTTAAATTTTCTCAGCTAGAAATGCAGAAAAGTTTCTGCCTCAGTTGTGCTTTTTTTCAAACTAATCAGAACAATTTGGTCATTTAGGAATTGGACTAATTTTTCACTCAGAATTGTCTGAAACTTTTCTCACACCCATAATTCAGATCTCCTTTGTCATTCCATTCCATTCTCAGGTAAAGATATGGCACTGTATGTCAGAATATAACATCAAGCCTTCCTCTGTCTAAGCCTGGTGATAACATTGGTGGCCATCACACCCTGGCTGGGGCTACTAAGTATATTGCTGCAGAGCTCACTAGGTGAGCAGCCAGAGGAGAGAGAGGAATGAGAGTAGTGATGAGCTTTTCCTGATGACTTGGTATTTACTCTGTTCTGATTCAGACACATCTACAGGATAATTCAGGGCTCTGGACCAAGGAATAACCAGACTTCTCTAAGAATGGCTCCTTCGTGCTGGTGGCACAAGAGTAACCTTTGTTTTGACCACAGGCCCACCAGTTGCACTGACCAACTGCTTTGAGATGGAGTTATTTAGGCTGTGCCAAGTGACTTGCACTGTTTCTGAACTCATAAATATAACTTGTAGCCCTCACTGGATTCATATTTGATCCCATGGGAGCTGGGCAAAGGAGACACACCTGAGAAGGCAATGTAGTCCTCTCTTCAAAAATCATCACTTTCCTCAAACAGCCACAGTGTTATGTAGTGGGCCAAGCTGAGCTTCCTGGATATTACTTCCTAAGGATGTCATTTTCTAGTACCCTTTTTAGTTCCCAAATCAAAGAGTTATCTGACAGAAAAGAAATAGTATCTCACCATGATTAAAATTTTTATTACCTGATTAACTTTGATATTAAGTATCTTTTTCTGTGAAAGATGGGTGAGTGAAAGAAAGCAGGAAAGTCATTTATGATAGTAACCACACATACCCAACAATACCTGAAATGTAGCAAGTGACACCATTTAATATCATCATAGTAGCATGCATACAACATTATTTTACTCCGATAGAAAATAGTCAATTGGGAAGTAAATTAAAGAACTAAGAGTCATTATATATTGGTTGTAGAATTATGGCAACCTTTTCATTTATTGTGAAAACCTTCCCCTACTTTCCAAGTTTTCTCAAGATTTCAAGTGCATATGATGGGTTAAATATAACAACAAAATCTGGAATAAAGGGCTGGCATTACTGGTGAGAAAAGATTGAGTAAGCTGGCTCCAGAAGCATTGCCTGAGGGCATTCACTGAGGTAAAAGGAAGCAAGAGAAGCTTTCTGGGCCTTATCACTGAAATGCAGGTAATTATTCATGATCTTTAATCTATCTTTACCCCAAGGCTACCTGGTGCACCTGTACACTGATGAAATCCTATAATGTGTATACCAGAATTCTGCATTGCTAAGGGGTTACTTATTGGAAAGTTTTTACTTGACAAGGGCGGTTTTTAAGTGGTTCTATAAATGAGCCCAATAGGCAGGATTTTTCTTTCCTTTTATTTTTTCTTTCTTTATTTTTTTATTTTACTTTAAGTTCTGGGATACATGTACAGAACATGCAGGTTTGTGATATAGGTATACATGTGCCATGGTGGTTTGCTGCACCCATCAACCCCTCGTCTAGGTTTTAAGCCCCGCATGCATTAGGTATTTGTCCTAATGCTCTCCCTCCCCTTGTCCCTCACCCCCCGACAGGCCCTGGTGTGTGATATTCCACTCGCTGTGTCCATGTGTTCTCATTGTTCATTTTAAATAGTATTTAAAAATGTTTTATGTTTCTATGAAAAACTGCTCTGTGACTACAAGAAAGTAAAACAAGAAAGAAAGAAGAAAGGGAGCATTGAGACAGAGTAAACAAAGCCAATGAAGGGAAGGAGAAAACAGTGACTATAGACAGAAAAACCATGGGCTCAGTTCATGAGTGAGAACATATGGTATTTGGTTTTCTGTTCCTGTGTTAGTTTGCTGAGAATGATGGCTTCCAGCTTCATCCATGTCCCTGCAAAGGACATGAACTCATTCTTTTTTATGGCTGCATAGTATTCCATGGTGTGTATATGCCACATTTTCTTTATCCAGTCTATTGTTGATGGGCATTTGGGTTTGTTCCAAGTCTTTGCTATTGTGAACAGTGCTGCAGTAAACACATGTGTGCATGTGTCTTTATAGTAGAATGATTTATAATCCTTTTGGGTATATACCCAGTAGTGGGATGGCTGTGTCAAATGGTATTTCTGGTTCTAGATCCTTGAGGAATCGCCACATTGTCTTCCACAATGGTTAAACTAATTTACACTCCCACCAACAGTGGAAAAGCATTCCTATTTCTCCAACGCCTCACCAGCATCTGTTGTTTCTTGACTTTTTAATGATCATCATTCTAACTGGCATGAGATGGTATCTCATCGTGGTTTGATTTGCATTTCTCTAATGACCAGTGGTGATGAGCTTTTTTTCATATGTTTGTTGGCTGCATAAATGTCTTCTTTTGAGAAGTGTCTGTTCATATAATTTGCCCAGTTTTTGATGGGTTTCTTTGTTTTTTTCTTTTAAATTTGTTTAAGTTCCTTGTAGATTCTGGATATTAGACCTTTGTCAGATGGATGGATTGCAGAAATTTTCTCCCATTGTGTAGGTTGCCTGTGCACTCCGATGATAGTTTCTTTGGCTGTGAAGAAGTTGTTTGGTTTAATTATATTCCATTTGTCAATTTTGGCTTTTGTTGCAATTGCATTTGGCATTTTAGTCATAAAGTCTTTGTCCTGGCCTGTGTCGTGAATGGTATTGCCTAGGTCTGTTTCTAGGGTTTTTATGGTTTTAGGTTTCACATTTAAGTGTTTAATCCATCTTGAGTTTATTTTTGTATAAAGTATAAGGAAGGGGTCCAGTTTCTGTTTTCTGCATATGGCTAGCCAGTTTGCCTAGCACCATTTATTAAATAGGGAATCATTTCCCCATAGCATGTTTTTGTCAGGTTTGTCGAAGATCAGATAATTGTAGATGTGTGATATCAATAGGTTGGATTTTTCAAGATAGCGATGTCTTAGAAGTGTCACAGTGCCGCTGAAAGTCTAGCCATTGGTACATTTGATACTGCATTTCTAAAACCCAGATAAGGTTGCTGGAGATATTACAAACAGGGAGTAGACAGCCAAAACAGTTTAGTCAGGAGAAAGGAACCGTGAATGTGACTGGGGTAAGGTATCTGAGCTACAACCAGCAGCAAATTCATACGGGTCTGCAGCAATCTCAATTCTCGCCTCCTCAAAAGAAAGAATTCCACTGAGAGGCAGAAGGCAGAAGGCAGAAAAAGAGACCAAGGCAAGTTTCAGAGCAGGAGTGGAAATTTTTTTAAAAAGCGTTTAGAACATAAAAGAAAGTACACTTGGAAGAGGCCCAAGTGGGCAAATGAACGTCAAGTGTGGTGTTTAACCTTGATCCTAGAACTTTATAGACTGGCTCATTTCCCATGATTCTTCCCTTAGGGTAGGCTGCCCCATGCACAGTACCCTCCTTACCCTTGGGAGGCGAGCATGCATAGTGGGTTTAGGAAGTTATACAGATTCCCGCCTGAGGCTTTCTTCACCTTTCTGGTGAAGTGTCAATAGGAAGGTCATACTCTGTCATTTTGTCTTTTAATTCACATGCTTGAGCTCACTCCCACAATACCTGATTTTATTGGAAGCCCTTTTTGTTTCTCCCTGGCATTCAGTTAACCACGTTAATGTTAACAGCTGTAGATCAGCAGGAGATTATCTCTCCCTGACTCCAGGTGCCAAATTACTATTTTTAGACAGACAATGTGATGATTGTTGAACCATCACCCAATCAAGTGACATTCCTGGTGGATGCTGGGGAGAAAGCACTCTCCTGTCCCTCTCATGCGTGTCTAACTACATACAACATGAAAGTGTGTTGGAATCAGATGCAAAGACAAAAGCAGAGATGAATGGCAACAAGTAGGTGGTTTAACAGATTTTTTTTCTAGCAGGCAATATAAATATGCTAAGATGAAAGGTTCTCATTAATACAGGACATGTAAGATGAAAATAAACAAAGATAATCATTTTTGTGAAAAGACCCAGTAGATAATCTCACAGCTTCTTTTTCCGGCAGAAAATATGGATGTGCTAGGATTGAAGGTACTTGTCATCACCAATCTAATGGGCTCAACTGGGACAAGTGATTGCATTTTTTTCTCAGATGGTGGGCTACATAACAAGAATTTAGCATTAAACAGACAGGTGTGCCAGTGTTGCTGCTAGTAGAAAGTGCACCAATATACACGCTATTCAGGATAAGATTGGCAGACATGCTTTGGTCCACCATTGGCATGCAAAAGGGACGAACAAACGTAGAGAACCATCATATCTTGCCACCAAGAACAAGATTTAAGGAAAGATCTGTGGCCGTGGTCATGTATGATGTAGCTCAATCACCCCAGAAACAGAAGATGTTATGAAAAGTGTAAGCTGATTCCAGTTTGGCTCCGGCAGAGTGAGGGCAGAAGAGAGGACAGCATGTTGGAAGGGAATCCAGAGAGTTAACCAGAGATTAAATCCTGTTGGATCTTACCAGACAAGGACTGGGCTTTTACTCTGACTGAGATCAGAAGCCATTGCTGGGCTGGGACCGGAGGAGACACACGGCTCACAAAACACGTCTATACAGAGAATTCAAACTTCTGAACAACATATTGGATGAAGGAATCAAGTCCAAATTAAAATGAGGAAGTCTAATCAGATGACGAACTTGAAAACAAAGAGCATGCCATTGAGCACTAGTTGGCCACAGATGTGGATTTAAGTTTTCTAGCTGCCAAAATGTAAAGAAGGAAACATGATCTGCTGCAGGACTCAATAGTATCCCTGAGATCGTATCTGACAAACTGCTCAGAAGGGACACCTGTGCTTTTCCCTGAGATGACTGTCTCCCATCGTCAGATGTCAGATTCTGGATCTATTTTGACAAGAGAGCTCAAAGGATTTCTTCACAGATGGAAATGAGGGGTGAGTAAAACGGTGGTGTGAAGGATCACCCTCAAGTCTATAGCATGAACAATTGGAAGGATAAGAGTGGCCTTAACTGTGAGGGATGGGGTGAGGGGGGACGCTGCAGTGGGAGGAGGTTTCTAGGGGAAGATGGGAGAGTTCGATTTTTGACTTGTTAATTTGGGTTGACTCTTAGGCAATTTTCTCAGCGAATTAGAAAGGAAGGTCAGAAGCCAAATGTGAGGAGTGGGGAGGCAGTGTTGGAGGCTTGCCGAGAGAAAATAAGTTGTGAAATGGAAGGGTGAACGGAGTAGTAACTGGAAGATTTGGACTACAAACCTGGCAGAAAGATGTTTTGGTTTAAATAGATAGAGACACTGAGTGTTTCCAGATCAGACAATGTTCATTCTTTATGATCCAGCCAGAAAACTGTGGCTTTTGCTAGCCTTTCCCACCTCAGAACACAGGTTTCCCCTTGCTGGTGAGGGTGGCGTGGAGAGATCCGAGTGAGGAAATAAGTTATAAGAAATAAGTGTTAACGCTTATTTCTTCAGTCACGCCGGAGAGGCACAGATAGGCCGAACACGTAACAGGATAGAACACAATCCACCCGGACTTCCGCCTTATGCACAACTGCACTTTGAGTTTTGCTCATAGAGATAGAGCTCACACAATTAGGTAATTGGGCCCAAATCTGAAAGTGAGAAACAAGCCAGAAAGGACACTCAGAGGATGAAAAGGGAAACCAGTAAGTCCCACTGTTTTATACGCCAATGTCATCATGGTTTTACCTTCATGCTGAGCCACAGAATTCCTTAAACTATCACAGCCCTGGTCACTTGTGCCAATTCTATAAGGCCTCCAAAACTACATAGGAGATACTGTATCGTGGGCCCATTCCAAACTCTTATTCGGAATTAAAATTCCACGGGCTTTCCATTGATAGCACTGGAGGTCTGTCTGTGACACGCTGCTCCATTACAGCAAAGCAAAGCCCCATAATGACCTAATAATCTGGAAGGATAAGATCCCAGGACCCATAGAACAAGGAGGCCATAGGGAAGGCAGATCACAAAGAAGGAAACCAGACTTCCCCACCCCTCTGGGCTCCTGGGGGGGGGGGGGTCAGTGGAAAAAGCCCTTTAACCTAAGTGCTCAAGGCCCTAACCTAACAGCTTTTGTTGTTCACGCTGGAGCGCTGGCACTTCCTGACCCCGCTTAGCACTTCTATTAGAATTTTGTACTCTGATGCTAGTTTTCAGAGTATAGGAGCAACTGCAGGGAATGAAGCAGCAGACCTATCTATATTTTGTGGTGATCTAAGTCTCTGTTAATAAGCCTGAGACAAGGCAAAACCAGGAAGAAGCCCTGACCCTTATCAAGGTCATCAAAGCCACACAGGACCTTTCCTAATGTCTTCAACTGTCATTTTTGAAAGAAGCCGAATCTGACCACCAAATATAAATGGGTATAACATCCACCGCATTTCTTTGTCATATTGTTACAGGAAAGGGGTCTTGATCCAGACCCCAAGAGAGGGTTCTTGGATCTCCCGCAAGAAAGAATTCAGGGGAGTTCACAGTGCAAAGCAAAAGCAAGTTTACTGAGAAAGCACAGTGGTGAAAGGACAGCTACTCCATAGACAGAGCGGGACGTTCCCAAAAGTAAGAGGAGGAACGCGTCCACCCTAGGTACAATGCTTGTTATATGAGGAGATGTGCTCTGCTCCAAGGGTTTGTGATAGAGGATTAATTTCCTTAATTACTATGTTTTGCAAGAATCGGTGTTATTATCTTTAAAGCAAAGTTAGGAATGCCTTTCTTCTCCAGATATCGGGATATCTGGACACTCCAAGTCTGGGTCTGTTTAGTAAACGTTATTAATTTGTTCCCTTAACCGTCAACATCTAGAGGCTGGGAATACCTAACTTTCTGGGAATGCAGCCCCGGAAGCCTCAGCTTCATTTTCCTAGCTCTCACTCAGAATGGAGTCGCTCTGGTTCAAACGCCTCTGACAATATCACCCCCGTTTTCTTTTCTCACTATCACTTACCACTATCTGAAATTAAGTAGCTAATTTATTTGTTTACTGTCTGTCCCCACCCACTAGAATGAGAACACCGCCCTCGCATCCTTACGTGTGTCTGGCACACAATGGGTGCTCAATGATTATCTGTTTCATGGATGAACGGATTTATGGATGGCTGGGTGGATGACGCCCTTAGAATGGCTGCCAGGGCTAGCTGGCTTTCTGTTTCTTCCACTCAAGCACCCAAGCCCTGACCCACAAAGTAAAGGAACAGGCGCAACTTCTGGCCAAATAGCTTCAAGGCAGAAACTACGCAGCTGGCTTGGGAATTCCGTACAACGCGAATGCGCATGCACAGGCAGGACTGAGGTGTCCATGTTCGCATTACTCCCGGAGGTGACTCCCCCAAAGGGTCCGAGGACTAACGTCTTTCTCTTCCTCGCCCTCATTCCTCCCAGTAACCGTCCGCTACCAAAGAAACCGTGCACAAAATAAACTCGGGCGGCGGGTAGAAAGGAGCGAGCCGAATTCCGTACACCCATGATCAACACGCCCACACCTCCCATCAGGCACGGCGCTGCCGCCTCCCCGAAGAGGCGATGGAAGCGGGGGGACGGGGCAGGGGCGGGGGCACCGGGGCAGGAGGAGGGGAAAGGAGGGGGGCGGGAACGTCCTGCTGTTACTGCTGTGGCTTCCGGGGCGGGACTTCGGAAGACCGCCCGCCTCCCAATTGCAAATCGACTTCCGGGGCACCCCCACCGGCCGCGCTGTGGGTTCTCTGCTCCGACTTCTGTCGCTTTTCCCTTCCCGTTTATCTTGTTCAGGTCCCTCAGTGGGCTGCTCCGGATCTAAAGAGCAGAAATTGGGCCGCAAAGAGAACGTCCTCCCAGACTTTCTCCGTCGCGGTGAAATTATGTCCGTTTGGTGGCAGTATGTACTCACAGATGCCTGCAGCTCTGCTCTTACCCCGCCCTTCGCGTTTAGAAAAAAAGCGCTTTCCTCAGAGTCAAAACAAAGTTTCTTTCCGCTGTGGAGACACAGCTTTTAAGGTGGCCTGCTAACTCCCGCTTTTTCTTTTCAGAAATCTCTGTGCCAATCTGATGGACAGAAGAGCGACAAAAAATATTTTTAACGTGAGATTCTTTGGTGACTAGCCTGCTTGTAAACTTTCTGACATATGCCCTTTTTTCCCCCCCATAGGGCTGTGAACCCCTGATATGTGAGACGTGTCCCTGTCAATTTAGAAAGTTTATTTTGTCAACGTTAAGGACGCGCCCATGACAGCCTCAGGAGGTCCTGAAGACATGTGCCCAAGGTGGTCAGGGCACAGTATGCTTCCATACGTTTTAGTGAGACATGAAACATCAATCATTTTATATAAGATGTACACTGGTTGGGTCTGGAAAGGACCTTGTACTGTGAGAGGATTTGATCTTGGCGTGTGTAATGGTAGATGAGAGCTACAAAATTACAAGTGGCTGAAGACAGTTTACAGGAAGCTGCCCCCCCCCCCCTTTTTTCCCCTCTCAGGAAGTTATTGTTTAGGATCCGAATTGTAATTCGGCGATGCATTGTAAAGTGTCTTCTCCATTGCTTTTCCTTCCCAAATTAATCTTCTTGTTTTCTGTGTGCTTCCGCGTGAGGAGCTGTACTATTGTTTTCATACATAAATGAGAGACTGAGTTTCCTGACCTCCAAAGAGAAAGGGCATTTTACTCCTCCCAGCAGAAAGGCACCCCTGGTTGACTGGGGGCTGAGTGGGAGTGTCTGGAGGTGTTGACCCCCGTGACAACCAGCAGCCCTACAGGGAACCTACAACAAAATAGTTTTAAAAAGCTCATCCAGGAATTGCCTATTAGAGCTCGCCACTCTGCTTTGACCCCTCCCTTAGGTGCTAGACCTCCAGAGAGAGAAAATGAGACACATAAGGCGGAAATTACTGCTTGGTGACACACTGTGGAGTCCCGCCCACAACCAGGATACTTGGACCCAGGCCACTGAAACCTTAGGCCACATCTAAGTTCCTTCCTTCAAAAAGTAAATTTAAGAAAAAGGAAAAACAGGAATGACCCCCTTTCAGGCACTTCGTTGGTTTTATGGCGCCTCTTCTTGCAAGTGTTTGTGTAAAATTGACATACTGTGGTCCTTTTGTGCACAATTATAGCAGGAAAATTCAGATCCCAAAGGTCCGCCTGCGAGTATAAACTTCCTAAGTTCTCTGTGAATGGCTCTGCTTTCTTTTCTGCCTGCATTAAGTGTGCTGTTACGTTTCTACTGAGATAAAATCCACCATTTGCATCCATCCATTTCATTTTGTTATTGTTTTTGTAAACCAATGAGTTTGTATTAATATCTCATGACTAGAGTTCTGAAGTAAAAGCTATAGGATTTTTGGTTGTGTGGCACGCCAGGTCTCACTAACAGCTGAACAGGGAGGCCTCCTTAACAACTGTTTCAACACTGACTGACTGGTTAAATATTAAAAGCTGAAAGTGCCCTTATACAAAGGCTGGGATTTAACAAAAGCCCAGCAAGAGTTTTGCCTAGGTCCTCCTGGGTCTTGAAGCATGACAAGATAAAGGAATTCTTAAGAGGATCCCTTTAGGATTAAACAAGTTTTTATTGGAGGTCTGAAGAAACTCCCCAGACCTCCACAAACAAGCTTTACTGGTGGTCTAAAGGAACTTCTAAAACCTCCATGATTTAGCAGCAGACAAGATAAGGGTAATTACCCCAAACACCTGGACCCATCTAGATTAAGTAAATTTATTGAGGCTTCAGAGGAAGGTTTCCAAAACTGAGAACTTAGTTGTAGATTAGAAGTTAGTAACTTATGTCTTTAGATGAATGCACAGTTACACGTAAACATAACGCTTAGAAGGTATATAACTTCTGGAAAACTTTGTAATTTTGAGTTGGTCTCACGATAGTCTCTCCACAGGGAGGTGGTCTCAAAAATATCGCCAGACCAACTCAAAATTACAAAGTTTTCCGAGCTTATAAAAATGCTCTTCTTTCCCAGTTCATCTGCATCTCATTACTGAGTCGCAAGAATAAGTAGGCTGACCCTCAGTTTAGACCGGGAACAGCTGTATAAGTGTGTGTGTGTATGTGTATGTATATGTATTTTGTTGTGTTTCTGGCCACAAGGTACCACACTGTACTCATAAACAATAAGCCCAAATGCTTTTCATGTTTACATGACTTAAGTAAAATCTATCATATGCTTGCTTAAAAATTATTGGTAAACTAATAACAGAAATTTCTTAAAAATTGCCAGCATACATTTTTGCCTGCATTTATTAATCAAGCAATTTCATACTTATCAAAATTTGGCATGAGGGTTACAAAACTATAAATCCGGCAAAAACAGAATTTTTGCTTGTGTAATTTCTGATAAAAATACACTAATATTGGATTAATGAAAATCGCTAAATATCCAATTATTCAGTAAAATAACCATATATTTAATCTTAAGGTTCTTAGGCAAACACCTGAAATTCAGTCTATAAAATGGTTGAAAAGAAAATAAAATGACTATCGCAGTTTCATAAATAATCTAGGTAAACTATTAAGTAGGTAAACGTAATGAGATAAATGATTTTAAACGAAACTTGTTATAATTTAGAATCTAAAGTTATGGCAAACTAAATAACAGTTATGACATTAACTGGGTATTTTCCAATTTGAAAACTATGGAAGGCTAATCAGAAACTGAAAAGAATGCAACCAGTGTGTCTTTATGGACCTATAACCAGGAAGTCCCCTCCCCAATTCAAGTTGTCCCACCTTTAGAGACCCAACCAGTGTACATCTTATATAAAATGATTGATGTTTCATGTCTCACTAAAACGTATGGAAGCATACTGTGCCCTGACCACCTTGGGCACATGTCTTCAGGACCTCCTGAGGCTGTCATGGGCGCGTCCTTAACGTTGACAAAATAAACTTTCTAAATTGACAGGGACACGTCTCACATATCAGGGGTTCACAGCCCTATGGGGGGGAAAAAAAGGGCATATGTCAGAAAGTTTACAAGCAGGCTAGTCACCAAAGAATCTCACGTTAAAAATATTTTTTGTCGCTCTTCTGTCCATCAGATTGGCACAGAGATTTCTGAAAAGAAAAAGCGGGAGTTAGCAGGCCACCTTAAAAGCTGTGTCTCCACAGCGGAAAGAAACTTTGTTTTGACTCTGAGGAAAGCGCTTTTTTTCTAAACGCGAAGGGCGGGGTAAGAGCAGAGCTGCAGGCATCTGTGAGTACATACTGCCACCAAACGGACATAATTTCACCGCGACGGAGAAAGTCTGGGAGGACGTTCTCTTTGCGGCCCAATTTCTGCTCTTTAGATCCGGAGCAGCCCACTGAGGGACCTGAACAAGATAAACGGGAAGGGAAAAGCGACAGAAGTCGGAGCAGAGAACCCACAGCGCGGCCGGTGGGGGTGCCCCGGAAGTCGATTTGCAATTGGGAGGCGGGCGGTCTTCCGAAGTCCCGCCCCGGAAGCCACAGCAGTAACAGCAGGACGTTCCCGCCCCCCTCCTTTCCCCTCCTCCTGCCCCGGTGCCCCCGCCCCTGCCCCGTCCCCCCGCTTCCATCGCCTCTTCGGGGAGGCGGCAGCGCCGTGCCTGATGGGAGGTGTGGGCGTGTTGATCATGGGTGTACGGAATTCGGCTCGCTCCTTTCTACCCGCCGCCCGAGTTTATTTTGTGCACGGTTTCTTTGGTAGCGGACGGTTACTGGGAGGAATGAGGGCGAGGAAGAGAAAGACGTTAGTCCTCGGACCCTTTGGGGGAGTCACCTCCGGGAGTAATGCGAACATGGACACCTCAGTCCTGCCTGTGCATGCGCATTCGCGTTGTACGGAATTCCCAAGCCAGCTGCGTAGTTTCTGCCTTGAAGCTATTTGGCCAGAAGTTGCGCCTGTTCCTTTACTTTGTGGGTCAGGGCTTGGGTGCTTGAGTGGAAGAAACAGAAAGCCAGCTAGCCCTGGCAGCCATTCTAAGGGCGTCATCCACCCAGCCATCCATAAATCCGTTCATCCATGAAACAGATAATCATTGAGCACCCATTGTGTGCCAGACACACGTAAGGATGCGAGGGCGGTGTTCTCATTCTAGTGGGTGGGGACAGACAGTAAACAAATAAATTAGCTACTTAATTTCAGATAGTGGTAAGTGATAGTGAGAAAAGAAAACGGGGGTGATATTGTCAGAGGCGTTTGAACCAGAGCGACTCCATTCTGAGTGAGAGCTAGGAAAATGAAGCTGAGGCTTCCGGGGCTGCATTCCCAGAAAGTTAGGTATTCCCAGCCTCTAGATGTTGACGGTTAAGGGAACAAATTAATAACGTTTACTAAACAGACCCAGACTTGGAGTGTCCAGATATCCCGATATCTGGAGAAGAAAGGCATTCCTAACTTTGCTTTAAAGATAATAACACCGATTCTTGCAAAACATAGTAATTAAGGAAATTAATCCTCTATCACAAACCCTTGGAGCAGAGCACATCTCCTCATATAACAAGCATTGTACCTAGGGTGGACGCGTTCCTCCTCTTACTTTTGGGAACGTCCCGCTCTGTCTATGGAGTAGCTGTCCTTTCACCACTGTGCTTTCTCAGTAAACTTGCTTTTGCTTTGCACTGTGAACTCCCCTGAATTCTTTCTTGCGGGAGATCCAAGAACCCTCTCTTGGGGTCTGGATCAAGACCCCTTTCCTGTAACAATATGACAAAGAAATGCGGTGGATGTTATACCCATTTATATTTGGTGGTCAGATTCGGCTTCTTTCAAAAATGACAGTTGAAGACATTAGGAAAGGTCCTGTGTGGCTTTGATGACCTTGATAAGGGTCAGGGCTTCTTCCTGGTTTTGCCTTGTCTCAGGCTTATTAACAGAGACTTAGATCACCACAAAATATAGATAGGTCTGCTGCTTCATTCCCTGCAGTTGCTCCTATACTCTGAAAACTAGCATCAGAGTACAAAATTCTAATAGAAGTGCTAAGCGGGGTCAGGAAGTGCCAGCGCTCCAGCGTGAACAACAAAAGCTGTTAGGTTAGGGCCTTGAGCACTTAGGTTAAAGGGCTTTTTCCACTGACCCCCCCCCCCCCAGGAGCCCAGAGGGGTGGGGAAGTCTGGTTTCCTTCTTTGTGATCTGCCTTCCCTATGGCCTCCTTGTTCTATGGGTCCTGGGATCTTATCCTTCCAGATTATTAGGTCATTATGGGGCTTTGCTTTGCTGTAATGGAGCAGCGTGTCACAGACAGACCTCCAGTGCTATCAATGGAAAGCCCGTGGAATTTTAATTCCGAATAAGAGTTTGGAATGGGCCCACGATACAGTATCTCCTATGTAGTTTTGGAGGCCTTATAGAATTGGCACAAGTGACCAGGGCTGTGATAGTTTAAGGAATTCTGTGGCTCAGCATGAAGGTAAAACCATGATGACATTGGCGTATAAAACAGTGGGACTTACTGGTTTCCCTTTTCATCCTCTGAGTGTCCTTTCTGGCTTGTTTCTCACTTTCAGATTTGGGCCCAATTACCTAATTGTGTGAGCTCTATCTCTATGAGCAAAACTCAAAGTGCAGTTGTGCATAAGGCGGAAGTCCGGGTGGATTGTGTTCTATCCTGTTACGTGTTCGGCCTATCTGTGCCTCTCCGGCGTGACTGAAGAAATAAGCGTTAACACTTATTTCTTATAACTTATTTCCTCACTCGGATCTCTCCACGCCACCCTCACCAGCAAGGGGAAACCTGTGTTCTGAGGTGGGAAAGGCTAGCAAAAGCCACAGTTTTCTGGCTGGATCATAAAGAATGAACATTGTCTGATCTGGAAACACTCAGTGTCTCTATCTATTTAAACCAAAACATCTTTCTGCCAGGTTTGTAGTCCAAATCTTCCAGTTACTACTCCGTTCACCCTTCCATTTCACAACTTATTTTCTCTCGGCAAGCCTCCAACACTGCCTCCCCACTCCTCACATTTGGCTTCTGACCTTCCTTTCTAATTCGCTGAGAAAATTGCCTAAGAGTCAACCCAAATTAACAAGTCAAAAATCGAACTCTCCCATCTTCCCCTAGAAACCTCCTCCCACTGCAGCGTCCCCCCTCACCCCATCCCTCACAGTTAAGGCCACTCTTATCCTTCCAATTGTTCATGCTATAGACTTGAGGGTGATCCTTCACACCACCGTTTTACTCACCCCTCATTTCCATCTGTGAAGAAATCCTTTGAGCTCTCTTGTCAAAATAGATCCAGAATCTGACATCTGACGATGGGAGACAGTCATCTCAGGGAAAAGCACAGGTGTCCCTTCTGAGCAGTTTGTCAGATACGATCTCAGGGATACTATTGAGTCCTGCAGCAGATCATGTTTCCTTCTTTACATTTTGGCAGCTAGAAAACTTAAATCCACATCTGTGGCCAACTAGTGCTCAATGGCATGCTCTTTGTTTTCAAGTTCGTCATCTGATTAGACTTCCTCATTTTAATTTGGACTTGATTCCTTCATCCAATATGTTGTTCAGAAGTTTGAATTCTCTGTATAGACGTGTTTTGTGAGCCGTGTGTCTCCTCCGGTCCCAGCCCAGCAATGGCTTCTGATCTCAGTCAGAGTAAAAGCCCAGTCCTTGTCTGGTAAGATCCAACAGGATTTAATCTCTGGTTAACTCTCTGGATTCCCTTCCAACATGCTGTCCTCTCTTCTGCCCTCACTCTGCCGGAGCCAAACTGGAATCAGCTTACACTTTTCATAACATCTTCTGTTTCTGGGGTGATTGAGCTACATCATACATGACCACGGCCACAGATCTTTCCTTAAATCTTGTTCTTGGTGGCAAGATATGATGGTTCTCTACGTTTGTTCGTCCCTTTTGCATGCCAATGGTGGACCAAAGCATGTCTGCCAATCTTATCCTGAAGTAGCGTGTATATTGGTGCACTTTCTACTAGCAGCAACACTGGCACACCTGTCTGTTTAATGCTAAATTCTTGTTATGTAGCCCACCATCTGAGAAAAAAATGCAATCACTTGTCCCAGTTGAGCCCATTAGATTGGTGATGACAAGTACCTTCAATCCTAGCACATCCATATTTTCTGCCGGAAAAAGAAGCTGTGAGATTATCTACTGGGTCTTTTCACAAAAATGATTATCTTTGTTTATTTTCATCTTACATGTCCTGTATTAATGAGAATCTGTGAAACTTTTTTTTGCATCTTTCTCTAGCCTGATCAGTTTGAACCCTCTCAGTGTTTGCCTTCTTATTTATTTCTATCCAAAGCAAGTCCTAGTGGGCACCAACTACAATTGACTTATATATACTTATATATATATATATACACTTTCTTCTCTACTCTTCCTTTTACTACCTGGGAAACGTCTCCTATTTGATTTATCAATAAGTGTATATAAATTGTTTTATATCACATCCTGGCTTTAAATCACTTTAGGTATGTTTCTTTCTCGTCTTCTTTCCTTTAGCTTTGTTATTCAAGACAAGCCTGATTTATCAGCCTAATCAGTCTAGGGACAGCTTATCTTTGCCTTGCTTTCCATTATCGTTAAACTAGTTTTGGAATTTAGCTGCATGTCTCCTGATTCAGATGCGGTGTAGGTTTCACTTTGTGTTGGAATGACCTTGCAATTTTTCTTCTGAAATATGTGGCTCATGAACTTGGAGTACTTGAGCATCTTGCTTTTATTCTAAATTCTTCTTTTACTTTGGGTGATCTATCTCACACCTTAGCTCTGGGCAAAAACTAATATGCATATCTCTACAACATTCCAAATTACTACCCAGTTTGCAGAAAGAATAAAAAAGGTGAACTCAGTCAGACAAAGGTTTTCTAAGTGACTCAGCAGCAATACTTTGGTGAGGTTTTGTTTTGGATTGAGTTTTTATATTCCATCAGCATTTGTATGCTAAAATCTAATTCTCAGTGTAACGGTATTTGTAGGTGGAGTCTTTGGGAAGTAATTTCGTCATGAGGGTGGCACCCTTGTGAATGAGAGTACTGCTTTTATAAGAAGAGGCCAGAGAGCTAGCTAGCTCTCTCTTTCAACCATGTGAGTATACAATGAGAAGTCAGCAGTCTGCAACCTGGAAGAGGATTTTCACCAAAACACTGATGTTGGACTTCTAGCCTCCTGAACTGTGAGAAATAAATGTCTGTTTCTTATAAGTCACCCACTTTGCTTTGTTATAGCAGCCTGAACTGTCTAATACAGGCCTGCAGGTCAATGACCATCCATTTGGTCACTGTAGCCAAAAGAAGTTTTAACAGATGCAGAATGAGGTCATACCAAAAAAATGTAGGCTGCCTTATTTCAGCCTAAGTTTGCCATCTCCTGTGTTCTAGGCATCTGAGTGAAGAGTCTGTCTCAGTATCCTGAGTCCCAGGTCCTAGAATATGTGTTCTTTCCCCAGGGTATTCCCTATGTGGGAACTGTGATCCTTATGTTCTGCTTAGAGGTAAGCTGAGGCGAACATGGGCAAAACCCAGGCCCATATGTAGAACAGCTCAACTAAAAACTCCAGAGTCTCCCAAGAAGGCCTTGCATAGAAGTCAAGCAGATCAGTAATATGTCAGTAAGTGTTCTATTCATCTAGGCTGGTAAGGCAACACATAAGTTTTATGTGTTGGACACAAAACTAATGGCAGCCACACTAAATAAGTCCACAAGGACATGCTTGTGATATGTATTTCTAGTGAAAGAACTACCTAAGTAGCCTGAGGGATTATTGTATGCCATAACAATGCTGAATATCACTGAGACACAATCATTTGGGATTTTCTATTTGATGTGATTTGATAGGCACTTTTGTACTAACTGTGAAGTGACATGCCTTGCTGTATTCTAGAATTAATGATATTTGAGATGTGGAGATTAATTAAACCCATAAGTTAAACATAAAAGTTTATATTATTGGAATTTTGGAGAGGTCTCTGAAATTGTAATATCCCTCTTATTTCTCTCCCATGCAATATTTGAAGACCTCGATCTCTATCCTCCCAATGAAGTCTCAGGAGTATTTATTGAAGTTTTCTTAGGGCTTTCACATACTTAAGAGAGAGATGCATTAGAACTCCCACACATGGTTACGTAGCTCACTTTGTCACAACACTCTCATCTGCTACCTGGTGCACCCACCATTTGTACAAATTCAGTTGTATTTCTCCCTAGAGGTCAAACAGTGCAAGGACCATGCCCTTAGACAGATCCAGGCTTTTGTCCAAAATTTCCTCCAGCTGAAATTCAGATTATCTTCTTCTGGTTTATATATCTATAACCATCTAATTCCACATAAAACTTTGATTTTACTCTGAAAATTTTCCTACACTTTGGTGTGAAATCTGTCGCTTGGTAGCATCTATTTACTGCACTATAGCTATTGAGTCAGGTTTGAAGTCTCCCCATTTTCCCCACAACACACCTCTGTTATGGTTTGAATGTATCCCCAAAACTGTATGTATTATACCTTAATCTTCAATGTGGCAGTATGGAAAGATAGGACCTTTAAGAAGTGTTTGAGTCATGAGGTCTCTGCCCTTATGTATGGATTAATCCATTAATGGATTAATGGATTAATGGATCATCATGGCAGTGGAACTGGTAGCTTTATAAGAAGAGGATGAGAGACCTGAGCAAGCACACTCAGCCCTCTCACCATGTGATGTTTTTCTGGGGTTCCTTATGCCCTTCATTAATGCTACCTCAGGACTCTGCAGAGAGTCCCCACCAGCAAGAAGGCCCTCACCAGATAGAGCCCCCAACCTTGGACTTCTCAGCCTCTATACTTGTAGGAGATAAATTCTTTTTCTTTATAAATTATCCAATTTCAGGCACTTTGATTGGCAACAGAAAACAAACTCATACACCCTCTTCCCCATAGCAGCCAAAAACAGGGGCCTAGATGTTGCTGGAGGTCTTCTCTTGGTTACTTATCCTCAGGCTATTCTGCTCTTCCTCATATGGCATAGTTCAGAGTTCCCTCATCAACTTAGCTATGGCCCTGAAATAGTTCCAGCCTCATGGTGTCCTCTCTAAAATGTGAAGCTCAGCTCTGAGCACCATACTCCTTACAGGTAAGAAGCAGAGTGGGCCTATTGGCCACCTTCTTCCTGTATTCTGAATTGCTATTTATGCAGCCCCATCACAAGGCTAACACACAGCAGCTCTACTAATTGGGAACTGATTTTGGAAATGTGCTTTTAATTGGAAAAACATTTTATGTACCCTGGGAAGGTCACACTTTACCCAGCCTGCTCATTTCTCTGCTCAAATCATTATCATCCTGAGCAGAATTTCCACTACTATTCAGCTTTCATGAATTATAGAATGTTTGAGATGGAAGAGGTTTGAGGAAACAGAGATTCAGGGAAGTGAAGTCGTCTGCCTAAGGTCACCCAGGTAGTTCATGGCTGAGCACACTATAGGTCTCAGATTCCTTGAAGCCCAGGTCAGACTCTTTGGGGCCTCAAAGAAGTCAGCCCCAGATGACTCTACAGCTCTTATTCAGGGAACACCTTAAGAGTGGAAACAGAAAATCCCCAAAGCTGCCAAATATTTCTGTCTTGACCTGATACCTTCTCCCTATCTTGAACACTACTGCCTGACTTCTTGAGGAGCCAAACCATGAGAGAAACTCAGAGTGTATTAATAAAGGGCTTAAGTAACCATAGGAAAACATAAGCCCGTGCCAGAAATGCTGCCAGCAGGAAATTTAAATCTCTACAGGACTTATGGTACTTGATTGGCTCCATGCCCTGTGGGTTGATGCCAAGCCCAAGAACCAAGGTAACTAATTCTTAGGGAAGTCCAAGTAGACACCAGAAGAGGAAACCAAACCCTCATTCATGGTAAATAAAAATCATTACCAGAATATTGTTTCCTTGACACAGCCTCTGACAGTCATGAGTGGCTTTCCACATCTCTTAAACTGTGATAGGTGGCAATAACCAAAAAAAGCTCAGACAATGGTCCCAAAAGTAGCAACCCCTTGGGTTTTCCTCCATTTTCTGAGTGTGTCAAGTTCCTATTGGACTTAACTTAAATCTACAACTAGGGAAGAGAATGAGTGCCATGAGCAGGAGAACAAGTAAGAAGGGATAAAGCAGGGCAAAGACATATGGAGGTACAGCTGAGACTAATGTCTTGAGCAAAAAAAAATTGTGTTCCCTTCTAGTCCTATTCATACTTGACCACCCTTCCAAATTCCACCCCAATGACCTTAGAGTCTCAGAAACCACATAAAAAAATTCCAGGTTCAGACACTGAAGCAAGGAAAGGGACAGACATTTATACAAAATTATAAAGAAAACTAGCAGCAGTATCACAGAAGCCTCCTGACTTCCAGAGGGAAGATCTTTTTACAAACATCCCAGCAAGTAATTTCACTTACTCAAGCTTCCATTTCCTCATCTAGAATGAGGGGATAATAATAGTACCTACCCCAAGAAGCTGTTGTAATAAACTAATGCCTGGAAAACACTTAGCAAAGTCCCTGACCACTGTAAAAGCTCAATCTATATTAACTATTATTATTATATTGGGTTATCTTCTCCACTTGCCAGAATGCAATGGGCTGTCAGCTGCAACCCTATTGTCACTTCTGCATCTATCCTCCTATCTTGCACATACACTTGGAGTTTCCAAGTTCTAGTTTCTTTATTGATATAGAAAGGAAGATACTATCTGTGGGAAGGAATAGAAAAAGGAAAGGTATTTTGAACTACCTCAGATATCAGTGCTTACAAAGTTTTGAGGGAGATGGCAAATTTTCTAACTGGTATAACTTTTCTGTTGCTGAGCCAGGAATCAAAGTGTGAGAGGGATAAAGCCTGTGAAATACTGAAAAGAATTCTGTTATACTTTGGAGTCTGGCAGGCCTGTGTTTGAACCTCAGATGTGCCTCTTATTACATGGTCTTAGGCAAGTCAGTCACTTCAGTTTTCCGAGACAAAGTTTCTTCACTTGTCAAATATGGCTCATAATTTCACATACTCACAGGATCATTGTGAAGAGTCCCAAGGGAGAAATGAGTGAAGTGTGTGTGTGTGTGTGTGTGCGTGTGTGTGTATGTACACAAACAGATATATGTTCCTCCACATATAGTGAGTATTCAATAATTGAGTACTACATCACTCACTTTAGAATTTATGGGAATATTTCATATATTCTGGCAATGGGTTCCTTCTCAGTCTTACTTTTCAGAGTTACTGCAAGCTTTCCTCCTCTTCTGGATCTTTTGTATGTTAGTCAGAAACCGAGAAAGGCAACATCAAGACTGCTTATTAAAGACCATTTTAAGCTGGAAACCCATTAATAAAAATCAAAGATTATGTGACTAATTTTTCACCAATTGTAATTACAAAAGAATTCACCCAAAAGTTTGATAAAATACTGTTAGCAAGGCTATGGGAAATTTTCACACATTGTTGGTGACAGTATAATTTGGCACACGTGTTGAAGGCAATTTAGGGAGTCTATCAAATTATGAATGCATAAGGTTCTAACAAAACAAATTAACCTCTGGAAATTTATCCCACAGACATGCCGGTATTTATATATTTTTTTAAAAAAAATATGTGCCAGGTTGTTTACTGCAGCATTGTTTGTAAGAGCAAAACCTTAATGTGGATCATCAGAGTGACACATTAAATAAATTATGGTACAACCATACAATGAAGTTATAAAAAAGAACAAGGAAGTGTTCGATGTACTGACATGGAAAGACCAATAAGATATATTTTAAGTGACTCAAGAAGTGTATATTGTGCCTGGCGCAGTGGCTCATGCCTGTAATCCCAGTACTTTGGGAGGTGGAGGCGGGTGGATCACCTGAGGTCGGGAGTTTGAGACCAGCCTGACCAACATGGTGAAACCCTGTCTCTACTAAAAAAAGAAATACAAAATTAGCCAGGCATAGTGGCGCATACATGTAATCCCAGCTACTCGGGAGGCTGAGGGAGGTGAATAGCTTGAACCTGGGGAGGCGGATATTGCGGTGAGCCGAGATCACGTGCTGCACTCCAGCCTGGGCAACGAGAGGGAAACTCCGTCTTAAAAAAAAAAAATAAAAATAAAAATAAAAAACAAAATAAAATTTTAAAAAGTGTATATCATATGCTACAAATTGTAAGAAAAAGTGGGTGGGGACTATCTCCTTATGTAAACACACACAAAGTTTACAGAATAAATGAATAAAAATAGTTAACTGTGTGGGTGGAGAAGGTGGAAAATGGGTATATGGGAGATTAAGTTGGAAGAGATACTTTATAATTCTTCTATTTGGTTTCTGATACATGAAATATATTACCTTTTCAGTAAGTTTTATGTTAAAAAGACAATGGGCCGGGCGCAGTGGCTCACGCCTGTAATCCCAGCCCTTTGGGAGGCCGAGGTGGGCGGATCACGAGGTCAGGAGATCGAGACCATCCTAGCTAACACGGTGAAATCCCGTCTCTACTAAAAATACAAAAAATTAGCCAGGCGTGGCGGGGTGCGCCTGTAGTCCCAGCTGCTGGGAAGGCTGAGGCAGCAGAATGACGTGAACCTGGGAGGCGGAGCTTGCAGTGAGCCGAGATAGCGCCACTGCATTCCAGCCTGGGTGACATAGCAAGACTCCGTCTCAAAAATAAATAAATAAATAAATAAATAAATAAATAAATAAATAAAATAAAAAGACAATGATAAAGTTGGAAAACTTTGCAATATACGTGATACAAAATTGATATCCTTATTGTGTAGTTGATCTTACCAACTAAAGTACATTCCCAAATAATTATGTAGAAAATGATAGTCATTGTACTTTATTAATAATAATGAAATACGAATAGCTAAATGTGTGATAAGACAGTGAGCAAATAAATGATAGGATATGGATCTTCGGCAGGTGAATTATTTGACAACCTTTAGAAATACTGTTCTGGAAGAATTTTTGAATTTTATTATTATATATTATTTCAATAGCTTTTGGGGCACAAGTGGTTTTTGGTTACATGCATGAATTGTATAGTGGTGAAGTCTGATTTTAGTGCACCTAACACCTGAGTAGTGTGCATTGTACCAAATATGTAGTTTTTTATTCCCTACACCTTCCCACCATCTCTGCTTCTGAGTCTCCAGTGTCCATTATACTACTCTGTCTGCCTTTGCATACCCATAGCTTAGTATCCACTTATAATTGAGAACATAAGGTATTTGGCTTTCCATTCCTGAGTTACTTCATTCAGAATAATGGCCTCCAGCTCCACCCATGTTGCCGCAAAATACATTATTATTATTATTTTTTTATGGTTGAGTAGTATTCCATCGTGTGTGTTTGTTTGTGTGTGTGTATATATACCACATTTTCTTTATTCACTCATCAGTTAATGGGCACTTAGGTTGGTTCCATATGTTTTCAATTGTGATTTGTGCTGTGATAAACATACATTTGCAAGTGTCTTTTTGATATAATGTCTTCTTTTCTTTTGGGTAGATACCCAGTAGTGGGATTGCTGGATTGAATGTTAGATCTACTTTTCCTTCTTTGAGAAATCTCCATACTGTTTTCCATAGAGGGTGTACTAATTTCCATTCTTTCCAACAGGGTAAAAGTGTTTGCTTTTCACCATATCCATGCCAACAGCTATTGTTTTGTTGACTTTTTAATAATATTCAATGTACCTAGGGTAAGGTGGTATCTAATTGTGATTTTAATTTTCATTTCCCTGATAATTAGTGATGCTGAACATTTTTTATATGTTTATTGGTGATTTGTATATCTTCTTTATAGAAGTGTCTATTCGTGTCATTTGCCCAATTTTTGATAGGATTTGTGTCATTTGCCCACTTTTTGATGGGATTATTTGGGTTTTTTTTTTCTTGCTGATTTGTGTGGGTTCCTTGTGGATTCTAGATATCAGTCCTTTGTTGGATGCATAGTTTGCAAATATTTTCTGCCATTCAGTGGGTTGTGTGTTTACTCTGATGATTATTTCTTTTGTAGGGCAGAAACTTTTTAGTTTAATTTAGGTCCCATTTATTTATGTTTCTTTTTGTTGCATTTGCTTTTGGGGTCTTTTTAATTTCTCTTTTCTTTTTTCCTTCAATTTTTATTTTAAGTTTAGTGGTACATGTGCCTTATGCACAGGTTTGTTACGTAGGTAAACGTGTGCCACAGTGGGTTGCTGCAAAGATCATCCCATCACCTAGGTATTAAGCCCGGCATCCATTAGCTATTCTTCCTGATGCTCTCCCTCCCCTCACACCCCCTCTGACAGACCAGATGTGTATTTCCCCCCAACCCATGTGTCCACGTGTTCTCATCATTCAGCTCCCACTTATAAGTAAAAACATACAGTGTTTGGTTTTCTGTTCCTGGATTAGTTTGTTGGGGATAGTGACTTCCAATTCCATCCATGCCACTGCAAAGGACATGATCTCCTTCCTTTTCATGGATGTATAGTATTCCATGGTGTATATATGTACCACATTTTCTTTATCCAGTCTATCATTGATGGGCAATGGGGTTGATTCCATGTATTGCTCTTGTGAATAGTGCTGCAATAAACATACATGTGCATGTATCTTTATAACAGAATGATTTATATTCATTTGAGTGTATAGATAGTAATGATATTGCTGGGTCAAATGGTATTTCTGCCTCTAGGTCTTTGGGGAATTGCCACACGCTGTCTTCCCCAATGGTTGAACTAATTTACACTCCCACCAACAGTGTAAAAGTGTTCCTTTTTCTCCACAACCTCACCAGCATCTGTTTCTTTTGACTTTTTAATAGTCACCATTCTGACTGGCATGAGATGGTATCTCATTTTTGACTTGCATTTCTCTAATGATCAGTGATGTTGAGCTTTTTTCCATGATTCTTGGCCACATGTTTGTTTTGAGAAGTGTCTGTTCATGTCCTTTGCCCACTTTTTAGTTTTTTTTTTTTTTTTTTTTTTTGTAAATTTGTTTAAGTTCCTTGTAGACTCTGGATATTAGACCTTTGTCAGGTGCATAGATTGCACAACTTTTCTTCCATTCTGTAGGCTGTCTGCTCTTTCTGATGACAGTTTCTTTTGCTGTGCAGCAGTTCTTTAGTTTAATTAGATCTCATTTGCCAATTTTTGCTTTTGTTACAATTGCTTTTGGCATTTTTATTATAAAACCTTTGCTTGTGCCTATGTCCTGAATGGTCTTGCCTAGATTTTCTTCTAGGTTTTTATAGTTTTGTGTTTTACATCTAAGTCTTTAATCTATCTTGAGTTAATTTATGTATATGATGTAAGGAAGGGGTCCAGTTTACATTTTCTGCATATGGCTAGCCAGTTCTCCCAGCACCATTTATTAAATAGGCAACATTTCCCCCATTGCTTTTGTCAGGTTTGTTGAAGAACAGATGGTTGTAGGTATGCAGTCTTATTTCTGAGTTCTGCATTCTGTTCCATTGGTCTATGTGTTCTTGTACCAGTACCATGCTGTTTTAGTTACTGTAGCCTTGTAGAATAGTTTGAAGTCAGGCAGTCTGATTCCTCCAGCTTTGTTCTTTTTGCTTAGAATTGTTTATAGCTGTTTAGGCTCTTTTTTGGTCCCATCTAAATTTTAAAATAGTTTTTTCTAATTCTGTCTAGAATGTCAGTGGTAGCTCAATGGAAATAGCATTGAATCTATACAATACTTTAGGCAGTATGGCCATTTTCATGATATTGATTCTTCCTCCTCATGAGCATGGAATGTTTTCTATTTGTTTGTGTCCTCTCTGACTTACTTGAGCAGTGGTTTGTGGTTCTTGAAGAGGTCCTTCACTTCAATTGTCAAATATATTCCTTGGTATTTTATTCCTTTTTTTTTTTTTTTTTTTTTTTGACAGAGTCTCGGTCTGTCGCCCTGGCTGGAGAGCAGTGCCGCGATCTCGGCTCACTGCAAGCTCCGCCTCCTGGGTTCAAGCAATTCTCTGCCTCAGTCCCCCTAGTAGCTGAGATTACAGGTGCCTGCCACCAAGCCTGGTAATTTTTTTGTGTGTGTTTTTAGTAGAGATAGGTTTCACTATCTTGGCCTGGCTGGTCTTGAACTCCTGACCTCTTGATCCACCCACCTCGGCCTCCCAAAGTGCTGGGATTAAAGGAGTGAGCCCCCAACCTCAGCCGGTATTTTATTCTTTTTGTAGCAATTGTGAATTAGAGTTCATTTATTATTTGGCTGTCTGCTTGCCTATTGTTGATGTATAGGAATGCTAGTGAATTTTGCATATGGATTTTGTATCCTGAAGATGCTTATCAGCTTAAGAAGCTTTCGGGATGAGATGATGGGTTTTTCTAGATATAGGATCATGTCATCTGCAAACAGAGGCAATTTGACTTCCTCTCTTCTTATTTGAATACCCGTTATTCTTTTCTCTTCCCTGACTGCTTTGGCCAGAACTTCCAATACTATGTTGAGTAGGAGTGGTGAGAGAGGACATCCTTCTCTTGTGCTGGTTTTCAAGGAGAATGCTTCCAGCTTTTGACCATTCAGTATGATATTGGCTGTGGATTTGTCATAAATGGTTCTTATTATTTTGAGGTATATTTCCATCAATACCTAGCTTGTTGAGAGTTTTTAACATGAAAGGAGGTTGAATTTTACTGAAAGCTTTTTCTGCATCTATTGAGATAATCAGGTGGTTTTGTCTTTAGTTCTGCTTATGTGATGAATTATGCTTATTGATTTGTATATGTTGAACCAGTCTTGCATCCCAGGATGAAACCAACTTGATGGTCGTGAATAAGCTCCTTGATGTGGTACTGGATTCAGTTTGCCAATATTTTATAGAGGATTTTTGCATTGATGTGCATCAATGATATTGGCCTGAAGTTTCCTCTTTTTGTTGTTGTATCTATGCCAGGTTTTCATATCAGGCTGATGCTGGCCTCATAGAATGAGTCAGGGAGTTGTTCCCCCTCTTCAATTTTTTGGAATAGTTTCAGTAGAAATGGTACTGTTACCGGGGTTGGTCCGGGGGTGGTCCTTGTTCTTAGAGCTCCCAAGATGGTCGTGGGCCACTTCCAACATAGCAGCAAGCCTCTTGTTCTCTGACCTGGGATTCTTGGCCTCACAGATTCCAAGGAATGGAATCTTGGGCCATGCGGTGAGTGTTACAGCTCTATTCAGCTCGATTAGGATGAACCCCAGGCACTTAGCCTGTGCAGGAACAATGGCGAGCCTCCAGCCCGATTGGGACCAGCAATGGGCGCCGCCTCTGGATCAGAAGTGCAGTGGACACCCTGCTGGATTCGGAGGGGTGGAAGTCAGTGGCAGGTCTGTGACGGTGGCAAACAGCAGTGGTGGATGGCGAGTGAAAGCTCAGCTCAAGCCATAACAAACACGGACCAGAAGAGTGTGCAGTTGCAAGATTTAAATAGAGTGAAAATGGAGCTCCCATAAAATGGGAGGGGACCCAAAGGGGGTTGCCCCTCCCTGCTCTAATGCCTGAGTTTATATCCCAATTGTTGTTCCTCCCCCTGTGTTCTCAGGCGATATATGATTTGACTATTTCTTTACCTCCTGCTTTGGCCTAATTTGTATTTCAGTAAGCCCTCTTTACTACCTGATTGGTTGGGTGTGAGCTGAGTTACAAGCACTGTGCTTAAAGGTAGGTGTGGTCACCTTTTCCAGATAGGCTTAGGAATTCTTAGTTGGTCTAGGAAATCCAGCTAGTCTTGTCTCTCAGTACCAGCTCTTCTTTGTACCGCTGGTACAATTCAGCTATGAATCTGTTGGTCCTGGACTTTTTTTGGTTGGTAGGCTATTTATTACTGCCTCAATTTCAGAACAAGTTATTTGTCTATTCAGGGATTCCATTTATCTCTGATTTAGTCTTGGGAGGGTGTATGAGTCCAGGAATTTAACCATTTTTTTTCCTAGATTTTCTAGTTTATGTGCATAGAGGTTTTTATAGTATTTTCAGGTGGTTGTTTGTATTTTTGCAGGGTCAGTGGTGATAAACCCCTTATCATTTCTGATGGTTTTTGTTTGATTTTTCTCTCTTTTCTTCCTTATTAGACTAGTTAGTGGTCTATTTTATATATTTTTTAAAAACTCCTGTATTTATTGATTTTTGAAGGGGTTTTTATGTCTCTATCTTCTTTAGTTCCAATCTGATCTTGGTTATTTCTTGTCTTCTGCTAGCTTTGGGGTGTGTTTGCTCTAGGTACTCTATTTCTTTTAGTTGTTATGTCAGGCTGTTAACTTGAGATCTTTCTATCTTTTTGATGTGGGCATTTAGTGCTATAAATTTTCCTCTTAACATTGCATTAGCTGCATTCCAGAGATTCTGCTACATTGTCTCTTTGTTCTCATTGGTTTCAATGAACTTTTTGATTTTTATTATTTTCCCAGGAGTCAATCAGAAGCAGGTTGCTTAATTTCCATGTACATTTGTGGTTTTGAGTGAGTTTCTTAATATTGAGTTCTAATTTGATTGTGCTGTGGTCTGAGAAACTGTTTGTTATGATTTCCATTATTTTGCATTTGCTAAAGAGTGTTTTACTTCCAATTATGTGGTCGATTTTAGAATTAGTGCCATGTGGAATAATATGTATTCTCTTGTTTCGGGGTGGAGAGTTCTGTAGATATTTATCAGGTCCACTTGATCCAGAGCTGCATTCAGGTCCTGAATATTTTTGTTAATTTTCTGTCATGGTGATCTGTCTCATATTAACAATGGGATGTTGACGTCTCCCACTATTATTTTCTGGAAATCTAAGTCTCTTTGTTGGTCTCTAAGAACTTGGTTTATTAATCTGAGTGCTCCTGTACTGGGTACATATATATTTAGGATCGTTAGCTCTTCTTGTTGAATTGAACTTGTTACCATTATATAATGCCCTTATTTGTCATTTTTAACCTTTGTTGGTTTGAAGAATTTTGTCAGAAGCTAGGATTGTGGCCCCTGCTTTTTTCTGTTTTCCATTTGCTTTGTAAATTTTTCTCCATCCCTTTATTTTGAGCCTATGTATGTCTTTATTCAGCTTGCCATCCTGTTTCTTTTTATTGGGGCATGTAGCCCATTTTACATTTAAGGTTAGTATTGTTATGTGTGCACGTAATCCTGTCATCATGATGTTAGCCAGTTATTCTGCAGACTTGTTTATGTGGTTGCTTCATAGTATCACTGGTCTGTGTACTTCAGCATGTTTATGCTGTGGCTGGTAATGGTTTTTTCTTTTAATATTTAGTGCCGCATTCAGGAGCATTTGCAAGGCAGTCCTGGTGGTGATACATTCTCTAAGCATTTGCTTGTCTGAAAATAATCTTATTTCTCCTTCAGTTATGAAGCTTAGTTTGGCAGGATGTCAAATTCTGGGTTGAAAATTCTTTTCTTTAAGAATGTTAAATATTGGCCCCCAATCTCTTCTGGCTTGTAGGGTTTCCACTGAGAGATCTGCTGTTAGTCTGATAGGCTTCCCTTTTTAGGTGACCTGGCCTTTCTCTCTGGCTTCTCTTAACATTTTTACTTTCATTTCGACCTTGGAGAATCTGATTATTATGTGTCTTGCAGTTGATTTTCTCGTGCAGTATCTTAGTGGTGTTCTCTGCATTTCCTGAATTTGAATGTTGGCCTGCCTTGCTAGGTTGGGGAAGTTCTCCACGATGAAATGCTGAAGTATGTTTTTCAACTTAGTTCCATTCTCCTCATCTGTTTTAGGTACTCCAGTCAGTTGTAAGTTCAGTCTCTTTACATAATCCCATAATTCTCGGAGGTTTTGTTCATTCCTTTTTATTCTTTTTACTGTATTCTTTGTTTGCCTGTTTTATTTCAGAAAGATAGTCTTCAAGCCCTAAGATTCTTTTCTCCACCTGGTCTATTCTGCTAATAATACTTGTGATTGCATTGTGAAGTTCTTATGATGTGTTTTTCAGCTCCACCAGGTCAGTTATGTTCCTCTCTACTCTGGCTATTCTGACTATCCATTCTGGCATTGTTTTATTATGATTCTTAGCTTCTTTGCACTGGATTGCAACATGCTCCTTTAGCTCAGCAAAATTCATTATTACCCACTTTCTGAAGCTTACTTCTTTCAATTCAGCCATCTCATCCTCAGCTCAGTTTTGTTCCCTTGCTAAAGCGGTGTTGTGGTCATTTGGAGGAGAAGAGGCCCTCTGACTTTTTGCATTTTCAGAGCTTTTGCATTGATTCTCATATTTGTGGGCTTCTCTCTCCCTTTGATCCTTGAGGTTGCTGACCTTTGAATGAGGTTTTTGTGAAGTCTTTATTGTTGATGTTGTTGTTGTTTTCTGTTTATTTGGTTTTCTTTTAGCAGTCAGGCCCCTCTTCCATAGGGCTGCTGTGGTTTGCTTGAGGTCTGCTCCAGACCCTGCTTGCCTCAGTTTTTCTCATACCTGGAGGTATCACCAGTGAAAGCAAATATAACAGCTTGCTATCACTAGTGAAGGCAAAGATAACAGCACAGATAGCAGCCTGCTTCTTCTTCTGGCAGCTCAAACCTAGAGGAGAACTGACCTGTTGCTGGCCTGAACTCTCCTCTAGAAGGTGCTGGAGACCCTTGCTGGGAGGTCTTACCTAGCCAGGAGAAACAGGATCAGGAACCCCTCCAAAGAAGCAGTCTGGCTGCCCTTTGGTAGAGCAGGTGCATTGCATTGGGTGGGACCGTTCCTCATCCAGATCGTGTGTATTCTCCAAAGCTGGCAGACTGAAATGGCTGAGTCTACTGAACTACAGAGGTTGTGGTTGCTCCTGTCCACTAGGGCTCAGAGCTCTGTCTCTAGAACCCTTGCTGGAGTGGCTAAGCCCCTGCAAGGAGGTCTCGCCCACTGGGGAGGGATGGATCAGGGTCTCATTTAAAGAAGCAGTCTAGCCACAATCTGGCAAGGCAGCTGTGCTGTGCTGGGGGGACACGTATTTGTCTAGACTGCCTGTATTCTTCAAAGCTGGTGGGCTGAAACGACTGAGTCTACTGAACTGCAGAGATGGCGACTGCCCTTCCCCCCAGGAGCTTGGTCCCAACTCAGGCAGACTCCAGCCTGCTGCCACCGGCTGGCCAGAATTCCAAGCCAGTGAGTCTCAACTCATGAGCTGACTGCAGAACAATGTCACTTGGCTCCCTAGATTTAGACCCCTTCCTGGGAACATGCATGGATGGATCTCCCACATTGCCGTGGATCCTGGGGCTGGTGTGTGCAAAACTTTTGGGTCTCTGTGTGTGCCCGAGTGGCCACTTTGGCGAGACTCTGCACAGCTCCTGTATTGGACCCAAGGCACTGGTTGTGTGGGCTCACAAGGGGATCTCCTGATCTGTGGGTTGCAAAGATCCATGGGAGAAGTATGGTTTCTCGGGTGGGATCGCTCAGTTACTCACCACTTCCCTTGGCTGGGGTTGAGGGTTCACTTGGCTCTATGCTGCTCCTGGGTGGACCATCACCCGACCCTGCTTCTCTTTGCTCTCCATGGATCGAGCTGTTTGCCTAGTCAGTCCCAATGCAAGAACCCGGATATATCAGTTGAAGGTGCTAAATTCACTTGCTCCTTTTATTCCTTTCCCTGAGGGCCATGTACCACAGCTGTTTCTAATCAGTCATCTTGGACCCTCTTGCTTTTGAGGTCTTAATCATAAATGTTTTGCCTAGGCAAATATTCAAAAGAGTTTTTCCTAGGCTTTCTTCTATAATTTTAATGGTTTCAGATCCTAGATTTACATGTTTTATATATCTTCAGTTGATTTTTGTATATGGTGAGATATGGGGATTTAGCTTCATTCTTCTACATGTGGTTATCCAGTTTTCACAGCGCCATTTATTTAATAGGGTATTGTTTCCTCAATTTATGTTTTTGTATGCCTTGTCGAAGATCATCTGGTTGCAGGTATTTAGATTTATTTTAAGTTCTCTTTTCTGTTCAATTGCTCTCTGTATCTACTTTTATACTAGTACCCTGCTATTTTGGTTACTGTAACCTTGTAATATAATTAAAATCCGGTAATGTGATGCCTCCAGATTTGATCTTTTTGTTTAGGTTTGCTTTGGCTATTTGTGCTTTTTTCTGATTCCATTAAATTTTAGGATTGCTCTTTTCTAATTCTGTGAATAATATTATCAGCAATCAGAGATAGTTTGACTTCCTTCCTTCCTATTTGGATGCCCTTTATTTCTTTCTCTTGTCTGATTGCTCTGGCTAGAACTTCCAGCACTATGTTAAGTAGAAGTGGTGAAAGTGGGCATCCTTGTCATGTTCTAGTTCTGAGGGGGAACTCTTTCAAATTTTCACCAGTCAGTATTATGTTGGCTGTTGGTTTGCCATATATGCATGGCTTTTATTATGTTGAGGTATGTTCTGGAAGAATTTTTTAAGAGATGAAAAAATGTTCATTAATTCAAAACATCACATACAAATCTATAAAATATGGCCACCATTTCATTATGTATATGGGTGCATGTATGTGTAATTATCTGAACTATATGCCAATAGAGAAAATTATATTAAAAAAACACCATAGAAATCCACCAAAATATGGGATTGTAAACTGGTTCAACCATTATGGAAAACAGTATGGTGATTCCTCAAGGATCTAGAACTAGATGTACCATATGACCCAGCCATCCCATTACTGGGTATATACCCAAAGGATTATAAATCATGCTGCTATAAAGACACATGCACACGTATGTTCATTGCGGCACTATTCACAATAGCAAAGACTTGGAATTAACCAAAATGTCCATCAGTGACAGACTGGATTAAGAAAATGTGGCACATATACACCATGGAATACTATGCAGCCATCAAAAAGGATGAGTTTGTGTCCTTTGTAGGGACATGGATGCAGCTGGAAACCATCATTCTCAGCAAACTATCACAAGAACAGAAAAACAAACACCGCATGTTCTCACTCATAGGTGGGAACTGAACAATGAGATCACTTGGACCCGGGAAGGGGAACATCACACACCGGGGCCTATCATGGGGAGGGGGGAGGGGGGAGGGGGGAGAGATTGCATTGGGAGTTATACCTGATGTAAATGACGAGTTGATGGGTGCTGACGAGTTGATGGGTGCAGCACAGCAACATGGCACAAGTATACATATGTAACAAACCTGCACGTTATGCACATGTACCCTAGAACTTAAAGTGTAATAATAATAAAAAAAATTGATTTATTTAAATTGTTGTTTAAAGAGTGAAATAGAAAGAAGACAATCTATTCATTTAGAGATATTTAGAAACACTCCAGTGCTTATTATCAACACCTCTCATGCAAAATATTAAAAACCTGATGACACAACTTTACAGTAATTGAAATGTAGAAGATGTGGAGTCACAACAAATCAATAGTATTATATAATATCATTATGATACATTGTCTTAACCCTAAGTGGTTTATATTACCTTGTTATTTTTAGGTCATTCCTTATGAGGAGTTTTTATAACCATTTAGGGAGAAATAACAATAGAATGACATTTAAATATACACATTGTCTAAAATGGGAAGTAATGTTCAAAAAAACTAAATAGACATTAACTAGTACTAGTATAAACTTAAATTTTCTACTTATTAGTTTTGTTGTAGTTAATTATATAAATGATTACTTTATCTTCCGGGTTTCAGGATAACACTCTTAGTTAGACCTATATTTTACATCTTACAGTAGAAAATTCTCTCCAGTTATTTATTTGTAATTTTCTAGAAAATTAAATTTAAGAGTTTGTTAAGTTAAAAAAAAAAAAGAAATCCACCAAAATAATAATAGTGAGTGATCATGAGTTATTTTTCACTCTAGCTTCTGCGTTGGTGAATTTTTCAAATTCTCAACAATAATGACATGTTAGTTTAATGTGGAGGAGGTAATAAATTTTATTAGACCATAAAAACCCTAATAGAAAAATTGACTAAGGATAAAAGTAGGCATTTCAATTGAAAAGACAGCCAAATAGACAATAAGCAGTGGAAGAAAATGCTTAATCTCAGAAGTAATTTTTTAAAATGACAAATTAAGCTGTAATAGAATAATGCTTTTTTATTTGTTAAATCATTAAAAATTTTAACAAAGGCAATAGTCAACACTGTGTAGAATGATTAATAGAGCCTTCAGTTCTAGAGCACTTCACATATCTGTAGAAAACAATTTTTTTTTAGTTTTCAAAGGCTAGGAAATTTGTGTTTTGCCTGTTATACTTTAGGTCCCTATATCAGGATATTGGTAAGGGGCAAGACTAAGATGAATAAGGAGGGAAAGAAAATGTTAGTCTCTGTATACATTCAAAGAACAAACCTGCCTACCTAGACCACCCAGGAATAGTCAGACTTGCATCACAAGAAATTTTCCCAATTCCATCCTTGAAACCACTATACCAATCTTATAATACATCCCAGAGTGTGGGGCTTATGGTTGCTTAGGAGATCAGCAACATGGGGAAAATATTTAAAGCTGTAGACTTCACTTCTGCTAGACTTTCCTAAACCCCTAATTCCCTCTCTGCTTTAGAAATTATATTATAGGTAATTTGTGCTATCTTTCTCTTTATCAGTCCATATGTTTGTTGAATTGGAACTAGACCCCTTGATCCTTCACTGTTAGGACACCTTTTTTCTCCTACTACACAGTACACATTAGAAATCTCATAGGAAATAGAAGGGAAGGGATATCAATTAAATAGACAATCAGACAAAGAAGAATAACCAAGCAGGCTTTGGACTAGGGGTCCAGCGTCTCCCTTGGAATCTGTGACTGCTGGTCTCTTTCCCCTTAACAATACTATCCTCATTACATAGACCCTACCAGATATGACCAGAGATTGAAGGAAGGAGAGGCTTCCTTCCAAAAGGAAGGCAATTGAGTAAAAATCCTATTTTAATCATCTGGGTGGAAATAATAATAAAACAGACATCAATATTTATTTAGTGCTTACTTTGTCTCAGGCACGATTCTAAGCATGTTGCACATATTGACTA
Organism: Macaca mulatta; assembly: GCF_049350105.2. NCBI lineage: Eukaryota > Metazoa > Chordata > Mammalia > Primates > Cercopithecidae > Macaca > Macaca mulatta. The sequence goes on along the minus strand of NC_133426.1, from coordinate 82,489,145 downwards.
ATTTAATCTTCAGAAGAACCCTATGAGATAGATACTGCTATTGTCCCTATGTTACACGTGAGGGAGAGGTTAAGTATCTAGCCCAGGGCCACACAGATAGTAAATGGGTTTCCCCAAATCTGCCACAGGAAGTCCAACACCAGCAGAGTGGCATGTCTTATAAAAATGCTAAGTTATGCCTTATAATTATCTGTGGGTGAGAACTAATTTCTAGGAAAGTAGGAATATAATAAGTATGTGTTGCTAAACCAACTCGTGCAAGCCAGAGTTATTCTATACTTAAAGCTTTACATTTGGTCTATGAGCCAAGAAGTTACAAATGTTCTGCTAGTGCTTCCTGTCTTCAGGAAGTTCCAGGTTACCATTAGTATAACTTGAGCTGTGTCCATGACTTCCTTTACTCTCTTAGAATTTTCTCAAAGTCAACTGATAAGAGTATTCACTCTTTTAAATAGCCACAAAATTCTTATAAGCTATTTTTATAATCTGAGCTGTGTCCATGACTTGCCTTGCTTTCTTAGCAATTTCTCAAAGTCATCATATAGCCACAGAAAATACTCCACGGTATGGCTATTCCTCAGTTTAATTCAATCCTTTCCCCATTTATTAACATTCACTTTGTTTCTACCTTTTTTGTTTTTCTACTACTCATAATGTTACAATAAACATTCTTCATTTTTTTGGATAAATTCCAAGTCATAGGGTTGCTATGTGGAAGAGTATTTATAGTATTAGTATTTAACATTACCAGATTATTTACATATACATACACAAAGATGTAACAATACTCATTTTCACCAAGACCCACCTTACCTTCAGAGCTAAATATTATCACACTTGAAACGTTTTGCCAATAATAAGGGTTAGAAAGAACATCTAAGTTTAGCTTTAATTCGTATTCCTCTATTAGTGAGAATGAGCACCTTTTCATATGCTTCCTGGGCGTTTTGAATTTGTTAATCTGTGAATGGATAATTGATACCCTTCGTATATTTTAAAAATTGGGTTGAATATTTTGCCATTTAAAATTATTAATTTTATGGAATTGAATGTAACTTTTTTTTCTCCAATGAATTATAACCTGACTTGCTTAGGAATCTCTTAAGTTATGCGTAATTTTTCTACAATTTTTAAATTTTGAGACAATTGTAGATTCATATGCAGTTTTATGAGAACATGTATTATCCAGATTTCCCTAATGATAACATCTTCCAAAGCTATGGTACAATATCACAACCAGCAAACTGATGTTAATGTAATCCACTAATCTAATTCAGATTTTTAAAATTATATATGTATAGTACTCATTTGTGAATGTGTATCTATTTAGTTCTAAACAATTTTATCATATGTAGGCTTGTGAATTCACCACCATAGTCAAGATATAGAACAGTTCCATCACCACAAAGATTCCCCAAGTGTTGACTTTTTATAACCATAATTGCCTCCATTCCTTTTACTTCCTGCCCCTGTCCCTAACACTTGGCAGCAACAAATCTCTTCACCGTCTCTATAAATTTGACATGTCAAATGTGTTGTATAAATGGAGTATATATATGGAGTATGTGTATTCGTCCATTTTCATGCTGCAATAAGGACATACCCAAGACTGGGTAATTTATAAAAGAAAGAGGTGTAATTGACTCACAGTTTTGGGGAGGGCTCAGGAAACTTACAGTCATGGTGGAAGGCACCACTTCACAGGGCAGCAGGAGAGAGAATGAGCGCTGAGCAAAGGGGAAGCCTCTTATAAAACCATCAGATTTCGTGATAACTCACTCACTATCATGAGAACAGCATGGGGGAAACCACCTCCATGATTTAACTATCTCCAACTGGTCCCGATCTTGACACATGGGGATTATTACAATTCAAGGTGAGATTTGAGTGGGGACACAGAGCTAAACCATATCAGTATGTAACACTAGGAAGTTGACTTTTTCACTCAGCATAGTAGTCTTGAGATTCAACCAAGTTGGTTATATCAATAGTTTATTGTTTTTATTGATGGTTAGTATTCCGTGGTATGTGTACCATAGTTTTTTTTAAAAAAAGCATTCACTCATCGAAGAAGCAATCTGTGTTGTTTCCAGTTTAGGGCTCTTAGGAATAGAGTTGCTCTAAACATTTGTGTACAGGTTTTTGTGGGGAAAAACGTTTTATTGTCTTCAAAATAAATGCCCCATAGTGCAATTGTTGGGTCATATAGTTGTCATGTATTTAGTTTTATAAGAAATTGCCAAATAATTTTCAAGAATTACTGGGGCATTTTACCTTCCAACTACTAATGTATGAGTGATCCAGTTTTCCACATCTTCATCAACATATGTTATCACTAATTTTATGCCAGCTATTTCAATAGTGGTATTTCTCTTTTATTGAGATATTGTTCACATACTATAGAATTCACCATTTTAATGTATACAATTCAGTAGAGTGTTTAGCATATTTACAAGGTTGTCCTTCTATTACCACTATCTAATTTCAGAAATTTTTATCACCACTAAAAGAAATCCAATACCCATTAGTATTCTGTATTAGTTTATTTGCATTGCTATAGGGCAATACCTGAGGCTGGGTGATTTATGAAGAAATGAGGTTTATTTTGACTCATGGTTCTGCAGGCTGTACAAGCATGGCACCAACGTCTCTTCAGCTTCTGATGAGGGACTCAGGAAGCTTACAATCATGGCAGAAGGTGAAGGGAGAGCCAGAGAATCATATAGCAAGAGAAGGACAAGAGAGGGGGGCAACAAAGAGAAGCGTGAGGTGTCAGTCTTAAACAGCCAGATCTCATGTGAACTAACAGCGAGAACTCACTCCTTACCAAGGAGATGGCACTAAGTCATTCATGGGGGATCCACCCCCATGTTTCAAACATTGATTCCCCGTGATCCTCCAACATTAGAGGTCACATTTCAACATGAGATTTGGAGGAGACAAAACACCCAATTCATATCATAGTCATTCTTCATTCTTCTTTGTCCCTACACCCTGTCAACCACCAGTCTGCTTTCTGCCTCTATGGACTTGCTTTTTCTGAATGTATAATATAAATAGACTCTTATAAGCTGTTTCCTTTTATGTCTTGTTTCTTTCACTTAGCATAAGTGTTTCAAGGTTCATTCACATTGTAGTGGCTCAAATCCACTGTTGAGGCCATCTAGTGTATTTTTCGTTTTAATTACTCTACTTTTAAATTCCAGAATTTCTTTTTGGTTCCTTTTTCATACTTTCTATCTCTTTGTTAATATTCTGCATTTAGTGAAACATGGTTTTCATGACAAATGGCTACCCTTAGCTCTGAACTATTCAAGTTGTCTATTTCATCTTTATTGAGTTTTATGGTTTGTGGTTTTTGAGGAATTATTTCATTTGTTTTAAATTATCAAATTTTGTGTTTAAAATTAATCATAGTATTACCTCTATTATATTTATAATGGTTCTAGTATCTGTAGTGATATCCTTTGTATTATGTCTAAGATAATTTATCTTTTCTCTTTTAATTTTTGTCAGTCTTGCAATAGATTTATAAATATAAAGCATCTTTTTGAAGGAGTAGCCTTTTAAAATTGATTTCCTTTATATTTTCTTTTTTATTGACATATAATAGATGTACATATTTTGGGAGTACATGTGATACTTTGAAACCTGTAGACAATGTGTAATGATCAAATCTGGATAATTGCAATATTCATCCCTCAAACATTTATCTTTTTTTTTTCTGTTGGAAACATTACAATTCTTCTCTTCTAGCTATTTTGAAATATACAATACATTCTTGTTAACTATATTTTCCCTACCATATAATTGAATACCAGAACTTATTGTTTCTATGTAACTGTATTTTTGTACCCATTAAACAACTTTTCTTCATCTTTTCTTCCCTCCGTCCCTTCCTGGCCTCTGGTAATGACCATTCTACTCTCTATCCCCATGAGATGCACATCTTTAGCTCCCACATATAAGAAAAAAACATGTGACATTTGTCTTTTTGCACCTGGCTTATTTCACGTTACATAATGACCTTCAATCCTATCCCTGTTGCTGCAAATGACAGTATTTCTTTTTTTTTTTTTTTTACAGCTAAGTCTGTTTTCAATTTTATTAATTTCTGCTCTTTATTTGCTTTCTTCTGCTTTCTTTGTGTTTATTGTGCTCTTGATTTTCCAGTTTCTGGAGTTAGACACTTAGATTATAGATTTGAGAACTTTCTTATTTACTGATATAAGGATTTAGTGCTGTAAATTGTCTTCTCAGAACGACTTTAGTTGAATCCCATATATTTTGATATGCCGCATCTATATTTTCATTAAGTTCTCCTCATATTTGATTTCCTTTAAGATTTTTTTATTTGATCATTGGTTATTTGTAAGTGTGTTGTCTATTTTCCAAGCTCTGAGGGATTTTCTTTTTCTCTATCTGTTGTTTTCTAGTTTTTTTCCATTCTGATTAGACAATGTGCTCTGTATAATTTCAATTCTTTCAAAATTATTGAACTTTGTTTTATGGCCCAGGAGCTGATTTATATTCTTCATGGACTTTTTCCTACTTTTATCAATACCCATCCTGCATTAATTTGAGAACTGAATATTTGCAATGTAGGTCTAAGACCTCCTACCTCACCATCTCCATTTTATTTTTAAATGTTTCTATTTTTAATTTTTGTAGGTACATAGTAAGTGTATATATTTATGGGACACATGAAACATTTTGATACAGGCATGTAATATGTAATAATAACATCAGCAGAAATAGGTTATTACCTCAATAATTTATCCTTTGTGTTACAAAAAATCCAATTATACTCTTTCAGTTATTTTAAAATATACAATTAAATTATTATTGACCATAGTCACTCAGTTTTGCTATAAAATACTAGGTCTTATTTATCCTTTCTAACCATTTTTTGTATCTGGTAACCATCCCCACTTCGGCTGCACACCCCAAACACCCTTCCCAGCCACTAGTAGCCATCCATTTTCTCTCTATCTCCATGAGTTAAATTGTTTCAATTTTTAGCTCCAACAAATAAGTGAGAACACGTGAAGTTTCTTTTTCTGTGCCTGACTTATTTTGTTTAACATAATGTCCTCCAGTTCTATCCATGTAGTTGCAAATGACAGAATATCCTTCTTTTTTGTGGCTTAATTGTTTATATGTACCACATTTTTAACTTTATGAACACTTATGTTGCTTCCAAATCTTGGGTATTATAAATAATGCTCCAATAAAAATGTGAGTGTAGATATCACTTTGATAAACAAACTTTCTTTCTTTTGGGTATATACATAACACTGGAATTCCTAGATTATATTGCAGCTCTAGGAACCTCCAAACTGTTTCTTTGTAGGGGATATACTAATTTGCATTCCCACTAACGGTCTATGAGGGTTCTTTCTTCTGCATATCTTCGCCAGCATTTCTATTGTCCTGTCTTTTATATGAAAGCCATTTTTTACTGGAGTGAAATGGTATCTCATTGTAGTATTCATTTGCATTTCTCTGATGATTAAGGATGTTGAGCACATTTTCATATACCTGTTTGCCATTTGTATGTATTCGTTTGAAAAATGCCTAATCAGATCTTTTGCCCATTTTAAAATCAGATTATTAATTTTTTCCTATAGGGTTGTTTGAGCTTCTTATATGTTATTGTTATTAATCCATTGTAAGATGGGTAGATTGCAAATATTTTCTCCCACTCTGAAGGTTGTCTCTTCAATTTGTTGATTGTTTGCCTCATCATGCAGAAGCTTTTCAACTTGGTGTGATTCTATTTGTTCGTTTCTGCTTTGGTTGTGTGTGCTTGTGGGGTACTATTCAAGAAATCTTTGCCCAGGTGAATGTCATGAAGAGCTTCCCCAGTATTTTCTTGTATACTTTCACAGTTTGAGGTCTTAGATTTATGTCTTCAATGCATTGGGATTTGATTTTTGTATGTGGTGAGAGATAGGGGTGTAGTTTTATTCTTCTGCATATGGATATTCAGTATTCTCAGCAGTAATTATTGAAGAAACTGTTCTTTTCCCAATGTATGTTCTTGGCAACTTCATTGCAAATGAGTTCACTGTAGATGTACAAATTTGTTTCTGAGTTCTGTATTCTGTTCCATTTTTCTATGTATCTGTTTTTATGACAGTAACATACTGTTTTGGTTTAATCTGAAGTTAATTTGAAGTATAATTTGAAGTCAGAAAATGTAATTCCTTCAATTTTGTTCTTTTTGCTCAGGATTGGTCAAAATTGCTTTGGCTATTCTAATTCTTTTGTAGTTTTGTATAAATGTTAGAATTATTTTGTTTTATATCTGTGAAGAATGCCATTGGTATTTTGATAGAGATTGCACTGAATCTGTGGATTGCTTTGAGTAGTAGGAACATTTTGGCAACACTGATTTTTCCATTACATAAACAATAGAATATTTTTTCTATTATTTTGTATTGTCTTCAATTTCTTTCATCAGTGTTTTATAGTTTTCAATATAGAAAACTTTTACTTCTTTGGTTAAGTTTATTGCTAGGTATCTAATTTTATTTGTAGCTATTGTAAATGTGAATTTTTCTTTATTTCTTTCTCTGATTGCTGTTGGCATATAGGAATGCTACTGATTTTTATATGTTGATTTTGTATCCTGCAACTTTACTGAGTTTGTGTACCAGAACGAATACTTTTTGGTGGAGTGTTTAGGTTTCTTCAAATAATAGATCATATCATCCGCAAACAAGGATATTTTGACTTCTTCCGTTTCAATTTGGATGCCTTTTATTTTTATTTTGTTGTTATTATTATTATTATTTTGAGGTGGAGTCTTTCTCTGTCGCCCAGGCTGGAGTGCTGTGGCTGGCGCGATCTCGGCTCACTACAAGCTTCGCCTCCTGGGTTCACGCCATTCTCCTGCCTCAGCCCCCTGACTAGCTGGGATTATAGGCGCCCGCCACCACGCCTGGCTAATTTTTTGTATTTTTAGTAGAGAGGGGGTTTCACCGTGTTAGCCAGGATGGTCTCGATTTCCTGACTTCATGGTCTGCCCGCCTCGGCCTCCCAAAGTGCTGGGATTACAGGCTTGAGCCACCGCGCCAGGCCTATTTCTTTCTCTTGTCTGATTGCTCTAGTTGAGACTTCCAGTAGTATGTTAAATAACAGTGGTTAAAGTGGTCATTCTTGTCTTGTTCTAGATCTTACAGGAAAGGCTTTCAGTTAATACCCATTCAGTATGATACTAGTCTGTTATATATGGCTTTTATTTTATTATGGCACATTCCATTTATACCCAGTTTTCTGAGGGGTTTTTTTTTTTTGGTTTTTTTTTTTTTTTTTTTTTTTTTTTTTTGTTGTTGTTGTTGTTGTTGTTTTGGGATGGAGTCTCGCTCTGTCGCCCAGGCTGGAGTGCAGTGGCTGGATCTCAGCTCACTGCAAGCTCCGCCTCCCGGGTTTACGCTATTCTCCTCCCTCAGCCTCCCGAGTAGCTGGGACTACAGGCGCCCGCCACCTTGCCCGGCTAGTTTTTTGTATTTTTTAGTAGACACGAGGTTTCACCAAGTTAGCCAGGATGGTCTCGATCTCCTGACCTCGTGATCCACCCGTCTCGGCTGGGATTACAGGCTTGAACCCCCGCGCCCGGACTTCTGAGGGTTTTTCAAATCATAAAGGGATGCTGATGCTCTTTTAGCATCAACTGAAATGATCCTATGAATTTTGTCCTTCATTAGGCTGACATGATGTGTCACATTGATTGATTTGCATATGTTGAACCATGCTCGCATTCTTGGGATAAATCTCACTCAGTCATAATAAATAATCATTTTAATGTGTCGTTGAATTCAGTTTGCTAGTATTTTGTTGAGGATTTTTTGCATCAATATTCATCAGTAATATTAGCCTGTAGTTTTCTTTTTATTATGTGTATTTTCCTGGTTTTGGTATCACAGTAATGCTGGCCTTGGCCGCGTGCGGTGGCTCACACCCGGAATCCCAGCACTTTGGGAGGCTGAGGTGGGGGATCAGCAGAGGTCAGAGTTTGAAACCAGCCTGGCCAACATGCCAACACCCCATCTTTACTAAAAATATAAAAATTCGCTGGGCATGGTGGCCTGCGCCTGTAATTCCAGCTACTGGGGAGGCTGAGGCAGTACAATCGCTTGACCAGGGGGGCAGATGTTGCGGTGAGCTGAGATCGCGCCATTGCACTCCAGCACGGGTGACAGAGCAAAGACTCTGTCTCAAAACAAACAAACAAACAAACAAACAAACAAAACAAAACCACAACACTGGCCTCAGAGAATTAATTTGAAAGTAGTCTCTTCTCTATTTTTCAGAATAGTTTGAGTAGGATTGGTATAATTTGTTCTTTAAATTTATAGTAGAATTTAGCAGTGAATCCATGGAGTCCCAGACTTTCTTTGCTGTGAGACATTTTATTATGGCTTTTCTCTCGATACTTGTTATTGGTTTGTTCAGGTTTTGAATTTATTCGTAGTTCAACCTTGGTATGTTGTACATGCCTATGTATTTATCAATATCCTCTAGATTTTCCAATTTATTCGAATATAGTTGCTCATAGAAGCCACTAATGGTCCTTTGAATTTCTGAAGTATCAGTTGTAATGTCTCCTTTTTCATCTCCAATTTTATTTCTTTGTCTTCTCTCTTTCCTTCTTAGTGTGGCTATAGTTTTGTCAATTTTGTTTAACATTTCAAAAAACCAACTTTCTCTTTCATTGATTTTTTTGTATTGTTTTCTTCATTTATATTTTACTTTTGCTTTCATCTTTATTATTATTTCTTTTCTTCTACAATTTTGGGTTTGGATTGCTCTTGCCTTTCTAATTCTTTAAGATGTATTAGGCTGTTTATTTCAAGTTTTTCAAAATTTTTTGATATAGGAGCTTCCTTCTTTGTACTGCTTTCACTTTATCCCATAGGTTTTGATGTATTGTGTTTCCATTATTATTTGCTTCAAGGAAATTGAAAATTTCCTTGAAGCAAATTGAAAATTTCCTTGAAGCAAATAATTTTTTTCACCAACCCAGTGGTCATTCAGAATATTGTTTAATTTCCATTTGTTGGTATAGTTTTCAAAATTCTTCTTCTTTTATTTTTAGTTTTATTTCGTCATTGTCAGAGAAGACTTTCTATTTTAAATTTGTTTGCATGTTTTAAGACTTGTTTTGTGACCTAATATATGGTCTGTCTTTAAGAATAATTCATGTGTTGAAGAGAAGAATGTGTATTCTATGGCTGTTGGGTGAAATGTTCTGTAAGTATCTATTAGGTCCTTTTGGTGTATAGTGCAGATTCAATCTGATATCTCTGTTTTTCTGTTTGACAGATCTGTCCAAAGGTGAAAGTGAGGTGATAAAGTCTTCAGCTATGATTGTAGTGGGGTCAGTCTCTTTCTTTAGCTCTAATCACATTTGCATTATATATCTGGGTACTTGAGTGTTGAGTGTGCATATATTTACACTTGATATCCTGTTGCTGAACTGACCCTTTCATCATTATATAGTGATAATGTTATTGGTGTTATTATCTCTTTAATCTCTTCTTATAATTTTCATCATGAAATCTGTTTTATCTGATATAAGTATAGCCATTCCTGCTCTCTGTTTGTTTCTATTGGCATGAAATATGTTTTTCTATTTTTTTAAGTCTGTGTGTGTCTTCATAGGTAAAGTGTTTTTCCTGTAGGCAACAGATTGTTGAGTGTTTTTTCAAATCCGTTAAGGCATCTATGTCTTTTGACTGGAGAGTTTAGTCCATTGACCTCCAATGTTATTATTAATAAGTAAGAATCTACTCCTGCCATTTTGTTATTTATTTTCTGGTTGCTTTGTGATCTTCTTTTCCTTCCTTTATGATCACCTTTAAGTAAAGGTGATTTTCTCTGATGGTAGGATTTATTTCTTTTTATTTTTTGTGTTTCCCTTGTATGTTTTTTGATTTGAGTTTATCGTAAGACTTCCAAATGTTATCTTAAAACCAATTTATAAAAACTGATTAAAATTTGCACTAATTGCATAAACAAACACACAAACATGTGAAAATACAACTAATAAAAACTCTACACTTTATGAGTTCATGTCCTTTGCAGGGACATGGATAAAGCTGGAAGCCATCATTCCCAGCAAACTAACACAGGAACAGAAAACCAAACACTGCATGTTCTCACTCATAAGAGGGAGCTGGAAGCCATCATTCCCAGCAAACTAACACAGGAACAGAAAACCAAACACTGCATGTTCTCACTCATAAGAGGGAGTTGAAAAATGAGTACACATGGACACAAGGAGGGGAACATCATTCACTGGGGCCTGTTGAGGGGTGGAGGGCAAGGGGAGGGAGAGCATTAGGATGAATACCTAATGCGTGCAGCGCTTGAAACCTAGATGATGGGTTGATGGGTGCAGGAAACCACCATGGCACATGTATACCTATGAAATAAACCTTCACATTCTACACATGTATCCCGGAACTTAAAGTAAAATAAAAAACTCTACACTTTAACTTAATCCCCATGCTTTTTAACTTTTTGTTGTTTCTTTTATATCTTTTCATATTATGTTTTGTAAAGTTATTGTTATTATTTCAATTGGTTCATTTTTTAGTCTTTCTACTTAAGAGTTTGCATGCCACAATTACAGTGTTACAATATTCTGTTTCCCTGTGTACTTACTATTACCAGTGAGTTTTGTACCTTCAGATTATTTCTTATTTTCTCACCAATGACCTTTTCTTTCTCACTAAAGAACTCCTTTTAGCATTTCTTGTAGGGTAGGCCTGATATTGATGAAATCCTTCAGCTTTCATTTGTCTGGAAAAGTCTTTATTTGTCCTTCATGTTCGAAGGACATTTTTGCCAGATATACTATTCAAGAATATAAGGGTTTTTTCCTCCAGCACTTCAAATATGTCATGCCACTATCTCCTGTCCTGTAAGATTTCCTCTGAAAAGTCTGCTATCAGATGTATTGGAGCTCCATTGTATCTTATTTGTTTCTTTTCTCTTGCTGCTTTTACGATCCTTTCTTACTTTTAACCTTTGGGAGTTTGATTATTAAATGCCTTTGGTAGTCTTCTTCGGATTAAATCTTCTTGGTGTTTATAACCTTCTTGTTCTTAAATATTGATATCTTTCTCTAGGTTTGGGAAGTTCTCTGATATCCCTTTGAATAAACGTTCTACTCTTACTCCTTCTCTACCTCCTTTTTAAGGCCAATGACTCTTAGATTTGCTGTTTGGGGGTTATTTACTGGATGCTGCAGGCATACTTTGTTGTTTTTTATTCTTTTTCTTTTGCCTCCTCTGACTGTATTTTCAAGTGGCCTGTCTTCAAGCTCACTAATTCTTTCTTCTGCTTGATGAATTCTCTTAAGAAATTCTGATGCATTCTTTGTCATTTGCACTTTTCGACTCCAGGATATGTTTTTTACTATTTCAATTTCTTTTTTACATTTTTTTTCTGTGTGTTACCTTGAATTTATTTGAGTTCTCTCAAAAAAGCTATTTTGATTACTCGGTCTGAAAATCACATATCCCTATTTCTTTAGGATTGGTCCCCAGTGCTGTGTTTGATTGATTTGGTGAAGTAATGTTTTCCTGGATAATCTTAATGCTTGTAGATGTTCATCTGTGTCTGGGCATTGAAGAGTTAGGTATTTCTTATAGTTTTCACAATCTGGGCTCCTTTGTACCATCCTTCTTGGGAAGGTTTGCCAGGTATTTGAAGAGACTTGCATGTTGTGATCTAAGATGTATCTGCATTAGGAGGAACCCCAAGCCCAGTGACACTGTGTTTTTTGCAGACTTGTAGAGGTATCACCTTGTTGGTCTTTGTTAAGATCTGGAAGAATTTTCTGGAGTATCAGGCAGAGACTTTTGTTCTCTTCCTTTACTTTCTTCCAAACAAAAGTAGTGTCTCTCTCTCTCTCTCTGCTGAGCTATTTGGAGTGGGTGAGGGGTGACACAAGCATATCTGTGGCCACCACCACTGGAATACACTGGGTCAGAACTGAAGCCAGTATTGCACTTGCCCAAGGCCTGCTGTAACAACTGCCAGGCTACCACTTATGTTTGCTCAAGGCTCTGGACCTCTACAATGAGCAGGTGATGAAGACAGCCAGGTTTGTGTTTTTCTCTTCAGGGTGGTGAGTTCTCCCGGGCCTCTACTGGGTCCTAAGATGCAGTCTGTGAGCCAAGGTGTGGAGCCAAAAACCTCAGAAATTAATCTGGAGCTCTATTCTACTGTGGCTAACCTGGCGCTGAAACCATGAGACAAAGTCCTCACTTTCCCCTTTTGTTTTTCACAGACAGAGGAGCCTCTCCTCATGGCTGTCACCACCACAGGCCCATGGAGAGTACTGCCAGGTGACCACCAATGTTTACTTAAGGCCCAAGAACTCTTCAGTGACCTCGTGGTGAATGCTACCAGCCTTGGGATTTACCCATCAGGGTAGTGGGCTCTTCTTTGTTCCAGAGAAGGTCTAGAAATGCAGTCTAAGAGTGAAGGTCTGGAATTTGGGACGATGAGGGCCCTCTTTTTTTTGAGATAAGGCCTCATTCTGTCACTCAGGCTGAAGTGAAGTGACACAATTATGGCTCACTGTAGCCTCAAAATCCCCAGGCTCAGGTGATTCTCGCACCTCAGCTTCATGAGTAGTTGGGACTACAGGCATGTACCACCATGCCTGGCTAATTTTTATATTTTTTGTAGAGACAGGGTTTCATTACGTTGCCCAGGCTGGTCTCTAACTCCTAAGCTCAATTGATCTGCCCAACTCGGCCTCCCAAAGTGCTGAGATTACAGGAGTGAGTCACTGTGTCCGGCTTCTATCTCTTGGTGCTCTATCCTACTGTGACCAAGCTCGGACCTGATTTTTTGCTGTCATGAATGTGTATTTTTGTGTGGACAGTTTTTAAATTTGATGTTCCATCTGTGTGGATGAATGGTGGAGGCTTCTTTTCAGCCATCTTCCTCTTACTCACCTCCTCCATTTTATTTCTGTAGCTACAGAGAAACCAAAGTCCCAAGAGAAATATTTCAAGTATTTTCAACTTCTTGTTTATTTGGGGCATATCTGCTGCAGTGGATTTTAGGTTAAGGAAATAATTTCTTAGTTGCTTTTTACATAGTTTTCTGTAGATGGCAGCAGAGCATCCCCCCAAAAAACAAAGAAACAAACAAAAAAAGTCCTACTCCACCCTTTGTGTTAAAAAAAAAGAAAAGAAAAGAAAAAAAAGAATGAAAAAGGAGTGGGAGTATTTCTGCTGCTTTGAATGCTGGAAACCTACCTTGAAAAATATGCTGTTAAAATGTGTTTGCCAAATTGTGAGATGAAAAAGATTAATATTTTTTAAAAAATGGTCTTTTAAAGGCTGGGGGAGGGATCGCATTAGGAGAAATACCTAATGTAAATGACAAGTTGATGGGTGCAGCAAACCAACATGGCACATGTATACCTATGTAACAAACCTGCAGGTTGTACACATGTACCCTAGAACTTAAAGTATAATAAAAAATAAAAAATAAAAAATAAAAAAAAGGTCTTTTAAAATTGTTGGCTTGACTTTACCTTTACATGTTTTTATTGGCTGTTTTTTCCCTCTAATTTATATTTTAATTTCTATTGTTCATTTTTCTGTTAGGAGTTTTAAAAGATAATTTTTAGCCATTATAAAAATAACATTAAAAAAATTACAAATTTCAGAAATGTAAAAGAGAAAGCAACATTCAGAGGCTACCACTATTAAAATTTTGATATGTCTCCCCATTCTATGCTGGTGTTTTGGTGGGACATTTTGAGGTTAAAATTATATATTTTGTCCAGTTTTGCTTTTTAATTTTTAATTAAATTAGTATTGTTACCCTCTCTATCTCAATAAATACTTTTCTTAATATCCTTTAAAATAACTCAATTAAAATTTTTAAGATAATGCATATCTAATATTTTTATAAATTACTGATAATTTTTATATTTGTCCAGATAAAAAAAAATTTTTTTGAGACAGAGTCTTGCTCTGTCGCCCAGGCTGGAATGCCAGATTAAATTCTGAATTACTTTTTCAACCCTTCCCTCATTAAGGATTTTTAAAACTCATGTTGTTTGAAATCTATATATTAATTTGAGAAGTAACATCTTCCAAATGATTAGTTTTCTGATTCAAGAATGTAGCTTTTTCCTTTATTGATTTAACTTCTTTATATTATCCAGTAATATTTCACCACTTGTTCTATGTGATTGCAGAATATTTCTTTTTAAACATATTTCTAGTAGTTTCTATTTTCCTCATAGTGACTAGAAAGTGATTTAACAATGCGTGAGGAAAATAAAGGCTCATTAACTGCCTCATATAATGGAATGGTTAACATGTCTTACTGTTGTAATCCATTATACACTTTATGGAAATGTTTTTAAGTAATACATGCTTATTGTTGGAACATTGGACGATATATAAAAGCAAAAAGAAAACAAGAAGACAAAAATTGTCCATGATCTCAAATCTCATTAATACCAACTATTGGTATATTTCCTTCTGGCTCTTTTTGTGTTCCTCTATTTTCTTGTTTGTGTTTCTAATTGTACAATTATACATGGAAACATGCTTCTTCTAAATAATTCAAATAATACAGAAAAATGTAAAGTTAGGGAATAAATCATAAAAGAAAGTTTCTCCTTCACCAAACCCACTTCTCCATACCCCCATCCAGGCAAGTAGTGTTGATAGTTCAATAGTTCAATGTGTATTTTTATGTTTTTCTATGCATTCATACACGCAGATACATAATGCACACATACACATACATTTTTTGTTGTCTAAATTTGCATTCTGTATTTATTTAGTATCAAGATCTCCATGTAGCTATTAAACCAGGGTTGTTAATTATTTTATCGAAGTCCTTTTTATTCTTTTTTATTTTTGAGAGGGAGTCTTGCTCTGTCGCCCAGGCTGGAGTGCAGTGGCGTGATCTCGTCTCACTGCAAGCTCCACCTCCCGGGTTCACGCCATTCTCCTGCCTCAGCCTCCTGAGTAACTGGGACTACAGTCACCCGCCACCACGCCCGGCTAATTTTTTTTTTTTTGTATTTTTAGTAGAGACAGGGTTTCACCGTGGTCTCGATCTCCTGACCTCGTGATCCTCCCGCCTTGGTCTCTCAAAGTGCTGAGATTACAGGCGTGAGCCACCGCGCCCGGCCCGAAGTCCTTTTTATTCTTATTTTTTTACTTGATCCTTTAACTTGTGAAAAAACTATTAATTTATTAAACAAATATTTATGGAGTCCCTATCACTTGCTAGGAACTGCTCTAGCCTCTAGAGGTATAGAAGTGGACAAAATCAACAAAAATTCCCATCTTTATGGAATGTATATTTTGAAGCAATTAACTATTTACTTCCACCATTGGTGTATGAATGTGATCATTTTATCCCTGCTGGCATTGGTGATTATTATTTTAAAAAAATCTTTGAGTGTTTGGTAAAAATAAATTCATGTTCTTTGTTTTAATTTGCATATCTTTAACAGTGCGATTAAGCATTTCCATGCATTTTTAGCAATTGTGCTTTCTCATCGTAAATTCTCTATTGTAAGTCCTTTTCCAATTTGTCATTACACATTCCATTTTCATACACTTTTTATGTATTATTATTTAGAAGTAATGTAAATATTACAGAAAAGATGCTAGAATAGTACAAATGACTCTCATATTCTCTTTTTTCATACTGACTGTTTAAGAGCTTGCCACATTTGTTTATTATTTTCTATTTACATATTGCTATATCTCTCTCTTTGTCTATCATCTATCTATCTTTGCTGAACCATTTGAGATTAAGTTATGTACGTCAGACTTCATAACTTTCAACTAATTTTATTATTTTCAAAAACGGGGCAGTCAACTATATAATAAGCACAGTTCAGTTTTCAACTTTAGGACATTTAACACTTTATATTACCAATGGTATTTTATTTTTTCAATTGACCTGACGATAATATTGATAACAGATTCTTTGTACTGTTCATGATCATATATTTCAAATATCTCATATCTTCTTGGTGTCTTTTAATCTGGAAAAATTCCTAAACCTTTTAGGTTATGAATCCTGTATAACAACACTACAAAAATAATTTAGTATTATGACCACAAACTTTTGTTTTACAACTGTATTGAGGTATAATTTACAAACAATAAACCCACTCATTTTATGTATATATTAATGAGTTTTGGTAAATATATATAATTGTGCAACCACCACTATAACCAGATTTAAAACACCCCCAAAAGTTCTTTTCTATTTAGTCAATCTTTGTCTTCACCAATGCCCAGTAATGACTAATGATTGGCTCTCTGTCTCCATAACTTTTCCTTTTCTAGGATTTCTTATACGTAAAATCATACAGTACGTAGAGTTTTGTGTTTTGCTTTTTTAACTTAGCAAAATGTTTTTTGATTTCATCCATGTTGTAGCACAGATCATTACTTTGTTTCTTATTCCACTGTATGAATATACTACAAGTTGTTTATCCATTCACTGGCTGATGGAAATTTGAGCTGTTTCTACTTTTTGTTTACTATGGATAATGTTGGTATAAACATTCATTCTTAAATTCTAGTCTGACATGTTTTTATTTCTCTTGAGTTTACCTAGAAGTGGAATTGCTGTGTTATAAGGTAACTCTATGTTTAACATTTTGAAAGACTGTAGTACTGTTTCAAATTGGTTGCACCATTGCACCAGCAATGAATGAGACTTTTTATTTCACTGCATCCACACCAGCATTTGTTATTGTCAGTCTCTGGATATTAGCTATCTCAGTGGGTATAAAGTAATACTTCTTTGTATATCTTCTTGGATAATATCTATTTGGATACTTTGCCTATTTTTAAATTGTGTTATTTGTCTCTATTATTAAGTTTTAATATTTGTATATTCTTTACATAGTTTGGATAGTAATTTTTAGAAAAGTTACATAGTGTCAAAGCCATCACCCTAATCACATCATAGAACATTTTCCTATTCCCAATAAGATACCTAGATCTCATTTACATTTAATTTATGTCCCTAGATTTGCCTTTATGGAATACTTTATGTCAATGGAATCATACAATAAGTGGTCTTTTGTGTCTGACTTTTTAAACTAAACATAATGTTTCTGAGATTCATCAATTTTACAACATATATTAAAATTTCATTTTTTTTGTTGGGGGATGAAGTCTCGCTCTGTTGCCCAGGCTCAAGCGATCCTCTTGCCTCAGTACCACTAGTAGCTGGGATTACAGGCATGCACCACCATGCTCGACTAATTTTTGTATTTTTAGTAGAGACAGGGTTTTGCCATGTTGGCCAGGCTGGTCTCGAACTCCTGACCTCAGGTGATCCACCCACCTCAGCATCCCAAAGTGCTGAGATTACAGGCATGAGTCACCATGCCCAGCCAAAAATTTCAGTTTTTATAGCTGAATAATGTTCCATTATGTAGACATAGGATATTTTATTTATCTGTTGGACTGGTCCACTTTTGGCTATTACATATAATGTTACAATTAACATTCATGAATAACTTGTTTTTGGCAACTAGCTTTATTGAGATATGATTTAGATATAAAATTTACCCATTAAAGTGTAGAATTCAATGGCTTTTAATATATTTGCACTTTTTTTTATGTATAGTCATTACTACAATCAACTTTAGGGTTCTTTATTTTGTAATTTTTACAACTTATAATCGTTTTGCTGGGAAGGGTATTCAAGGTTTTTAGTGGCACCATCCTGCAAGTGGAATCCTTAATCCAGTAAAATATCTTTGCATTAAAATTTTATCATATTTTAAATAATAGTGACATAATGGAATAAAACTAAATGTTCAACAGCAAGAGAATCGTGAAATGAAGGATTAAACTACTCAAGTAATGTTTAAATAAAGTTGTATGGGAATAATTTTAAAATTGACAGGTGACTAAGGAGGAGGTGGTGAAGCAAGATTACCAAATATAGCCCTCCAGTGATCAACCCCAGTTACAGGAACACCAAATTCAACAACTATCCACAAAAAGCACCTTCATAAGAAGGAAAAATCAGGCAATACCTGGTTTTAATATCATATTAAGGAAAAAGGCACTGAAGAGGGTAGAAAAGACAGTCTTGAATTGCAGACACCACTCTTGCCCCATCCCCTGGCAGCAACCATGTGGCAAAGAGAGAATCTGTGTGCTTGGTGGAGACAGAGCACAGTGATTATGGGTCTTTGCATTGGAACTCTTTGCTTCCCTGTCACAGCAGAAAGCAACATGGGGCAGAACTCATCCAGCACCCACACAGGGAACATTTAGATCAGAGGGGAATCATCCATTCCAGTGGTTGAAACCTGAGTTTCGGCTAGCCTCACCACCTTGGGCTAAAGTGCTCTAGGGTCCTACATAAACTTGAAAGGCAGTCTAGGCCACAAGTACTGCAATAGTTGGGCAAGTTCTGGTACTTTGCTGGGCTCAGAGCCAGTAGACATGGAGTACATGCCAACTAGGGAGATACTAGCAAGGACAGGCAAAGAAGTGCATGTATCACCCCTCCCCCAACCCTAGGAAGCACAGATCACATCTCCAAGAAAAACTCCTGCTTCAGCAGAGCAGAGGAGAGGGGAGAGTGAATAAGACTTTATCTGCAAGTTGGATACCAGCTCACCCATAACTGGACAGGGCAACAGGCACTGTTCTGAGGCCCTAATTTCAGGCCCTAGTTTCCAGATGACATTTCTAGACACATCCTGGGTGAGAGGGAAACCTGGTGCCTTGAAGAGAAGAACCTGGTCCTGGCAGGATTTATAACCTGCTGACTAAAGAGTCCTCGGTCCTTGAATAAATGTAAGCAGGTCCCAGGGAGTCCTGGCTTTGAGCCTTGGATGAGACTTAGGGCCATGCTGACTTCAGGTGTGACCCAGCATGTTTCTGGCTGTTTGGGGGCCACATGAAGACACAACTTCGGCTGGAGGAAAGAAGAGAAACGAGTAAAGGGTATTTCTTTCTTCAAGTTTGGGCACCAGCTCACCCACAGTAGGGTAGAGCACCAACTAGGTTCCTGGAGAACCTGATTCCAGGCCTTGGTTCATGGATGGCATGTCTAAGTCTTTCCTGGGCCATATGGGAGCCTGCTGCCATTAAGGTAGAGACCAAGGCCTGGCAGTATTTGCCACAAGGTGAATGAAGAACATTTGGACCTTGAGTGAACATCAGCAGCAGCCTAGTATTACCTGATGTGTGCCTAGGGTGGTGGTGACCATGGTGAGAGACCCCTCCTGTAGGACAAAAGGAGAGAAAGGAATAGGAAGTATTTTGTTTTGTGGCTTGGGTGCTAGCTCAGCAGTGGTAGAATACAGCACCATGTAGATTCCTAAGGTTTCCAACTTCAGGTTCCTGGCTCCCAGATGGCATTTCTTGGCCAGAAGGGAGTTTGCTGCCCTAAAAAGAAGGACACAAGTCTGGCTGGATTAGCCCACGCTAATTTAGGAGCCAGTAGACATTGAGTGAACATGAGGGGTAGCCAGGCAGTGGTCACCATGGGCCCTGGGTGAGACCCACTGCTGTGATGGCTTTGGGTCTGTCCCAGAGCAGTCCTAGTGGTGGTGGCTGCAAGAGTGCTTGTTTCACCCTTTTCCCAGCTCCAGGCAGCTCAACATACATATATAGAGAGATTCCATTTGTTTGAGTGATAGTCTCCTGATTTTCATCCCAAAGAAGAGAACAAGAGTCTGCCCATTAACCCAGGAAATTCTCTCAGATCCTACTCAAGAACACCACGGCAGTACAACTGTAAGTCTGCAAGAGTCACAGTGTTTGTGAACTTGGGGTGTCCACTAATGGATGTACAGTTGAAGTGACCAAAGATTTAGATTGTAATACTCAATTTCCTTTGGATACTTGAAAAGCCTTCCCAAGTAAAACAGGTACAAACAAGGCCAGGCTGTGAAGACTACAATAGATACCTAACTATTTAATTCCCAGACATAGACAAACATTCATAAGCATCAAGATCATCCAGGAAAACCTTGACCTCACCAAATGAACTAAATAAAACACCAGGGACCAATCCTGAAGAGACAGAGATATGTGACTTTTCAGATAGAGAATTCAAAATATCTATTTTGAGGGAACTCAAAAAATTCAAGATAACACAGAAAAGGAATTTATAATCCTATCACATAAATTTAATAAAGACTTTGAAATAAACTCAAACAGAAAATCTGGAGCTGGAAAATTCAATTGACATACTGAAGAATGTATCAGAGTATTAATAGCAGAATTGCTATCAAGCAGAATAAAGAACTAGTGAGCTTGAATACAGACTACTTGAAAATACACAGTCAAGGCCAGGCACAGTGGCTCACGCCTGTAATCCCAGCACTTTGGGAGGCCGAGGTGGGACAGAAAAAGATATTTCATGCAAATAGAAATTTTAAAAAAGACCAAGAGTAGCTATACTTATATAAGATAAAATCAATTTTGAGACAAAAACTATAAAACAAGACAAAGACTGTCATTATATAATAATAAAGGGGTGAATTCAGCAAGAGAACAACTGTGAATATATATTTACCCAGCACTGGAGCACTCAGATCTAAAAAGCAAATATTATAACTAAAAAGAAGGATAGGCTCTAATACATTAATAGCTGGAGACTTCAACACCCCACTTTTAGCACTGGACATTCCATCCAGACAGAAAATCAACAAAGAGGCATCAGACCTAATCTGTACTATATGCCTAGTAGTCTAGTAGATATTTATAGAACATTTTATCCAATGGTTGCAGAAAACACATTTATCTTCTCAGCACATGAATCATACTCAAAAGTAGAGCATATGTTAGGTCACAAAACAAACCTTAAAACATTAAAATAGTTGAATATCAACGATCTTCTCTGTTCAAAACAAAATAAATCTAGAAATAAATAATAAGAGGAACATTGGAAATTAAACAAACACATAAACAATATGCTCTTGAAGGACCAGTGCCTCAAAGAATAAATTACTAAGAAAATTAGAAAGTCTTTTAAAACAAATGAAAATGGAAACACAACATACCAAATCCTATGGAATACAAAGAAAGCAGTACTAACAGTATGCTTTATATCAGTAAGTGCCTATATAAAAAGTAGAAACCTTCAAGTAAACAACATAATGATGCATCTGAATAAATTAAAAAAGCAAGAGTCAAGCAAACTCAAAATTAGTGGAAACAAAAGAGATTATAATGATCAGAGTAGAAATAAATAAAATTTAAACAAAAAATACAAAAGATCAATGAAATAAAAAGTTTGGTTTTGGAATACACAAAATTTAGCAACCTATAGGCGAGTAAGAATAAAAGAGAGCAGAACAAATTCACTAAGATCAGAGAAAAAAAAAGGAGACATTACACCTGATATTGCAGAAATTCAGAGGATTGAGACTGCTATAAGCAATTATATGGCAACAAATTGGAAAACCTAGAAGAAATGAATAAATTTCTAGATGTATACAACCTGCCAATATTGAACCATGAAGCAATGCAAAAACTTGAACAGACCAATAACAAGTAATGAGATGGAAGTCACAATAAGAAGTCACTGACTAGACAGAAGCCCAAGACCCATTGGCCTCACTGCTGAATTCAACCAAACATTTAAAGAAGAACTTATACCAATTCTATTTAAAGTGTTCCAAAAAACAGAGAAGTAGATACTTCAAAACTCATACTATGAGGCCAGTATTACCCTAATACAAAAGCAAAACATGACACATCAAAAAATAAAACTGATATTAATGCAAACTTTCTCAAGAAAATACGAGCAAACCGATTTCAGCAACATGTTAAAAAGATTATTTATTATGTTCAAGTGAAATCTATCCCGGGAATCCAAGCATGGTTCAACATATGCAAATCAATCAATGTGTTACTTTATGTAATTTGGATGAAGGACAAAAACCATATGACGATTTCAGTTGATGCTGAAAGAGCATTTGATAAAATCCAGCATCCCTTCAAGACCCTGAAAAAATGGGTAAAGGCAGGGCATGCCATAACACAATAAAAGCCATATACGACAGACCCATAGCTAGTACCATACTGAATAGGTAATAACTAAAAGGCTTTTCTGTGAGATCTAGAACAAGACAAAGATGCCCATTTTCACCACTGTTATTCAACATAGAACTGAAAGTACTACCTGGAACAATAAGAAAAGAGAAAGAAATAAAAGTCATCCAAATTTAAAATGAAGAATTCAAATTATCCTTGTTTGCAGATGATATAATCTTATATTTGGAAAAAACCTAAAAACTCCACCAAAAAGTATTAGAACTGATACACTAAGTAAATTTGCAAAATACAAAATCAACATACAAAAAGTAACAGCATATGCCAACAGCAAACAATTTGAACAAGAAATCAAAAGTATTCACAGTTATAATAGCTACAAAAAATGAGATATTTAGTAATAAACTTCCCTGAACTAGTGAAAGATTTTTAAACTGAATACTATAAAACACCGATGAAAGAAATTTAAGAGGATACAAAATAATGGAAATATATTCTATGTTCATACATTGGAAAAATCAATGTTGCCAAAATGTCCACGCTACCCAAAGTGATCTACATATTCAATACAATCTCTGTCAAAATACCAATAACATTTTTCACAAAAATTTAAAAAAAAATTTAAAATTTATATGAAACTACAAAAGACCCAAAATTGAACAACAACAACAAAAAACAAAATGGAAGCAATCACATTACCTGACTTTATACTACACAGAGATTGTCATCAAAACAGTACAGTACTGAAACTATGGGCAAGATGGCCGAATAGGAACAGCTCCAGTCTCCAACTCCCAGCGCGAGCGACACAGAAGACCTGTGATTTCTGCATTTTCAAGTGAGGTACTGGGTTCATCTCACTGGGGAGTGCCGGACGATCGGTGCTGGTCAGCTGCTGCAGCCCGACCAGTGAGAGCTGAAGCAGGGCGAGGCATTGCCTCACCTGGGAAGCGCAAGGGGGAAGGGAATCCCTTTTCCTAGCCAGGGGAACTGAGACAGACAACACCTGGAAAATCGGGTAACTCCCACCCCAATACTGCGCTTTAAGCAAACAGGCACACCAGGAGATCATATCCCACACCTGGCCGGGAGGGTCCCACACCCACGGAGCCTCCCTCATTGCTAGCACAGCAGTCTGTGATCTACCGGCAAGGCAGCAGCGAGGCTGGGGGAGGGGGGCCCGCCATTGCTGAGGCTTAAGTAGGTAAACAAAGCTGCTAGGAAGCTCGAACTGGGTGGAGCTCACAGCAGCTCAAGGAAACCTGCCTGTCTCTGTAGACTCCACCTCTGGGGACAGGGCAATAACAAACACAGCCGAAACCTCTGCAGACGCAAACGACTCTGTCTGACAGCCTTGAAGAGAGCAGTGGATCTCCCAACACGGAGGTTGAGATCTGAGAAGGGACAGATTCCCTGCTCAAGTGGGTCCCTGACCCCTGAGTAGCCTAACTGGGAGACATCCCCCACTAGGGGCAGTCTGACACCCCACACCTCACAGGGTGGAGTACACCCCTGAGAGGAAGCTTCCAAAGCAAGAATCAGACAGGTACACTCGCTGTTCAGAAATATTCTATCTTCTGCAGCCTCTGCTGCTGATACCCAGGCAAACAGGATCTGGAGTGGACCTCAAGCAATCTCCAACAGACCTACAGCTGAGGGTCCTGACTGTTAGAAGGAAAACTATCAAACAGGAAGGACACCTACACCAAAACCCCATCAGTACATCACCATCATCAAAGACCAGAGGCAGATAAAACCACAAAGATGGGGAAAAAGCAGGGCAGAAAAGCTGGAAATTCAAAAAATAAGAGCGCATCTCCCCCGGCAAAGGAGCGCAGCTCATCGCCAGCAATGGATCAAAGCTGGACGGAGAATGACTTTGACGAGATGAGAGAAGAAGGCTTCAGTCCATCAAATTTGTCAGAGCTGAAGGAGGAATTACATACCCAGTGCAAAGAAACTAAAAATCTTGAAAAAAAAAGTGGAAGAATTGATGGCTAGAGTAATTAATGCAGAGAAGGTCATAAACGAAATGAAAGAGATGAAAACCATGACACGAGAAATATGTGACAAATGCACAAGCTTCAGTAACTGACTCGATCAACTGGAAGAAAGAGTATCAGCGATTGAGGATCAAATGAATGAAATGAAGCGAGAAGAGAAACCAAAAGAACAAAGAAGAAAAGGAATGAACAAAGCCTGCAAGAAGTATGGGATTATGTAAAAAGACCAAATCTACGTCTCATTGGGGTGCCTGAAAGTGAGGGGGAAAATGGAACCAACTTGGAAAACACTCTTCAGGATATCATCCAGGAGAACTTCCCCAACCTAGTAGGGCAGGCCAACATTCAAATCCAGGAAATACAGAGAACGCCACAAAGATACTCCTCGAGAAGAGCAACTCCAAGACACATAATTGCCAGATTCACCAAAGTTGAAATGAAGGAAAAAATCTTAAGGGCAGCCAGAGAGAAAGGTCGCGTTACCCACAAAGGGAAGCCCATCAGACTAACAGCAGATCTCTCGGCAGAAACTCTACAAGCCAGAAGAGAGTGGGGGCCAATATTCAACATTCTTAAAGAAAAGAATTTTCAACCCAGAATTTCATATCCAGCCAAACTAAGTTTCATAAGTGAAGGAGAAATAAAATCCTTTACAGATAAGCAAATGCTTAGAGATTTTGTCACCACTAGGCCTGCCTTACAAGAGACCCTGAAGGAAGCACTCAACATGGAAAGGAACAACCGGTACCAGCCACTGCAAAAACATGCCAAAATGTAAAGACCATTTAGGCTAGGAAGAAACTGCATCAACTAACAAGCAAAATAACCAGTTAATATCATAATGGCAGGATCAAGTTCACACATAACAATCTTAACCTTAAATGTAAATGGACTAAATGCTCCAATTAAAAGACACAGACTGGCAAACTGGATAAAGAGTCAAGACCCATCAGTCTGCTGTATTCAGGAGACCCATCTCACACGCAGAGACATACATAGGCTCAAAATAAAGGGATGGAGGAAGATTTACCAAGCCAATGGAGAACAAAAAAAAGCGGGGGTTGCAATACTAGTCTCTGATAAAACAGACTTTAAACCATCAAAGATCAAAAGAGACAAAGAAGGCCATTACATAATGGTAAAGGGATCAATTCAACAGGAAGAGCTAACTATCCTAAATATATATGCACCCAATACAGGAGCACCCAGATTCATAAAGCAAGTCCTTAGAGACTTACAAAGAGACTTAGACTCCCATACAGTAATAATGGGAGACTTCAACACTCCACTGTCAACATTAGACAGATCAACAAGACAGAAAGTTAACAAGGATATCCAGGAATTGAACTCATCTCTGCAGCAAGCAGACCTAATAGACATCTATAGAACTCTCCACCCCAAATCAACAGAATATACATTCTTCTCAGCACCACATCGTACTTACTCCAAAATTGACCACGTAATTGGAAGTAAAGCACTCCTCAGCAAATGTACAAGAACAGAAATTATAACAAACTGTCTCTCAGACCACAGTGCAATCAAACTAGAACTCAGGACTAAGAAACTCAATCAAAACCGCTCAACTACATGGAAACTGAACAACCTGCTCCTGAATGACTAATGGGTACATAACGAAATGAAGGCAGAAATAAAGATGTTCTTTGAAACCAATGAGAACAAAGATACAACATACCAGAATCTCTGGGACACATTTAAAACAGTGTGTAGAGGGAAATTTATAGCACTAAATGCCCACAAGAGAAAGCAGGAGAGATCTAAAATTGACACTCTAACATTGCAATTAAAAGAACTAGAGAAGCAAGAGCAAACACATTCGAAAGCTAGCAGAAGGCAAAAAATAACTAAGATCAGAGCAGAACTGAAGGAGATAGAGACACAAAAAACCCTCCAAAAAATCAATGAATCGAGGAGCTGGTTTTTTGAAAAGATCAACAAAATTGACAGACCGCTAGCAATACTAATAAAGAAGAAAAGAGAGAAGAATCAAATAGAGGCAATACAAAATGATAAAGGGGATATCACCACCGACCCCACAGAAATACAAACTACCATCAGAGAATACTATAAACACCTCTACGCAAATAAACTGGAAAATCTAGAAGAAATGGATAATTTCCTGGACACTTACACTCTTCCAAGACTAAACCAGGAAGAAGTTGAATCCCTGAATAGACCAATAGCAGGCTCTGAAATTGAGGCAATAATTAATAGCCTACCAACCAAAAAAAGTCCAGGACCAGATGGATTCACAGCTGAATTCTACCAGAGGTACAAGGAGGAGTTGGTACCATTCCTTCTGCAACTATTCCAATCAATAGAAAAAGAGAGAATCCTCCCTAACTCATTTTATGAGGCCAACATCATCCTGATACCAAAGCCTGGCAGAGACACAACAAAAAAAGAGGATTTTAGACCAATATCCCTGATGAACATCGATGCAAAAATCCTCAATAAAATACTAGCAAACCGGATTCAGCAACACATCAAAAAGCTTATCCACCATGATCAAGTGGGCTTCATCCCTGGGATGCAAGGCTGGTTCAACATTCGCAAATCAATAAACGTAATCCAGCATATAAACAGAACCAAAGACAAGAACCACATGATTATCTCAATAGATGCAGAAAAGGCTTTTGACAAAATTCAACAGCCCTTCATGCTAAAAACGCTCAATAAATTCGGTATTGATGGAACGTACCTCAAAATAATAAGAGCTATTTATGACAAACCCACAGCCAATATCATACTGAATGGGCAAAAACTGGAAAAATTCCCTTTGAAAACTGGCACAAGACAGGGATGCCCTCTCTCACCACTCCTATTCAACATAGTGTTGGAAGTTCTGGCTAGGGCAATTAGGCAAGAGAAAGAAATCAAGGGTATTCAGTTAGGAAAAGAAGAAGTCAAATTGTCCCTGTTTGCAGATGACATGATTGTATATTTAGAAAACCCCATTGTCTCAGCCCAAAATCTCCTTAAGCTGATAAGCAACTTCAGCAAAGTCTCAGGATACAAAATTAATGTGCAAAAATCACAAGCATTCTTATACACCAGTAACAGACAAACAGAGAGCCAAATCAGGAATGAACTTCCATTCACAATTGCTTCAAAGAGAATAAAATACCTAGGAATCCAACTTACAAGGGATGTAAAGGACCTCTTCAAGGAGAACTACAAACCACTGCTCAGTGAAATAAAAGAGGACACAAATAAATGGAAGAACATACCATGCTCATGGATAGGAAGAATCAATATTGTGAAAATGGCCATACTGCCCAAGGTAATTTATAGATACAATGCCATCCCCATCAAGCTACCAATGAGTTTCTTCACAGAATTGGAAAAAACTGCTTTAAAGTTCATATGGAACCAAAAAAGAGCCCGCATCTCCAAGACAATCCTAAGTCAAAAGAACAAAGCTGGAGGCATCACGCTACCTGACTTCAAACTATACTATAAGGCTACAGTAACCAAAACAGCATGGTACTGGTACCAAAACAGAGATATAGACCAATGGAACAGAACAGAGTCCTCAGAAATAATACCACACATCTACAGCCATCTGATCTTTGACAAACCTGAGAAAAACAAGAAATGGGGAAAGGATTCCCTATTTAACAAATGGTGCTGGGAAAATTGGCTAGCCATAAGTAGAAAGCTGAAACTGGATCCTTTCCTTACTCCTTATACGAAAATTAATTCAAGATGGATTAGAGACTTAAATGTTAGACCTAATACCATAAAAATCCTAGAGGAAAACCTAGGTAGTACCATTCAGGACATAGGCATGGGCAAAGACTTCATGTCTAAAACACCAAAAGCAACGGCAGCAAAAGCCAAAATTGACAAATGGGATCTCATTAAACTAAAGAGCTTCAGCACAGCAAAAGAAACTACCATCATAGTGAACAGGCAACCTACAGAATGGGAAAAAATTTTTGCAATCTACTCATCTGACAAAGGGCTAATATCCAGAACCTACAAAGAACTCAAACAAATTTACAAGAAAAAAACAAACAACCCCATCAAAAAGTGAGCAAAGGATATGAACAGACATTTCTCAAAAGAAGACATTCATACAGCCAACAGACACATGAAAAAATGCTCATCATCACTGGCCATCAGAGAAATGCAAATCAAAACCACAATGAGATACCATCTCACACCAGTTAGAATGGCGATCATTAAAAAGTCAGGAAACAACATGTGCTGGAGAGGATGTGGAGAAATAGGAACACTTTTACACTGTTGGTGGGATTGTAAACTAGTTCAACCATTATGGAAAACAGTATGGCGATTCCTCAAGGATCTAGAACTAGATGTACCATATGACCCGGCCATCCCATTACTGGGTATATACCCAAAGGATTATAAATTATGCTGCTATAAAGACACATGCACACGTATGTTTATTGCAGCACTATTCACAATAGCAAAGACTTGGAATCAACCCAAATGTCCATCAGTGACAGATTGGATTAAGAAAATGTGGCACATATGCACCATGGAATACTATGCAGCCATAAAAAAGGATGAGTTTGTGTCCTTTGTAGGGACATGGATGCAGCTGGAAACCATCATTCTTAGCAAACTATCACAAGAACAGAAAACCAAACACCGCATGTTCTCACTCATAGGTGGGAACTGAACAATGAGATCACTTGGACTCAGGAAGGGGAACATCACACACCGGGGCCTATCATGGGGAGGGGGGAGGGGAGAGGGATTGCATTGGGAGTTATACCTGATGTAAATGACGAGTTGATGGGTGCAGCACACCAACATGGCACAAGTATACATATGTAACAAACCTGCACGTTATGCACATGTACCCTACAACTTAAAGTATAATAATAATAAATAAATTTTAAAAAATTAAAAAAAACAGTACAGTACTGGCATAAAAACAGACACATAGACAAATGAAACAAAATAGAGAACTCAGAAACAAATCCATACATCTAGAGTGAACTCATTTTCAACAAAGTTACCGAGAACATACATTGGGAAAAGACAGTTTCTTCAATAATTGATGCTGGGAAAACTGAATATCCATATGCAAAAGAATAAAACTAGACCCCTGTTTTTTGCTGTATACAAAAATCAAATAAAAATGGATTGAAGACATACATAAACCTAATACCTAAAAGTATAAGACTACAAGAAAGCATTGGGGAAACTCTTCAGGACATTGGTCTGTACAAATATTTATTAAGAAATACACCACAGACATGGGCAACCTAAGCAAAAGTGGACAAATTTGATCAAATCAAGTTAAAAAGCTGCTGTACAGCAAAGGACACAATCAAGAAAGTGAAGAGACAATCCACGGAATGAAAGAAAGTATTAGCAAACTATCCATCTTACAAGGGATTAATAACCAGAATATATAAGAAGCTCAAACAACTCAATAGAAGAAGTCAAATAATCCAATTAAAAAATGAGAAAAATATCTGAATAGACATTTTTCAAAAGAAGATATATAGATTGCAATCAGGTATATATAAAGGTACTAAACATTTATCATTAGTGAAAAGCAAATAAAAGCTACAATTAAATGTTATCTCACCTAAGTAAAAATCACTTTTTTAACCAAAAGACAGACAATAACGTATGCTGTTGAGAATATGGAGAAAAGGGAATCCTCTTACACTGTTGGTCAGAATGTAAATTAGTACAACCACTATTGAGAATAATATGGAATTTCTTCACAAAACCTAAAGATAGAACCACCATATGATTCAGCAATGCCACAACTGTGTATTTACCCAAATGAAGAGAAAACAGTATGTTGAAATGATATCTGCACTCTCATGTTTACTGCAGCACTGTTCACAGCGGTTAAGAATTAGAAGAAACCTAAATATCCATCAACAAATGAATGGATAAAGAAAATGTTTTATAAATACAAAATGGAGTATTAGTCAGCCATGCAAAAAGAATGACATTTTTATTTGTAGCAACATGGATGGAATAGTAGGACATTGTGTTAAGTGAAATAAACTAGGAAAAGAAAGACAGACTTCACATATTTTCACTTATTTTTGGGGAACTAAAAATTAAAACAATTGAACTTACGAAGACAGAAGAATGAAGGTTACCAGAGGCTAAAAAGAGTAGTAGGGTGGGGGGAGATGTGCGGATGGTTAATGGGTACAGAAATATATTTAAATAAAATAAAGAAGACCTAGTATTTGATAGCACAACAGGGCGACTGCAGTCAACAATAATTTATTTTCTATTTTAAAGTAACTAAAAGGGTATAATTGAAATGCTTATAACACAAAGAAATGATAAATACTTGAAGCGAGAGATACCCCATTTAACCTGATGTGAGTGTCACACATTGTATGCCTGCATCAAAATATCTTATGGATCCCATAAATACATATACTTACTATGTACTCAAAAAAATTAAAAATCTCCATATGTATAACCATATAAATAGTGTGGTTCTAATCACAATAAATAAAACATTCATGTTGTTATTATTTAGGAAAAATAGTTCAAATAGTTATCTATATGTTGAGAAAATATAGATTTTTTTTTTTTTTTTTGAGACCAAGTCTCGCTCTGTCACCCAGGCTGGAGTGCAGTGGCCGGATCTCAGCTCACTGCAAGCTCCGCCTCCTGGGTTCACGCCATTCTCCCGCCTCAGCCTCCCGAGTAGCTGGGACCACAGGCGCCCGCCACCTCGCCCGGCTAATTTTTTGTATTTTTTAGTAGAGACGGGGTTTCACCGTGTTAGCCAGCATGGTCTCGATCTCCTGACCTCGTGATCCGCCCATCTTGGC
Source organism: Macaca mulatta (assembly GCF_049350105.2). Taxonomy (NCBI): domain Eukaryota; kingdom Metazoa; phylum Chordata; class Mammalia; order Primates; family Cercopithecidae; genus Macaca; species Macaca mulatta. Next base: position 82,458,266 of record NC_133426.1, on the reverse strand, counting down.
CTCCCAAAGTGCTGGGATTACAGGCTTGAGCCACCGCGCCCCGCCAGATTATTTTCTTTTAGTTTTAGTGGTCTAGGTTTTTAAAGTTTTAAACCAAACTCATAAATTACTCTACAAATCACAAAAAAGTCTATTTAGAAAAATATTTATGGCAAATCATTTACAAAATAAGAGAACACTTAGAGTGTGCTAAATATAAAAAGTATACAGCTCACTGTTCTCTACTATGATTACAACCCTATGAAAATATATGGGTAGATATAAAAAAAATCCTGGAAAGTATACATTATGTTGAGAATTACATAAAATATGTATTAAATATCTGGAATTAGGGATATAATCACAGACATTAAGGATACAATGGTAGGGTAATTTACAGATAAAGCATTACGGTGATTTTAGTTTTTCAATAATTATTTGTTTTCCAAAAACTTAAAAATCATCATATATTAGTATTACAATTACAATAAAAGTAATACAATTAACTCCACTACAAACAAGAGCAAATGAAATAAGGATACAATTCAGAAAAATACTATTATCTAAAAAAACTATTAAAATGTATTCTGCCTCAGTAGCAATTAAATAATTCATGTTTAAATATATATTTAAACATAAATATATTTAAACATATATATATTTAAGCATAAACATATTTAAACATAAATATTTTTAAACATATATATAACCTTTTTCCATATGGCTGGGCAAAAAATTTTTTTTAATATTGTGGTAAAAAAACACCCATAAGCTCTACTCTCTTCACAAACTTTCAAGTGTACAGTATCATAAAGTGTAAACACAATATTGTACAGCAAACCTTTAGAACATTTTTATTCTAGGAATTTCTTTTTTATTTTAGAAAGTAAAGTGGTGAAACTTTATACCCCTTGAAAAGTAGCTCCTCATTTTTCTCTCCTCCCAGTCTCTGACTAACACCATTTTACTTTCTGCTTCTGTTACTTTAATTACTTTAGGTACACCATATAAGTGGAATCATGCAGTATTTGTCTTTCTGTGCCCGGATTATTTTATGTAGCTTAATATCTTCCAGGTTTATTCATGTTGTCAATATAACAGAATTTCCTTCTTTTAAAGATCTGTACACACACACACACACACACACACACACAGTTACTGGGTTATAAAAGTTTCTTATGTATTTTGAAGTTTAACCCATTATCAGATACATGGTTTGCAAATATTTTCTCTGGTTTAAAGGTTGCCATTTCAACTTGCTGATTTTCTCTTTTGCTGTGCAGAACCATTTTACTTTTATGTAGTCTCACTGGTCTATTTTTGCTTCTCTTGCCTTTGCTTTTGGTGTCATAGATATGAAATAATTGCTAAGATCAATGGTATGAAACTTTTCCCCTATGTTTTCTTCTAAGAGTTTCACAGTTTTGGGTCTTATGTTTAAGTTTTTAATCCATTTTAAATTGATTTTTGTGTGTGGTACTAGGGTATAATTTCATTTTTTGGCATTTAGAAATCAAGTTTTCCCAGTTCCATTTGTAGAAAAGGTTAGCTTTTTCTTCCTGTTGTGTATAACTAGCACCCTTGTCAAAGATCAGCTGACCATATGGATGCATCGATTTGTTTCTGGGCTATCTGTTCTATTCTATTGATTCATGTGTCCATTTTTATGCCAGTACTGCATGTTTTGATTACTATAGCTTTGTAATATGTGTTGAAATTAGGAATTGTGAGGCTTCCAGGTTTGTTCTTTCTTAAGAGTCTTTTGGCTCTTCACTCTTTTGTAGTTTTATATAAATTTTAAGATTTTTTGTGTGTGTGTGCAAAAAATGTCTTTGGGATTTTGATATGGATTTGACAAAATTTAACACTTTTTATGATAGAAACATTCAACAAACTTAAAATAGAAGGAAATTACTTCAATACCATAAAAGCCATATAGGAAAAGCTTACAACTAACATACTGAATGATGAAGCTGAAGTTTTTCCTCTAAGATCAGGAGTAAGGTAAGGATATTCACTCTAGCCACTTTTATTTACATAGTAATGGTTTTCCTAGCTAGAGCAAATAGGCAATAAATAAATAAATAAATAAAAGAAAGAAAGAAATGCAACCAAATCATATAGAAAAAGTAAAATTATCTCTGTTCACAAATTACATAATCTTATGTAGAAAACACTAAAGATGCTCCCCAAAAAACTATTAGAACTAATAAATGAATTTGGTAGTGTTGTATGATAGGAAACAAACATATAAAAATTAGCTGCATTTCTATGCACTAACAAGGAACCATCTGAAAAGGAAATTAAGAAAACAATTCTATTTAAAATAACAGAAAAGGGGGGATCTGGCAAGATGGCCAAATAGGAACAGCTCCGATCTGCAGCTCCCAGCGAGACCAACACAGAAGGTGCATGATTTCTGCATTTCCAACTGAGGTACCCAGCTCATCTCTTTGGGACTGAATAGACAGTGGTTGCAGCCCACAGAGGGTGAGCAGAAGCAGGGTGGGGTGTCACCTCACCCAGGAAGTGCAAGGGGTCGGGAATCTCCCTCCCCTAGCCAAGGGAAGCTGTGAGGGAGTGTGCCGTGAGGCACGGTTCTATCTGGCCCAGACACCACACATTTACCATGGGTTTTCAACCTCCAGATTAGGAGATTCCCTCAGGTGTCTACACCACCAAGTCCCTGGGTTTCAGGAAAAAAACCGGGCAGCCATTTGGGCAGACCCTGAGCTAGCTGCAGGAGTTTTTTTTTTTTTCTTTTTTCTTTTTTTTTTTTTTAATACTACAGTGGTGCCTGGAACACCAGCAAGACAGAACCATTCACTCCCCTGAAAAGGGGGCTGAAGCCAGGGAGCCAAGTGGTCTAGCTTAGCGGGTCCCACCCACAAAAAGCCCAGCAAGCTAAGGTCCACTGACTTGAAATTGTCGCTGCCAGCACAGCAGTCTGAAGTAAATATGGGATGCTTGAGCTTGGTGTGGGGAGGGGCATCTGCCATTACTGAGGCTTGAAAAGAAGGTTTTCCCCTCACAGTGTAAACAAAGCTGCTGGGAAGTTAGGATTAGGCAGAACCCACTGCAGCCTGGCAAAGCCACTGCAGCCAGACTGCCCCTCTAGATTTCTCCTATCTGGTCAGAGCATTTCTGAAAGAAAGGCAGCAGCCCCAGTCAGGGGCTTATAGATAAAACTCCCATCTCCCTAAGGGAGAGCACCTGGGGAAAGGGTAGCTGAGGGTGCAGCTTCAGCAGACTTAAACATTCCTGCCTGCCAGCTCTGTAGAAAGCAGCAAATCTCCCAGCACAGTGCTTGAGATCTGCTAAGGGAAAGACTGCCTCCTCAAATGGGTCCCTGACCACATGTCTTGTGACTGGGAGACATTTCCCAGCAGAGGTCGATAGACACCTCAAACAGGAGAGCTCTGGCTGGCATCAGGTGGGTGCCACCCTGGGATGAAGCTTCCAGAGAAAGGAGCAGGCAGCAATCTTTGCTGTTCTGCAGACTCTGCTAGTGATACCTAGGCAAACAGGGTCTATAGTGGACCTCAAGTGAATTCCAGCACACCTGCAGAAGAAGGGCCTGACTGTTAGAAGGAAAACTAACAAAGAGAAAGCAATAACATCAACATCAACAAAAAGGATGCACACACAAAAACCCCATCCAAAGGTCTTCAGCATCAAAGATCAAAGGTAGATAAATCCATGAAGATGAGGAAAAACCACCATAAAAATGCTGAAAATTCCAAAAACTAGAATGCCCCTTCTTCAAAATATTACAACTCCTCTCCAGCAAGGGAATGAAACTGGATGGAGAATGAATGAATTTGATGAATTGACAGAAGTAGGCTTCAGAAGGTGGGTAATAACAAACTCCTCTGAGCTAGAAGAGCATGTTCTAACACAATGCAAGGAAGCTAAAAACCTTGATAAAAGGTTACAGGAACTGTTAACTAGAATAACCAGTCTAGAGAAGAACTTAAATGACCTGATGGAGCTGAAAAACACAGCACGAGAACTTTGTGAAGCATACACAGGTATCAGTAGCTGAATCAATCAAGTGGAAGAAAGGATATTAGAGATTAAAGATCAACTAAATGAAATAAAGCATGAAGACAAGATCAGAGGAAAAAGAATGAAAAGGAACAAACAAAGCCTCCAAGAAATATGGGACTATGTGAAAAGACCAAACCTATGATTGATTGGTGTACCTGAAAGTGACAGGGAGAATGGAACCAAGTTGGAAAACACAATTTAGGATATTATCCAGGAGAGCTTCCCCAACTTAGCAAGACAGGCCAACATTCAAATTCAAGAAATACAGAGAACACCACTAAGATATTCTTTGAGAAAAAGCAACCCCAAGACACATAATTGTCAGATTCACTGAGACTGAAATGAAGGAAAAAATATTAAGGGCAGCCAAAGAGAAAGGTCAGGGTACTCACAAAGGAAAGCCCATCAGACTAACAGCAGATCTCTCCACAGAAACCCTACAAGCCAGAAGAGAATGGGAACCAATATTCAACATTCTTAAGGAAAAGAATTTTCAACCCAGAATTTCATCCAGTCAACCAAGCTTCATAAGTGAAGGGAAAAAAAATCCTTTACAGACAAGCAAATGCTGAGGGATTTTGTCACCACCAGACCTGCCTTACAAGAGATCCTGAAGGAAGCACTAAATATGGAAAGGAAAATTTGTTACCCACCACTGAAAAAACATACCAAAATAAGAACCAATGACACTATGAAGAAACTGCATCAACTAATGTGCAAAATAATCAGCTAGCATCATGATGACAGGATCAGATTCACAACCTTCTTTTTTTTTTTTTTTTTTTTTGAGACGGAGTCTTGCTCTGTAGCCCGGGCTGGAGTGCAGTGGCCGGATCTCAGCTCACTGCAAGCTCCGCCTCCCGGGTTTGCGCCATTCTCCTGCCTCAGCCTCCGGAGTAGCTGGGACTACAGGCACCCGCCACCTCGCCCGGCTAGTTTTTTGTATTTTTAGTAGAGACGGGGTTTCACCGTGTTAGCCAGGATGGTCTCGATCTCCTGACCTCGTGATCCGCCCGTCTTGGCCTCCCAAAGTGCTGGGATTACAGGCTTGAGCCACCGCGCCTGGCCAATATTAACCTTCAATCCAAATAGGATAAATGCCCCAATTCAAAGACACAGCCTGGCAAATTGGATAAAGAGTCAAGACCTGGCTGGGCGCGGTGGCTCACACCTGTAATCTCAGCACTTTGGGAGGCCAAGGAGGGCGGATCACGAGGTCATGAGATCGATACCATCCTGGCTAACAGGGTGAAACCCCGTCTCTACTAAAAATACAAAAAAAATAGCGAGGCGTGGTGGTGGGCACCTGTAGTCCCAGCTACTCAGGAGGCTGAGGCAGGAGAATGGCGTGAACCTAGAAGGTGGAGCTTGCAGTGAGCCGAGATCATGCCACTGCACTCCAGCATGGGCGACAGAGGAAGACTCCATCTCAAAAAAAAAAAAAAAAAAAAAAAAAGAAAAAAAATGACCCATCAGTGTGCTGTATTCAGGAGACCCATCTCACATGCAAAGATGCACATAGGCTCAAAATAAAGGGATGCAGGAATGTTTACCAAGAAAATGGAAAGGGGAAAAAGAAAAAAGCAAGCAGGGGTTGCAATCCTAGTCTCTGATAAAGCAGACTTTAAACCAACAAAGATTAAAAAAGACAAAGAAGGTCATTACATAGTGTTAAAGGGAACAATGCAACAAGAAGAGCTAAATATCATAAATATATATGCACCCAATACAGGATCACCCATATCCTTTTATTTTTTATTATTATTATTATTATTATTATTATTAGAGATGGAGTTTCATTCTGTTGGCCAGGCTGGAGTGCAGTGGCATGATCTTGGCTCACTGCAACATCCACCTCCCAGGTTCAAGCAATTCTCCTGTCTCAGTTTCCTGAGTTGCTGGGACTACAGGTACCTGACACCATGCCTGGCTAATTTTTGTGTTTTTAGTAGAGACAGGGTTTCAATATATTGGTCAGGCTGGTTTTGAACTCCTGATGTCAGGTGATCTGCCCACCTAGGCCTCGCAAAGTGCTGGGATTACAGGCATGAGTGACTGCACCCAGCCAGGAGCACCCATATTCTTAACGCAAGTTCTTAGAGATCTACAAAAAGACTTAGACTCCCACATGATAATAGTGGGAGACATTAACACCCCACTGTCAATATTATACAGATCAAAGAGAGAAAATTAACAAAGATATTCAGGACTTGAACTCAGCTCTGGAGCAAGCAGACCTAATATACATCTACAGAACTCTCCACCCCAAATCAACAGAATATACATTCTTCTCAACACCTCATCGCACTTATTCTAAAATTGACCACATAATAGGAAGTAAAACACATCCCAGCAAATGCAAAAGAACAGAAATCATAACAAACAGTCTCTCAGACCACAGTGCAAACAAATCAGAAATCAGGATTTAAAAACTCACTCAAAACCACACAACTACATGGAAACTGAACTACCTGCTCCCGAACGACTACTGGGTAAATAATGAAATTAAGGCAGAATTAAATAAGTTCTTTGAAACCAATGAGAAAAAGACACAACATACCTGAATCTCTGGGGTGTAGGTAAAGCAGTGTTTAGAGAGAAACTTACAGCACTAAATGCCCACATCAGAGAGCGGGAAAGATCTAAAATTGAAACCCTAACATCACAATTAAAAGAACCAGAGAAGCAAGAGCACACAAATTCAAAAGCTAGCAGTAGGACAAGAAATAACTAAGATCAGAGTAGAACTGAAGGAGATAGAGACATAAAAAACCCTTCAAAAAATCAATGAATCCAGGAGGTGGTTTTTCAAAAAGATTAACAAAATAGACTGTTAGCCAGACTAATAGAGAAGAAAACAGAGAAGAATCAAATAGACACAATAAAAAATGTTAAAGGGTATCACCAATGATCTCACTGAAACACAAACTACCATCAGAGAATACTATAAACACTTCTCTGAAAATAAAACAGAAAATCTAGAAGAAACGGATAAATTCCTAGATACATAACCCTCCACAGTCTAAACCAGTAAGAAGTCGAATCCCTGAAGAGTCCAATAGCAAGTTCTGAAATTGAGTAAGTGGTTAATAGCCTAACAAACAAAAAAAGCCCAGGACCAGATGAATTCACAGCCGAATTCTGCCAGAGGTACAAAGAGGAGTTTGCTTCTGAAACTATTCCAAGCAATAGAAAAAGAGAGAAATCTCCCTAACTGATTTTATGAAGCTAGTATCATCCTGATACCAAAACCTGGCGGAGACACAACGAAAAACAAAATTTCAGGCCAATAGCCCTGATGAACATTGATATGAAAATCCTCAGTAAAATACTGGCCAACTGAATCCAGCAACACATCAAAAAGCTGATCCACCATGATCAAGTTGGCTTCATCCCTGGGATGCAAGGCTGGTTCAACATACTCAAATTAATAAACATAATCCATCACATAAAAAGAACAAATGACAAAAACCACATGATTAGATCAATAGATGCAGAAAAGGCCTTCAATAAAATTCAACATCCCTTCATACTAAAAACACTCAATAAACTAGGTATTGATGAAACATATCTCAAAATAAAAAAAGCTATTTATGACAAACCCACATCCAATATCATACTGAATGGCCAAAGCTGGAAACATTCCCTTTGAAAACTGGCAGAAGACAAGGATGCCCTCTCTTACCACTACTATTCAACATAGTATTGGAAGTTCTGGCCAGGGCAATCAGGCGAGAGAAATAAATAAAGCGTATTCAAATAGGAAGAAAGGAAGTTAAATTGTCTCTGTTTGCAGATGACATAATTATATATTTAGAAAACCCCATCATCTCAGCACAAAATCTCCTTAAGCTGGTAAACTACTTCAGCAAAGTCTCAGGATACAAAATTAACGTGCAAACATCACAAGCATTCCTATACACCAATGATAAACAAACAGAGAGCCAAATCATGAGTCAACTTCCATTCACAATTGCTACAAAGGGAATAAAATACCTAGGAATACAACTTACAAGGAATGTGAAGGACCTCTTCAAAGAGCACTACAAACCACTGCTCAACGAATAAAAGAGGACACAAAGAAATGGAAAAACATTCCATGCTCATGGATATGAAGAATCAATATTGGGAAAATGACTATAGTGCCCAAAGTAATTTATAGATTTAATGCTATTCCCATCAAGCTACCATTGAATTTCTTCACAGAATTAGAAAAAACTACTTTAAATTTCATATGGAAGCAAAAAGGAGCCTGTATAGCCAAGACAATCCTAAGCAAAAAGAACAAAGCTGGAGGTATCATGCTACATGACTTCAAACTATACTACAAGGCTACAGTAACCAAAACAGCATGGTACTGGTACCAAAACTGATATATAGAGCAATGGAACAGAACAGAGGCCTGACAAAAAACACTACACATATACAACCATCAGACCTTTGACGAACCTGACAAAACAAGCAATAGGGAAAGGATTCCCTTTTTAATTAATGGTGTTGGGAAAACTGGATAGCCATATGCAGAAGACTGAAACTGGACCCCTTCCTTACACCTTATATAAAAATTAATTCAAGATGGATTAAAGACTAAAACGTAAGACCTAAAACCATAAAAACCCTAGAAGAAAACCTAGCAAATGCAAATACCATTCAGGTCACAGGCATGGGCTAAAACTTCATGACTAAAACACCAAAAGCAATGGCAACAAAAGCCAAAATTGATAAATGGGATCTAATTAAACTACAGAGCTTCTGTACAGCAAAAGAAACTACCATCAGAGTGCACAGGGAACCTACAGAATGGGAGAAAATTTTTACAATCAATTCATTTGACAAAGGGCTAATATCCAGAATCTACAAGGAAGTTAAACAAATTTACAAGACAAAACCAAACAATCCCATCAAAAAGTGGGCAAAGAATATGAACACTTCTCAAAAGAAGACATTTATGTGACCAACAAAAATGAAAAAAGCTCATTATCACTTGTCATTATAAAAATGCAAGTCAAAACCACAATGTGATACTATCTCATGCCAGTTAGAATGGCGATCATTAAAAAGTCAGGAAACAACAGATGCTGGAGAGGATGCGGAGAAATAGGAATGCTTTTGCACTGTTGGTTGGAGTGTAAATTAGTTCAACCTTTGTGGAAGACAGTATGGCGATTCCTCAAGGCTCTAGAACCTGAAGTACCATTTGACCCAGCAATCCCATTACTGGGTATATACTCAAAGGATTATTAATTATTCTACTATAAAGATATATGCACATGTATGTTTATTGCAACACTGTTTACAATGGCAAAGACTTGGAACCAACCCAAATGTCCAGCAATGATACACTGGATAGATAAACTGTGGCACATATACACCATGGAATACTATGCAGCCATAAAAAGGAATGAGTTTGCATCCTTTGCAGGAACATGGATGAAGCTGGAAACCATCATTCTCAGCAAACTAACACAGGAACAGAAACCAAACACTGCATGTTCTCACTCATAAGTGGGAGTTGAATGATGAGAACACATGGACACAGGGAGGGGAACATCACACACTGGGGCCCATCAGGGGGTGGGGGGCAAGCAGAGGGATAGCATTAGGACAAATGTCTATTGTAGATGATGGGTTGATTGGTGCAGCAAACCAGCATGGCAGATGTATATTTATGTAACATACCTGCACATTCTGCACATGTGTCCCAGAACTTAAAGTAGAATTTGAAAAAATTTTTAAAAATAAAACAACACAAAATAGAATAAAATAGAAATAAACTTAACAATTATGCAGAGGATTTTCACACTGAAAATGACAAAACATTGCCAAAATAAATTAAAGAGGTCACAAATGGAAGTATACCCAATGTTTATGGATTGCAAGATTTATGATGGTTAAAATTTCCATACTACTCAAAGTGATTGGCAAAAGATTTAAAAAGAAACAATTAAAGGAAGACAGCTCACAATATTAGAGCAGCTACAGAACAGGACTGTTGCTCAGCCCGCTCTAAATTTAGATTTGTTTTAACCCCAATGGGCAGAAGAAGAGCAGACTGTAGCACTTCCATGGGATAATACCATCCCCAGTTGGCTACTCTGACAAGAATTAGATCCAATCTAAAAAGACAGTGTCTTCAAGATGATTTTGTACCTTTGTACCATAACAGCATATGCTGAGGAACCCAAGCAGGATGAATGAAAGGGAGGAAAACTGTGATATTGTTATTCATTTTGTTGATTTTTACAGCCTTCCTGGAACCTCAGGGGTAATGCCTGCAAGGCATTTATTTAACTGGTAATAATTGAGCACATATGACATATTATGTTTCAGGCACTGTTCTTGGTGCAGGAAAGAAAGTAATGAACATGATAGGCAAGGTACAATTTTCGAAGTGTTTCAATTCTGTTTGGGCTGTGGAGCATTAAAAAATCATTTCAAATAATAAGTGCTTAAGAAAAAGAAAATAAGGTAGTATATCAAGCATGATGATGGAGCATTTTACCTTTGCTGAGGTGGTGATATTTAAACTGAGATTCGAATGACAGAAGGAGAAAACATTGCAAAGTCTAAGGGCCAATGTTTGCAGTCAGATAGTATAGCATTTGCAAAGTTCCTGCAATGGGAGAAAGCTTTACATACTCCCAAGAAACACAAAAAAACTCATAGTACCAAAAGCATTTTGATCCAACGACTAAGTAGCAGGAGGTGAAGGTACAGATATAGTCAGTATCCAGAATACAGAAGCCAAAACAAATTGGTCAAGTGTTTGTTTTAAAGCACTTGAAATGTTTTATGTCAAAGAGTATCATGATCCAGTTTATGTGTTTTAAAAGATCACTATTGCTGCAGTATAAAATATTAAAAAAGCTGGGGATTGGCAAAATTGGGAACATCGAGCTCAGTTAGGAGTCTCTTTCTCATAGTCTATCTAATAGTGCCTTAGGCCACTGGTGGTAGCAGTGGATATGGGGAAAATTGAATGGCTCTAGCATTGCAGGTTGGTGCAAAAGTAATTGCGGTTTTGGACCGTGAATTTTAAATTATTATAACTGGGCTCAAACATACTTTATTAATAAAAACAGAAACCCATCATAATCAACACATTTTTGCCAATGATAAATAAGTTTGTTTATTCCTGTACCATAAAATTCCATGCTTTGGGATTCAAAGAACTCTTGGAAAGTATTTTTTGCATCCTGCTGGTTGTGGAAGCATTTTCCCTGCAAAAAGTTTTCGAGATGATTGAAGATGTTTAGTTTGTTGGCAAGAAGTCAGGTGAATATGACGAAAGAGGCAAAACTTCATAGCTGAATCCATTTTACTTTGGAAGTATTGGTTGTGTGACGTGTGGCTGGGCATTGTTGTGGGGAACAATTGGGCCCTTTCTGTTGGCCAATGCTGGCTGCAGGTGTTGCAATTTTTGGTGCATCTCATCAATTTGATTTGCTGAACATACTTCTCAGATGTGATGGTTTTGCCGGTATTCAGAAACCTGTAGTGGATCACACAAGCAGCAGACCACTAAATAGTGACCATGCCTTTTATTTTGGGGCAAGTTTGGCTTTAGGAAATGCTTTGGAGCTTCCTCTTAGTCCAACCACTGAGCTGGTCATCTCCAGTTGTCATATAAAATCCACTTTTCTTCACATGTCACAATTCAATTGAATTCTAAACACGATTTTCTGCCAGTCTTGTCAATGCCCATCAGTTGTATTACCCTTCACCTAGCCACTCAATCAAAACACCTGAGAATTATCCTACATTTCTATATTTCCTCCATCCTAAACCTTGAATCTATCAGAAAGTTATTGTTGCATAGAATAAGAGAAGACGACACTTCAAAGTGATGATTTTAAAAAAATTTTCACTCAGTTCATGAGGCACCCCTTATCAAGCTTTTTCACCATTCCAATTTGCTTCAAATGCTGAATGACCACAGAATGGACGACGTTGAGTTCTCCAGCAACTTCTTGTGTAGTTGTAAGAGGATTAGCTTCAATGATTGCTCTCAGTTGCTCGTTGTCAACTTTTGATGGCCAGCCACTATTCTCCTCATCTTCAAGGCTCTCATCTCCTTTGCAAAATTCTTGAACCACCACTGCACTGTGTGTTCATTAGCAATTCCTGGGCCAAATGTGTTGTTGACATTGCGAGTTGTCTCTGCTGCTTTACTGCCCATTTGGAACTTGAATACGGAAACTGCAGAAATTTGCTTTCTGTCTAACATTATTTCCATAGTCTAAAATAAAATAAAATAAAATAAATAGCAAGTAATAAGTCATTAGAAAAACAAGCATAAGGTGAGAATTGCCCATTAAAATAATGTAGAACATAACCACATTTATTTGAGAATGTATTCCAATATCAAATGGCAAATTTTAACAACACCAAAACCGCAATTAAATTTGCAACAACATAATACTTTTGACAGATAAGATAACTAAAAATCTAGCAGAAGACAAGAAATAACTAAGATCAGAGCAGAACTGAAGGAGATAGAGACATGAAAAATCCTTCAAAAAATCAATGAATTCAGGAGCCAGTTGTTTGAAAAGATCAACAAAATAGACCACAAGACAGGCTAATAAACGAAAAGAGAGAAGAATCAAATAGATGCAATAAAAAATGATATAGAGGATATCACCACTGATCCTACAGAAATAAAAACTACCATCAGATATTCTATAAACACTTCTATGCAAATAAACTAGAAAATCTAGAAGAAATTGATAAATTCCTGGACACATACACCTTTCTAAGACTAAACAAGGAAGAAGTCAAATCCCTGAATAAACCAATAACAAGTTCTGAAATTGAGGCAGTAATTAACAGCCTACCAACAGCAACAACAACAACAACAAAGGCCAGGACCAGAGGGATTCACAGCCAAATTCTACCACAGGTAAAAAGAGGAGCTGGTACCATTCCTTCTGAAACTATTCCAAACAATAGAACAAAAAAACTCCTCCCTAACTCATTTCATGAGGCCAACATCATTCTGATACCAAAACCTAGCTGAGACACAACAAAAAAAGAAAATTTCAGGCCAATATCCTTGATGAACATCGATATGAAAATCCTCAATAAAATACTGGCAAACCAAATCCAGCAGCACATCACATCAAAAAGCTTATCCACCACGATCGAGTCGGCTTCATCCCTAGGATGCAAGGCTGTTTCAACATACGCAAATCAATAAACGTAATCCATCAAATAAACAGAACCAATAATAAAAACCACACGATTATTTTAATAGATGCAGAAAAGGTCTTTGACAGAATTCAACACCACTTCATGCTGAAAACTCTAAATAAACTGGGTATTGATGGAATGTATCTCAAAATAAAAAGAGCTATTTATGACAACCTGCAGCCAATATCACACTGAACGAGCAAAAACAAGAAGCATTCCCTTTGAAAACTGGCAGAAGATAAGGATGCCCTCTCTCACCACTACTATTCAACATAGTATTGGAAATTCTGGCCAGGGCAATCAGGCAAGAGAAAGAAATAAAGGGTATTCAAATAGGAAGAGAGGAAGTCAAATTGTCTCTGTTTGCAGATGACATGATTATATATTTAGATTGTATATTTAGAAAGCCCCATCATCTCAGCACAAAATCTCCTTAAGCTGGTAAACTACTTCAGCAAAGTCTCAGGACACAAAATTAGCGTGCAAAAATCACAAGCACGCCTATACACCAAGAACAGACAAACAGAGAGCCAAATCATGAGTGAACTCCCATTCTCAACTGCTACAAAGAGAATAAAATACCTAGGATTACAACTTACAAGGGATGTGAAAGACCTCTTCAAGGAGAACTACAAACCACTGCTCAAGAAAGTAAGAGAGGACACAAAGAAATGGAAAAACATTCCAGGCTCATGGATAGGAAGACTCAATATCTTGAAAATGGCCATACTGCCCGAAGTAATTTATACATTCAATGCTATCGCCATGAAGCTACCACTGACTTTCTTCACAGAGTTGGGAAAAAAAAAAAAACTACTGTAAGCTTCACATGGAACCAAAAAAGAGCCCACATAGCAAACACAATTCTTGGCAAGAAGAACAAAGCTGGAGGCATCATGCTACCTGACTTCAAACTATGCTACAAGGCTAAAGTAACCAAAACAACATGGTACTGGTACCAAAACAGATATATAGACCAATGGAGCAGAACAGAGTCCTCAGAAATAACACCACACATCTACAACCATCTGATCTTTGACAAACCTGACACAAATGAGCAATGGGGAAAAGATTCCCTGTTTAAAAAATGTTGTTGGGAAAACTTGCTAGCCAAATGCAGAATACTGAAACTGGACCCCTTCTTTACACCTTATAGAAAAATCAACTCAAGATGGATCAAAGACTTAAACTTAAGACCTAGGACCATAAAAATCCTGGAAGAAAACCTGGGCAATACCATTCAGGACATAGGCATGGGCAAATACTTCATGTCTAAAACACGAAAAGCAATGGCACAAAAAGCAAAAATTGACAAATGGGATCTAATTAAATGAAAGAGCTTCTGCACAGCAAAATAAACTATCGCCACAGTGTGGCAATTCCTCAAGGATCTAGAACTAGAAATACCATTTGATCCAGCAATCCCATTACTGGGTATATACCCAAATGATTGTAAATCATTCTACTATAAAGACACATGCACATGTATGCTTATTGTGGTACTATTCACAACAGCAAACACTTGTCCATCAATAATAGACTGGATAAAGAAAATGTGGTATATACACACCATGGAATACTATGCAGCCTTAAAAAAGGATGAGTGCATGTCCTTTGCAGGGACATGGATAAAGCTGGAAACCATCATTCTCAGCGAACTAACACAAGAACAGAAAACCAAACACTGCATGTTTACACTCATAAGTGGGAGTTGAACAATGAGAACACATGGAGATAGGGAGGCGAACATCACACATTGGGGTCTGTTGGGGGCTGGGGGGCTAGGGCAGGGATAACATCAGGAGAAACACCTAATGTAGGTGACTGGTTGATGGGTGCAGTAAACCACCATGGCACCTGTATACCCAAGTAACAAAACTCCACATTCTGCTAATGTACCCCAGAACTTAAAATATAATTTTAAAAAATGAAAAAAGGAAAAAAAACAACAACAACAACTAAACTTTCTGATAGATTCAAGGTTTAGGATGCAAGGAAAATTAGAAATGTAGAATAATTCCCAGGTGTTTTGTTTGAGTGGCTAAGTGCAGGGTGATACAATTGACTGACATGCGCAAGAATGGTGGAGGCACATATTTAGAATGTTAAGTTAGTTATAAACTAGAAGAATCACTTTACCTGACTTCAAATTATACTACAGAGCTATAGTAACCAAAACAGCATGGCACTGGAATTAAAACAGACACATAGACCAATGGAACAACATAGAGAGCTCAAAACTAAATTCATACACCTACAGTGAACTCATTTTTGACAGAGTTACCAAGAATATACATTGGAGAAAGGACAATCTCTTCAATAAATGGTGCTGGGAAAACTGGATATCCATATGCAGAAGATTAAAACTTGACCATTATCTCTCACTGTATACAAAAATCAAATCAAATTGGATTAAAGACTTAAATCTAAAACCTCATACTATAAAACTACTACAAGAAAATGTTAAGTAATACCCCATAAGCACAGGCAACTAAAGAAAAAATGGACAAATGGGATCACATCAAGTTAAAAGCTTCTGCACAACAAATGATGTCAACAAAGTAAAGAAGCCACAGAATGAGAGAAAACAAAAGACTAAGGTTGTTTATCACCTGAAAGAGCTTTTGGGCCAAGACTATCTGGCTTTCTAGATATAGAGTCATCTCGTGTTCTGTGGCTCATGCCTGTAATCCAGGAATTTGGGGAGGCCAAGGCAAGCTGATTTATTGAGGTCAGGGGTTTGAGACCAGCCTGACCAATATGGCGAAATCCCGTCTCTAGTAAAAATACAAAAAATAGCTGGACATGATGGTGCATGCCAACTAGTTGGGAGGTTGAGGCATGAGAATCACTTGAATGTGGGAGGTGGAGGTGGAGGTTGCAGTGAGTCAAGATCACGTCACTGCAATCCAGCCTGGGTGACAGAGCAAGACTCTGGCTTAAACAAAATCATCTTGTATACAAACAGGGATACAGAGATGGTTGGACTTTTTCTCTGCTTATTTGGATAAGCTTTATTTTTTCTCTTGTCTGATTGCTCTGGCCAGGACTTCTAATACAATGTTGAATAGGAGTGGTGACAGAGGGCATCTTTGTCTTGTGCCAGTTTTCAAAGGGAATGCTTTCAGCTTTTGGCCATTCAGTATAATATTGACTGTGCGTTTGTTATAGGTGGCTCTTATTATTTCGATGTGTATTCCTTCAATGTGTCTTCTTTCCTTTCGATGTGTATTCCTAGTTTCTTTAGCGTTTTTAACATGAAGGGATGTTAAACTTTATCAAAAGCCTTTTCTGCATCTATTGAGATAATACTGTGGTTTTTGTCTTTAGTTCTGTTTATTTGATGAATCACACTTATTGGTTTTCATATATTGAACCAACCTTACATCTTGGGGATGAAGACTACTCGATCATGGGGCATTTGCTGTTTGATATGCTGCTGGTTTCAGTTTGCCAGTATTTTGTTGAGAATTTCTACATCAATGTTCCTCAAGGTTATTGACCTGAAGTGTTCTTTTTGTTGTGTCTCTGCCAGGTTTTGGTATCAGGACAATGCTGGCCTCATAGAATAAGTTAGAGTGGAGCCTCACTTTCTTAATTTATTGGAAGAAGTTTAATAGGAATAGTACCAGATCTTCTTTGTAAATCTGGTAGATTCAGCTGTCAATCCATCTGGTTCTGGTTCGGGGCTTTTTTTTTTTTTTTCTAGGCTATTTATTACTGGTTCAATTTGGGAGCTCATTACTAGTCTTTTCAGAGGATCAATTTCTTCCTTGTTCAGTCTTGGGAGGTTGTATGCATACAGGAGGTTATCCATCTCTTCTAGATTTTCTAGTTTATGTGCATAGAAGTCTTCATAATATTCTCTGATGGTTATTTGTATTCCTGTGGGGTCAGTGGTAACATCTTTGTCATTTTTAATTGTGTTTGTTCAGATCTTCTCTCTTTTTTTGTTTATTAGTCTAGCTAATGGCCTGTTTTGTTAATTTTTTCAATACACCAACTCCTGAATTTGTTGCTTCTCTGAATTTTCTTTGTGTCTCGATTTCTTTCAGTTCATCTCTGATTTTTTTTCTTGTGTTCTGTTAGCTTTGGAGTTGATTTTTCCTAGGTTCTCTGGGTGTTTGTGTTTGTTTGTTTCTTCAACTTTTATTTTAAGTTCAGGGGTACACGTGCCACATGTGCAGGTTTGCTGCATAGACAAACATGTGCCATGGTGGTTTCCTGCACAGATCATCCCATCACCTAGGTATTAAGCAAAGCATCCATTAGCTATTCTTTCTGATATTCTCTCTCCCCCCATTACAGGCCCCAGCTTGTGTTGTTTTCCTCCTTGTGTCCATGTGTTCTCATAATTCATCTCCGACTTATAAGTGAGAACATGCAGTGTTTGGTTTTCTGTTCCTGGGTTAGTTTGCTGAGGAAAATGGTTTCCAACTTCATCCATGTCCCTGCAAAGGACATGATCTAATTCCTTTTTATTAATGCTTGTATTACATGGTGTATATATACCACATTTTCATTATCCAGTTTATCATCGATGGGCACTGGGATTGATTCCATGTTTTTGCTATTGTGAATAGTGCTGCAATGAACATATGCATGCATGTATATTTATAATAGAACAAGTTATATTCCGTTGGGTATATACAAAGTAATGGAATTGTTAGGTCAAATGGTATTTCTGCCTCTAAGTCTCTGAGGAATCTCTACACTGCTTTCCACAATGGCTGAAACAATTTACACTTCCACCAACAGTATAAAAGCATTCCTTTTTCTCTGCAACGTTGCCAACATCTATTGTTTTTTGACTTTTTAATAATAGCCATTCTGACTAGCATGACATGGTATCTCATTGTGGTTTCAATTTGCATTTCTCTAACGATAAGTCATATTGAGCTGGTAATCTAGTTCTTTAGTTGTGATGTTAGGTTGTTAAATTGAGATATTTCTAACTTTCTGATGTGGGCATTTATTGCTACACATTTCCCTCTTATTCCTGTCTTAGTTGTGTCCCACAGATCATGATATGTTGTATCTTTGTTCTCATTAGTTTCCAAAGACTTCTTGATTCCTGTCTTAATTTCATTATTTACCCAAAAGTTATTCAGGGGCAGATTATTCAATTTCCATGTAATTTCATAATTTTGAAAGATTTTTGTTAGTCTTAACTTCTGTTTTTATTGCACTGTGGTCTGAGAGTGTGTTTGATATAATTTCTGTTCTTTTGCATGTGCTGAGGATTGTTTTGTGTGTGATTGTGTTGTCAATTCTAGAGAGTATGTGTCATGTGGTGATGAGAAGAATGTATGTTCTGTTGTTTTTGCATGGAGAGTTATGTAGAGGTCTTTGAGATTCATTTAGTCCAATGTTGAGTTCAGGTCCTGAATACATTTGTTAATTTTTTGACTTGATGGTCTTTCTAATATTGTAATTGGGGTATTAAAGTCTCCCACTAATAATAGTGGGTTTTCTAGGTTTCTTTGTAAGTCTCTACTAACTTGCTTTATCAATCTGGGTGCTCTTGTGGTGGGTACTTATATTTAGGATAGTTAGGTCTTCTCATTGAATTGAACCCTTTACCATTATGTAATGCCCTTTTGTCTTATTTGATCTTCTTTGTTTAAAGTCTGTTTTGTCTGAAATTAGGATTCCAATTTCTGCTTTTTTGTCTAATATCCATTTGCTTGGTAAATTTTCCTTCATTCCTTTATTTTGAGCCTATGGGTGTCATTGCGTGTGAGATGGATCTCTTGAAGACAGTTTACTACTGGATCTTGCATTTTTATCCAGATTGCCTCTCTTTTTCTTTTAAATGGGGGCAGTTAGCCCATTTACACTCAAGATTACTATCAATATGTGTCAATTTGAACCTGTCATTATGTGATTAGCTGGTTATTATGCTGGCTTGTTTGTGTTGTTGCTTTATAGTGTCTCTGGTCTGTGTACTTAAGTGGGTTTTCATACTGGCTGGAAATTTTTTTTTTCCCCATATTTAGTGCGCATTGTTCAAGGTTTCTTGTAAGGCAAGTATGGTGGTAGCAAATTTACTCAGAATTTGCCTATCTGAAAAGGATCTTATTTCTCCCTCGCTTAGGAAGTTTAGTTTGGCTGAATATAAAATTCCTGATGGAAGTTTTTTTTTTTTTTTTAATGTTGAATATAGGCCCCCAATATATCCTGGCTTGTAAGGTTTCTGCTGGGAGGTCTTCTGTCAGTCTGACAGGGTTCCCTTTGTAGGTGACCTGTTCTTGCTAGCCAACTTTAACATACTTTCTTTCATTTTGACCTTGAAAAAATGTGATGATTATGTGTTTTGGCAATAACCTTGTGCAGAATGTTGCAGGGGTTTCTCTGTATTTTCTAAGTTTTACTGTTGGCCTCTCTAGTAAGATTGGGGATGTTTTCATGAATGATATCCTGAAATAAGTTTTCCAATTTGTTTGCTTTTCCCCATATTTTTCAAGAATGCTGGTGATTCATAGATATGTCCTCTTTATATAATCTCATTTTTTTGTAGGTTTTGTTCATTTCTTTTTATGCTTTTTTCTTTTTTTTTTTTTTTCTGATTATCTTATTCCAGAGAGCTCATCTTCAAGTTCTAAGGTCCTTTCCTCAGCATGGTCTGTCCTGCTTTTTATACTTGTGAATGTATTGTGAAATCATTGTAGTGTGTTTTTCAGTTCATATAATCAGTTAGGTTCCTTTTTATACTGACTGTTTTTTTTTCTGACAGCTCCTGTATTCCTTTATTGTGATTTTTAGTTTCTTTGGATTGGGTTTTGCAATTCTGAATTTTGATGATCTTTGTTCTTATCCATATTCTGAATTCTATTTCTGTAATTTCAGCTAGCTCAGCCTGGTGAAGACCTTTGTTTGAGAAATGGTGTGGTCATTTGGAGGACATAAGATGCTCTGGCATTTGAGTTGCTAAAGTTCTTGCATTGTTTGTTTTCTCATTTCAGTGTGTGGGTGTTCCTTTAACTGTGGTGTAGATTGAGTATGGTCAATAGACTTCTTTTCTGGATGTTTTTACAGAGCCAAGGCTTTGTGCATGGTCTTTATTTGTAGCTGATTTCTTGTCTTTGGTTTCACAGGTGTGTATGTTAGTGAGGTAGTTTTTTGTGTTGAAGTTTAGGGTGTGATTCAGTAGGTGGTGCTTAGGTGTAATGTTCAGTTGGAAGGCCCTTGCTCAGTTGTGTGGCTCCCCTATATTTCCTCACAGTTGTATCTGTGCTCCCTTTTAATGCTCTGAAAGTGTGAGCTTCTGTCTCACTTGAGTGCTGGCTATAGATCATCGCTTGGCACTCGTGGGCTGTCTGCCACAGCTCTGTGGTGATCTCAGAGTTTATGTTTTCACCCCAACTCCAAAGCAGCAGAGGAAAGACCTTAGTAGTGTTTGTGACTGAGGGGCTTTTGCTGGTCTCCTGGGGGCTCCACCCTAGTGCAATAAGCCCCGGATAGGGGGTGGGCCCAAGCTAGGGGTTCCCTGCTTAGTGATAAGCATGGACGGTGGGTGGAACTTGTGAGAGATGGACTGGACTTCTCTCCTTGAGTCAACTAAAGTTTGCTGAACGTGTGGATAAGGCACTTAGGATCTTTGTTCCTTTGTTAGTTCAAGAGTAGCAGTGGTAGTACCACTGCAGTGGCAGTGGCAGAGAATAAGCTTTTTTTGACCCTGGAGGTTCCACCTCTGAGAAACATAGAGCTGCTGCTACTGGGAGTGTTTAGCTTGTGGGACAGGGTAGCTGCCCAGCTAGAATAAGCTTGGGGCCCTGCTTGTTGGGGAGCAGAAAGTTGAGGGCTCACCAGGAAGAGAGATTTTTCTCCTCTTTATATGGTGACTGTGGTGTGCTGTAAGTTTGGGTCTAGACCTCAAGCTCTGTTTTTTCCCCAGACTGAGGGTGGCAGGGATAGAACTGTTGCTGTGACAGTGGCAGAGGTGTCATTATATGTGTTCACCTCCTCTTCCTCTCTCTTTTGTCCTCTCTGTACCAAACTAGAGGAACAAGCCTGCTGGTGATAGTTCTTTTAGCTTTTGTTTATCTGAGAATGTCTTAGTTTCTTCATTTTTGAAGTTTTGCTGGATATAGAATTTTTGATTGAAAACTTATTTTTATTTTGGCACCTTAAATTTGTCATTTCATGGCCTTCTGGCATCCACGGTTTCTAAAACTGGCCATTAAACAATTGTCTGTTAGTAAGATTATCTTGTATGTAATGATTCCCCCTTATTTTGCTGCCTTCAAGATTGTTTCCTTCTTTAGCTTTTGACAATTTGATTTTAATATGTGTCAAAGTGGATCTCTGAGTTTATCCTACTTGGGGTTCACTGAGTTTCTTGAATGTGTAGATTTATGTCTTTCATCAAATTTGGGAAGTTTTAAATTATTTGTTCAAATATCCTTTCTGTTCCTTTTTCTCTCCTCTGCTTCTGGTATTTCAATTATGCCTATGTTGGTATGCTTGACAATGGCCCACCAATTTCTTAGGTGTTGTTCATTTTTCTTCCTTCTTCTTTTTTTCCTGCACGTCAGACTGAATAATTTCAAATGACATACCTTCAAATTCATTTATTGTTTCTTTTGCCATTCAAAATTTGCTGTTGAATCTCTCTAGTTTTTTTAAATACACGTTTTATTTTTTAGAGTAGTTTTATGTTCACAGCAAAATTAAGCAGAAAATATAAAGAGTTTTTACATATTATCTGCCCTCACACATGCAGAACCACCCTCAATATTAACATTTGTATCACAGTAGTACTCTTTTTTTTTTTTTTTTGGCTTCTTCACTTTTTTTATTTATTTTTTCTTTTTCAACTATTATTTTAGGTTCAAGGGTTACATATGCAGGTTTGTTACATGAGCAAATTGCATGTCACTAGGATTTGTCATACAAATTATTTTACCATCCAGGTAGTGAGCATAGTACCCAATAGGTAGTTTTACAACCCTCACCCTCCTCCTACCCTCCATCCTCAAGTAGGCCCTGGTATCTATTATTCTCTTTGTGTCTATGTGTACTCAATTTTTAGCTCCCACTTATAAGTGAGAACATGTGGTATTTGCTTTTCTGTTTCTGAATTAATTCTCTTTCTTTTTAAAATTCTTTCTGAATTAATTCTCAAGATAATGGCCTTCCAGCTTCCATGTTGCTGCAAAGAACATAATTTCCTTTTTTATGACTGCATAGTATTTTATAATGTATATGTACCACATTTTTTATTTTAGTACAGTGATACTTTTTTTTTTTTTTAATCAGTGAACCTACATTGGTACATACCATTATCACCCAAAGTTCATAGTGTTTTTTCAGGATTGTCTGCAACTATTAGAGTAGTGCACGGATAAACACTGCCCCAATCAAGTGCTGTGATGTGGGCTACACCAACCACAGTACACCCTATAATACTTCCTGGGGGTATGGACTGTGTATTGGAAAGAAGGGATGGGCAGAGTAGGTGGAGAGCATGTGACTACAGGTATTGAAGCTGCTCTCAGATTTGAATTACTGTTATGGAACCTATGCTTATTACACAAATGATATGCATTGCTATTGCTAATTCTTGGGTTTCAAAATTATTTTTATTTTAGCTTTATAAATGTAGATGTCTTTTGTTTGGAGATAGCTCTACTTGTTTCACAAATGCAAAAATACCTTCATTCTCCTTTTACATAGTACATTATCAGGGTGTTTAAATCACCTGCTATTCACCCTATTGTTGAGAAAGGGATTACTACCCTAAGGTTATGGTGATGTTTGAACACACAACATTCAGCAGAGGACTGATGAGATTGACAGAGGTTTATCAATCACCTGTACTCACAGCCTGGGTGGAGCATACCATACACTATGTAGGGCCACATGAGAAATGTACTCAGGAATAGAATACACAATCAAGGACTGCAGGAAGCAGCTTTGGCAATATCAAGAGTAGAGGGCGAGCCTTGGTTCCTGTGGGAAGATGTGATTGGCTTATTCAAATAATACCATGAGCTGGTAGGGAACTGAAACCTGTGATTCAGAGATAAGAAAGAATTGTGCAGGGTCCTCTTGATAAGGAGAACTGTTTAGCTAGGGGACCTCATCCATTGCAACAGAGTAGGGAAGAAAATTTATGATTATGCCATTTGAGGTCCTATTTCACCAGATGCCAAAAAAAGCATATCAATTTGGGCTTCAATTTTAGGCCTTATGCCACAAAAGGCTATAAATTGATCAACTAAGTAGAAAGTGCAAAGAAGAGAGCCAGAAACAGTAACAAGGTAGGGCAAAACAGTCTGCCAGGGTCTGTCACTGTCCCATACAGGACCTATAGATTTTCATTTCCTTTAATGACACAGTTCCTGGATTAGGTTCTGAGACTAGGAGCTTGTTTTCAGAATACAGTTTCTAGAATGTTTTTACAACTTACTATATAGTTTAACGTCATATTTAAAATTTAAGCAACCACACAAATTGTAAGATCACTTACACAAACTTTTAATTTTAAAATACTTCTAGTTTTACAGAAAAACTGGAAAGATAGTACAGAGAGTTACCATATACCTTACATGCAGTTTCTTCTATTATTAACATCGTATTTTAGTATGCTACATTTGTTCTAAATAATGAGCCAATATTGATGCATTATTTTAATTAAAATTCATACCTTATTTAGATTTCCTCAGTTTTTACTTAATGTCATTTTTCTATTCCAGGATCCAGATTACCACATCACATTTAGTTGTCACGTTTCTTAGGTTTCATTTGGCTGTGGCAGTTTCTCCGATTTTCCTCATTTTTGATGATGCTGACAGGTTTAAGGTATATTAGTCAGGAATTTTATAGAGTACTTCTCTATTGGGATTTGCCTGTTTTTACTATCATTATTAAACTAAGGTTATGGGTTTTTGCGAAGTTGACCACACAGAGAAACTGCCATTCTCATCACATCATTTTAAGGGTGCATGCTATCAATATGACTTATAATTGATGATGTTAACTTTGATCACTTGACTGAGGTTTTGGAAACAAGTCCGGTGTTAATCTGCAAATGGATGGCCAGTTATCTCAGCACCATTTATTGAATAGGGAGTCCTTTCCTCATTTCTTGTTTTCACCAAACTTTATCAAAGTTTCAGTATACAAAATCAGTGTAGAATAATCACTAGCATTTCTGTGCAACAACAATAACAAAGCTGAGAGCCAAATCAGGAATGCAATCCCATTCACTATTGCAGCAGAAAGAATAATATACTTAGGAAACTGGGAATCAAGTCAAGAACTCAATTCCTTTTACAACAACTGCAAAGAAAATGCATAGAAATATACCTAACCACAGAGGTAAAAGTTCTCTACAAGGAAATCTACAAAACACTGCTGAAAGAAATCATAGATGACACAAACAAATGGAAACATATCCCACGCTAGCGAATGGGTAGAATCAATATTGTAAAAATAATCATATTGCCAAAAGCAACCTATAAATTCAATGCAATTCCCATCAAAATACCACCATCATTCTTCAAAGAACTAGAGAAAACAATCCTAAAATTCATGTGGAACCAAAAAGCCTCTGCATTGCCAAAGCTAGACTAAGCAAACAGACAAAATCTGGAGGCATCACATTACCCGACTTCAAGATATACTACAAGGCTATAGTTTCCAAAACGGCATGGGCCTGGTATAAAGATAGGCACACAGACCAATGGAACAGAATGGAGAACCCAGAAATAAACCCAAATACTTACAGCCAACTGATCTTCACGAAAGCATACAAAAACATAAAGTGGCGAAAAGAATCATATTCAACAAACTGTGCTGGGATAATTGGAAAGTCACATGCAGAAATATAAAACTGAAACTTCATTTCTCACCTTACACAAAAATCAACTCAAGATGAATTAAAGACTTACATCTAAGACCAGAAACCATAAACATTCTAGAAGATAATACTGGAAAAACTCTTTTAGATGTTGGCACAGGCAAACAATTTATGACCAATAACCCAGAAGCAAATGCAATGAAAACAAAAAGAAATAAATAGGATTTGATTAAACTAAAAACCTTCTGCACAGTAAAAGAAATAATCAGCAGAGTAAATAGACAACCCACGGAGTGGAAGAAATTCTTTGCAAACCATGCATTTAACAAAGTACTAACATCCAGAATCTACAAGGAACTCAAACAAATCAGAAAAAGGAAATCAAATAATCCCATCAAAGAGTAGGCAAGGGACATGGATAGACAATTCTCAAAAGAAGATACACAAGTGGCCAACAAGCATATGAAAAAAATGCTGAACCTCACTAACCATCAGAGAAATGCACATTAAAACTACAATGAGATCCCACATTACTCCTGCAAGAATGGGCATAATTATTATGAAAAATATAAAATAATAGATATTGGCATGGATGTGGTGAAAAGGGAACACTTTTATACTGCTGTTGGGAATGTAAATGAGTACAACTACTCTGGAAAACAGTATGGAGATATCTTTAAAAACTAAAAGTACAACTATCATTCAATCCAGCTATCCCTCTACCAGGTATCTACCCAAAGGAAGAGAAATCATTATCTTAAAAAGAAACGTGCACCATGCATGTTTATAGCAGCACAATTTACAATTGCAAAAATATAGAACCATCCCTAATGCCCATCAACCGAGTGAATAAATAAAATATTATATATATAATATATATATCATAGAATACTATATATATATAAACCATATATATATATGTACCATAGAATACTACTCAGCCACTAAAAGAAACAAAATAATGGCATTCACAGCAAGCTGGATGGAATTGGAGACCATTACTCTTAGTGAAGTAACTCAGGAATGGAAAACCAAGTATTGTATGTTCTCACTTATAAGTGGGAGCTAAACTATGATGATGAAAAGACAAGACTAATATAATGGACTTTGGGGACTCAGGGAATGGGTTGAAGAGGGGTGAGAAATAAAAACTACACATTCGGCACAGTGTACACTGCTTGAGTGATGGGTGCACCAAAATCTCAGAATTTGCCACTTCAGAACTTATCCATGTAACCAAACACCACTTGTTCCCCCAAAACTAATGAAATAAAAAAAAATTTTTTAACACCAAAATAAGAATAAAATACCTAAAATTACAGCTAACAAGGGAAGTGAAAGGTCTCTACAATGTGAACTACAAAACAGTGCTCAAAGAAATCAGAGATGCCAGAAAGAAATGGAAAAACATTCCATGCTCATGGAGAGGAACAATCAATATTGTTAAAAGGGCCATAATGCCCAAAGCAACATACAGATTTAATGTCATTTCTATCAAACTACCAATGACAATCTTCACAGAACTAGAAAAAGTATTTAAAATTCATACGGAACTGAAAAAGAAGCCCAAATAGCCAAGGCAATCCTAAGCAAATAGAACAAAACTGGAGGTATTATCTTACCTGACTTCAAACTGTATCACAGGGCTACAGTAACCAAAACTGTATGGTATCAGCACAAAAACAGACACATAAACCAATGGAACAGAATAGAGAACCCAGAAGTAAGGCTCCACACCTACAACCATCTGATTTTTCACAAATGCATAGACCCTAAATAAAATTTTAAAAACTGGAATTTAGCCATCTAAAAGTATGGTTTAACTCAGAACACCAAGAATAGTTATATGTTAGAAAATTTATAAATTCACTTAATAGTTTTAAAGTTTTTGATAAATTCAAGACTAAGAAAAGGATGGAATAAAAATACTTTTATATGTTAACAAATTTAATCCTCACAACAACCTTACAATAATTTTCCTACCATTATTATTCTCATCTTACCGATAAATAGGCAGAAATATATTAAATAACTTTCCCCTACCTATGCAATACACCAGCAAGTAACACTAGAAAATGTAATTAGAGAAAGCTCCTTCTTGCCATAACACAAAAATTATAATGCACCTTAGAATAAACCCAAGAAGAAATATGAAATGGTAACATTTGATATAGTTTGGCTGTGTCCCCATTCAAATCTCAATTTGAATTTTATCTCCCAGAATTCCCACGTGTGGTGAGAGTGACCCAGTGGAAGGTAATTGAATCATGGGGACCAGTCTTTCCTGTGCTATTCTTGTTATAGTGAATAAGTCTCACGAGATCTGATGGGTTTATCAGGGGTTTCTGCTTTTACTTCTTCCTCATTCTCTGTTGCTGCCACCATGTAAGAAATATCTTTCACCCTCCACCATGATTCTGAGACCTCCCCAGCCCTGTGGAACTGTAAGTCCAATTAAACTTCTTTTTGTTCCTAGTTTCAGGTATGTCTTTATCAACAGTGTGAAGACAAACTAACACACATTTTATTGAATGGCATGATAAATGGGGAATAAATCATGCTCATCAATGGGAAGACCCAATATTATAAATTTATCAGTTCTTTTCTATTTTAGTCTAAGAATTTGAATCAATAGTAATTAAGGATTTTGAAATGTTGATTCTACCACTCAAATCTGAGTATTCAGGAAGGGCCAAAAATAATGTAGTGGACTTAATAATAGTTATCAACACATATGAAGTTATTAGAAATAAAAGAAAGTGATAGTGGAATAAGCAAAAACAATCACTGCAAAAAGATAAAAAGTCCATGAAGACAATTCCATATCATCTTGGTAATATTTGAGAGGAGCAAACTGCCCAATGTAACCTGAAATATTTTATATATTTTGTATTAAAAAGAAACCCATAAGTAAAAGTCCATATATTTTATGACTCACAATGTGTATATAAGTTAATTGAAAAATGCCACAAAGAAAACCCATCATACATTAGTGGCTAATCTGTCGGGTGGATTGTTAATGAAAAAATTTAACATAATTTATAATGCTTTGTGTCTTTTTAACACAGAAAATACATTTATGTATTTTTGCAATTAAAATTAATTTTATAATAAAAACAAGAGACAGTTTGTGAGAATATGGAGTCCTTTTCACATACTCAAATTTATTGAGTGATTACAGTGTATTATAAGTCATTCTAAGCAACTTATGTGTACTAGTGAATTTAAATTTCATAGCAACTCTATGAAGCTCTCACAATGTCACACAGCTTGCAAAGTGTAGAATGAGGACTTGAATTCAGGCAATCTGGTTTCAGAGCCTGTCATCATAGCCACTCCACCACTGTATATATTAATCAGATTTATAATATTTTAATAGATTAAAGGTTAATAATCTTAATAAAGCTATTATTAACATTAGTATGAAATATGAAATGACAATAAACATATGGGCAAAATATATAAATAGAAAATTCAGAGCAGAAGAAATAAAAATGACTGAGAGTGACAAGCAATGATAAAGAGGTGTCACGATGGCTGAACATTGTGAAGATATTACTATAACTTAAGTTATTCTAAAATAATTAAATGCAGTTCTAAGTAAAAAATCAATAGGCCACAGAATTTTGTTGTTGGTAATTGACAAGCTGACTGTCAAATTCAACTGGAGCAGAAAATATGAAAGATTAAAACATGTTTTTAAAGATAAAAATGAGTAATAAATTTTCTTACACAAATAAAGCATTATAAGAGCCCAGTAATTAACACAATGTAATATTGACACATAAATCAAAGGAATACAATAATTTTAGAAATCAATGTTACCTAAGCACTACTATACCTGCACAGAGATACATATTCAGTGATGTTCCCTATGTCAGTATTAGTAACTGTAAAATAAAATGTAAATAGCTCAAATATTCATCAAGAAAAATTGGTTAAATTACTGTAAAACTCAATGATGGCACATTATGCTATGCATAGGATCTCTATGTAATTACATGTTAATGCTGTACTATATAACATCAGTTGCAAAAGGAAAGTTACAGAACAATGTTAGTCCAGAGCTTATTGTGTCAGTTAAAGTCAAATTTCCTAGCTTTTCAAGTTATTAGTAATCTTTCTTGCACAATAAATATAGTAATGGGACCTACCTAATTGTGATATGGTTAATTCTTATTGACAAAACATAAAGAGTGCTTAGTGTAGTGTGTTGCACAGAGTAGGCCCATCATAAGCATTAGCTATTAGTATTCATAGTGGATGTAATATGTAAATATTAATGTTAGCAGGGAAAGGTGGGGGTTAAAAGCAGAAAATCTTTCCTTCTATTCCCTTTCCCTCCTTTCCCCCACTTCTCCCCCTCTTTATTTTCTCTTATGTTCTTTCTAATTATATATAATTGTATCAATATATTTATAGCATAAAGTCAGAAATCTACAAAAAGATTTTTCAGCCCTACCTAGCATTGAAAGATTCTAATATCACTGAAAATTAGAATCCTGATTAATAGTCTCTGAGTCTTGAGCAAATAAAAATTATTACCCTCTGGGTTTTTTCTTGGAAATATCTCTAATGAAAATCCTTTATTTCCTGATTAAGGCTCATTATTTGGGCACTTTTTTGCAACTCCAGCATGCTATAAATGCTTTATTGACAGGTGGCCAGACTGCATACCACGTGACCCCCACCCCCACTGCTCCTTGCCAGGCATGGCCCTTCAACTTGGGCTCCCTCCCAGTGCAGCCAACCCATCCCTGCCTAACACCGCAGTCAGTCATGATTTTGTATTTCTCTGGGATCAAATTGCTCAGAGGTACTTGAAAGCCTTTCACTATCACCTATGCTGTTGCCCTTGCCCACACTACCCTCAGGCCAGAGAGGGAATGAGGAGACTTGGCACAGTTGTGCACAACCAGAATGGATTCTACAGCCAAGATATAAAGAAGGAGTGGGCAGACTGCACACCCCACAACTCCCCACCTCCACTACTCCCTGCCAAATGAGGCTTGCCACCTTCTGGCATCCAGCCCACTCACTTTTTCCCCAAATGAACATTTTAGTTGTGTCCCAGAGCCCTTCTGAAAACCCAACCCCAACAGGCATGTGATATTCCCTTGGGTTCTCACCACCTAAGCATTTTGCCTTCCCCTTCCTGAGCATCTGGCCAGTGACCTGGGGATCAGTTTGCTCCTTCCCATCACAGGAAGCACTTGAACTCTGGTCTATCCTGACCCTGCTCCAACCCCTTCAGGACTCAAACATGCTGTTCAGCAGGCCACATAGGGGCCGGCGAAGTGGGTAACTATGTATCAGTTTCCAATTCTGCTGTCACATAACCACATCCCCAGAGCCTGTGGTTACATGAACTCAAGCATCCAACACCATGACAACCAACACCTACGTGCATGAGTTGAAAGACAGAGCCCTGCCTTTACACAAATCAGCAGTGCTATTACACTGGGGAACAGGCAAACTATAAAGCTATCTGTATTGGGCTGAGTAACAAGGTTCTACCCTGACACCGTTTCCACAGAGTCATTAAACAAGAGTTTCCTGTGGCCCTCAATGACATTGTGCTCTGGAGATAGACTACAGTGTCCATCTGAAATAAGAGTAGCCTGGAACAGAATTTTGAGAGGAAAACATTTCACGTTCCTGCATAATTAGGATTCTTGAAGAAATTGCAACCAAGAATTTCATATCTCATAAAACCAAGCTTCACAAATGATGGAGAAATAAAATCTTTTCCAGACAAACAATCACTAAGGAAATTTGTTACCGCTAGGTCAGACTTACAAGGAGCACTTAAGGAAGTTTTAAACATGGAAATAGAAGAATGATACCTGCTATCACAAAAACACACTTAAGTACATATCTCACAGATTCCATAAAGCAATTACAAAATCAACATTACAAAGCAACAAGTTAACTACTTCATGACCAAATCAAAATCTCAGATATCAATATTAACCTTCAGTGTAAGTAATATAAACATCCCCTTAAAAAGCACAGAGTGGCAAGGTGAATAAAACACAAGACTCAACCATCTTCTGTATTTAAGATACAAAGCTCAGATGTAAACATTCATAGGCTTAAAGTAATGGGTTGCAGGAATTGCTGTTGTTATGTTTGATAAAAGAAACATTAAGCCAACAACAGTCAAAAGGGACAAAAAAGAATATTACATAATGATAAAGGGTTCAATTCAACAAGAATATTTAACTATGCTAAATATATATGCACTCAATATTAGGGTACCTGGATTCATAAAACAAGCACTTCTAAACCTACAAAACGACGTAGACATCCGCACAATAATATTGGGAGACCTCAACACCCCACTGACAGTGTTGAACATATCCTTGAGGTGAAAAACAAAGAAATTCTGGACTTAAAGCTGACACTTGCCCAATTGGACTCAATAGACTTCTACAGAATACTTCACCCCAGAAATCACAGGACATACATTCTCCTCAACTGCACACAGAACATACTCTAAGATTTACCACTTGCTCAACTATAAAGCAAGGGTCAATAAATTCAAAAATATTAAAATCATTAAACTTATGCTCTTGGGCCAAAATGAAATAAAAATATAAATCAATACAAGGAAGATCTCTAAAAACCACACAATTACATGGAAACTAAACAACTTGCTCCTAAATGACTTCTGGTTAAACAATAAAATTAAGGAAGGAATAAAATGTTCTTAGAGACTAGATAAATAAAAACAGAGACACAACATACCAAAATCTCTGGGATACAGCAAAACAGTGCTTAGAGAAAAGTTTATACTGCTAAACACCTACATCAGGAAGTTACAAATATCTCAAATTAAGAATTTAACATTGCATTTAGGAAAAAGAAAACTAACCCTAAATGTAACAGAAGAAAATAAATAACTAAAATCAGCAGAACTGAATAAAATTGAGACCCAAAAATCCAAACATATGATTTAAAAAAACTAGTTTTTTTTGTAAAGACAAATAAGATCAATACACCATCAGCTAGGTTAAAGAAAAGAAAGAAGATCCAAATAAGCACAATAAAAAATGACAAAGGTGACATTGCAAGCAACCCTACAGAAATACAAAAGATCCTCAGACTATTATGAATGCCTCTATGTATACAAACCAGAAAAGACAGAGAAAATGAATGAATGCCTGGAGCCACATAACCTCCCAAGATTAAATGAAGAAGAAACTGAAACCTTGAAGAATGATATAATGAGTTCCAAATTTGAAACAGTAATAAATAAATTTAAAAAAAGCAAAAGAAGTGCTGCACCAGATGAAGTCACACCCAAATTCTACATAAAAAGGCATACAAAGAGAGCTGATACCAATCTTAACAAAACTATTCAAAGAGGAGCAACTTCTCCCTTTCATTCTATGAAGCCAGTTTCATAGTCTGGCAAGCACAAAATAAAAAAGAAAATTACAGGCCACTGTCCCTGATAAAGAAAGATGCAAAAATCCTCAGTAAAATACTAGTAAAGTAAATCCAGTAGCACACAAAAAACTAATTCACCACAATCAAGTAGGCTTTATTTTAGAAATGCAAGGTTGCTTCAACATATGCAGATCAATAAATATTAATCACTACATAAATAAACACAAAAACTGTATGATTATTTCAATAGGTGTAGGAAAAGCTTTTGATAAAAT
The DNA here is from genome assembly GCF_049350105.2 of Macaca mulatta. Taxonomy (NCBI): domain Eukaryota; kingdom Metazoa; phylum Chordata; class Mammalia; order Primates; family Cercopithecidae; genus Macaca; species Macaca mulatta. The sequence continues at coordinate 82,425,569 of NC_133426.1, read as the reverse complement.
TCAATGTTTTTTCATGATAAATACCCTCAACAAACCAGACATCAAAGGAACATACCTTAGAATAAGAGCCATTTATGACAAACCCACAGCCAACATCATAATAAACAGGCAAAAGCTGGATGCATTCTTCTAAAGATCTAGAATAAGACAATGATGCCAACTCTCACCATTCCTATTCAACATAGTACTGGAAGTCCTAGCCAGAGCAATCAGACAAGAGAAATAAATAAAAGGCATCCAAATACGAAAAGAAGTCAAATTATCTCAATTTACTGATGATATAATTCTATGCCTAGAAAATTCTAAGGACTCCGCCAAAATGCTCCTAGGCCTGATAAAAAACTTCAGTAACGTTTTGGGACACAGAATCAATGTACAACTATTAATAGCATTTCTTAGCTAAAAGCCAAATCAAGAATGCAATCTCATTCATAATAACCACATCATGTACAAACACACCTAGCTAAAAGGGGAAATATCTTTATGAGAAAAACTACAAAACACTGCTGAAATAAATCATAGATATCACTAATGGAAAAACATTCCATGCTCATGGAATCAAAAGTGAATTAATATCGATAAGTATTGTTAAAGAATCAATCAATATTGTTAAAATGGTCATACTACCAAAAGCAAACTACAGATTCAATGGTATTTCCTATCAATCTATTAATATCATTTTCCACATAATTAGAAAAAGCTATTGTAATATTCACATGGAACCAGAAAATAGCCTGAAAAGCTATAAGAATAGCCAAAGAAATCCTGAACAAATTGAACAAAACTGGAGGCATGACATTACCTGTCTTCAAACTCTACTACATGGCTATAGTAACTAAAACAGCATGGTACTGATTAAAAAAACAACAACAACAACAAAAAAAAACAGACACATAAACTAATGGAATGGAATAGAGAATCCAGAAGTAAAGCTTCTCACCTAAAACCATTTGATTTTCAACAAAGTTGACAAAAGTAAACAATGGAGAAAGGACCCCCAATCAACAAATAGTGCTGTAATAACCAGTTAACTATATGCAGAAGAATAAAATTGAACCCCTACTTTTAACCATATACAAAAACTAATTCATGGTAAATTTAATACTTAAAGATAATACCAAAAACTATAAAAATCCGGGAAAACATTTAGGAAATACCATTCTGAACATTGGCCGTGGCAACTGATTTATGACTAAGGGTTCAAAAGCAGTAGCAATGGAAACAAAAATTGTCAAGTGGGACCTAATTAAACTTACGAGCTTCTGCACAGCAAAAGAAACTATCACTTGTACACTATAGGTGAGGAAATAAATTAGTTCAGCCACTGTGGAAAGCAGTTTGAAGATTCTTCAAAAAACTAAACATAGACCTACCATTTGACCCAGCAATCTTATTACTGGGTATATACACAAAGGAAAATAAGTAATTCTATCCAAAAGATATATGTGAGGATTGGGGCCAAGATGGAGGAATAGGACCAGCTCCTGTCTGCAGCTCTCAGATACACCAATGCAGGAGGCGGGTGATTTCTGCATTTCTAATGGAAGTACCCAGTTCATCTCACTGGGACTGGTTAGGCAGTGGGTGCAACCCACGAGGGTGAGCAGAAGCAGTGTGGGGCATTGCTTCATCAGGGAAGTGCAAGAAGACGGGAAAACCTCCCTCCCACAGCCAAGGGAAGCCTTGAGGGACAGTGCTACCTGGCCAGAATACTATGCTTTTCCCATGGTTTTTGCAATCTGCAGATCAGGAGATTCCCTCGTGTGCCTGCACCACCAAGGTCCTGGGTTTCAAGCACAAAACTGGGCAGCTGTTTGGGCAGACACTAACCTAGCTGCAGGAGATTTTTTTGCATAACCCAGTGGTGCCTGGAACCCCAGCAAATGAGAACCATTCACTCCCCTGGAAAAGGGGCTGAAACCAGGGAGCCAAGCAGCGAGTCCCACTCTCATGGAGCCCAGCAAGTTAAGAACCACTGGCTTGAAATTCTCGCTGCCAGCACAGCAGTCTGAAGTTGACCTCAGATGATCGAGCTTGATAGGGGGAGGGGCATCCGCCATTACTGAGGCTTTAGTAGATGGTTTTCTCCTGACAGTTGTAAGGAGACTGGGATGTTTGGACTGGGTGGAATCTACCAGAGTTTAGCAAAGCGACTGTGGTCAGACTGCTTCTAAATTCCTCCTAACTGGGCAGGGCATCACTGAAGGAAAGGTAATAGCCCCAGTCAGGGGCTTACAGATAAACTCCCATCTCCCTGAGACAGAGCACCTGGGAGAGGGGTGGCTGTGGGTGCAGCTTCAGTGAATTTAATCTCTCCTGCCTACTGGCTCTGAAGAGATCAGCTGATCCTGATAAGAGGGATTCTCCCAGCACAGTGCACCAGCTTTGTTAAGAAACAGACTGCCTCATCAAGTGGGTACCTGACCTCCATGCTTCCTGACTGGGAGAAACCTCCAAACAGAGTTAGACAGACACCTCATACAGGAGAGCTCCAGCTGGCATCAGGTCAGTGTCAGTCTGGGATGAAGCTTCCAGAGGAAGGAGCAGGCAGCAGTCTTTGCTATTCTGCAGCCTCCACTGGTGATACCCAGCTGAACAGGATCTGGAGTGGACCCCTAGCAAACTGCAGCAGACCTGCAGAAGAGGGGTGTGACTGTTAGAAGAAAAACTAACAAACAACATCAAAATCAACAAAAAGACTCCCACACAAAAATCTCATTCAAAGGTCATCAGCCTCAAAGATCAAAGGTAGATAAATCCATAAAGATGAGGAAAAACCAGCACAAAAATGCTAACAATTCCAAAAACCACAATGATCCTCTGAATGATCACAACTCCTCTCCAGCAAGGGCACAAAATTGGATGAAGAATGAGATTGAAAAATTGACAGAAGTAGGCTTCAGAAGGTGAGTAATAACAAACTCCTCTGAGCTAAAGGAGCATGTTCTAACCCAATGCAAGGAAGCTAAGAACCTTGATAAAATGTTACAGGAGCTGCTAACTAGAATAACCAGTTTAGGGAGAAACATAAATGACCTGATGGAGTGGAGAAACATAGCATGAGAACTTCATGAAGGATACACACATATCAATAGCTGAATTGATCAAGCAGAAGAAAGGATGTGAGAGATTGAATATCAACATACTGAAATAAGTTGTGAAGACAAGATTGGGAAAAAAAGAATGAAAAGAAACGACCAAAGCCTCCAATAAATATGAAATTGTGTTAAAAGACAAAACCTATGATTGACTGGTGTACCTGAAAGTGACAGGGAGAAATAAACCAAGTTGGAAAACACACTTCAGGTTATTATCCAGGAGAACATCCTCAACCTAGCAAGGAAGGCAAACATTCAAATTCAGGAAATACAGAGAAAATCACTAAGATACTCCTAGAGAAGAATAACCCCAAGAAACATAATCTTCACATTCTCCAAGGTTGAAACGAAGGAAAAAATGTTAAGGAAGCCAGAGAGAAAGGCAAAGTAACCTACAAATGGAAGCTCATCAGACTAACAGCGGTTCTCTCTGCAGAAACCCTACAATCAAGAAGAGAGTGAGGGGCCAATATTCAACATTTTTAAAGAAAAGAATTTTACACCCAGAATTTCATATCCAGCCAAACATAGCTTCATAAGCAAAGGGTTAATAAAATTGTTTACAGACAAGCACATGCTGAAGGATTTTGTCATCACCAGGCCTGCCTCACAAGAGTTCCTGAAGGAAGCATTAAATATGGAAAGGAAAAACTGGTACCAGCCACTGCAAAAACACACTAAAAGATGAAGACGAATGACACTATGAAGAAACTGCATCAACTAATGTGCAAAACAAGCAGCTAGCATCATGGTGACAGAATCAAATTCACACATAACAATACTAACCTTAAAGGTAAATGGGCTAAAGGCCCCAATTAAAAGACAGACTGGCAAATTGGATAAAGAGTCAAGATCCATTAGTGTTTTGTATTCAGGAGACGCATCTCACATGCAAAGATGCACATAGGCTCAAAATAAAGGGATGGAGGAATATTTACCAAGCAAATGGAAAGCAAAGAAAGCAGGGGTTGTAACTGTAGTCTCTGAAAAAACACAGTTTAAACCAACAAAGATCAAAAAAGACAAAGAAGGGCATTACCTAATAGTAAAGGGATCAATGAAACAAGAAGAGCTAACTATCTGAAATATATATGCACCCAATACAGGAGCACCCAGATTCATAAATCAAGTTCTATGAGACCTACAAAGAGACTTAGACTTCCACACAATAATAGTCAGAGACTTTTAATTGGAGACTACTGCCAATATTAGACAGATCAACAAGACAGAAAATTAACAAGAATATTCAGGACTTGAACTCAGTTGTAGACCAAGTGGACCTAATAGACATCTACGAAGCTCTCCACCTTAAATCAACAGAATATACATTCTTCTCAGCACAAGATAACACTTATTATAAAATTGACCACATAATTGGAAGTAAAACACTCCTCAGCAAATGCAAAAGAATGGAAATAATAAAAACAGTCTCTCAGTCCACAGTGCAATCAAATTAAAACTCAGTATTAAGAAATACACTCAAAACCATACAACTACATGGAAACTGAACTACCTGCTCCCAAATGACTACTGGGTAAATAACAAAATTAAGGCAGAGATAAAAAAAAATTCTTTGAAACCAATGAAAACAAAGAGACAATGTACCAGAATCTCTGGGACACAGCTAATGCAGTGTTAAGAGGGAAATTTATCACACTAAATGCCCATATCAGAAAGTGGGAAAGATCCAAAATGGAAGCTGTAACATGAGAACTAAACGAACTAGAGAAGCAAGAGCACACAAATTCAAAAGCTAGCAGAAGACAAGAAATAACTAAGACCAAAGCAGAACTGAAGGAGATAGAGATACGAAAAACCCTTCAAAAAAATCAATGAATCCAGGAGCTAGTTTTTTGAGAAGATTGACTAAATAGATACACTGCTAGCCAGACTGATAAAAAAGAAAAGAAAAAAGAACCAAACAGACATAATAAAAAATGATGAAGGGGATATCACCACTGAGCCCACAGAAATACAAACCACCATCAGAGAATACTATAACCAACTCTATGCAAATAAACTAGAAAATCTAAAAGAAATAGATAAATTCCTGGACACATACAACCTCCCAAGACTAAACCAGGAAGAAGTTGAATACCTGAATAGACCAATATCAAATTCTGAAATTGAGGTGGTAATTAATAGCCTAACAATGAAAAAAAAAGGCCAGGACCAGAGGGATTCACAGTCAAATTCTACCAGAGTTACAAAGAGGAGCTGATACCATTCCTTCTGAAACTATTCCCCAAAAAAAAAATAGAAAAAGAGGGACTCCTCCCTAACTCATTTGATGAGACCAGCATCATCCTGATACCAAAACCTGGCAGAGACACAACAAAAAAAGAAAATTTCAGGCCAATATCCTTGATGAACATTGATACAAAAATCCTCAATAAAATACTGGCAAACCAAATCCAGCAGCATATCAAAAAGCTTATCCACCATGATCAAGTCGCCTTCATCCCTGGAATGCAAAGCTGGTTCAATGTATGCAAATCAAGAAATGTAATCCATCACATAAACAGAACTAATGACAAAAACCACATGATTACCTCAATAGATGCAGAAAAGGTCTTTGATAAAATTAAACATCGCTTCATGATAAAAAAACTCTCAATAAACTAGGTATTGATGGAACATATCAAAAAATAATAAGTGCTATTTATGACAAACCCATAACCATTATCATATTGAATGGGCAAAAGCTGGAAGCATTCTATTTGAAAACCAGGAAAAGAAAAGAATGCCCTTTCAAACCACTCCTACTCAACGTAGTATTGGAAGTTCTGGCCAGGGCAATCAGGCAAGAGAAAGAAATAAAGAGTATTCTAACAGGAAGAAAGGAATGGAAATTGTCTCTGTTTGCAGATGACATGATTGTATATTTAAAAAACTCCATCATCTCAGCTCAAAAACTCCTTAAGCTGATAAGCAACTTCAGTAAAGTCTCAGGATACAAAATCAAAGCTTTCCTAAACACCAATGATAGACAAGCAGAGAGGCAAATCATGAGTGAACTCCCATTCACAATTGCTACAAATAGAATAAAATACTTAGAAATACAACTTACAAGGGACATGAAGGACCGCTTCAAGGAGAACTATAAACCACTGCTGAAGGGAGTAAGAGAGGAAGCAAACAAATGGAAAAACATTCCATGCTTTATGGATAGGAAAAATCAACATCACGAAAATGGCCATACTGCCTGAAGTAATTTATAGGTTCAATGCAATTCCCATAAAACTACCCTTGACTTTCCTCACAGAATCAGAAAAAAACTACTTTAAATTTCATATAGAACCACAAAAGAGCCTGTATAGCCACAACAATCCTAAGCAAAAACAACACAACTGGAGGCATCACGCTACCTGACTTCAAAGTATACTACAAGCCCACAGTAACCACAACAGCATGGTACTGGTACCAAAACAGATATATAGATGAAAGAAACAGAACAGGGACCTTAGAAATAACACCACACGTCTGCAATCATCTGATCTTCAACAAACCTGACAAAAACAAGCAATGAGAAAATGATTCCCTATTTAATAAATGGTGCTGGGAAAACTGGCTAGCCATATGCAGAAAACTGAAACTGCACCCTTTCTAAATACCTTATACAAAAATTAACTCAAGATGAACTCAAGACTTAAATGCACCGTATAATTATAAAATGTCTAGAAGTAAACCTAGGCAATACCATTCAGAACATAGGCATGAGAAAATAATTCATGACTAAATCATCAAAAGTAATTGCAACAAAAGCCAAAATTGACAAATGGGATCTATTTAAATTAAAGAGCTTCTGCACAGCAAAAGAAACTAGCATCAGAGTGAACAGGCAACCTAAAGAAGGCGAGAAAATTTTTGCAATCTATCCATCTGACAAAGGTCTAATATCCAGAATCTACAAGGAACTTAAACAAATTTACAAACAAAACAAAACAAAACAAAAACAACCCAATCAAAAAGTGGGCAAAGGATATGAACAGACACTTCTTAAACGAAGACACTTATGTGGCCAACAAACATATAAAAAAAGCTCATCATCACTGGTCATAGAGAAATGCAAATCAAAACCACAATGAGATACCATCTCACACCAGTTAGAATGGCAACCATTAAAAAGTCAGGAAACAACAGATGCTGGAGAGGATGTGGGGATATAGAAATGCTTTTAGACTGTTGGTGGGAGTGTAAATTAGTTTAACCATTGTGGAAGACACTGTGGTGATTCCTCAAAGATCTAGAACCAGAAATACCATTTGACCAAGCAATCCCATTACTGGGTATATACCCAAAGGATTATAAATCATTCCACTATAAAGACACATGCACACATATGTTTATTGCAGCACTATTTACAATAGCAAAGATTTGGAACCAACACAAATGCCCATCCATGATAGACTAGATAGAGAAAACATGGCACATATATTTCATGGAATACTATGCAGCCATAAAAAAGGATGAGTTCATGCCCTTTGCAGGGACATGGATGAAGCTGGAAACCATCATTCTCAGCAAACTAACACAGGAACAGAAAATCAAAGACTGCATATTCTCACTCATACATGGGAGTTAAACAATGAGAACACATGGACATAGGGAGGGGAACATCACACACTGGGCCTTGCAGGGGGTGGTGGCAAGGTGAGGGAGGTCATTAGGACAAATACCTAATGCATGTGGGGCTTAAAACCTAGATGAGGGGTTGATAAGGTGCAGCAAACCAACATGGCACCTGTATACCTATGTAATAAACCAGGACATTCTGCACATGTATCCCAGAATGTAAAGTTAAAAAAAAAATACATGCATGTATGTGTTCGTCAGAGCACAATTCACAATAGCAAATACGTGGAATCAACCTAGGTACTAAACAATGCTGGACTCAATAAAGAATATGTAGTGCATACTATGGCATACTATGCAGCCATAAAAATGAATAAAATTATATTATTTGCAGCAACATGGATGCAGCTAGAGGCCATTATACTCAGCAAATTAATGAAAAAATAGAAAACCAAATACTGCATGTTATCACTTATATGTGGGAGTTAAACTTTGGATACACAAGGACATAAAGATGGTATCAATAAACAATGGAGATTACTAGGTTTTTTTTTAATTTATTTTTTATTATTATTATACTTTATTTATTGTGGCACTATTCACAATAGCAAAGACTTAGAATCAACCCAAATGTCCATCAGTGACAGACTGGATTAAGAAAATGTGGCACATATACACCATGGAATACTATGCAGCTATAAAAAAGGATGAGTTTGTGTCCTTTGGATGCAGCTGGAAACCATCATTCTTAGATTACTAGGTTTTAAGGATTGAAAAACTACCTACTGGGTACTCTGATTACTACCTGGGTAATGAGATCAATTGTACCCCAAACTTCAGCACCACACTACATACCCATGTAAAAAACCTTCACATGTATGCCTTGAATCTAAAATAAAATAAAAGTTGTTTTTTTTTTTTTTTAAAAAGGCTCAATACTCACATTTAAATATTTTTCTCTTCTACTTTAGGTGCATATTTAATGCTCCCTTCAGAAGCTCTTGTGAGGGAGGCCTGGTGGTAACAAAATCTTTCAGCATTTGCTTGTCTGGAAAGGATTTTATTTTTCCTTCACTTACGAAGCTTAGTTTGGCTGGATATAAAATCCTGGGTTGAAAATTATTTTCTTTAAGAATATTGAATATTGGCTGGCTCCCACTCTCTTCTGGCTTGTAGAGTTTCTGCTGAAGCTCCATTCTTAGTCTGATGGGCTTCCCTTTGTAGGTTACTTTGCCTTTCTCTCTGTTTGCACTTAACATGTTTTCCTTCATTTCGATCTTGGAGAATCTGGTGATTATGTGTCTTGGGAGTAATCTTCTCGAGGATTATCTTAGTTGTGTTCACTGTATTTCTTGAATTTGAATGTTGGCCTTTCTTGCTAGGATGGGGAAGTTCTCTTGGATAACATCCTGAAGTGTGTTTTGCAGTTTGTTTCCATTCTCCCCATCTCCTTCAGGTACTCCAATCAATGGTAGGTTTAGTCTTTTTACAAAGTTCCATATTTCCTGGAGGCTTTGTTTGTTCCCTTTCATTTTTTTTCTCTAATCTTGTCTGCATGCCTTATTTCAGCAAGGTGGTCTTCAAACTCTGATATCCTTTCTTCCACTTGGTCTATTCGCCTACTGATACTTCCGTATACTTTACGAAGTTCTCGTGCTGTTTTTCAGCTCCATCAGGTCACTTGTTTCTCTCTAAACTGATTATTCTAGTTAGCAGCTCCTCTAACTTTTTATCAAGGTTCTTGGCTTCTTCGCATTGGATTAGAACAAGCTCTTTAGCTCAACATGGTTTTTTATTATCCATCTTCTGAAGCCTACTTCTGTCAATTCATTCATCTCGCTTTCCATCCAGTTCTGTGCCCTTGCTGGGAGACCTTGTGATCATTTGGAAAAGAGTCACTATAGCCTTTTTGGTTTTCAGCTTTTTTTTGTTGATTCTTTCTCATCTTTGTGTGTTTGTCTAGTTTCAATTTTGAGGCTGTTGACCCTTGGATGAGGTTTTTGTAGGGACTTTTTTTGTTGTTGATTCTTTTGTTACTTTATGTTTGTTTTTATTTCAATCATCAGGTCTCTCTTCTGTAGGGCTGCTGTGGTTTGTTGCATGTTCACTTCAGGCCCTATTCATCTGGTTCGCTCCAGCACCTGGAGATGTCACTCAAGGAGGCTGGAGAACAGCAAAGATGGGTGATTGCTCTTTCTTCTGAAATCTCTAATGTCAAGGGGCACCAAACTGATGCCAGTAGGATCACTCCTGTATAGGGTTTCTGACAACTCCTGTTGGAGGATCTCACCCAGTTGGATGTCGTGGGGAATAGGACCCTTTTAATGAAGCACTTTGACTGTCACTTGATGAAGGGGGTGTGCTTCACTGAGGGGAAACCTACTCGTCTGGGCTTCCCGGATTCCTCAGAACTATTTGGAGGAAAGGCTAAGTCTGCTGGTCTGCAGACACTGCGGCGACCCCTCCCACTTAAGGGCTCAGGCCCAGGGAGATCTGGCTTCTATCCCTGAGCCTGCGGCTGGATTTGGAGTTCCTGCAGGGAAGCCCCACTCAGTGAGAAAGGATGAGTCAGTTTCAGACCTGAAGACGTGCTCTGGTCGCAGTCTGTCACTGTTAGTGTTGGGCTGACCAAGCCGTCCAGCCTCCCCAGCTCCATCAGGGAAAAAGCATGGCCTGGAGCTATAGAGATGGATGGCACCCTTCCCTGCCCAGGGAGCTTAGTGTTTTAGGCAATTGTGAGTCCCAGTATTGGCTCCTGCCCCTCCGCAAGGAGCTCAAAGGGCTTAGACAGGAGGCAGTTGCAGCTGTGCTGCTGGTTGCCCTTCCCCTCAGGAACTCAGCATGCTTAAGCAAATTCTAGCTGAGAGGTGCTTGAGAGTATGAGCGGCTACGGGTTGGGGCCCTGGGTCCTAGTGGTGTGGGTTTGTGAGCGGGATCTTCTGATCCGTGGGTTGCACAGTTCTGTGGAAAAAGCATGGTTTCCCTGGCTGGGTGGCACACTCACCACCACTCTCGGCTTGGGTGTGGGGGCTCCTATGCCTCATGTTGCTCTCAGTTGGCCACCACAGGACTCTGCTCTTTCTTCCTCTCCATGGATCACGCCAGCCACTTAATCAGTTCTGGTGAGAGAACCTGGATATCTTGGTTGCTGGTGAAGGATTCACATGCTAATTATGATTCTTTCCGATGGGAGACTCTGATGGCTGCTGTTTCTAGTCAGCCATCTTGGACCCCACCCAATAAACTTCTTTTGACCCCGCCCCAATAAATTTCTGTCCTGGAAGCTTTAACATCCTTTTTATTTTTACTCTCAATTGACGACCTTATCTCCTACTATACTAAGAATACAGATACAATTAAAAGTGAATATCACACATACTCCTATCACTGTGTCTACAAACATATGAGATATACACCCATATATTCTCCCACCTCACATGCTATTATAAATTAACTCTCCAGCAAAAGTCAGAAATCCATTTTTGCACTATATTCCATTCTATCCCTTTTCTTTCTCTCTTATATACCACCTCCAAAGCATACAGGAAGACTTATTTTTCCTTTCTAAACAAGGAAGTCTTCCTCTACTTATTCCTCACATTTCTCTGTTTTGTTTATAAAAAAGCTCCTCAATACAACCGGACACAGTGGCTCACACCTGTAATCCTAGAACTTTGGGAGGCTGAGGTGGGTGAATCACAAGGTCAGGCGTTCGAGACCAGCCCGGCCAACATGATGAAATGCCGTCTCTACTAAAAATACAAAAAATTAGCTGGGCGTGGTGGCGGGCACCTGTAATCCCAGCTACTCAGGAGGCTGAGGCAGGAGAATCACTTGAACCTGGGAGGTGGAGGTTGCAGTAAGCCAAGATCGTGCCACTGCACTCCAGCCTGGGTGACAGTGTAAGACTCCATCTCACACACACACACACACACACACACACACACACACACAGTGTAAATAAAAGATTGCTACTTTTTTTCCCAATTCTCTCAAGCAAGGCCCTTGATTTATCCTACTCTTGTTTCCACTACATTAATTAGCCCAGCATTTCCTTCTGTGTTATCTTTCTTTTTTTTCCCCCTGAGATGGATTCTCAATGTGTCACCCAGGCTGGAGTGCAGTGGCATGATTTTGGCTCACTGCAACTTCTGCCTCCCTGATTCAAGCAATTATCCTTACCTCAGCCTCCCGAGTAGCTGGGATTACAGGCGCCTGCCGCCGGGCCTGCCTAATTTTTGTATTTTTTAGTAGAGACAGGCATTTGTTATGCTGGCCAGGCTGGTCTTGAACTCCTGACCTCAGGTGATCCACCTGCCTCGGCCTCCCAAAGTGCTGGGATTACAGGCGTGAGCCACTGCTCCTGGCCCTGTGTTATCTTTAACTCACTGTCTTCCATATATATGTGCCAATGGTTCTGAAAGTATGGTTTCCAGGCCTGCAACATCATTATCACCTGGGAACTTGTAAAAAATGCAAATTTTATGTCTCCATCTCCAAACTTTTATATCAGAAACTCTAAGAAGCCTACTTTGCAGAAGTAGGCTTCAGAAGGTGGATAATAAAAAACTACCCCGAGCTAAAGGATCAAGTTCTAACCCAACACAAATAAGCTAATTTCTCAGCAATTTGTATTCTAACAAGTCCTTCAGGTGACTTTGGTTCATGCTAATGTCTGATAATCATTTTCCTGCAAGGAATTTAATAAATATTCTCATTGTGGTTGCCACTTTGATGGGGAAAGGGCAGATTCAATAAAGAAAGCAATGAAGAGACTGCATCCTAAAGATGTAGCTTCTTGGCACCTAGCTGTGAAACGTCTTCTTTCAGAAAAAAAGGGAGGCCAGGCACAAAAAGAGTGTATTAAGTTGGTGGTAGAGATGGAGATTTGCTATGGTTCTACCATTGTTGCTTGCTCAGTTCTACATGGGTTGATAGTCTAAGAACCTTTCTGTAGCATCTAGAAGCATCCTTTCTAGGGTCACTTAATGCCATTAAAGAAAAAATTTAGGTACTATAGAACAGGCAGTATCATTGTAAGGTATGATATAGGAAGAAATGAACTTTTAAAATTTGTCCAAAACTTTGATATTTAGTGGATTCATCCATGATAGAAACCCAAAATGTTTTTCCCCTTAGGAAACCCTAAAATTCACATGGGTCTAGGTGCTCCATTTCTTTGAGAATAATTATGGAGACCCTGTGGAATCTATATGCTGCTTTATAAGATCCTCAGAAATTTCTTCCTCAGTTTTTCTTCAGGATGTTGGTGTAAAGCATGAATAATCAGCACATTGCCATCTGATTTGATGAGGTTAAACAGAGTTCCTCACATACAGGAAGGCTGTGTCATTTCAAAGTCCTATTCCTTGCCTTCATGCCTACAGATTTTCATGAGTAGACTAGTGAATATACACAAGAGATAGCTGAGAGTCTCCTGAGTTGCCTTTCTTAATTAAACAATATTCTATTTTACTGTACTTTTCCCATTTATTTCTAGTCTCCTTAGATTAAGTCACTTACTCTACAGTCTTAAGGCTCCTTTCTTTTCTCATGTAGAATCATTGCAAATCTGTAAGATGACTGACTTTGTAATAATGACATATAATAGTGTTTGTAATTCTAGCAGTTCTAATTTTATTTCTAAATTTATTTCCTGAGGAATCTCAGTTAACTTCTCTGCCTCTTATTTCCAATCAAGGAGGTAGAGGAAACAGCAATGCCTTCAAAGTTGTCTCTGTTCTTCTAAATTTTCCTCTGAAAGGTTTTTTACTCCTCATCCACAAAAGTTATGTCATGATCTTTTCATAGTTTTCATACTTATTACACTAAACTTGCCCCCTCATTCTCAGTAGTAACTTCAACGCTCTTTCTCAAATAAAATAGCCAGTAGGCAGGAACAAGTATTTGCTTCCTTCTTGAAAAAAATGGGATCCTTTTTTTTTCTGCTTAAGTGCAATCACGTTACCAGTGCACGGGAAAGTGATCAGTCTGCCTTGTGATTATGTTATTGCCTAGCATCTTAGAAATTAATTTATTTATTTATCTTTTAAATTTTTATTTCCATAGGTTTTTGAGAAACAGGTGGCATTTGGTTACATGAATAAATTAGTTCGTAGTGATTTGTGAGATTTCGATGCACCCATAACCAAAGCAGTATACACTAAACACAATTTGTAGTCTTTTATCCCTCATCCCCTTCCCACCCTTTCCCCTGAGTCCCCTAAGTGCATTGTATTATTCTTATGCCTTTGCATTCTCATAGCTTAGCTCCCACTTATGAGTTAGAACATATGATGTTTGGTTTTTCATTCCTGAGTTACTTCACTTAGAATAATAGTCTCCAGTTCCATCCAGGTTGGTGCAAATGCCATAAATTTGTGTTTTTTGTGTTTTTTGTTTTTGTTTTTGTTTTTTTAATGGCTGAGTACTATTCCATTATATATATATTTTTATATATATTACAATTTCTTTATATATATTTATATATATTTCAGTTTCTTTATATATATTTATATATATAAAGAATAGAATACTAGAATATGTATTCTAGTTAGCAGCTACTCTTTTTATCAAGGTTCTTAGCTTCTTTGCATTGGGTTGGAACACGCTCCTTTAGCTTGGTGTGGTTTTTTATTACCCACCTTCTGAAGCCTACTTCTGTCAATTCATTCATCTCATTTTCCATCCCGTACTGCACCCTTGCTGGAGAGACGTTGTGATTACTTGGAGATGAGGCACTCTAGCCTTTTGGGTTTCAGCTTTTTTGTTGTTGTTGATTCTTTCTCATCTTCGTGAGTTTGTCTAGTTTCAATCTTTGAGGCTGCTGACTCTTGGATGGGCTTTTTGGGGATATATATATATATATATATCCCCAAAGAAATTGTGAGATACACACACACACACACATATATATATGTGGTTAGATATCCATTTTTATTCCGCTGTGGTGTAAGAGAGTGCTTGATATAATTTTAATTTACTTAAATTTATTGAGACTTGTTTTGTGGCTACTGCATCATCTATCTTGGAGAAAGTTCCATGCACTGATGAATAGAATGTATATTCTGTGGTTGTTGGGTAGAATGTTCTGCAAATAACTGTTAAGTAATTTGTTCTAGGGTATAGTTTAAATTCATTGTTTCTTTGTTGACTTTCTGTATTGATGACTTGTCTAGTGCTGTCAGTAGAGATTGAAGTCCCACACTATTATTGTGTTACTATCTATCTCATTTCTTAGGTCTAGTAGTAATTGTTTCATAAATTTGGGAGCTCCAGTGTTAAGTGTACATATATTCAGGATTGTGATATTTTCCTGTTGGATAAGGCCTTTTATCATTATATAATATCCCTCTTTTTTCAACTGCTGTTTCTTTAAAGTTTGTTTTGTCTGATATAACAATAGCTATTCCTGCTCTCTTTTTGTATCCATTTGCATGGAATGTCTTTTTCCACCTTTTTAACTCAAGTTTATGTGAGTTCTTATGTGTTAGACGAGTCACTTGAGGGCAGCAGATGCTGCCCTCATGAGGCCTTATCCATGGGTAAGCCCTCAATGCTTATCCATTCTGCCATTTTGTATCTTTTAAGTGGAGCATTAATGTCATTTACATTCAATGTTTGCATTGAGACGTGAGGTGGTGTTTCATTCATCATGTTATTTGTTGCCTGAATACCTTCATTTTATTTATTGTATTTTTGTTTTATATGTCCTGTGAGATTCATGCTTTAAAGATTTTTTTTTACGTGTTTCCAAGATTCATTTCAAGATTCAGAGCTCCCTTTATCAGTTCTTGTAGTGCTGGCTTGGTAGTGGTGAATTCTCTCAGCATTTAATTGTCTGAAATAGAGTGTACCTTTCCTTCATTTATAAAGCTGTTTTGCTAAATACAAAATTCTTAGCTGATAAATTGTTTTGTTTAAGGAGACTGAAGATAGGGCCCCAATCCCTTCTAGCTTGCAGGGATTCTGCTGAGAAGTTTGCTGTTA
This sequence comes from Macaca mulatta, assembly GCF_049350105.2. Classification (NCBI taxonomy): domain Eukaryota; kingdom Metazoa; phylum Chordata; class Mammalia; order Primates; family Cercopithecidae; genus Macaca; species Macaca mulatta. Next base: position 82,409,907 of record NC_133426.1, on the reverse strand, counting down.
GTCTAATCAGTTTTTCTTTATAGGTTACCTGTGCCTTTGCCTCATAGGTATTAAGATTATTTCCTTTGTCTTGACTTTAGATAACCTGATGACTATATGCCTAGGCAATGTTCTTTTTGTGATGAATTTCCCTGGTGTTCTTGGAGCTTCTTGTATTTGGATGTCTAGATCTGTATCAATTCTGGGGAAGTTTTCCTCAGCTATTTCCCCAAATGTGTTTTCCAAAGTTTTGGATTTCTCTTCTTTTTCAGGAATGCCAATTATTCTTCTGTTTGGTCATCTAACATAATCCCAAACTTCTTGGAGGCTTTGTTTATGTTCACTTTTTTTAAAGTTCTCATTTCTTTGTCTTTGTTGGATTGGGTTATTTCAAAAACTTTGTCTTTGAGCTCTGAAGTTCTTTATTTTGCTTGTTTAATTCCATTGCTGAGACTTTCCAGTAAATTTTGCATTTCTGTGTGTCCTTTATTTCCCGAAGTTGTGATTGTTTTGTATTTATGCCAATTCACTGAAGATTTCTCTCCTCACACCTTCTATCATTTTTTAAAACAGTTCTTTAAGTTGGGCATCATCTTTTTCTGGTGCCTCTTTGATTAGCTTAATAATCGACCTTCTGAATTCTTTTTCTGGCAATTCAGGGATTTCTTCTTGTTTTGGATCTATTGCTGGTGAGTTAGTTTGATTTTTTTGGTGGACATTAAAGAACCTTGTTTTGTTATATTATCAGAATTGTTTTTCTGGTTTCTTCTCATTTGAGCAGTCTATGTCAGAGGGAAGATCTGGGGCTCAAGGGCTGGTGTTCAGATTCTTTTGACCCACAGTGTGCTCCTTCGATTCAGTACTCTCCCCCTTTTCTTTGGGATGTGGCTTCCTGAGAGCAAACTGTAGTGATTGTTATTTCTTTTCTGGATCTATCCATGCAACATAAGTGCCAGGCTTTGGGCTGATTTTTTGTCAGGGGGTGTCTGTAGAGAGTCCTGTGATGTGAACCATCTTCAGGTCTCTCAGCCATGGATACCAGCACCTGCTCTGGTGTAGAGGGCAGGGGAGTAGAATGGACTCTGTGTTGGTCTTTAGTTGTAGTTGTTTAGTGCACTAGTTTTGTGCTGGTTGGCCACTTGCCAGGAGGTGGTGCTTTCAAGAGAGCATCAGCTGTGGTAGTACAGGGAGGATCAGGCAGTGGGTGGGGCCCTAGAACTACCAAGAGAATATGATTTTTTACTTCAACTACCAGGGTCTGTGGGGAAAGACCATGTTGGGACAGGGTTAGGTGTATCTGAGCTCAGACTCTCAGTTGGGTTTGTTGTGGCTGCTGTGGGGGAGGGGGTGTGGTTCCCGGGTCAATGGAGGTACGATCCCAGGAGCATTTTGGCTGCCTCTGCTGTGTCATGCAGGTTGTCAGGGAAGTGGGGGAAGCTGTCAGTCACAGGCCTCACCCAGCTCCCATGCGACCCAAAAGACCAGTCTTACTCCTACCCTACCCCAAACAACAGCACCAACTTTGTTTCCAGGTACTGAGTGAGCAGTCTGAGAACTTGTCCTAGGCTACCAGCCTCCCAGCTGAGAAAGCAAGCAAAAATTTCACACCTCCTTCATAATAAGATAAATGCCATCTTATTCCCCTACCAGGCCACTCCTTTCCCTGTAAGTTTCTCTGAATTTTACACAGAGGTGAGAATAATTATACTACAATCAAAATAGTCCTCAGGGACTACTGAGGTACTGCCAGGGAGAGTGCTGTTTAATGCTAAAGGAGGTGTGAAGGAGTCTGCACACAAGACTCACACCCTCCCCCTAGTTCTGGCCAGGAAGCTTCACATTCAGTAGTAATTGTTAGAAAGTTCAACTAAAGGTTTTCTTGTCCCTGTGGTCTTTTCCTCATTCCTCTGGCAATCCTCCCCAAGGATGCCTGTGAGACAAGTCAGAAATGTCTTCCCTGGGGATCCAGAGAGCCCACAGGGCTTTTCCCGCTGCTTTCTCTACCCGTGTATTTCGCTCGACTCTCTATATTGTCTCAGCTCCAGATAAGATCAAATCTTTCTCCCATGACCTGGACCTTCAGATTCCCCACTGAGGATGTGAGTTCAGGGGTGGATGACCCCCCTTTAATGCTTTCACAGTTTGGGCACTCACAGTATTTGGGCTGTCTCCCAGGTCCTGCAGGAGCAATCCACTTCCTTCAAAGGGTTTGTGGATTTTCTCTACTTTCCTGGTATATTCCCCCAGTAGTTCTTGGAGCGAAAGTTCACAATGTGAATCTCCACACACTGCTCTGTCCATCCAAGTGGAAGCTGCAATTTAGTCCTTCCTCCTATCCATCATTTTTTTTTCTCCTTCTCATCTCTTATAAATTTAATTTCTCTCTCTTGGTTTCTCTGTCTTTATGTCTTTCTTCATCTTTCTCTAGGCTTCTTGCCATTCTCAGTTAAACTGCTTAAGTGTCTTGCATTTGAAATTTGAAATAAATAAACTTTCATCAATCACATATTTCTGAATAGCTAATTGCCTATATCTCCTTTAATAAGTAATGTCTTAAATGATTTTATTCATGTTCTCTATCTTTCTCATTTTCTACTGAATTATCAAGTAAATGCAACCTAACAATCTCTCTATCTTTTAGAGGTAGAGGATAAAATTTTCCTGTGGTTGGATGTTGCAATGACCTATAAATGCCATCTTATTCCCTTGCCAGGCTATTCCCTGCCCTGTAAGTTTCTCTGAATTTTACACAGAGGTGAGAATAATTATACTACAATCAAAATAGTCCTCAGGGACTACTGAGGTAGTGCCAGGGAGAGTGCTGTTTAATGCTAATTTAGGGTCACAGCTGAGATGCAGCATTTACTTAGGCCAAATTTAGGCATAACTCTTGAGATGTATAGCCCACTCACTGGCCTCATGGAAGAAATAACTTAAAGAACTAATAGTGGCCCTTTGAACAATAGTGATAGATGTGTAAAGAAAGCAGCCTGTGTCTTCACTGACCCATATAGCCAAGTAGATAAAGGAGGTAGAGATCAGAGATGAATGACCAGGCCTATTCCAGACAAGGCAGATTTTTGTACAATCAGTTCAGTATATGGAGGGAGAAAGAACTAAATACAAATACCTTTTGTATATATTTTTAGTACCTTAACTGTTTATTTTCTTGATGATCTAGTTGCTTTTTATCTTTCCAGTTTTTTTAATGTGGCAACCAAAATCCAAGCAGCATTATGTGAAAAAAAAACCAACCTGTTTCCCTGAATTACCTCCTTCTCCTATGTATTGTTATATATTCCTGTACTTGTACTGAACACAGAATTTATCATACTGAATTTTAATTAATTTTTAAATTAACTTTTTACTTTTAATTTTTTAAATTAATTTTAATTCTTGTATGTTATGAATAATAATTTCTAGCTACTGTGGTTATAGAAAGAATTAAATGTGACATTACATGTGAAATACCTAGCATAGTCATCATGAGGTAGAAAGTATGCAATAAATGGAATGTCTAATTGCCCACCTGGACTCAATAACTTTTCTCCTGGAGATCTAGATTATAGACCATGGCAGTATCTAGCAAATGCCAGAAATCAAAGGATACCCTCCAATGACCAGAACTCTTCTCTTGTGATCCCAAAAGTCATTCAAGGCCTTGGACCCTGGAAGTGTGTGGTTTCTACTTTCCTCTGGGCTTGTTCTCTCTTCCATGAAGGGGCCTTAAACACATATGTCAGCCATGCTATAAAGCTGTTTCTCCCAACTTCTTTTTATTATTTTATTATTATTTTTTATTGTATCAGATGGAATCTCACTCTGTCGCCCAGGCTGAGGTGCAGTGGCACGATCTCAGCTCACTGCAACCTCTGCCTCTTGAGTTCGAGTGATTCTCCTGCCTTAGCCTCCCAAGTAGCTGGGATTACAGGTGCCCACCACAACGTCTGCCTAATTTTTGTATTTTTAGTACAGACAGGGTTTCACCATGTTTGCCAGTCTGGTCTTGAACTCCTGACCTCAAGTGATCTGCCCATCTCTGCCTCCCAAAGTGCTGAGATTACAGGCATGAGCCACTGTACCTGGCCTGTTTCTCCCAACTTCTGAAGCTTGTCCTAAGTACCTGTCTAAAATCAGTCTCATAGGAGAACACAGTTCATGCCATCTTCAGAAAGACTGTGTACTCTAATATTCCTTGCTAAACTACTTGCCCCATCTGTCGTTTTGTGGTTCCAGAGTCCTTACTTCTGTGAGATATCTACCCTGAGACCGAGTCTTTCTTTGTAGGAACCTCTCCAGTTGAGAGGCCATCCAGAGGGTCAGCAATTGACATTTCATGAGCCATTGAATGGTTCAGGCCTTTTGCACTGAGGTCATAAGTACCATTCAGAGCCAGTGTATCTGTGATGACTCCTCTTGGTGTTGTGTTGACCCACAGACAATGCTGTTTTCAATCATAACTTCACAACAAAGAAATATATGTAAAATTTATTTGTTAATATTCCTACAGAGACAAGGAGGGATTTTGTTTCTTTCAAGGTAATCCCCTTGCCTCTGCCGCTAAGTGAAACTCATCTCTGGTGGGTCTGCAGGACAGTGTCTTGCATGCCTTCTCTGGAGCTAGTCAGGGAATAAAGGCTCCTGAGATGTCACTTCTGGCTCACTCCTCTATAATTTCCTCTCTTTTATATCCTATACTGTTTTGCAGTGGTTTCAGGAAGAGTAGTGATGATTATGGTAATGATAATGATGACGGTGATTATGATGATGATAGCTGTCATTTACTGAGCAGCAACACTGTGCCAAGAACATGTTTCTGAGCATCATGAGAATTATCACTTTTAAATCTCACAACAAAACTATGAGGAGTGTAGTAACATTATCTCCAATTTGTAGGCAAAGATCCTGAGGCACAAAAAAAGGGTAGATATAATATCAAAGTCACGCACATTGGAAGTTGTTAAGACAGGATTCTAATCTCTCTGGTCCCAGAAACAACTAACCTGTACAAAGAAATAAAGACATAGGAGGGGGCCGCCTAGAAGCAGCTACAGTACATGGATTTCACAGAGAGAAATAAAAGGAATGAGCAAATACAGCACCTTCAATTGAAACATCCAGGTACTTGCATGGGGACTGATCAAGGAAATAGCTCAACTCACGGCAAATGGAGAAAAACAGGAAAGAGCGATGGCCTACCAGGGAGCAACACAAAGCCAAGGAAACCTACCCCCCCACCAGGGCAGCAGTGAGTGAATGTGCAACCCCAGAAAACCACACTTTTTCCAAAGATCTTTCAGTCCTTGGGTCAGGATATCCTCTCATGAACTCATTCTACCAGGGCATTTGGTCTGACACACAGAGCTGCATGGAGTCTCAACAGAGCAGCTACTCAGGCATGTATGGAGAACCAGGAGATTTACATACTCCAGCTCCAGAATTCCCAGCAAAGGTAACTGCAACTCAGGCAAGGCAGGAGGTTGAACTCTCGTACATACCCCCAAAAGGGGGCTGAATACAGGGTGCTGAGCAGCAATGATCTGTGGGCCCCACTTCTATGGTGCCTCACAGGATAAGACTCACTGGCTTGGAATTCTAGCCAGCCACCAGCAACAGTGTTGCACCTACCTGGGACCAGGGAGAGGATGAAGTTCCCAAGGGGAGGGGCAGGCCACAATCTTTGCTCCTTGAGCAACTCAGCCATTCTAGCCTGTGGGCTTTAGAGAGCCCAAGCTGATCAGGGCAGAAGTGGCACCCCAGCATAACACAGCTGCTCTATAAAAGCATGGCCACATTGCTTCCTTATGTGAGTCCCTGATTTGTTCCTCCTCAGTAGGGGGAACCTCCCAACTGGGGACTCCAGCTATTCCTGTCAATGTTCTCTGGCCAACATAGATTTGAAAACTTTCTGAGACAGAACTGCTAGAGGGAAGAATGGTCTGCCATCTCTGGTGTTTCAGTGACTCAGCCATTCCAGTCTCCACACTTTGGAGATCCCAAGCTGACTGACTGGAGGTAAAAGCAGTACCCCAGCCCAGCACACCTGCTCTATGAAAGCACTGCTGACTGCCTTTTGAAGCAGGTCCCCAATTCTGTTCCACCTGAGTAGGTGAGACCTCCCAACCAACTTCTCCAGCCACCTCCTACTGGTGCATTCAGGCTGGCAATAAGTCTGTTCATACTGGAATGAAGCTCCCAAAAAAGGCTGTAGGCTGCCATCTTTACTGTTGTGCAACCTTCACTGGAGACACCTCCAAGTACTAGAAAATCCAAGGTGACTAAGGATTGGAGTGGACCCCCAGCAAACTGAAGCAGCCCTAGTGAAAAGTGGCCAGACAGTTAAGAGAAAATAAAACCCACCCAAAGGTCAATAACCTCAAAGATTGAAGGTAGATAAGCCCACAAAGATGAGAAAGAATTAGTGCAAGAACACTGAAACCTCGAAAAGCCAGTGTGCTCTTGTTCCTCCAAATGACTAAATCACCTCTTCAGCAAGGGTTCAGAACTGGGCTGAGACTAAGATGGCTGAAGTGACAGAAGTAGAATTCAGAATATGGATAAAAATGAATTTCACTGAGCTGAAGAAGCACATTGTAACCCAATGAAAGCAAGCTAAAAACCATGATAAACCAGTGCAGGAGCTGATAAACAAAATATCCAGTACAGAGAAGTATGTATCTGACCTGATAGAGCTGAAAAACACACAAGAATTTCATAATTCAATTGCAAGTATTAATAGCAGAATACACCAAGTGGAGAAAAAATGTGAGAGCTTGAAGACCTTCTTTTTGAAATAAGACAGGCAGACAAAAATAGAAGAAAAAAAAAAGAATAAAAAGAAATAAACAAAACCTCCAAGAAATATGGGATTGTGTAAAAAAAAAAATGAATCTGTGACTGGTGTATGTGAAAGAGATGGGGAGAATAAAACAAATTTGAAAAACATATTTCAAGATGTTATTTATAAAAATTTTCCCAACCTAGCTAGACAGGCTAACATTCAAATTCAGGAAATGCAAAGAACCCCAGTAAAATATTCCATGAGAATATCATCCCCAAGACACATAATCATCAGATTCTCCAAGGTTGACATGAAAGAAAAAATAGTAAGGGCAACCCAGAGAGAGAGATAAAGTCACCTACAAAGGAAAGCCCATCAGACTAAAAGTAGACCTCTCAGTGGAAACCCTCAAAACCAGGAGAAATTGGGGCCAATATTCAACATTCTTAAAGAAAAGAAATTTTAACGTAGAATTTCATATCTGGCCAAGCTATGCTTCATACGCAAATAAAAAATAAGATCCTTTTTCAGTCAAGCATATGTTGAAGGTATGTATTACCATCAGACCTGCCTTACAAGAGCTCCTGAAGAAAACACTTAGTATGGAAAGGAAAAACTATTTCCAGCCACTAAAAAAACACACTGAAGTATATAGACAAACAAACTCACAAACGAACTCCCATTCACAATTGCCACAAAAAGAATAAAATATCTAGAAATAAAACTATCAAGGGAGGTAAAGGATGTCTACAAGGAGAACTAAAAACCACTGCTCAAAGGAATCAGAGATGACACAACCAAATGGAAAAATATTTTACACTCATAGATATGAAGAATCAATATTGCTAAAATGGCCATACTGCCCAAGCAATTTATAGATTCAATGGTATTCCAATTAAACTACCATTGATTTTCTTCACAGGACTAGAAAAAAACTATTTTAAAATTTATATGGATCCAAAAAGGTGCCCAAATAGCTAAGGCAATCCTCAGCAAAAAGAACAAAGTTGAAGACATCAAGCTACCCAACTTCAGACTACACTACAGGGCTACAGTAAACAAAACAGCATGGTACTGGTACAAGAACATACATATAGATCAATGGAAGAGAATAGAGAACCAAGAAATAAGACCACACACCTACAACTATCTGATCTTTGACCAACTTGACAAAAACAAGCAATGGGAAAAGGATTCCTTATTCAGTAAATGGTGCTGGGATAACTGGCTAGCCATATGCACAAAACTGAAATTGTACCCCTTCCTTAAACCACATGCAAAAATTAACTCAATATTTATTAATAACTTAAATGTAAAAACTCAAACTATAAAAACCCTGGAAGATAACCTAAGCAATACCATTCAAGACATAGGCATGTGCAAAGATTTCATGAGGAAGATGCCACAAGCAATTGTAACAAAAGTAAAAATTGTCAAATGGTATTGAATTAAACTAAAAAGCTTCTGTACAGCAAAATAAAATATCAACAGGGTAAACAGACAACCTAGAGAATGGAAAAAATGTGCAAACTAAGTATTTGACAAAGGTGTAACATCTAGCATTTATTTATTTATTTATATATTTTTGAGATGGAGTCTCACTTTGTCCCTATGCTGGAGTGCAATGGTGTGATCTCAGCTCACTGCAACCTCCGACTCTGAAGTTCAAATGATTCTCCCATCTCAGCCTCCTGAGCAGCTGGGATTGCAGGCACCCACCATCATTCCTGTCTAATTGTTTATATTTTTTGTACAGATGGGGTTTCACCATGCTGGCCAGGCTGGTCTTGAACTCCTGACCTCAGGTGATCCACCTGCCTCGGCCTCCCAAAATGCTGGGATTACAGGTATGAGCCACCATGCCTGGCCTATCCAGCATCTTTAAACCAATTTATAAGAACTTAGACCAATTTAAAAGAAAAAAAGAAGCAAACAACACCATTAAAAAGTGGGCAATGCACATGAACAGACAATTTTCAAAGGAAGACAAACACGTAGGCAACAGGCATATGAAAAAAAGCTGAATATCACTGACTATTAGAGAAATGCAAATGAAAATCACAATGAGATAGCATCTCACACCAGTTAGAATGACTACTATTAAAAAGTCAAAAATAAATCCTGGCAAGATTGTGGAGGAAAAGGAATGCTTATACACTGTTGGTGGGAGTCTAAATTTGTTTAAGTATTGTGGAAGACAGTGTGATGATTCCTCAAAGACCTGTAGACAGAATTCAGCAATCCAATTACTAGGCATATACCTAAAGGAATATACATTGTTCTATTATAAAGACACTTGCATGTGTACATTTATTGTAGCACTATTTACAATAGCAAAGACATGGAATCAACCTAAATAACCATCAATGATACACTGGATAAAGAAAATGTGGTACATACACACCATGGAATAGCATGCAGCCATTAAAAAGAATGAGATTGTGTCCTTTGCAAGAGCATGGATGGAGCTGTAGGACATTATCCTCAGCAAACTAACAGAAACAGAAACCGAAAATCAAATACCAAATGTTCTCACTTATAAGTGGGAGCTAAATTATGAGAACACGTGGACACATAGAGGGGAACAACACATACTGTGGCCTATCAGAAGGTGGAAGGTGGGAGGAGGGAGAGGATTAGGAAAGATAACTAATGGATACTAGGCTTAATACCTGTGTGAGAAAATAATCTGTATAACAAAACCCATGACCACATTTACCTATGTAAGAAACCTGGACATCTTGCACATGTACCCTGTAAACATAAAATAAATGTTTTTTGTAAAAGAAGAAACAATGTGTTTCAATACCCTGGACTCAGTTGAATTGAAGCTATTTCTATTCATAAGAGCCAACTATTAAATAATCAGAAATATTGTGAGCGGGTTGTTAACTATAAAAGCTTAAAGTCAGTGATGTTGGGAGTATTTACAATATGAAAATTAGCAAATACTACATACCAAAATATTTCTTTTATTTCCAGTTTGCTAACTCATCACTGCCTACATGTGATCTTAGTAAAAGCCAGGAACAGAATAGTCCTATAGACTGTTTAGGAACCTTATGTCCTAAATCTCATTTTCCAGCTTCTGCTTCTGTTGCCCCAGATGAGACTCAACATAAGCGTGTTTTAGGAGGAAAGGGCTGACTAATATTTATGAACTGAAACACAATGTTCCAACACAGGGACACAATAACCCATACCTTTTGATCAGATGTTTTACTCAGCACTTGCTATAATCTACACAATGTGGAGATTTTATCTTTCACTTAAAATGTCTGGGATTCACTTCCAAGATGGCCAAATAGGAACAGCTCCAGTCTGCAGCTCCCAGCGAGATCAATGCAGAAGATGAGTGATTTCTGCATTTCTAACTAGTTGAGGTACCTGGTTCATCTCATTGGGACTGGTTGGACAGTGGGTGCAGCCCACAGAGGGTTAGCCAAAGCAAGGCGGGGAATTGCCTAACCTGGGAAGCACAAGGGGTATGGGGATTTCCCTTTCCTAGGCAAGGGAAGCTGTGACAGACTGTACCTGGAGGAATGGCAAACTCTTGCCCAAACACTGTACTTTTCCCACAGTCTTAGCAACTGGCAGACCAGGGGATGCCCTCCTGTGCCTGGCTTGGTGGGTCCCACACCCGCAGAGCCTTGATCACTGCTAGCACAGCAGTCTGAGATTGACATGCGAGGATGCAGCCTTGGAGGAGGGAAAGGTGTCTGCCATTGCTGAGGCTTGAATAGGTAAATAAAGTGGCCAGGAAGCTTGAACTGGACAGAGCCCACTGCAGCTCAGCAACGCCTACTGCCTCTTTAGACTCCACCTCTGTGGGCAGGGCATCACTGAACAAAAGGCAGCAGACAACTTCTGCAGATTTAAACGTCCCTGTCTGAAAGCTCTGAAAAGAGCAGTGGTTCTCCTTGCATGGCATTTGAACAGACAGACTGCCTCCTCAAGTGGGTCCGTGAACCCCGTGTAGCCTGACTGGGAGACACCTCCCAGTAGGGGCCGAGAGACACCACATAAAGGCAAGTGCCCCTCTGGGACGAAGCTTCCAGAGGAAGGATGAGGCAGCAATATTTGCTGTTCTGCAATATTTACTGTTCTGCACCCTCCACTGGTGATACCCAAGCAAACAGGGTCTTGCGTGGACCTCCAGCAAACTCCAATAGACCTGCAGTTGAGGGTCCTGACTGTCAAAAGGAAAGCTAACAAACAGAAAGGAATAGCATCAGCATCAACAAAAAGGACATTCACACCAAAACCCCATCTGTAGGTCACGAACATCAAACACCAAAGGTAGATAAAACCACAAAGATTGGGAGAAACTAGAGCAGAAAAGCTGAAAATTCTAAAAACCAGAGCACCTCTTCTCCAAAGAATCACAGCTCCTCACCTGCAAGGGAACAAAATTGGACGGAGAATGAGTTCGACAAGTTTACAGAAGTAGGCTTCAGAAGTTTGGTAATAACAAACTTCTCCAAGCTAAAGGAGGATGTTCTAACCCATCATAAGGAAGCTAAAAACCTTGAAAAAAGGTTAGATCAATGGCTAACTAGAATAAACAGTTTAGAGAAGATCTTAAATGACCTGATGAAGCTGAAAACCACAGCAGGAGAACTCCGTGACACAGGCACAAGGTTCAATAACCGATTCAATCAAGTGGAAGAAAGGATATCAGTGATTGAAGTTCCAATTAATGAAATAAAGCAAGAAGACAAGATTGGAGAAAAAAGAGTGAAAAGAAACAAAACCTCCAAGCAATATGGGACTATGTGAAAAGACCAAATCTACAGTTGATTGGTGTACCGAAAGTGATGGGAAACATGGAACCAAGTTAGAAAACACTCTTCAAGATATTATCCAAGAGGACTTCCCCAACTGAACAAGGCAGACCAACATTCAAATTCAGGAAATAGAGAACACCACAAAGATAGTCCTTGAGAAGAGCAACCCCAAGACACATCAACGTCAGATTCACCAAGGTTGAAATGAAGGAAAAAATGTTAAGGGCAGCCAGAGAGAAAGGCCGGGTTGCCCACAAAGGGAAGCTCATCAGACTAACAGCGGATCTCTCAACAGAAACCCTACAACCAGAAGAGAGTGGGGGCCAGTTTTCAACATACTTAAAGAAAAAAAATTTCAACCCATAATTTCATATCCAGCCAAACCAAGCTTTATAAGTGAAGGAGAAATAAAATCCTTTACAGACAAGCAAATGCTGAGAGATTTTGTCACCACCAGGCCTCCCTTAAAAGAGTTTCTGAAGGAAGAACTAAACATGGAAAGGAACATCCAGTACCAGTCACTGCAAAAACATGCCAAATTGTAAAGACAATCTATGCTGTGAAGAAACTGCATCAAATAATGGGCAAAATAACCAGCTAACGTCATAATGACAGGATCAAGTTCACACATAACAACACTAACCTTAAATGTACATGGGCTAAATGCCCCCAATTAAAAGACAAAGACTGGCAAATTGGATACAGAATCAAGACCCATCAGTGTGCTATATTCAGGAGACCCATCTCACGTGCAGACACACACATAGGATCAAAATAAAGGGATGGAGGAAGATCTACCACGCAAATGGAAAGCAAAAATAGCAGGGGTTGCAATCCTAGTCTCTGATAAAACAGACTTTAAACCAACAAAGATCAAAAGAGACAAAGAAGGTCATTACATAATGGTAAAGGGATTAGTTCAACAAGAAGAGCTAACTATCCTAAATATATATGCACCCAATACAGAGCACCCAGATTCATAAAGGAAGTCCTTAGAGACTTACAAAGAGACATGGACACTCACACAATAATAATGGGAGACTTTAGCACCCCATTATCAATATTAGACAGATTAATGAGACAGAATGTTAACAAAGATATTCAGGACTTGAACTCAGGTCTGCACCAGTGGGCCTAATAGACATCTACAGAACTCTGCACCACAAATCATCAGAATATACATCTTCTCAGCACCACATTGCCCTTATTCTAAAATTGACCACATAATTGGAAGTAAAACACTCTTCAGCAAATGTAAAAGAACAGAAATCACAACAAACTGTCTCTCAGAACACAGTGTAACCAAATTAGAACCAGGATTAAGAAACTCACTCAAAACCTCACAACTACATGGAAACTGAACAACCTCCTCCTGAAGGAGTAAACAATGAATTGAAGGCAGAAATAAAGATGTTCTTTGAAACCAATGAGAACAAAGACACAACGTACCAGAATCTCTGGGACACATTTAAAGCAGTGTGTGAGGGAAATTTATAGCACTAAGTGCCTACAAGAGAAAGCAGGAAAGATCTAAAATAGACACCCTAACATCATCATTAAAAGAACTAGAAAATCAAAAGCAAACAAATTCAAAAGCTAGCAGAAGGCAAGAAATAACTAAGATCAGAGCAGAACTGAATGAGATAGAGACACAAAAAATCCTTTAAAAAATCAATGAATCTAGGAGCTGATATTTTGAGAAGATCGACAAAATAGACAACTAGCTGGACTAAAGAAAAAGAAAAAAAAGAAGAATCAAATAGATGCAATAAAAATGATAAAGGGGATATCGCCACTGATCCCACAGAAATACCAATTACCATCAGAGAATACTAGAACCAACTCTACTCAAATAAACTAGAAAGTCTAGAAGAAATGGATAAATTCTTGGACACACACTCTCTCCGAAGACAAAACCAGGAAGAAGTTGAATCTCTGAAGAGACCAATAACAGGCACTGAAATTGAGGCAATAATTAATAGCCTACCAACCAAAAAAAGTCCAGGACCAGACGGATTCACAGCCGAATTTTACCAGAGAAACAAAGAGGAGCTGGTACCATTCCTTCTGAAACTATTCCAATCAATAGAAAGAGGGAATCCTCCCTAATGCATTTTATGAGGCCAGCAGCATCCTGACACCAAAGCCTGGCAGTGACACAACAAAAAAAGAGAATTTTAGACCAATATCCCTGATGAACATCAATGTAAAACTCCTCAATAAAATACTGGCAAACCAAATCCAGCAGCACATCAAAAAGCTTATCCACCATGATCAAGTGGGCTTCATCTCTGGGATGCAAGGCTGGTTCAACATATGCAAATCAATAAATGTAATCCATCACATAAATAGAACCAATGACAGAAACCACATGATTATCTCAATAGATGCAGAAAAGGCCTTTGACAAAATTCAACATCCCTTCACGCTAAAAACTTTCAATAAAGTAGATATCAATGGACTGTATCTCAAAATAGTGAGAGCTATTTATGACAAACCCACAGCCAGTAATCATACTGAATGGGCAAAAACCGGAAACATTCCCTTTGAACACCAGCACAAGACAAGGATGCCCTCTCTCACCACTCCTATTCAACATAGTGTTACAAGTTCTGGCCAGAGAAATCAGGCAAGAGAAATAAATAAAGGCTATTCAATTACGAAAAGAGGAAGTCAAATTGTCCTTGTTTGCACATGACATAATTGTATATTTAGAAAACCCCATTGTCTCAGCCCAAAATCTCCTTAAGCTTATAAGCAACTTCAGCAAAGTCTCAGGATACAAAATCAATATGCAAACATCACAAGCATTCCTATACACCAATAACAGACAAACAGAGAGAAAAACCGTGAGTCAACTCCCATTCACATTGCTGCAAAGAGAATAAAATACCTAGGAATACAACTAATAAGGAATGTGAAGGACCTCTTCAAGGAGAACTACAAACCACTGCTCATTGAAATAAAAGAGGACACAAACAAATGGAAGAACATACCATGCTCACGGATAGGAAGAATCAATATCATGAAATTGCCATGCTACCCAAGGTAATTTATAGATTCAATGTCATCCCCATTAAGGTCCAATGACTTTCTTCACAGACTTTTAAAAAACTACTTTAAAGTTCATATGGAACCAAAAAAGAGCCTGCATTGCCAAGGCAATCCTAAGCAAAAAGAACAAGGCTGGAGGCATCATGCTGCCTGACTTCAAACTATACTACAAGACTACAATAACCAAAACAGCATGGTACTGATACCAAAACAGATATATAGACCAATGGAACAAAAGAGAGGCCTCAGAAATAACACCATACATCTACAACCATCTGATCTTTGACAAACCTGACAATAACGAGAAATGGGGAAAGGATTCCCTATTTAATAAATGGTGCTGGGAAGACTGGCTAGCCATATGTAGAAAGCTGAAACTGGATCCCTTCCTTACATCTTATACAAAAGTTAATTCAAGATGGATTACAGATTTAAATGTTAGACGTAAACCCATAAAAACTTTAGAAGGAAACCTAGGCAATACCATTCAGGACATAGGCATGTGCAAGTGCTTCATGACTAAAACACCAAAAGCAATGACAACAAAAGCCAAAATAGACAAACGGGATCTAATTAAACTAAAGAGCTTCTGCACAGCAAAAGAAACTACCATCAGAGTGAACAGGCAATCTACAGAATGGGAGAAAATTTTTGCAATCTACCCATCCGACAAAGGGGTAATATCCAGAATCTACAAAGAACTTAAACAAATTTACAAGAAAAAAACAAACAACCCCATCAAAAAGTGGGCAAAGGATATGAACAGACACTTCTCAAAAGAAGACATTTATGCAGCAAACAGACACACGAAAAAATGCTCATCATCACTGGTCATTAGAGAAATGCCAATCAAAACCGCAATGCCATACAATCTCATGCCAGTTAGAATGGCGATCATTAAAAAGTCAGGAAACAACAGATGTTGAAGAGGATGTGGAGAAATAGGAACACTTTTACACTGTTGGTGGGAGTGTAAATTAGTTCAATCATTGTGGAAGACAGTGTGGCGATTCCTCAAGGATCTAGAACTAGAAATACCATTTGACCCAGTGATCCCATTACTGGGTATATACCCAAAGGATTATAAATCATGCTGCTATAAATACACATGCACACATATGTTTATTGTGGCACTATTCACAATAGCAAAGACTTGGAACCAACCCAAATGTCCATGAATGATAGACTGGATTAAGAAAATGTGGCACATATACACCATGGAATACTAGGCAGCCATAACAAAGGATGAGTTCATGTTCTTTGCAGGGACATGCATGAAGCTGGAAACCATCATTCTGAGTAAACTATCAGAAGGACAGAAAACCAAACACTGCATGTCCTCACCCTTAGGTGGGAATTGAACTATGAGAACACTTGGATACACCATGGGGAACATCACACGCTGGGGCCTGTAATGGGGTGGGGGGCTGGGGGAGGGATAGCATTAGGAGAAATACCTTATGTAAATGACGACTTGATGTGTACAGCAAACCAACATGGCACATATATACTTATGTAACAAACCTGCAAGTTGTGCACGTGTACCCTAAAACTTAAAGTACGCTATGAAAAAAATTCCTATTACATAGTCCTGGTCACAAAAACATCACCAAACTTTTAAATAAAGACCAAAATGTTTCTAATGGCAAATATGAAAATAAATGTGAGCTATAGATACATTTCAGAAAGATTAATATAAACAATGAGAGAATTATTTACTCAAAAAAGATGAATTAACGGCAATCATTTTCAAATTCTTTGAACAAATGGAAGAAAAGAGAACACTTTCATACTACTTTTATGACTCTAGCATTACCCTGATACCAAAGCCAGACATGGATATTATGAGAAAAGACAATAACAGGCCAATGTCTCTTAAGAATATAGATGTGAAGATCCTCAACAAAAATACTAGCAAACTGAATCTGCCAATGCCTTAAAAAGGTCATACACCATGGCCAAGTGGGATTTATCCCTGGAATTAAAGGATAATTCAATATATAAAAATCTATCAATATGATATACCATATTAACAGAATAAAGGAATAAAAAACACACAATAACACAATCATTTCAGTAGATGCCTAACTACATTTGAAATAATTCTAAACACATTCATGATAAAAACTCTAAACAAACTGAGACAAAAAGGAAACTACCTCAACATAACAAAGTCTGTATACAGAAAGCCCACAGGTAACAGCATACTCAATGGTGAAAACCTGAAAGTTTTTCCTCTAAGTTTAGAAACAAGGCAAGAATGCCTACTTTCACCATTTCTATTCAACATAGTACCGCAAATCCTAGTCAGAGCAATTAGGCAAGAAAAAAAAAGGTATTCAAATCAGAATAGGTGAATTGTCCCTGTTTGCAGATGACATGATTTTATATGTAGAAAATGCTAAAGACTCCTAAAAACTGTTAAGGCTAATAAAGAAATTCAGTAAGGCTGCAGTTAACAATATCAACATATAAAAATAAGTTGCATTTATGCACACGAACAATGAACCCTCCGAAAACATATTAGGAAAAAAAATCCCATTTACAATAGTGCCAAAAATATTTTTTAGGAAAATAAGATGAAAGACTCATATACTGAAAGGTATGAAACATTAATAAAAAAAATTAAATAAGGCACAAACAAGTGGAAAAAATATCTTGTGTTTGTGGCG
This sequence comes from Macaca mulatta, assembly GCF_049350105.2. Taxonomy (NCBI): domain Eukaryota; kingdom Metazoa; phylum Chordata; class Mammalia; order Primates; family Cercopithecidae; genus Macaca; species Macaca mulatta. Next base: position 82,392,634 of record NC_133426.1, on the reverse strand, counting down.
TGTAAGATGTAATATTGCAAAACATTTATATTACTCAAAAAGATCAACAAACTCAATGCAATCCATACCAAAATCTAAATGGCATTTTTTACAGAAACAGAACAATTTTAAAATTTGTATAGAACCACAAAAGAGTACAAATAGCCAAATCAATCATGAGAAAGAATAAACCTGGAATCATCACCCTTTCTGATTAAAAATGTATTACAAATAAACAATAAACAAAAAAGTATGGTTCTGAAATAAAAACAGACACATAGAACAATGGAACAGAATACAGAGCCCAGAAATAAATGAACACATATACAGTGAAATGATCTTCAACAGGGACACAAAGAATATACAATGAGGAAAAGAAATTGGTGTTAAGAAAACAGGATATTCACGTGCAAAAGAATGAAATTGAATTTTCATTTTCAACAATTCACAGAAAATGAACTCAAAGTGGATTAAAGAGTTAAACAGAAGACTGAAAACTATAAAATTCTTACAAGTAAACAGGAAAAAACTATAGGACATTGGTCTTGGCAATGATTTCATAGATATGACACCAAAAGCAAAGGCAAAAAGCCAAAAAATACATTAGAGAATTGGACTATATTAAACTAAAAATCTTCTGCACTACAAAGGAAATAATCAACAGAGTGAATAGGCAACATACGAAATTAGAGAAAATATTTGTAAGCTATGTATCTGACAAGAGGTTTATCTCCAAAATTTATAAGAAAATCCTACAACTCGGTAGTAAAAAAATTTAAAAATCTATTAAAAACTGGTTAAAAACTTGAAAAGACATTTTCCCAAAGAAGTCAGAGAAGGTCAACAGGTATATTTTAAAAATGCATCAGGGGAATGCAAATCAAAAACACAGTAAGATATTACCTACCACTTCTCAAGATTACTATTATTTTAAAAAAACAACACAAGCGTTGGTGAGGATGTGAAGAAATTGGAACCATTGTACAAAGCTTGTGAGAATGCAAAATTGTGCAGTCACTATAGAATACAATATGGAGGCTCCTAAAAACTTAAAAATAGAACTACCATATAATTCAGCAATCCCACTTCTGAGTATTTATTCAAAATTTGAAATCAGGAGCTTGAAGATACAGCAACACTCCTATACTCACTGCAGCACTATTCACAATAGCCAAGATGTGGGCAACAACCTAAGTGTCCATCAACAGATGAATGGATACATAAAATGTTGTATGCACAAACATTGAATAGTATTCAATCTTTAAAAATAAGGAACACCTGAAATATGTGACAACACTTATGAACCTTGAGGATATTATACTAAGTGAAATAAGTCAGTCACAGAAAGACATATACTTCATAATTCCACTTAAATGAGATGTCTAAACCAGTCAAGTTCATGATATCAGAGAGTGAAATGGGGGTTTCTGGGAGTTGGAGGGAGGGGAAGTTATAAATCAATGGTCATAAGGTTTTAGTCAAGTAATATAAATTGGCTTTAAAGATCTGCTGTACAACATGGTACCTATAGTCAACAATAATGTATTGTACCCTCCCTGTGTCCATGTGTTCTCATTGTTCAGCTCCTATTTATGAGTGAGAACATGTGGTGTTTGGTTTTCTGTTCCTGTGTTGGCTTGCTGAGAATGATGGTTTCCAACTTCATCCATGTCCCTGCATAGGACATGATCTTGTTCTTCTTTATGGTTGCATAGTATTCCATGGTGTATATGTATCACATTTTCTTTATCCAGTCTAACATTGATAAGCATTTGGGTTAGTTCCAAGTCTTTGCTATTGCAAATAGTGGTGCAGTAAACATACATGTTCATGTGTCTTTACAGTAGAATAATTTATAATCCTTTGGTTATATACCCAGTAATGGGATTGCTGGGTCAAATGTTATTTCTGGCTCTAGATACTTGAGGAATAGCCACACAGTCTTCTACAAAGGTTGAACTAATTTAAACTCCTGCCAACAGTGTAAAATAACACCTATTTCTCCACAGCCTCCCCAGCATCTATTGTTTCCTGACTTTTTAATGATTGCCATTCTGGCTGGTGAGAGATGGTATCTCATTGTGTTTTTGATTTGCACCTCTCTAATAATTAGTGATGGTGAGCTTTTTTTCATATGTTTCTTAGCTGCATAAAAGCTGGAATCATCTTGCTACCTGACCTCAAACTATACTACTAGGTTACGGTAACTAAAACAGGATGTTACTGGTGCCAAAACAGATCTATAGACCAATGGAACAGAAGAGAGCCCTCAGAAAAAGCACTACACATCTACAACCATCTGATCTTTGACAAACCTGACACAAACAAGCAATGGGGAATAGATTTCCTATTTAATAAATGTTGGGAAAACTGGCTAGCCATATGCAGAAAACTGAAACTGGACCCCTTCCTTATACAAAAATCAACTCAAGATGGATGAAAGACTTAAATGTAAGACCTGGGACTACAAAAATCCTAGAAGAAAACCTGGACAATACCATTCAGGACTTAGGTATGGGCAAAGACTTCATGTCTAAAACACCAAAAGCAATGGTAAAAAAGCCAAAATTGACAAATGGGATCTAATTAAACTGAGGAGTTTTTGCACAGCAAAAGAAACTATCATCAGAGTGAACAGGCAACCTACAGAAAGGGAGAAAATTTGTGCAATCTACCAATCTGACAAAGTTCTAATATCCAGAATCTACAGGGACCTTAAACAAATGTACAAGAAAAAATCAAACAACCCCATCAAAAAGTGGGCAAAGGATATGAACACCCACTTCCCAAAAGAGAGTAAATTTTATGTTGGGTCTTCTTACAACAATAAAACGTTGTTTTTTTAAATGAACAATACAAGAAGCCAACAAACAATACATGAATTCATGGCAAGATGATTAATATTGACAGTCTCTTAGCAAGACTGATGATGAAAAAAGCCAGGAAACACGATTTATTAATGTGAATTATAAAACATAAGTCTAATGTGCAGATACTATAGACATTAAAAAGACAGTAAGGGATATCGCTATTAAGTATGAGATGAGCTAAAGGTTTTTGTAGATATTTTTTATGAAATTGAAGTTCTTATTTATTCCCAGTTTTTATTTTTTACTAATTTTTATTTTGGTTCATAGGATACATGTACTGGTTTGTTACATGGGTAAATTGTGTGTCACAAGTGTTTGGTGTACAGGCTATTGCATAACCCAGATAATAAACACAGTATCTGAAAGGTATTGTCCTTATTAAAAGTAATAGCAAAAACACAATTACTTTTGCACCAACCTAATAGTTTTTTTATCCTCACTCTCCTTCCACCTTCCATTCTCAAGTAGGCCCCAGTGTCTATTGTTCCCTTCTTTGTGTCAATGTGTACTCAATGTTCAGGTCCCACATATGATATGAGAACATGTGATATTTGTCTTTCCATGCCTGGCTTATTTCTCTTAATGTAATGACCAGCAGTTTCATTCATGTCGCTACAAATGACAGCATTTCACCCCTTTTTCTGGATGAGTAATATCTCAGTGTTTGTACATAACACGGTTTCTTTATCAATTCATCCATTGAAGGATACTTAGGTTGATTCCATATTTTGGCTATTGTGAATAGTGCTATAGTAAACATGAACTTGTGGATATCTCTTCAATATATTGATTTCCTTTCTTTTGGAGATACACCTGGAGTAGAATTGCTGAATCATATGGTAGTTCTAGTTTTTAGTTTTTTTGAGGACCCTCCATACTGATTTTCATAGTGGGTATACTAATTTACATTCCCACCAACAGTGTACAAGGTCCCCTTTCTCCTTACCCTCACCAGCATCCATTATTCCTGTCTTTTTGATAAAAGCCGTTTTAACTGGGGTGAGATGACACATTATTGTGGTTTTGATTTACATTTCCCTGATAATTAGTGATGTTGAGCATTATTTCATATACCTTTTGGTTACTCGCAGGTCTTCCTTTGGTAAATGTCTATTCACACCATTTGCCCATATTTATTTAGTTTTTAGTTTTATGTTTACGGTTGTTTATTTTATTTTTTCCATAAGTTATTAGGATACAGGTAGTATTTGATTGCATGAGTAAGTTCTTTAGTGGTGATTTGTGAGATTTTGGTGCACCCAAGCAGCATACACTGCACCATATTCGTCGTCTTTTATCCCTCGCCCCCTCCCACTCTTCCCCAAGTCTCCATAGTCCACTGTATCATTCTTATGCGTTTGCATCCTCATAGCTTAGCTCCCACATATCAGTGAGAACATACAATGTTTCGTTTTCCATTCCTGATTTACTTCACTTAGAATAAGAGTCTCCAGTCTCATCCAGGTCGCTGCAAATGCTGTTAATTCATTCCTTTTCATGGCTGTGTAGTGTTCCATCTTATGTATACATGCCACAATTTCTTTACTCATTGGTTGATAGACATTTGGGTTGATTCCACGATTTTGCAGTTGTGGATTGTGCTGCTATAAGCATGCATGTGCAAGGATCTTTTTTTGTATAATGGCTTCTTTTCCTCTGGGTAGATACCTAGTAGTGCATTTGCCCATTTTTAAATTAGATCTTTTTTTTTTTTTTTTTTTTTTTTTTTTTTGCTATTTATTTGTTTGAGCTCCTAGTATATTCTGGTTATTATTCCCTTGTCAGATGGATAGTTTGTAAATATTTTCTCCCATTCAGTGCATTGTCTCTCTACTTCATTGATTGTTTCCTTTGCTATGCAGAAGCTTTTTACCTTGATGTAACACTGTTTGTGTATTTTTACTTTGGTTGCCTGTGATTTTGCAGTCTTACTCAAAAAAATCTTTACCTAGACCAATGTTCCAGATCATTTTCCAAAAGTTCTCTTGTAACAATTTTATAGTTTCATGTCTTATATTTATTTATTTAGTCCATTTTGATTTAATTTTTGTATATGGTGAGACATAGGGTTCTGTTTTTATTTTTCTACATATGGTTTTCTGAGCCCCATTTATTGAAGAGATTGTCCTTTTCCCATTGAATGTTCTTGGTATCTCTGTCTAAAATAAGTGGGCTGTAAATGCGTGGATTTATATTTGGTTTTTCTTTTCTGTTTCATTGGTCTATGTGTCAATTTTTAAGGCAGTACCATGCTGATTTTATTACTAGAGCTTTGTAATTTATTTTGGTGTCAGATAGTGTGATGCTTCCCACTTGGTTTGTTTGTTTGTTTATTTGCTCAACAGTAAGTTGTCTGTATGGGGTCTTTTGTGGTTTCATATAAATTTTAGGATTACTTTCTTCTACATCTGTGAAAAATGTTATTGACATTTTGATAGGGAATGCATCTGATCTGTAAATTGCTTTGGGTATTATTGACATTTTAAAAATATTAGATTTTTTAAATCCATGAACATGGAATATCTTTCTGGTTTTTTTTGTGTGTGTTTTCTTCAATTTCTTTCATTAATGTTTTATAACTTTTTTTATAAAAATTTCACTTATTTGGTTAAATTCATTCCTAGTTATTATATATTTTTGTAGGTATTATAAATGTGATTGCATTCTTGATTTCTTCTTCAGATTGTTTGCTACTGGCATATACAAGTGCTGCTGAATTTTGTATGTTGATTTTGTAACCTGCAACTTTACTGAATTCATCTCAGTTGTATCAGGTTTTTGGTGAATTGCTTAGGGGTTTCTAAATATATGATCATGTCTGTGAATAAGGCTAATTTAACTTATTGCTTTCCAATATGGATGCTCTTTATTTCTTTCTCCTGCCCAATTGCTCTGGCCAGGACCTCCAGTATGATAATGAATAAATGTGGTAAAAGTGAGCATTATTTTCTTGTTCCAGATCTTAGAGGAAAGGGTGCCAACTTTTCCTCATTCAGTGTGATGGTGGCTCGGTTTGTCTTAGTGGCCTTTATTATTTTGAGGTGTGTTTCTTGTATACCCAGTTTATTGACAGTTTTATTTCATAAAGGGATGTTAAATTTTATCAAATGCTTTTTCAGCATCTATTGAAATGATCACATGGCTTCTGTTCTTGGTTTTGTAAATGTATTGTATCATTTTTATTCATTTGCATGTGTTGAACCATCCTTGAATCCCTGAGATGAATCGCACCTGATTGTGGTGAATGACCTTTTAAATGTCATTTTTTTTGTTGTTATTGTGTCTTTGCCTGATTTTGGTATCAGGTTAATGCTGGCTTTGTAGAATGAGTTTGGATTTGTTCTCTCCTCTTCAAATTTTTGAAAAATTTGATGATAGTTGGTATTAGTTATTTAAATATTTGATAGAATTTAGCAGTGAAGCCATCAGATCCTAGGCTTTTCTTTGATGAGAGAATTTTAATTATGACTTTGATCTCATTACTCATTATTGGTTCTTTGAAGCTTTCTATTTCTTCATGGTTCAATCTTGGTAAATTACATGTGTCTAGAAATTTGCCCATTTCTTTTAGGTTTTCCATTTGTTGGCATATGATTATTTTTAATAGTCTGTAATGATTCTTTGTATTTCTGGGGTTTCAAGTGTAATGTCTCCTTTTTCATTTATCATTTTATTTATCTGAGTCTTCTCTGTGTTTTTCTTAGTCTAGCTAAAGATTTGTCAATTTTGTTTATCTTTTTAAAAATGACTTTTTGTTAGTTGATTTTCTGAATTGTTTTTAGTCTCAACTTCATTTATTGTTGTTCTGTTCTTTATCATTTCTTTACTTCTACTACTAATTTTGGATTGGTTTGTTTTTGCTTTTGTACTTCCCTGAGGTGCATGGTTAGGTTGTATTTTTGAAGTCCTTTTTTTTTTTTTTTTTTTTGATGTAGGCATTTATTGCTATAAATGTCTCTCTTAGTACTGCTTTTGTTGTGTCTCATGGATTTTGAGATGTTATATTTTCCTTTTCATTTGATTAAAGACATTTTAAAATTTTCTGAATTTTTTTTCATGAACCCATTCGTCGTTCAGGAGCATGTTTCAAAATTCTCATGTTTTTGTGTAATTTCTGAGATCTCTCTTGTAAATAATTTCTAGTTTGTTTTCACTGTGGTCAGAAATGATATAATAATATAATTTCTACTTTGTTGAATTTTTTGAGACTTGTCTATCTTAAGCCACATGGAGGATGTTTCATGCAATGATAAAAATAAAGTGTATTCTGCACCAATGATGTGAAATATTCTGCAAATGTCACTTAGGCCTGTAATGGCTATTGTGTAGTTTAACACTGATGTTTCTTTGTTGATTTTGTGTTTGGACAATCTGTGCATTAACGAGTGGGATGTGAAAGTATCATACTATCATTGTATTGTAGTCTGTCTCTCCTTTTAGAGCCATTAATGTTGGCTTTGTATATGTGGGTGCTCTGCTATCAGGTGCATGGACATTTATACTTGTCATATTCTCTTGCTGAATTGACTTTATATGGTGACTTTCCTCATCTCTTTGTATAGTCTTTGACTTGCAGTATGTTTTATTTGATATGAATGTAGATACATTTCCTCTTTTGTAGCTTCCACTTGCAAGGAGTATCTTTTGCAATCACTTCACATTCCAACTATGTGCATCTTGTAGGCAGCAGATAATTGGATCTTATTTCTTTATCATTCAAGGTACTTCATGTCTTTTAATTGGAGAATTGAGTTTTTTACATTTATTGTTACCTTGATAAGTAAGGACTTAGTACTGTCATTTTGTTGCTTGTTTTCTGGTTGTTTTGTAAGTCATGCTTTTCTTTCTTTCTTTTTTTATTGTATTTCTTTGTGGTTATTTTCTAAGGTAGTATGTTTTAATTTGTTTCCTTTTATTTTTAGAGTATCTAGTACAGGTTTTGGCATTGTACCTCATTTTACCATGAGGTTTAAAAACACATCATACAGAAATAACAAGTTATTTTTAAAAGGTGGCAACTTGTCTTAGATCACAAAAATAGAATAGAAACAATGAAAAAACTAAAAATTAAACTCTACGATTTAACTTCATCTAACCCATTTTGACATTTCTTTGTCTCAATTTATATATTTTAATATTGCCCATCTCTTAGTAGGTTAGTATAGCAATTATTAGCTTTGATAAATTTGTCTTTTAACATTTATACTAGAGTTTTGAGTGAAATGTATCGCACAGTTAGAGAATTAGAGTGTTTTACAGTTGTATACTTAATTTTACCAGTGGGATTTATACCTTCAAATGTTTTCTCTCTGTACATTGGCATTTCTTCTTTTCAGACAGAAAACTTCCTTTTAGCCCTTCTTGTAAGACAGGTCTGGTGGTGCTTAATTCTCTCAACTTGAAGGATAGCTCTGCAGCATACAGAATTCTCGGATGGCATTTTTTTCTTTCAGTACTTTGAAAATATGCTTCTGCTTTCTAATGATGTCTCTGGTTTCTATTGAGAAGTCTATTGCTAGATGAATTGAAGAATTTTTACCTGTTATTTACTTCTTCTGTTGCTTTTAGGATGTTCTTTTTGTGCTTGACTATTGAGAGTTTGATTATTATATTCCTTGGAGTAATCTTATTTAGGTCAATCTGTTTGGTGTTCTCTTACATTCCTGTAGGTGGAAATGTACATCTTTCTCTAGTTTTGGAAAGTTTTCTGTTATTATTTCTTTGAATAAGATTTCTTCCCCTTGCTCTAGCTCAACTCTTTCATGAGCACCAATAATTCTTAGATTTGGTCTTTTGAAGTAGTTTTCTTTATTTCATAGGTGATCTTTATTTCTTTATTTTGTCCTCAAACTGTATTTTCAAATAGGTTGTTTGAGCTCATTGATTCTTTCCTCTGCTTGATCCATTCTGCAGTTAAGAGCTTCTAATGAATTTTTCAGTTCAGCAAATGTATTCCTTACTTCCATGATTTATTTAATTAAAAAAATTATTTCAATCTCTTTGTCAAATTTCTTTCATAAGTTTCTGAATTGTTTTTCTGTGTTATCTTGGAGATCGAGTTTCCTTCAAACTGCTATTTTGAATTTTTGGTCAGAGAGCTCAGTATTAACATGTCATTAAGGTCAGTCACTGGATACTTGTTTTGACCATTTGGGGAAGTCACAGTATCTTGTTTTCTATTGTTTCTAGTAAATGTATGTTTATTTATTCATATTGACAGATTAGTTACTTATGCCAGTCTTCTCTGTCTGGATTGTTTTGTTTTCTATTGCATTTTTTCTTTTGCTAGAGTTTTTTTTTTTTTTTTTTTTTTTTTTATTTTTTATTTTTGAGTTTCTTCCTCCCCGTCCCCTGCCCCACTGGGTTGCTGCCTTTTTGTTTAGCACTAGATGGCACTTTAAGCCATGGTTTGCTTAAGGTTTAGTAACAGATCCTAGCACTATTTATCCCCAAAGGTGGAAGTCCTAAATGGGATATGTGATAGTGTGGGAAAGCTGAATGAGGGGTTGTGCCCAGGGGCCCTGTGGAATGAACAACTAACAGCATGGTGCTGCTAAATAGCCACTTTGAATGATGTCCTTTTTGGCTGAGTTACAGAGCAGAGTTCTCAGGATTGTGGGTGATAAAGTCCCACTTCCCACCTTGTGCCTGGCTGTCCTCAGGGATATTTATCCCTATGGGCATTTGTGATGCTTCCCATGGTTTAAGGCAGGATCAGATTTCCTGCCAAGGAACTCAAGATGGTGGAGAAGCTGTTTGTCTGCCTTGATCTCAGATATTCCAGTGTACACCACATAAGTTTGGGGAAAATTTTCTGCATTCTTGGTGTAGGACAGATTGAGTTTGGTGTGTTTCAGATGTAGAAATCTAATTCTCTTATCTGTTTGGATTTTTTTTTTCATTTCTCTCTGACCCTGGAACTGCCTAATCTTCATATTTGAGTTCTGGGATATTGCTGGTAACAATCTCGGCACTGTATGTTTGATTTTGGTTTACTCAAGGAGGTAGGTGAGTTAAGCCAGGTTGCTTTTATACTGCCATTTTGGAACTGGAAGATCATCTTTTTGTGATCTGGTATTCTGATAACCAAGAAGGCTGCTAACTGACTAACGGGCAAGTAGCTTGTCAGATGTTATAGGGCTGATTACCTTAGAGCCACATAATTCATTTTTTCTTTAAATGTGCTGAATGCTACTCCTGTGCTAATTTGCTTTATGCCTGTCTCTGTCCCTAAATCATATGAAACTGCTTTTCCTGGATTATCTATCTTGCACTATCATTGCTCTCTGTTACAGGATGCTGCAAGGGTTTTTGCTAACAAATTGCTTCTTGTGTTCTATAGAGAAATAGTCCTGGAGTCATGAGCACAACTCACACATTCACCTTCTCTGTAACAATGCCCACTGATGCCCTATTAATCCAGATTTGCAATGCGATGGCAAAGGAACAGATGTCAAATTGATTGCAAAAGTTCCTCCAAGTGACAAGGGAGGGGTTTGTTTTCTTTCAAGATTATCTCCTGGCCCTGTGTGGTCCCCCAGCTTTACACCCTGCATGAGAGAAAACCTTCCATGGGCCTCACTCTTGCAACAGATAGACCAGATATACCCACTGGTGAGGTCTGCAGGACAGTTTCCTCCATGCCTTCCTAGGGACCAGAATCAGGAGATTAAGGTCCAGATTGTGAGGGCAAACTGCCCTTCATGAATGAACACTCAGTATACCAAAACCTCATTGATGATTCTAAGGGTAGCCATTGTTCTCCTAAACTCGGTTTACAGACAACTGAAGGCCTTTGGGAGAAAGGTAGGCTATCACAGATGACAATAATGTTGAAACACAGAGGCCTATGGGAGAACTTTGGGTCAGAATTTTAAAGGTACTGTGGGACTGTCCCTCATAAGTTCCCACTTAAACACATTGTCACTGCCTCATACTGACCATGTCTAGCTCTTCCCTATTTGCAAGTTAAAGAGAAAGAGGATCTCCTGCCATCATGGTCTTGGCAATTCTCATATCATGACCTCCCAAGAGAAATGACTGAAATCAATGGTTTGTTTCTGGTTTTGAAGAGGCTGTTCTGCTGTGCTGAAGTAAAAGAGGGAAAAGCAGCTCCCACCTGTCGTCCGGTAGACATTCCCTGCTTACCTGCCTGTGCACACTTGCACCAACCTCTAGCTGTCTGCTCCTTCCAGATCTGTCTGCTCCTGATTTGCATGCCTGTTCATGGGGGTCTCTAGGACTACCTTTCCCAGAATGGCTCTGCTTTGTGTTCAAAAGGAACAGTACTACCCACCAGGAGTAGAACAGGCCAGAAACCTAGAAAGATTTCTAGAAAGAGGCTATAACCGAAGCAGAAGTGGGGATCAAGGGATGGAGGGAAAGGGCTTTTCTCAAGGGCAGAAGTAAAAGGCAGAGTGTCAACTACTTTTCTATAAATGTGTGCATATATGTTTGCATACACATATACAGCTGTAGACCGGCTCTAACTGCTGTAGGGGTAGGCCATGCTGTTTGTCTTGTATTTTTTCAAGCAAATATCACAATGAGGGACAAGATTCTGCCTTTTTTCCTTCTCTTCACTTCTTTCTTTCTTCACCTCTACCTCCATCTTCTTCCTCCTTATCCCTCATTACTTTTTTTCTTCTTCATCATCATCTTTTTGTCTTCATCTTTTTTCTCTCCTTCTTCCTCTCTTCTTCCTCCTCTCTCCTTTGCTCTTTTCATTTTCTGTTAACAGCCCCAATACTCTTCCAGTTATCCACATAGGATCTATTTCCAGCTGTCCCCATCCCTCCATATATCTATATTCAGCTAATCCTTGCAGAGACCCTCCTGCATCATGTCTCCTCTTTCCTGTGGTTATCATTTCCCTAGCGGACTCTAAGTCTCCTAAATTTGATCCAGTTTCCACAATTTCCCCAACCTCCTGTGTTCGTAATATTTTTATTAAAGTAATCTTTGTAAACCTTCTGGTTCTTTGCATATATCAGCCAAGTTCTTCACAAAGCCCCAGTGGTAACTTATCACCTTTTGCTTTGAACTTCTTCTATGTCAATTCTGACCACAGTTATCATTTTCTCCTGCTATACTTTAAAGTCTTCCCGGTTGGAGCCATGTATCCTTTGCCCACAGGCCAGAGGAAGGGGAATCAAGTCCCTTCAGGAAAGTACATGTGGTATGCCTCTTTATCACCATGTTTCCTGACACCCAGGTGTAATCATCCTTTCCCTATGGAAGTGCCTGGCACATAGAGAGTGCTCTTCCTGCTGCCTACACTCCTGCTAGACAGAACCCTGGCAAGGTCATCATGAGGGCTGGGATCCACTTACAGCTTTGACCCTAACCAGAGTCTGATATTGGGATGCCATTTCCTCACTCTGATATACTCGTTTTTCCATCTATATACTGTTTGGGCCAGGGGTGCTCTCAGACACCTGCAAATTAGCTTTACACTCCCCTAGGCTCTCTAGCAAGATATGCTGGAGAAAAACCTCTGAATCTTATTTCCAGCTACTGCTCAAGGAAGGGACTGTTTCCAAAGAAAATCACATTCATAAACAGGGGAGTTTTTTGTGTCTTTTTTTCCTCTTTGTTCCTTTCCCTCTCTTTCTGTTAATGGCAGCCATTACTTAGAATCTTCACATCACTTAGAATCACTGAGAATCTTTCCTACCCTGGTTTACAAATTGTGTAGAATCCCTGTAGAGTAAGGTGCTCCCTTGTCTGTTTCCACTGTCTGTGACCTAATTCTTGACTGACTGGCCATTTACCTGATCTACATTAAAAGCGAGGAGAACTGTGTTCTCATCCCAGAAAAAAAAATATGTGACCTGGGCAGTTTCATTCCCCTCTCTGAGATTCATGTCTTCATCCGTAAAATGAGGCACTTGATCATCCTTGGCTCTACCTGGAGGCAAGTTGGTGTCATAGAGCTCTGGCATGGTGATCCAGGGCCATGAACTCCAGTCACAGCTCTTCTACTAACCTAGCATGTGATTTAGTTCTAGTCCCTTTCTACTTCTGAGCCTCAGTTCCCCATCTAAACAGCTATGACCGACAATGGAGGAGTCCTAGACTCTTGCAAATGAGGAACCTAATCCCCTAATATGCCTGTGTGTTGATAACTTCCATATCCTCTGATCTTAAGCAGATAGAGCCTTTTCTTTTCCTCTGGATTGCTTCTTGAAAGTGGATGTAGTAAAAGTCCTTTCCTTTATGCTAGATACTTTATTTTCCCAGGTAAGCTCTCCATACCTTTGCCCTGGAGCCTGTATTTATGGATTTTTCATCAGCAAAGCCTATCAATTAGTGTAATTATCTTATTGTCAACTTCAATCTTGGCCCTCTCCATGCACTGTCCCCCACCCACCTCAGGTTCTCTCTTATCTTAACTTAGTGAGCAGAGCTCCTGACTGCATCACCATAGCAACCAACAGCTAGGGCCAATTAAGCCATGACTGAGTCATTAGACACCTAAGTTGATTATAGAGTCCAGAATATTAGCTGGAGGAAAGAGGCTGAAAGAAAGAATCCAACGCAGAACTTAGCTGCAAAAAAGGTGGGCAGCAGAGAAGCTGAATGTTTCAAATCATCCCCGACCTAGACGTCATAGGAGTCATGGGCAGGGTGTCAACACTTTGGCATGTGCCACCAGGCCAGAGGGAGGGGCACCAGGCCCATTCTCTTCCTAAGAAAATAATTCTGGACACCTCCCTGCCAACATGCTTCAAATGAAAGGATTTGTGTCTAGATTTTTAAATAGTGCCAATTACTAAACTCACCCTGAATCCTACCCCTAATCTGGTGACACTTTTTTTTTTAAATCATTTTTTTTAATCATTCAGCTTTACAGAAGTTTCTTGAATGAAACAAAGGCTTTTTTCTACTTGTTTGAAGCTCTCTTTTCCCAGTCAAGTCCCCTGCTGCCTTGGCCTGTGAGTTTGGCCTGTTAATCTCAAAAGTCTATTAATTACTGTAATTAGGATATTCAAATTACAATTCTCCCCCTCCTCCACATGGGCAGCCACCCGCCCTTCTTTTATGCTCTTTTAATTTCATTGAGGAAGAAAAGCTCTTGGTACAATTGCTGTAGCAACCTGCCACCAGGGAAACTAGGCCATTGTGCATCTGGACACCGACACTCAAAGTTGACTATGGGTCTGGAAACCTGGATGGCTGAGCAAGACTGATGGAATTGAGACAAAGAGGCTCTCAGCTAGAGAGAAGGGGTATATGAGCAACTCAGAACTTCAGACAAAACCCCAACCCTAACTTGATCTTTGTCTCCGTGTGCTTCATGGAAGGAAAGCAAGAGAGTGAGAATGAGGAGGGTTGTCCCCTATTAAAGATGAATGTCTGAGTTAGACATTGGAGGGGCTTGTGCCCTTAGGCTAACTCTGCCGTAGCCACAAGCCCACACCTGTGAGTGTTTCCTTTTCATTGAGTATCCACAGTTCCTATTAAGTTACCTAGTTTACACCTAAGGTTCTCATAGTGCTTGGTGCTAAGCAGTCCTGTAAGATAGAGCACTACTAGTGAAAGCACAGTGATACCATCTTTGGAACATGAGGAAGTGAAATCTTCCTAACAAACTGGATTTTTTTTTTTTCTGGGAAATGACACTAATAAAAGGCTCTGCTATTTTCTTTAAGGCTCCCTGTTTTCAATCTACCTCGTATGCCTTCTGGGAATGGTGCTGTAAATGCTTGATGGAGGGGCTGTGGGAGGTGTTAATCACTAAAGGAACTAAGTATATTACGCTATTCTTGCCTTCAAGAATTTTCTCCTGTCCCCACAATGCACCCCTGTCTACATTCACAGGCTCCCACTCATTTACACTGGGAGAGCAGTGCTCCTGGCCACATTGCCATAGCAACCAGAAGCCAGAGAGAGTAGGAGGGTGAGCCAGATATTTGACAACAAAGGTTACTGGAGTATCTATTGGAGAGTGGCTGATTCTTAGGAGGAAAACACCTTAACTCTCAGCTGCAAAAAAATAGGCCACTAGGACCTGCAGTGTTCCAACACAGTCCCCTCCCCATCCTCCATTCCTGTGCCTCCAGGTGAGGGGTAGTCAGAATGAATTTTGTTTTATGCGGAGGCCAAGGTCTGTGTTTTGCCCAGAATATGTGTCCTTTGCCTTGAAGCTGGGCAGGGGACCAGATACCAGATACCTCTTCCCGACCCACATTGTTACCAAACTAATACACGAGTGAACATATGTTCCAAATGTGCATTCCCATGGCTGCATCTCTTGTGCCTAGAATAGTGTCAAGAATATGGTAGTGCAACCTCATGCACATCCCCTGTCTACTCACTCCATGTTAGACATTGCAGTTCACATCTTATCCTCTGCAAATCTCCACCTACTACTGGAATACCTGCAGTCTCAACTGATGACATTGAGAACATGAAAGTAAAGAAAAGCCTTACAAAACTTCTCACCTCCCTGCATCTGTAACTAGATACTCTGCTTTGCCTCTTGCAACAATGGATAAACTCTCTACACTCCTATCAAAACCCATTCCTAGAGTTGGCCACTAGATTATACCCCTTCTTGACTATTCAATGCATGATCCCAGCAATGCTGTCTGTGCTCTTTCCTACATCACCAATTTACCCTTCTCTACTAGGTGATTCCCATCAGTACATAAACATTCCACGAAGTCTCCCATGCAAGTAATAAAAAACCAAACAACAACAACAAGAAAGAAACAAACACCCCACCTTAATTGTACAACCCACTCCATCTACTGCATCATCTATTTGCCCTGTACACAGAAGTTCCTCAAAAATCATTGCCTGTTCTTGATTTCTTCACTTTCTCTACTCCTATGTTTTTTCTTGAACCCACCCCACTCAAGCTTTTGTCTAGACCACTCCATGGGAATAGCTCTTCTCAAGGTCCCCAAATAACCTGCATATCGCTAAACCTAGTGATCATTTCTCAATACTGGTCTTACTTGACTGAAAAGTAGAATTTGACAGTTGATCACTTCCTCCTCCTTGTAATACTTTCCTCACTTAGTTTACAGGACATTTCTGCCTGTTGGTTGTGCTTCTCGTTCAGTGTCTGCTACTTTTCAGAATTATGGGTAGTTACTCCTCACTGCTTTGACTTCTTCGCATTGCAGTGCTCTAGGGTTGGCCTCTCAGACATGTTCTCGTCACCTATGCTCACTTGCTAAGAATCATACACCGTTCTATCCATGTCTTTTCTCATACCCACACATAACAGAATCACACATTAATGTTTCAAGCTCAGTCCTCTCTCCGGACTCCAGGCTCATGTTTCATTGTCTATTCAACATCACCACTTGGATCTCTGAAAGTCATTTTAAATTCAAATTCATGATACATATAACTAAGTCCCTGATTCCGTTTCCATTAAATCCACTCCTCCCATAAATTTCCCTATCCTAGGAAATATTAACTCCATCCTTCCCTTTGTTCAGTCCAAACCATTGGAGACATTTTTGGATTCCACTCACTCTCATCCAACATTCATGTATACTGTCATTTCTACCTTCAAAAGAGACTTGGAATTCCTTCACTTCTCATTCCCCTTCATATGTATCACTCTAGTAACAATGCACCACCATCTTTTACCTCTGTTATCACCATAGCTTCTAACTGGACCCTCTGTTATTGCCTTTTCCTCCTTATAGTCTCTCTTTGATGTACCAGACTGAGACTTTTCTGCAAGATTATGCCACTTCTCTGCTCAGAACTCTCCCATGGTTTCTTGTTACACACATCCTATCACCTACCAAACACAATAATATTTAACTCTTTAATCTCACTTCCTGTTATGGTATCTGTCCTGAAAAAGCCTCCAACTACACTAGCAATCTTTCTGTTTCAGAAACACAACAAGCAGAGAAGTAAAAGGAACTGCCATGGCCCTGGTGCTGACAGGTGTGCTCTCCTGAAACCCAGAGGCAGGGCAAGGCTTCTTGCACCCAGGGTCTAAAGTGGGTGGTATGGTGAGGAAAGATCACACTGGTTGAGACACTCTGCCCAAGGGCCTGGCCTCCAGAGGCTGGAACAGCCATGCCTTGCAGAGTCCTACCCTGAACACTTACTTGTATGAACAACCTCAGTGGTGTCATGCCAATGGTCTCATAAAAACCAAGCCAGCAGATAACTTCCACACTTACAGATGCTCACAGACTTGTTTCCTTCCCATAACTTTGCACACAGGTAATTGTATGATTATGTATGTCAGGAGACATATTCTCTCCAAAAACTATATGCAAGCTTGTGGGAGCCCATTTTGTTCCAATGCCCCTGAATGTGGATTATAGAGACTAATATGGTGTTAGATGGCAGGTTTTATTCACACATGTGAGAATTTGTATGTACATACATGACAGCACAAGCACACAGATAGCAGATCCATGCCAACACATTTGCACTCTTTGCTCTTTGAGTTGACCTGGTATAAGACATTAGGAGTGGTGAGGACTGTGGTCAACTGCACAGGCATTCATTTTTAAAATCATGAAAACTATTTATAGAACAAATGAAACTTGTCTTCAAGACAAGTCAGGCCATGATGTGAGTTTTTCCACCACTTATTCAGTTAAAGGAACCTGGGGTCAGATGAGAGATGGCAGTGGCACAAAGGTCTTTTTACAGCAAAGGCTGCAGCCAGCCCATACATCTCATCTTGTATTCTTAGCTCCACTTTCTCACTGTTTTCAAGGCAGGGGTCCTAATCCCCCCTCCTCTTCTCACTATACTGTAAGAACTGACCAGTAGACCTAAACTATTAGCTTCAGAAGCTGTGGCTTGGAAAAACAATAGAATAGAGATGAGGACTCTCAGTTTGAGTCCTGAGGCTTCTACTTTCATACCCTTTCACCTCAGGCATTTCACTTTACTCCTTGAAGTCTTAGTTTCCCCTCTTGTAAATGAGAAAACTAGGCCTGTGGGAAGACAGTATTATACTATATGTTCTCCAAAGGTCTCATGCAAATCTAACATTCTCAGTACCAGTAAAGCATTATTTGATGGGAAACTCCCTATCAGGCCTGCAGAGCCTTGGATATTCACCCTGCTAGAAGGTATTAGTCAAAATATTAGTTCTTATTTAGCCAATTGATGGTGAGTAACCTAGGCTTGTGGTTGTCAGAATGCAAACCACTTGGGCCTTGACATAGATGGCTGAAGAAATTTACTCATTCAAGAGATATCAATAGGTCATGGGCTAACAGCTTCCTGGTTGGGGGACACTCCAACACCTGTCTTTGGTCAGTGAGACCATTACCTGACTCACCTGCAGCAGTGTACAGGTTAAAGGTAATGAGTTGAACTTGTAGCTTGCTCCTCTCTCACTACTCAAAACCCTTTCTTCTCTCTGGAGGAAGCTGTTTCCAGCAGAGGTGGTGACAGAGAAACAGATTTCAGTTTGGGAAGTGCTAAAACCCTGAAGGGGGCAGGGTATGTTGGTGGATAGGAAAGGGTAGATCTCTGATAAATCCCACAAATTCTTCCCAGGAAATTTATTGACTGAGAATTTTTAATTCTCAAGTGTTTAGTTTGGTGACTTATATTTACCTAGATAATCATTTCTTTAATCCAGGTTTTCAAAGGCCTTTACTCCACTCTTCCTTTTATTCTGTTAATTTCTTCTCTGTTGCTGTTTTAAAACAAACAAAAATACTCAGCTAAAAAATGGTATTGGTGAGAGGAGAAAGCAGTTTCAAAGAGTTACAAATTAAGAATCTGAATTGAGATCTGAATGGTAAGAGTCCATTTGCTTCAACTCTCTAAGCTCTAATGAAGTTTGAACCCCCAAGTGAGGTTCCAAAGTAACCATTATTCCCAGTGGGTAAAATTCCTCTGGCCTCTTGTCCTGTTGAACTCCAAGGCCTGGTCATAAAATTGCTTCAAATTGCAAGAAATGAGCACGGGATGCTTCCCTCTTCCTGGCCAGGACCTGTTTCTGTCACAGCCAATCACCAATAAAGCCCAGTGCTTCTCTCATAGTCCCAACCTTCTCATTCACTCTTTTTTTTTCTTCTTATTTTTTATTTTTATTTTTTTATTATACTTTAAGTTCTAGGGTACATGTGCACAACGTGCAGGTTTGTTACATATGTATACATGTGCCATGTTGGTGTGTTGCACCCATCAACTCGTCAGCACCCATCAACTCGCCATTTACATCAGGTATAACTCCCAATGCCATCCCTCCCCCATTCCCCCTCCCCACAATAGGCCCCAGTGTATGATGTTCCCCTTCCCGTGTCCAAGTGATCTCATTGTTCAATGCCCACCTATGAGTGAGAACATGCGGTGTTTGGTTTTCTGTTCTTGCGATAGTTTGCTGAGAATGATAGTTTCCGGCTGCATCCATGTCCCTACAAAGGACACGAACTCATCCTTTTTTATGGCTGCATAGTATTCCATGGTGTATGTGGGCCTCATCCACTCTTATTGCCTCATTGAGGGCTTTGGAATATTCAGGATACAGTGTAGGAGTCTTACCAAAATCCCAGATGAGCAGCTTTCAGTCATAACTTAGGAAGATGCTCTCAGGCCTTGAGTTCCAGACTCAGCCCAGACTCACTATGATCTTAAAGTGCCTTGTGAACTTTAACCAATGGCTCATGCAGTCCCCAATCCCTGGTGAATAAACTTCTCCATATCAAATACCAGCACAGGGTCTACACCATCCAACACTGCATTATTCCTCGAAATTCATTTATTTTTTTTGTTCACTCAACACCTCAACACATAATTGATGAGGCACTTTCTACATGGCAGGCACTGTGCAAGAGACTGAGGGTGAACTGATGAGTGGCTTACCCTTTTGGTGGCCTGTTGAGACATAATAATAATAATCATGTTGAGCTCTGAGAGTAAAATGGAAGCAGCAGTACACTTAGGAGGGACCAAAATATCCCATCCCTTCCTTCCTCATCAACTTTTAATTTGTGGATCCTCAAGGCTGAATGGACCTAGAAGCCGCCTGTCTGTATAAAGACATTCATTTGTGGCCTTCCATTTCAAGTAATTGAGTTTGCATATCTATATCAGACAAAGGGTCCTCCAGACTCCCTTCACATTATAGCTCCCTCTAAACAGTTTCAAATTGGGACAACAGAAAGTGTTTGCTTTTCACCAATTCTTTAGGTAATTTTGAGTTACCTCTCGAACCTGAGGAGTCTGGTCAGAACCTATTGGGAATAGCCACCATTAACCTAAAAAGCGATCATATCATTACATCAGGAAATTTATCATTGGTTTCTCTCCACCAAGTATTCCTACATGTTTCCCATATTTTTCTCTCTTTACCTTCCAGGGTAATATTGACATATTGAAAACATAATGAGTTTATAATTTACTTATTTGCTGTCTTTCTTAAAAATGTTTTTCCAAGGTGGCAGACAAGAGGCTTTGTTAGAGCACCTCAGCCCGTTGGAATGAGAAAAAAAAGTGTGTAGAGATTCACACTGTGAACTTTTATCCAAGATCAAAAACAGGAGCTCAATAGAAAGAGTGAAGGAATCTTCAAATACTTTTTTATTTTTTTTTATACTTTAAGTTCTGGGATACATGTGCAGAACGTGCAGGTTTGTTACATAGGTATATATGTGCCATGGTGGTTTGCTGCACCCATCAACCTGTCATATACATTAGATATTTCTCCTAATGCTATCCCTCCCCAAGCACCCCACTCCCTGATAGGCCCTGGTGTGTGATGTTCCCCTCCCTGTGTCCATGTGTTCTCATTTTTCAGCTCCCACTTATGAGTGAGAACATGCAGTATTTGGTTTTCTTTTTAAAAGTGGCAGGTCTGGTAGAAAACTGGAAGTCTTCAGAGCATGAAAGCAGGGAGACTGTCTCCACAATACACATTCTCACTAGAGAACCAGGCAATCCAGGCCATGGGGATGCTCCTCGACTCTGACTTCAAGTAATGCATCTGACTTGGTGAGTGGTGGATGAAAGATTCTCCCCAGGGCCTGAAAGCTTGAAGGGATGAGTAATTCCTCCCTTCTCAGGCCCAGTCCCAAGGCACAAGGCCACTTGTGCTAGCAGCGTGCATCAGCAAGATAGCAGAAGCAAGAAGAGAGCTGGCTGGAAGACACCTACCCTGGCCGGAAAACACCTACCATGGCCAGAAGACACGTACCCCTGAAGATTAAGAAGGAAGCCATCTGGGTACCACATAGCAGTTACGTCAGACTGGGACACTTCCTGTTTACAGGAGACTATAAAACCCCTGCCCTGACCTCACTTGGGGCTGAAGCCATTTTAGGGCTCAGCCCGCCTGCACCCAGGTGATCTTTAAAACACTATGTTGCTCCACATTGCCTTGTGTTGACTGTTGGCACACTCTCGGCATTTGAACCAATACAAGAACCTTTTATCTGGTGCCAAAACCTGGGAGGGGCTCAAGTCTGCATCCCCCATGGACCTACCCCTCCTCCCTGGAGAGCAGGCCACAGCTGCTGGACAAAGGAAGCTCCTCAGCCTCCAGTCACCTCTGTGCATGCACATCAGTCACTGATCTCACCTACTGGCAAGTTTCCCCAGGAGCCCAGTTAACAGAGAAAAAGCCACATGGCCTCTCTTGGTTTCTCCAGTCCTAAAATCCAATGCTGGTCCAAGGCTTTGTCGTGTGCCAGGCACTTGCTGATCATCTGGTCTTAGGGGGATACCTCTAAGCCATTTGATCCTGTTCTGGAAATGAAAAAGGAAGCGGTGATGATCACTCCTTTTATCCTCTCCCTCCAGCCATCCAGGATGGTCTCCTTTTTCCCTGTTCTCCTGAGCTGACCCTCCATTATGGGAAACTCCCGGTCCTCCATTCCAAAAAACAGCCCTGTAGGCCGTCTCATAAAAAACCTGCAAAGCTTAGGCCTCAGGCAGAATATCCACCCTAAGTGCCTTGTATTTTTTGCAATACAGGCTGACCACAGTATGAATTAGATAATGGGTCCAAATGGCCAGCAAATGGAACATTCTACTTTACAATTTTAACTGTCTTAAGCAATTATTGCTGATGACTGGAAAAGTGGAGAAAAATTCCTTATGTCCAGGCTTTTTTTGCACTCAGATTACAACCAGACCTCTGCAATTTTTGCTCACCTGTTCAAATCCTTCTCCTCCATTCTCACCACTCAGATTGTCTTTCTCCCCACGACCCTACCTGTTTTCCCTGGTTCCATCTAGCTGACTGCTGTCCACCCCTCCCAGCCCCTATCTCTTCCTCTCAACCACTTCTGGCTTCTTCCTTCTCTCCTGCCCATACTCTCTCAGGAGCCACCTTTGGCCCATGCCCCACCCTTACTCCAGCACCAGTGCTAGAGTGCCTTCTTCGGGAAGTTGCAGGATCTGAAAGTATTGTTAGAGTTCATGGTCCCTTATCCCTCGCTGATCTCTCTCAAATTAACAAAAGACTTGGTTCATTTCCAGAAAACCCTACTTCTTATATTAGGGAGTTTCAGTACCTTACCCAGTCTTATGAACTAACCTGGCATGACCTCTCTGTTATCCTCTCTTCCACCCTTAACCCAGAAGACCAAGACCATATCTGGACCCTAGCTCAGGCACATGCTGATACAGTTCATCACCAAGCTCCTTCCCAGCCTACTGGTGAAGAGGCAGTCCCCAAACAGGACCCCCACTGCGATTATCAAGATGGGGCCTCTGGACACTGCCATCAAGACCACATGATTGTGTGTCTCCTTGCAGGACTCAAAAAGGGTGCCCATAAAGTGGTAAACTATGAAAAATTTTCAGAAATCACCCAAGGTTCTGACAAAAACCCAGCCCCTTTTCTCTCTCATTTAATTGAAGCCATGAGAAAGTATACCAACCTAGACCCAGCCAGCCCAGAAGGATTCACTATCTTAAACCTTCTGTTCATCTCCCAATCCACCCCCAATCTTCAGCACAAGCTTCAGAAGCTTGACAACAGTCCTCAAACCCCACAATGAGACCTGCTTAATTTTGCCTTCAAAGTCTTTAACAATCATGATAAGGAAAGTAAAAGGCAAAAACAGGCAGAGTTTCAAATGCTTGCCTCCACCATCAGAGGCCCTGCACGCCCACAGGGCTGCAGCTCCACATGGAAGCCTCCTAGCAATCCACCTCCACCTGGTGCCTGTTTCAAGTGCAGCAATGAAGGCCACTGGTCCAGACAATGCCAAAAGCCAGGTAAGCCCACCAGGCTGTGCCCCCTCTGTGGAGGACCCCACTGGAAGTTGGACTGAGAGTGACCCCTGCAAGAACTCCCCCATCCGTTCCTGAGCCAGCCCTCTTATTCTTATTCAATGGCTCTCTCATCAGCAAACTCCTTCAAGCTGCCAGACTCCTGCAGAGAGTTGCCATCACTATTGAAAACCTCCTACTTGGATCTCATCAGCCTTGCCACTGAAGACTGACGGTGCCCTGGAGCAGACACTCCAGCAACTACCATCTCTTCATCCAAGCCAAGGGTAACCCTGATGGTGGCAGGTAGGCCAGTATGTTTTTAAATTGATACTTGGGTGACCTACTCTGCTTTGCCTAATTTTTCAGGACCCACCCAATTCTCGCAAGTCTCTATTGTGGGAATTGAT
Source organism: Macaca mulatta (assembly GCF_049350105.2). NCBI lineage: Eukaryota > Metazoa > Chordata > Mammalia > Primates > Cercopithecidae > Macaca > Macaca mulatta. Next base: position 82,369,203 of record NC_133426.1, on the reverse strand, counting down.
GGGCAAGTCTCCAAACCCCATGCCACCCCTCCACTCTTCTGCTCCTTTTACCTCTTTTCCTTCACTTACTCTTTCTTCGTCCTGCCCTCATGCCCAACTCCACTCCTAGGCAGAGACATCCTTTCAAAACTCCACACTACTCTCCATTTCCACATGCCCCATAGTACCCAATGCATCCACACAGACCCCTCTGGTACTTCTAGTTTTCTTCTACTCCTTCAACCTCCCACCCTAAAACATGCAACATTTCCTTATCCCCCATCCATAGTTAACCCTGCTGTTTGGGATACTTCCACACCCTAAGTAACAAAGCACCACATCCCTGTCCGCATCACCCTTAAAAACCCCACCCAGTTCCTAGCACAGAAGCAGCATCTAATCCCCTAAGCAGCTCTCATAGGCCTAAAGCCTATCATATCTCACCTCCTCGCCAGTCACCTACTCTGCCCAACAAACTCCCCTTTTAACACACCAATTCTACCTGTTAAAAAGCCAGATGAAACTTATCGCTTAGTCCAGGACCTCAGGCTCATTAACCAAGCTGTACTCCCAGTATGTCCGGTAGTTCCTAACCCATACACTTTCCAGGATTCCCTCCAATACCACCCATTTTTATCTCCTAGACCTAAAAGATGCCTTTTTCACAATTTCTTTACACCCTGATTCTCAAGACCTCTTTGCCTTTACGTGGGAAGACCCTGACACCCACTTTTCACATCAGCTTACCTGGTGCATGCTACCTCAAGGTTTCGGAGAGAGTCCCCACCTTTTTGGACAGGCCCTTGCTCATGACCTCTGTGCCTTATCCCTAAAACCATCCACTCTTATTCAATATGTTGATGATCTGCTCCTGTGTACTCCCTCTCAAGATACTGGAACGGCCAAACTACCTCTATTTTATACTTCCTAGCAGAACGTGGGTATTGATTCTCCCCTAAAAAAGCACAAATATGCACCCCTTCAGTTACCTACCTAGGCCTAGCCCTTACCCCGCAAACCCAAGGGCCTACAACTGACTGCACATCCCTCCTCCAGTCCCTCCCACCTCTGCAAACTAAGCAAGGAATTCTCTTTTCTAGGACTAGAGGGATACTTTAGGCTCTGGGTTCCCTCCTTCTCTCTACCTGCCAAACCATTATACCAAGCTGCTAAAGGTCCTCTCCTTGAGCCTTTAAATCCTGCACAGCCTATTATCCAACCTTTCCATCTACTCCAAAAGGCTCTCATCTCAGCCCCCATCCTCACTCTCCCAGACCTCATCAAACCTTTCTTCCTCTATACCAATGAATGGCGTGGAGTTGCACTAGGTGTTCTAAACCAGTCTAAGGTACCTACCCTTCAGATTGTTGGCTACCTCTCTAAACAGCTTGAAGCCACAGTTCTCAGATGGCCTGCCTGTCTCTGAGTGTTGGCAGCAGCTGCTGTCCTCATCCTTGCAAGCCTAAAACTATCTTTTCATGCCAACCTAACAGTTTATTCAACCCATAGCATCAAAGACATGCTAGCTCACCACTGTGTACTAAGTCTTATCTCTGCCCCATGGCTTCTCTAACTATATGCTCTATTGATAGAAACTCCCCATATCACCATGCTAATCAGCTCATCTAAACCCGGCCATGCTCTTACCTGAAGCTTCTACCTCTCAAGACCCTGCACACTTCTTCGTGGACACTGTTCAAATCTTTCTTATACCCTTTCCAAACCTAACAGACCAACCCCTTCCAGATGCTTCTTCCTTTACTTGGTTTGTGGATGGCAGTTCCTTCCTACACCAAAGGCGCCAACATGCTGGCTATGCTATAGTGTCACCACCCCCCGCACACTATTGAAGCCAATCTGCTCCCCGTAGGCACCACCTCCAAAGAAGCTGAACTCATTGCTCTCACTTGAGCTCTCACTCTAGCAGCCAGTCAACAAATTAACATATATTCGGATTCTCGTTATGCATTCCATATAGTACACCACACTCGTCTATCTGGAAAGAATGGGGTTTCCTAACTCCAAAAAACACTCCTGCCATAAATGGCTCTCTCATCAGCAAACTCCTTCAAGCTTCCAGACTCCCACAGAAACTTGCCATCATTCATTGCAGGGGCCACCAAACCCCAGACAATCCTACATCAGCCAGAAATGCTTTAGCAGATCAGGTAGCCAAACAAGTAGCCCTACAACCTGTGCAAGGTGAGTTTCTGTCCCTGTCCTCATTCTCTCCTTTTTACTCTTCAGAAGAAAAGGAGGACTTCCAGGCCCAGACCCTTCAAAAGCAAGGATCATTGTATGTCAAGGAAGAGCACTTCATTCTTCCTCACTCTCAAACAATTTCTATCCTCCAAAGCCTCCACAACCCTTTCCATGTTGATTACAAAACTCTCTTGCAACTTATCTGCCCTGTTCTCACTTTTCCTCACCTTTCCAGCTGTGTTTGAGAGATCACTCTGTCCTGCTCTATCTCCCACTCAGTGTCACCCCAGGGATCCCTCTCGCCACTGCCTTTTCCTACCCACCAAGCCTGGGGCCAAATACCCAGGCAAGATTGGCAAGTAGACTTCACTCACATGCTGCCTGATAAATGGCTCCGCTATCTTCTAGTCTTTGTCTGTACTTTCTCCAGGTGGGTAGAAACATTCCCAACAATTTCAGAAGGTGCAAATACCGTCACACAAACTCTCATCATGCATATAATTCCCCGTTTCAGACTGGCAACATCCATCCAGTCCAATAACGGGCCTGCCTTCATCAGCCAAATTACCCAAGGTATCTCAAACATCAGAAAAGTAGCCCATGTACCAGTTCAAACCTGGAAAGGATGGGACCTGGCAAACCTTCTAGGAGGGTGGTTCTCTAATTTAGGAGGATTTAAAACACTGGTAGGGACAATAATCATCATTGGGCTCCTCCTGTTTCTCCCATGTGTTATCCCACTAATAATAAAAGCCATTAAAACTCTTGTTGAAACTACAGTTAGCCAACAGACAATCCAGACAATGCTCCTGCTATGACACAAGGGATACCAACCTGTCTCTCAAGAATACCCCCAAAATTAAGGTTCTTTTTCCAAGGTGCCTACACCACACCCTACATCACATCTGAAGGAGTTACTGAGAAAGTTGCCCCTTTCCCCTTTTTTCTATAACCAAATAGACAGGAATGAAAGATTCTCCCCGGGGCCTGAAAGCTTGAAGGGATGAGTAACTGTTCCCTTCTCAGGCCCAGTCCCAAGGCGCAAGGCCACTTGGGCCAGCAGTGTGCATCAGCAAGATAGCAGAAGCAGGAAGAGAGCCAGCTAGAAGATACCCACCCTGACTGGAAGACACCTGCCCTGGCCAGAAGACATGTACCCTGGCCGGAAGATACATACCCCTGAAGATCGAGAAAGAGGCCATCTGGTTACCACATAGCAGTTATGTCAGACTGGGACACTTCCTGTTTACAGGAGACTCTAAAATCCCTGCCCCATACTCACTTCGGGCTGATGCCATTTTAGGCCTCAGCCCGCCTGCACCCAGGCACTCATTGAAACAGAGTGTTGCTCCACACCACCTCATGTTGTCTGTTGGTGCACTGTAAGGGTTTGAACCGATACAAGAACCCTTCATAGAAGAGTCTGTGAGAAACAGTGTCCTTGGGGGATGTTTTGTGTGTACTCCCAGACATTTACACCAATAGATGGAAACTGTTTCTGACCCTAATTCACAGGAAATCTCACAGAAATCTGCCAGCCAACACACACATTGGTCACAAGTTGAAGGAGGCCTTCAACTGAGGTTTGTGATCTAATTTACAATGGGGATAAACCCCCATAATGAGAACTAAGTGGCTAGCAGGGAGTGGGCTGTTGCAGTAGATGAAGGAATTGAGCACTCCCTATTTGTGGGCCTGGACCAGTAGAGTTGTGACCTGAGAGCCATGGTTTCTTTCTCGGGAAAGGGAGAATTGTGGCCTGGGGCAATTTTGCAATCGGAGCACAGAATGCTTGGAATCCAGCTGGTTGTTTCAACTTGCTGCCAGTGGTAGACCGCTGGGTCAAGGGTGTGGTATCTTGGTGCCTCTTACTAACACCTGCTGGGCTGTGGAGCCTGAGCTACCCTCTCTTTCCCATGTGGGCCCTTTTGAGTGGCAAAGGTGGTTCTACTCCTTCCAGGAACATTGCCTAAGGGGCCAGGGAACTGACTTTCAACCCCGTTAGGCTTCCTCTTGCATCCACCATTGGAGATCCTGAACATGGCCTTCTCTGACTTTTGCCTCCCCAGCTTTGCCTCCCCCACCTTCCTCAGTTGTAGAACATGGGAGAGGTACCTCTGGGAGTTCCATGGCTCCACCCATTGACTGAGATAGATGAGTACATTTTCTAGTTAACAAAGGTGAAACATCAATTCTACTGCTACCACCACATCTGGCTCTCACCTGCAAGTGCCATCTATTGGCTGGGAGTTCAACTTACACAGCCCATTACAACATCTGCTGACATAATTACATAGTGCTTGGGAAAGAGACAAGCTTTGCAATACCTCAGCTTCCACCATCTCCCACAACATTCTGGCTACTCAGGAGGCCCGGAGCTCACTCATCTGCCCAGTACATTAGTACCACAACTGTCATTTGAGAAATCCATCACAGTAAGGTTATTTGTAACTAAATAAATCATATAAGGACATTATATAATGATAAAATGACTAGCCCAACAGGAAAATATTACAATCCTAGTTATATACACACCTAACTCTTGAGTTTCGTAATTTATAAACTGTTACTTCTAGACATAAGAAACAAGATAGATGGCAACGCAATAATAGTGGGGGATTTCAATGCCCCACTGACAGCACTAGTCAGGTACTCAAGAGAGAAATTCAACAACAAAAAATAGATTTCAGCCATACCCTAGGACAAATAAACTTAACGTATATTCACAGAACATTCTACCCCCAAACTGCAGAATACACATTCTATTCATCAACAAAGGGAACATTCTTTAAGATAGATTATATGATAGGCCACAAACAAGTCTCAAATTTACAAAAATCAAGCTATATCAAGCACTCTCTCAGACTACAGTGGAATAAAATTGGAAATCAACTCCAAAAGAAACTCTGAAAACCAGGAATATATATGGAAATTAAATAACCTGCTCCTGAATGATTATTGTATCAACAATCAAATCAACATGAAAATTTAAAAATTCTTTAAACTGAAGAAGAATAGTGACACAACCTAATCTATGAAAACCTCTGTAATAGAGCAAAAGCAGTGCTAAGAGGAAAGTGAATAGCATTAAATCCCAACATCAAAACATCTAAAAGAGCACAAATAGACAATCTAAGGTCACACTTCAAAGAACTAAAGAACCAAGAACAACGCAGACCCAAATCTAGCAGAAGAAAATAAATAAGAAAAATCAGAGCAGAACTAAATGAAATTGAAACAAACAAACAAAAAAACCTAAAGGGTAAATAAAACAAAATGTTGGCTCTTTAAAAAGGTAAAGAAAATTGATCAACCATTAGCAAGATGAACCAAGAAAAGAAGAGAGAAGATCCAAATAAGCTCGTTTTGAAGTGAAATGGGAGCTATTACAACCGATACCAAAGAAATACAAAAAATTAGTTAAGGCTACTAAGAACAGCTTTATGCACACAAACTAGAAAACCTATGATAGATGGATAAATTCCTGAAAATATACTACCTTCCTAGATTAAACCAGGGAAAAATGTAAACTCAGAACAGACCAATAACAAGCAGCGATGTTGAAATGGTAAAAAAAATTACCAAGAAAAAAGGTCTAGAATCAGATGGATTTACAGCTGAATTCTATCAGACATTCAAAGAAGAATTGGTACCAATACTATCGACATTATTCCAAAAGATAGAGAAAGAGGGAATCCTCCCTAAATCATTCTATGAAGCCAGTATAACCCTAATACCAAAACCAGGAAAAGACATGACAAAGAGTGAAGACTGCAGACCAATATCCTTGATGAACACAGATGTAGAAATTCTCAAAAAAAAAAAAAAAAAAAAAAAAAAAAAAAAAAAAAAACTACCTCATCAAACCCCACAACATACCAAAAAAAATAGCCACCATGTTCAAGTGGGTTTCATAACAGGGAGGCGGGGTTGGTTTAAAATAGGCAAGTCAATAAATGCAATTCACCACGTAAACATAATTAAAAACAAAAACCACACAGTCATCTTGACAGATGCAGAAAAAGCATTTGAAAAAATCAGCACCACTTTATGATTAAAAACCTCAGCAAAATTAGCATAGAAGGGACATACCTTAAGGTAATAAACACCATCTATGACAAACCCACAGCCAACATTATACTGAATGGAGAATAATTGAACGCATTCTCCCTGAGAAATGAAACAAGACAAGGATGCCCCCTTTCACCACTTCTATTCAACATAATATTGGAATTCTTAGCCAGAGCCATCAGACAAGAGAAAGAAAGGGCATCCTTATCTGTAAAGAGGAAGTCAGACTGTTACTGTTTGCCAATGATGTGACTGTATACCTAGAAAACCCTACAGATTCAGCCAAAAATCTCCTAGACCTGAAAAATGAATTCAGCAAAATTTCAGGATACAAAATCAATTTACACAAATCAGTAGCACTGCTATCCACCAACAACTACCAGGCTGAGAATTAAATTAAAATCTCAACCCCTTTTACAATAGCTGCCAAAAAAAAAAAAAAAAGTAAAATCTTTAGGAATTTGCCTAACTAAGAAGTTCAAAGACTTCTACAAGGAAAACTACAAAGCACTGCTGAAAGAGATCATAGATGAAACAAACAAATGGGAACACATCCCATGCTCACGGATTGGTAGAATGGATATTGTAAAAATGACCATACTGACAAGAGCAATCTACAAATTCAATGCAATTCATATGGAACAATAAAAAGGGCCCACATAGCCAAAGAAAAATTAAAAATAAAATATCTGGAGGCATCACGTCACTCGACTTCAAACTATACTATGAGGCCACAGTCACCAAAACTACATGGTACTGGTATAAAAATAGGCACATAAATGAATGGAGCACAATAGATAACTCAAACATATGGCCAAATACTTACAGCCAACTGTTCTTCAACAAAGGAAACAAAAAACATAATGTTTTTTTATGAACTTTATGATCTATCTATATATATATATATACACACACACACACACACATTTGTTGAATATATCCTATTCAACAAATGGTACTGAGATAATGGGCAAGCCACATGTAGGAGAATGAAACTGGAGCCTCATCTCTCACCTTATACAAAAATCAATTCAAGATGGATCGAGGACTTAAATCTGAGACCTGAAGCCATAAAAATTTTAGAAGATAACATTCAAAAAACCCTTCTCGATATTGGCTTAAGCAAAGACTTCAAGACCAGGACCCCCAAAAGCAAAAGCAACAAAAACAAAGATAAATAGATGGGACTTAATTAAACTAAAAAGCTTCTGCACAGCAAAAGAAATAATCAGCAGGGTAAAGAGACAACCCACATAGTGGGAGAAAAATATTCACGAACTACACATCTGACATAGGATTAATATCCAGAATCTACAATGAACTCAAACAAATCCACAAAAAATCGCAACAATCCCATCAAAATGTGGGATAAGGACCTGGATAGACAATTCTGAAAAGAAGATATACAAATGGCCGACAAACATATTTTAAAATGCTCAACACCAATAATTACCAGGGAAATGCAAATCAAAACCACAATGTGATACCACTTTACTCCTGCAAGAATGGCCATAATGAAAAATTTTAAAAATAATAGATGTTGGTGTGGATATGGTGAAAATGAACTCTTATACACTGCTAGTGGGAATGCAAACTAGTACAATCATTATGGAAAACAGTGTGAAGATTCCTCAAAGAACTAAAAGGAGATCTATCCTTTGATCTAGCAATCCCACTACTCGGTATCTACACAGAGGAAAAGAAGTCATTCTGCAAAAATGACACTTGCACATGCATGTTTACAGCAGCACAATTCACAATTGCAAGAAAATAGAACCAGCCCAAATGGCCACCAATCAATGAGTGGATAAAAAAATGTACATATATGCCATGGAATAATACTCAGCCATAAAAAGAAATAAAACAATGGCATTCACAGTAACCTGGATGGAGTTGCAGATGATTATTCTAAGTGAAGTAACTCAGGAATGAAAAACCAAACATTGTATGTTCTCACATAAGTGGGAGCTAAGCTATGAGGATGCAAAGGCATAAGAATAATACCATGGGCTTTGGGGGGGTGGAGCAAGATGGCCGAATAGGAACAGCTCCAGTCTCCAGCTCCCAGAGCGAGCGACACAGAAGATGGGTGATTTCTGCATTTTCAACTGAAGTACTGGGTTCATCTCACTAGGGAGTGCCAGACAATCGGTGCTGGCCAGCTGCTAGAGCCCGACCAGCAAGAGCTGAAGCAGGGCAAAGCATCGCCTCACCTGGGAAGTGCAAGGCGGAAGGGAATCCCTTTTCCTAGCCAGGGGAACTGAGGCACACAACACCTGGAAAATCGGGTAACTCCCACCACAATTCTGCGCTTTACCAAGGGTCTTAGCAAACGGGCACACCAGGAGATTATATCCCACACCTGGCCGGGAGGGTCCCACGCCCACGGAGCCTCCCTCATTGCTAGCACAGCAGTCTGCGATCTAACGGCAAGGCAGCAGCAAGGCTGGGGGAGGGGCGCCTGCCATTGCTGAGGCTTAAGTAGGTAAACAAAGCTGCTGGGAAGCTCAAACTGGGTGGAGCTCACAGCAGCTCAAGGAGGCCTGCCTGTCTCTGTAGACTCCACCTCTGGGAACAGGGCACAGCTAAACAACAACAACAACAACAACAACAAAAAGCAGCAGAAACTTCTGCAGACGCAAATGACTCTGTCTGACAGCTTTGAAGAGAGCAGTGGATATCCCAACACAGAGGTTGAGATCTGAGAACGGACAGACTGCCTGCTCAAGTGGGTCCCTGACCCCTGAGTAGCCTAACTGCAAGACATCCCCCACTAGAGGCAGACTAACACCCCACACCTCACATGGTGGGGTACACCACTGAGACAAAGCTTCCAGAGAAAGAATCAGACAACAGCACTCACTATACAGCAATATTCTATCTTCTGAAGCCTCCACTGCTGATACCCAGGTAAACAGGGTCTGGAGTGGACCTCAAGCAATCTCCAACAGACCTACAGCTGAGGGTCCTGACTGTTAGAAGGAAAACTAACAAACAGAAAAGACACCCACACCAAAACCCCATCAGTACGTCACCATCATCAAAGACTAAAGGCAGATAAAACCACAAAGATGGGGAAAAAGCAGGGCAGAAAAGCTGGAAATTCAAAAAATTCAAAAAATCAGAGTGCCTCTCCCCCTCCAAAGAAATGCAGCTCATCGCTAGCAACGGATCAAAGCTGGACGGAGAATGACTTTGACGAGTTGAGAGAAGAAGGCTTCAGTCCATCAAACTTCTCACTGCTAAAGGAGGAACTATGTACAGAGTGCAAAGAAACTAAAAATCTTGAAAAAAGAATGGAAGAATGGATAACTAGAATAAGCAATGCAGAGAAGGCCATAAACGAGCTGACAGAGATAAAAACCATGACACGAGCAATAAGTGACAAATGCACAAGCTTCAGTAACCGACTCAATCAACTGGAAGAAAGAATATCAATGATTGAAGATCAGATGAATGAAATGATGCGACAAGAGAAGTCTAGAGAAAAAAAAGGAAAAAGAAAGGAACAAAGCCTGCAAGAAATATGGGATTATGTAAAAAGACCAAATCTACGTCTGATTGGTGTGCCTGAAAGTGAGGGGGAAAATGGAACCAAGTTGGAAAACACTCTTCAGGATATCATCCAGGAGAACTTCCCCAACCTAGCAAGGCAGGCCAACATTCAACTTCAGGAAATACAAAGAACTCCACAAAGATACTCCACGAGAAGAGCAACTCCAAGACACATAATTGCCAGATTCACCAAAGTTGAAATGAAGGAAAAAATGTTAAGGGCAGCCAGAGAGAAAGGTCGGGTTACCCCCAAAGGGAAGCCCATCAGACTAAGAGCAGATCTCTTGGCAGAAACTCTACAAACCAAAACAGAGTGGGGGACAATATTCAACATTCATAAAGAAAAGATTTTTCAACCCAGAATTTCATATCCAGACAAACTAAGTTTCATCAGTGAAGGAGAAATAAAATCCTTTACAGATAAGCAAATACTTAGAGATTTTGTCACCACCAAGCCTGCCCTACAAGAGATCCAGAAGGAAGCACTAAACATGAAAAGGAACAACTGGTACCAGCCATTGCAAAAACATGCCAAAATGTAAAGATCATCGATGCTAGGAAGAAACTGCATCAACTAACAAGCAAAATAACCAGTTAATATCACAATGACAGGATCAAGTTCACACATGACAATATTAACCTTAAATGTAAATGGACTAAATGGCCAATTAAAAGACACAGAATAAATTGAATAAAGAGTCAAGATCCATCAGTTTGCTGTATTCAGGAGACCCATCTCACATGCAGAGATACACATAGGCTCAAAATAAAGGGATGAAGGAAGATCTACCAAGCAAATGGAAAACAAAAAAAAAGCAGGGGTTGCAATCCTAGTCTCTGATAAAACACACTTTAAACCATCAAAGATCAAAAGAGACAAAGAAGGCCATTACATAATGGTAAAGGGATCAATTCAACAGGAAGAACTAACTATCCTAAATATATATGCGCCCAATACAGGAGCACCCAGATTCATAAAGCAAGTCCTTAGAGACTTACAAAGAGACTTAGACTCCCATACAATAATAATGGGAGACTTAAACACCCCACTGTCAGCATTAGACAGATCAACGAGACAGAAAGTTAATAAGGATATCCAGGAATTGAACTCAACTCTGCACCAAGTGGACCTAATAGACATCTACAGAACTCTCCACCCCAAATCAACAGAATATACCTTCTTCTCAGCACCACATCGTACTTTTTCCAAAACTGACCACATAGTTGGAAGTAAAGCACTCCTCAGCAAATGGAAAAGAACAGAAATTATAACAAACTGTCTCTCAGACCACAGTGCAATCAAACTAGAACTCAGGACTAAGAAACTCAATCAAAACCACTCAACTACATGGAAACTGAACAACCTGCTCCTGAATGACTACTGGGTACATAACGAAATGAAGGCAGAAATAAAGATGTTCTTTGAAACCAATGAGAACAAAGATACAACATACCAGAATCTCTGGGACACATTTAAAGCAGTGTGTAGAGGGAAATTTATACCACTAAATGACCACAAGAGAAACCAGAAAAGGTCTAAAATTGACACTCTAACATCACAAATAAAAGAACTAGAGAAGCAAGAGCAAACACATCCAAAAGGTAGCAGAATGCAAGAAATAACTAAGATTAGAGCAGAACTGAAGGAGATAGGAGACACAAAAACCCTCCAAAAAATCAATGAATCCAGGAGCTGGTTATTTGAAAAGATAAACAAAATTGATAGACCACTAGCAAGACTAACAAAGAAGAAAAGAGAGAAGAATCAAATAGATGCAATAAAAAATGATAAAGGGGATATCACCACCGACCCCACAGAAATACAAACTACCATCAGAGAATACTATAAACACCTCTATGCAAATAACCTAGAAAACCTAGAAGAAATGGATAATTTCCTGGACACTTACACTCTCCCAAGACTAAACCAGGAAGAAATTGAATCCCTGAATAGACCAATAGCAGGCTCTGAAATTGAGGCAATAATTAATAGCCTATCAACCAAAAAAAGTCCAGGACCAGATGGATTCACAGCTGAATTCTACCGGAGGTACAAGGAGGAGCTGGTACCATTCCTTCTGAAACTATTCCAATCAATAGAAAAAGAGGGAATCCTCCCTAACTCATTTGATGAGGCCAACATCATCCTGATACCAAAGCCTGGTAGAGACACAACAAAAAAAGAGAATTTTAGACCAATATCCCTGATGAACATCGATGCAAAATTCCTCAATAAAATACTGGCAAACAGAATCCAGCAGCCCATCAAAAAGCTTATCCACCATGATCAAGTGGGCTTCATCCCTGGGATGCAAGGCTGGTTCAACATATGCAAATCAATAAATGTAATCCAGCATATAAACAGAACCAAAGACAAAAACCACATTATTATCTCAATAGATGCAGAAAAGGCCTTTGACAAAATTCAACAGTCCTTCATGCTAAAATATCTCAATAAATTCGATATTGATGGAACGTATCTCAAAATAATAAGAGCTATTTATGACAAACCCACAGCCAATATCATACTGAATGGCAAAAACTGGAAGCATTCCCTTTGAAAACTGGCACAAGACAGGGATGCCCTCTCTCGCCACTCCTATTCAACATAGTGTTGGAAGTTCTGGCTAGGGCAATCAGGCAAGAGAAAGAAATAAAGCATATTCAGTTAGGAAAAGAAGAAGTCAAATTGTCCCTGTTTGCAGATGAAATGATTGTATATTTAGAAAACCCCATCATCTCAGCCCAAAATCTCCTTAAGCTGTAAGCAACTTCAGCAAAGTCTCAGGATACAAAATCAATGTGCAAAAATCACAAGCATTCTTATACACCAGTAATAGACAAACACAGAGCCAAATCATGAATGAACTTCCATTCACAATTGCTTCAAAGAGAATAAAATACCTAGGAATCCAACTTACAAGTGATGTAAAGGACCTCTTCAAGGAGAACTACAAACCACTGCTCAGTGAAATAAAAGAGGACACAAACAAATGGAAGAACATACCATGCTCATGGATAGGAAGAATCAATATCGTGAAAATGGCCATATTGTCCAAGGTAATCTATAGATTCAATGCCATCCCCATTAAGCGACCAATGACTTTCTTCACAGAATTGGAAAAAACTGCTTTAAAGTTCATATGGATCCAAAAAAGACACTGCGTTTCCAAGATAATCCTAAGTCAAAGAACAAAGCTGGAGGCATCACGCTACCTGACTTCAAACTGTACTACAAGGCTACAGTAACCAAAACAGCATGGTACTGGTACCAAAACAGAGATATAGACCAATGAAACAGAACAGAGTCCTCAGAAATAATACCACACATCTACAGCCATCTGATCTTTGACAAACCTGACAAAAACAAGAAATGGGGAAATGATTCCCTATTTAATAAATGGTGCTGGGAAAATTGGCTAGCCATAAGTAGAAAGCTGAAACTGGATCCTTTCCTTACTCCTTATAGGAAAATTAATTCAAGATGGATTAGAGACTTAAATGTTACGCCTAAAATCATAAAAACCCTAGAAGAAAACCTAGGTAATACCATTCAGGATATAGGCATGGGCAAGGACTTCTTGTCTAAGACACCAAAAGCAATGGCAACAAAAGCCACAATTGACAAATGGGATCTAATTAAACTGAAGAGCTTCTGCACAGTAAAAGAAACTACCATCAGAGTGAACAGGCAACCTACAGAATGGGAGAAAATTTTTGCAATCTACTCATCTGACAAAGGGCTCATATCCAGAACCTACAAAGAACTCAAACAAATTTACGAGAAAAAAAACAAACAACCCCATCAAAAAGTGAGCAAATGATATGAATAGACATTTCTCAAAAGAAGACATGCACACAGCCAACAGACACATGAAAAAATGCTAATCACCACTGGCCATCAGAGAAATGCAAATCAAAACCACAATGAGATACCATCTCACACCAGTTAGAATGGCAATCATTAAAAAGTCAGGAAACAACAGGTGCTGGAGAGGATGTGGAGAAACAAGAACAATTTTACACTGTTGGTGGGATTGTAAACTGGTTCAACCATTGTGGAAAACAGTATGGCAATTCTTCAAGGATCTAGAACTAGAAATACCATATGACCCAGCCATCCCATTACTAGGTATATACCCAAAGGATTATAAATCATGCTGCTATAAAGACACATGCACACGTATGTTTATTGCAGCACTATTCACAATAGCAAAGACTTGGAATCAACCCAAATGTCCATCAGTGACAGACTGGATTAAGACAATGTGGCACATATACACCATGGAATACTATGCAGCCATAAAAAAGGATGAGTTTGTGTCCTTTGTAGGGACATGGATGCAGCTGGAAACCATCATTCTCAGCATCTTTTAGTCTTTGTATTGTAGGTATTTAGGGCTATGAACTTTCCTTTTATCTGCACCATTGCTGTATCCCAGAGGTTTTCGTTGATTGTGTTATTGTCATTCAGTTCAAAGAAAAGTTTATTTCCATCTTAGCTTCGTTTTTGATAGTTCCAAAAAAAAAAAAAAAAAGGTACCATCTCCTCTTTGTATTTCTGTTAGAATTCAGCTGTAAACCCATCTGGTCCTGAGATTTTTTTGGTTTGTAGGCTATTTATTACTGTCTCAATTTCAAAACTTATTATTTGTCTAGTCAGGGATTCAATTTTTTCCTCATTCAGTCTTGGGAGGGTGTATGAGTCCAGGAATATATCCATTTCTTCTAGATGTTCTAGTTTATTTGTGTAGAGGTGTTTATAGTAGTCTCTGATAGTTTTTTCATTTCTGTGACATCAGTGGTGATATCCCCTTTATCATTTTTTATTATGTCTATTTGAATCTTCTCTCTTTTCTTCTTAGTCTAGCTGGAAGTTTATCTATTTTATTAATTAAAAAAACAGCTTCCGCATTCATTAATTTTTTGGAGGGTTTTTGTGTCTCTATCTTTTTCAGTTCCACTCTGATCTAGGTTATTTTTTGGGGGGGCATATAAAACATTATTTTTTTTAAATACTTTAAGTTCTAGGGTACATGTGCACAGTGTGCAGGTTTGTTATATATGTATACATGTACCATGTTGGTATGCTGCACCCATCAACTCGTCAGCACCCATCAACTTGTCATTTACATCAGGTATAACTCCCAATGCCATCCCTCCCCCCTCCCCACTCCCCATAATAGGCCCCGGTGTGTGATGTCCCCCTTCCAGAGTCCATGTGATCTCATTGTTCAATTCCCACCTATGAGTGAGAATATGCGGTGTTTGGTTTTCTGTTCTTGTGATAGTTTGCTGAGAATACCATCTTATGACAGTCAGAATGGCAATTATTAAAATGCCAAGAAACAACAGATGCTGGTGAGTTTGCAGAGAAATAGGAATGCTTTTACACTGTTTGTGGGAATATAAATTAGTTCAATCATTGTGGAAGACAGTGTAGAAATTCCTCAAAAATGTAGAACCAGAAATACAATTTGACATAGCATTCCCTTTACTGGGTATATACCCAAAGGAATATAAATCATTCACCGAAGACAGTGTAGAAATTCCTCAAAAATGTAGAACCAGAAATACAATTTGACATAGCATTCCCGTTACTGGGCATATACCCAAAGGAATATAAATCATTCTATTACAAAGATACATGCACATGTACGTTCATTGCAGCACTATTCACAATAGAAAAGACATGGAATCAACCCATATGTCCATCAGTGATATACTAAATAAAGAAAATATGGTACATATACACCAAGGAATACTATGCATCCATAAAAAAGAACAAAATCCTGCCTTTTGCAGGGACATGGATGGAGCTGGAAGCCATTATCCTCAGCATACTAACACAGGAAGAGAAAACCAAACCCTGCATGTTCTCACTTATAAGTGGGAGCTGAACAATGACAACTCATGGACATAGGGAGGAAAACAAAATACACTGTGGCCTGTTGAGGGATGGGGAGGGGGGAAGGAGAGCATTAGGAAAAACAGCTAATGCATGCTGTGCTTAATACCTAGGTGGAGACTATTTTCCACCCAGGTCCCTGACCCTCCTACTCCTCACTCTGCAGGACCTCTAAACATGAGACCCAAGCACAGCCACCACAGCACTTGAGCCCTTGGACATGTAGTAGCTCTGCATTTCCCTGAAACAGGGAATTCAGAGGTAGAAGACCTACCATTTTTGCTGCTCTGCAGCCTCCCGTCCTACTGCCCTCAGGCTCTGGAGGAAGTAAAGAACTTAAAAACTATCACAGGTCTCCAGCACAACTGAATTGCAGAAAAGTGGTCAGATTGTTTTCAGTGCAGTTCCTTGCTGCTGTTACTCCTCACTGTCTCTCAACATGGGCCCTTAGCACAACTGCACTCTCCCCACTTGAACATTTCAGTTAATGGTGGCTCTGCATTTGTCTGGGAAAGTAATCCCAGAGTAAATCCACAGACTCTCGGCCATAGCAGCTGCAGTGGAACTGTTCTTACTGCCCTTGGGCTGGGGAATAAAAAAGGTGCCCAGTCGCTTCACTGGCACCTCCAATACATCACAGCTGCCATATACACAGGAGCTCAGTGTCTTCCCTGTGAACCTCCACCCCCTACCCTTCAGCAGGCAAGGCCCAAGCTTGGGCCCACAGTGCAGCTGACCCACGCATGCATGAACATTCCCATTGGCAGCAGCTTTGCATTTCTGGGGTACAGCTCCCAGAAGCAACTGGAAGTCCCTCTGACATTGCCACTGCAATGCTGTTGCCCTTGCTGCATTCACACTGGTAAAGGAACAAGGAACCTGAGTGCCTTACTTGCACCTCCAATATGCTTCAGCTGCCCTATAAAGAAGAGGCCAGTCTGTCTTCCTCTGAACCCACTGATTCCCCTGCTTATCGCCAGGCAGGGCCCTCTGGCTTGGGCCCCTGATGCAACTTCCCCACCCTGGGCTGAGCATTTTGATTGGCAGAGGCTCTGCATTTCTCTGGAGTGGAGCCCCAAGAGACAAGTGAAAGACCCTCTGCCCAAAGGCTCCTAGATCTGATAAACAATTTCAGTGAAATTTCAGAATACAAAATCAATGTACAGAAATAAGTGGCACTTCTTTACACTAATAACATCCAAGCTGAGAGCAAAATAAAGAATACAATCCCATTCTTGATAGCCGCAAAAAGAATTAAATACTTAGAAGTACAGCTAACCATGCAGGTGAAAGATCTCTTTAATGAGATACTTTCCAAAACACTGGAAAGTGTTTTGAAAATAAATTGCTGATTTCTTTGGAAACACTTGGATAGAAATCAATGATGACACAAACAAAGAGAAAATCATTCCATGCTCATGGATAGGAAGACTTAATACTGTTAAAATAACCACACTGCCCAAAGCAATTTACAGATCCAGTGTTATTCCTATCAAACTACTAAAACTGTTTTTCACAGAATAGGAAAATTCCATTTTAAAATTCATTTCAAAGGAAAAAACAACCCCATATCCATAGCAATCCTATACAAAAAGAACAAAGCTGGAAGCATCTCATGACCCAATTTTAAATTATACTACAAGACTACAGCAACCAAAAGCAACATGGTACGGATACAAAAACAGACAAATAGACAAAGGGAACAGATTATAGAACTCAGAAATAAAGCTGAACAATAAGAAATGGTGAAACTACTCCCTATTCAATAAACACTGCTAGAATAACTGGCTAGCCATATGCAGAAGATTGAAACTGGACCCGTTCCTTTTACCATATACAAATATCAACTCAAGATGGATTAAAGACTTAAATGTAAAACCTAAAACTATAAAAACCTTAGAAGACAACCTAGGCAATATCATTCTGGACATAGGAACTGGCAAAGATTTTATGACCAAGATGCCAAAAGCAATTACAAAAGAGGCAGAAATTGATAAGTAGGACCCAATTAAATGAAACAGCTTCCACACAGCTAAAGAAACTATGAACAGAGTAAAGGGACAACCTATTAAATGAGAAAAAAATATTTTCAAGCTATTCATCTGACAATCTCATATTCAGAATCTATATGGAACTCAAACAAATCAACAAGCAAAAATCAAACAACCCCATTAAAAATGGGCATAGGACATGAGCAGAAAACATACATGCAGTCAACAAGCATATGAAAAAAAATTCAGTATCACTAATCATTAGGGAAATGCAAACCAAATCCACAATGAAATACCACCTCACACCAGTCAAAATTGCTATCTTAAAAAAAAATACTTTCAAAATTGTAGAGAAAAGAGGACACTTATACGCTGCTGGTGGGAATGTAAATTAGTTCAATTACTGTGAAAAGCAGTCTGGAAATTTCTTAACGAACTTAAAATAGAACTACCATTTGACCAGCATCGCATTACTGGGCATATACCCAGAGAAATAGAAATTGTTCTGCCATAAAGACATGAGCACACATATGTTAATTTCAGCATCAATAACAAAGATACAGAATCAACCTTGATGCCCATCAGAGGTGGAGAGGATATAGAAAATGCGATATATATACACCATGGGATACTATGCAGCTATAAAAAAGAGGATCATGGCCTTTGCAGCAACACAGTTGGAACTGGAGGCCAGTATTCTAGGCAAATTAACCCAGAAACAAAAAAACAAATGCCACATGTTCTCACTTATAAGTGGGAGCTAAATATTGAGTAAACATGGACACAAAAAAGGAAACAATAGACACTGAGGCCTACTTGAGGGTGGAGGGTGGGAAGAATATAAGGACAAAAAAATTTCTATCAGATATTGTGCTGATTACTTGGGTGACAAAATTGTCTGCACACCAAACACCCACAAAACGCAATTTACCCATGTAACAAATCTAAACATGTATCCCTTGAACACAGAACAAAAGTTTGAAAGAAAATAATTACATATTACTTATCTGATAATGGATTAATATCAAGAATATGTAACAAACTCATACAACTCAACAACAACCAACCTGATTTTAAAATGGGCAAACTTCTTGAATAGACATTTCTTCAAAGAAGATATACAAATGGCTAACAAGCATATGAAAATATGCTGAATTTCATGAATTATTAGAGAAATGCAAGTCAAAACCACAATGAGATGCCACCCAGCACCTAATAATATGGTTGCTATGTAAAAACAACAACAAAAGTAAATAGCAAGTGTTGGCAAGGATGTGGAGAAATTGGAACACTTTGCACTGTTGGTGGAAATGTAAAAAGGTCCAACTGCAATGGGCAAACAGAATGGTGGTTCCTCTGAAAATTAAAAATAGAATTACCATATGACCCAGCAATTCAAGTTACAGGTTTATATCCATAGGAATGGAAAGCAGGGGCTAAAATAAATATTTACACATCCTCACGTTTAATAGCAATATTATTCACAATAGCCAAAACTTGCAAACAACCAAATAGTCTATCAATGGATGAATAGCCTTATAAAGAAAGGAAACTCTGAGAAATGCTACAAAGTTCGTGGGCATTATGCTAAGTAAAATAAGCCAGTCACAAAAGGACAAATACTGTATTATTCTACTGATATGAGGAAACTGGCACAAATTCATAGAGACGGAAAATAGAATGCTGGTTATGAAGGGCTGAGGGAAGGTAGGAATTGGGAATTATTATTCAATGGGTATAGAGTATTGGTTTTGCCAGATGAATTGTGTAGATGGGTGATGGTGATGGTTGCACAATATAAATATACTTAATGCCAATGAACCATACAATTAAAATGGTTAAGTTAATAAATTTATGTTATATGCATTTTACCACGATTAAAAATTTTAAAAATTAATTGACCATAAATGTATAGTTTACTTTTAGACTCATTTATGTTCTATTGATATGCAGGCCCTTTTTTATGCCAGTAAAATAAAAGTATTCCCATAGATACAACATGTATGAATCACAAAAAATAATTTGCTGAGGGAAAAAAGACAAACGGAAAAGAGGATATATTGTGAATTATTATTTATATGATGTTTTGGAAATAACATAACAAATTTATAGAAATGGAAAGCAGACCAATATTTACCTGTAAGTTATGAGGGTAAAGATCAATGAGGAAAAGACATGAAGAAACGTTATCAGGAGATGATAAAGTTCTCTATACTGATAGTGGTTTGGGTTATACAGATATATGCAATTGTCAAATACAACAAATTGTATAGTTAAGATTTGTGCATTTTTCCTTTATGTAAATTTTACTTCAAAAGGAAAAGAAACCGCAAAGAAATATTGAACTCCAGTTAATCATTGGCTTGCTAAATTACTTAGGG
Organism: Macaca mulatta; assembly: GCF_049350105.2. Classification (NCBI taxonomy): domain Eukaryota; kingdom Metazoa; phylum Chordata; class Mammalia; order Primates; family Cercopithecidae; genus Macaca; species Macaca mulatta. The sequence goes on along the minus strand of NC_133426.1, from coordinate 82,349,116 downwards.
TTGGAATATACTGTTGCCTATGGCTTACTTTAAAATGCATCCCCAAATAATAGAAGTTTCTGAATAGATAACGGATGGACATAGAAACATATATGTGATTAAGTAAAGATAGAAATCTGCTTATACTGCAGTCTCTAGATAGTAGTTATAGTGATACTTACTGTACAACTCGGTCGACCTCTCTGGGTGTTTAATCAGTTTTGTAATAAAATATTAGCAAAAGTGGAATTGTGCTAAGTATACATTTTGTACACTACTTAACTCACCTTCAGTATAGCTTGATCATATCTCCTCATTATTTTATGTGCTACTGATATCATTTCAATGAATATATTCTGTCATTTCTGCCTTAGGGTGTGTTTTATAATTTTGTGGTCATTAGCTTGCTAAATTGCATGGGAGTGAAAACTTGGTTCTCTTGTGAAGAATTATTGCCTAGAGTTATTTCCTTGAGGTAAAATCTTCAGGGTCCGAAGATATATAAAGTTTTAGGTGGCAGTACATATTTTCTAGAGCAACTCCCAAATGATGCATATAAATTTGCAACTGTACCAATAGGATTTGAGAGGGCTAGTTTGCAAGATGGAAGCCAATGCAAAAATGTATGATCATCTATTATTCATTTATTTGGGTATGTCTTTTTTTGAATTCTTGGTTAATAAAAACGTGAATAATTACTTTAAATGTAATCTTATAAATAAAACAATAGTTAAAGAAATATCATAAAATGCAAGTCAAAATGAGATGATAAATGGTAACCATATTTCTTATCACTATTAATAACTTTTTAATATGTAATTCCATTCTTTACTCTGAGATTGGGGTGGAGAAAATAATGAACACTGGAGAAACACACACAATGTCTGCCTTAGACACCAATCTGGAAAAAGCAGAACATGTTGTTTCAATTAACCCAGATGTAATGGTAGAAACTGCAAGATTACATTAAGAAACAAACACATACACACGCACAAACTATAATGTGAATTAGTAAGGATAATACTGTAGAAGATACTGCAAAAAAAATTAAGAAGATACTATTACAAAGAAACAAATCTGTGGACAGGGAGAATTTTAAGTGAATATTCAGTTATTTGATACAGACAAAGAGAAAGTAAAATTGATATTTCTAGAAACCAAAATGTTGACTAAATGTTAGATCTGTTTCACAACACAGAGAAAATGTACAAAAGAAATTTTAGACTTACATTTCAAATTGACTGGGACTCTGAGTCAAGGGCTTCAGGACAATTGTCTATTTTGGGGGTGAGGTTGGAAAGGGTTTGTTGCCCAGGCTGTAGTGCAGTGGCACACATATGGCTTACTGCAGCCTCAACCTCCTGGGATCAAGCAATCCTCCAATCTCAGCCTCCTATGTAGCTGGGTCTACAGGCACACGCCACCACGCCTGACTTATTTTACAAAATTTTCATAGAAACAGAGTCTTATTATGTTTCCCAGGCTGGCCTCCAACTCCCTGGCTCAAGCAATCCTCCTGCTTCAGCCTCAAAAAGTACTGGGATTACAGGCATGGGCCACCACACCCAGCCCAGTCATCTAAAGAAAGGCTGAAGCAGGCTGAGTGCCAAGTAGGTAAACATAAAGTACAGTAGAGAAAAACTTTGCATCTTGATGCAGTTTAGGATACAGAAGCTCTGGATTTGCTGTCCATGGCTTGTAGAATCCTCATAGCACTGTGCTGATCAGGAATGGTCTCGTAGTACTTCCTGAATTTTGATTAAGGGAGTCACAGGTAAGGGATGGAGGCTAGACTTGGCGCTGGGCTATGCATTTGAAAGCACTCTACATGAATGTCCTCTTTTGAGAAATGTCTGTTCATATCCTTTGCCCACTTTTTGATGGGGTTGTTTGTTTTTTTCTTGTAAATTTGTTTGAGTTCTTTGTAGGTTCTGGATATTAGCCCTTTGTCTGATGAGTAGATTGCAAAAATTTTCTCCCATTCTGTAGGTTGCCTGTTCACTCTGATGGTAGTTTCCTTTGCTGTGCAGAAGCTCTTTAGTTTAATTAGATCCCATTTGTCAATTGTAGCTTTTGTTGCTGTTGCTTTTGGTGTTTTAGACATGAAGTCCTTGCCCATGCCTATGTCCTGAATGGTATTCCCTAGGTTTTCTTCTAGGGTTTTTATGGTATTAGGTCTAACATTTAAGTCTCTAATCCATCTTGAATTAATTTTCGTATAAGGAGTAAGGAAAGGATCCAGTTTCAGCTTTCTACTTATGGCTAGCCAATTTTCCCAATACAGCCAACAGACACATGAAAAAATGCTCATCATCACTGGCCATCAGAGAAATGCAAATCAAAACCACAATGAGATACCATCTCACACCAGTTAGAATGGCAATCATTAAAAAGTCAGGAAACAACAGGTGCTGGAGAGGAACACTTTTACACTGTTGGTGGGATTGTAAACTAGTTCAACCATTATGGAAAACAGTATGGCGAATCCTCAAGGATCTAGAATTCTTGAGGAATTACCACACTGTCTTCCACAATGGTTTAACTAATTTCAGTCCCATTAACAGTGTAAAAGCATTCCTATTTCTCCACATTCTCTCCAGCAGAGTTTTAATCATCAGGAAATGCTACATTTGGTTGAATGCTTTTTCTGCATTTATTGAGATAATCGTGTGATTTTCATTTTTAATTTTGTTTATGTGGTGTATCACATTTATTGATTTGCATATGTTAAACCACCCTGCATCCTTAGTATGAAACCCACTTGTTCATGGTGGATTATCTTTTTGGTATGTTGTTGAATTCAGTTAGCTAGTATTTTATTAAGGATTTCAGCACATATATACCATGGAATACTATGCAGCCACAAAAAAAGAATGACTTCACGTCCTATGTCAAAAATATCACTCTGTAGTTTTTTGTTTTTTGGAGGTTTTTTTGTTTTGTTTTTGTTTTTTGGTTATGTCATTTCCTGTTTGTGGTATTACTGTGATGCTGGATTCATAGAATGAATTAGGGAGGGATCTTTCTTTCTCTGTCTTGTGGAATAATGTCAAAAGGATTGGTATGAATTCTTCTTTGAATGTCTGGTACAATTCTGCTGTAAATCTGTCTGGTCCTGGACTTTTTTGTTTTGGTAATTTTGAAATTACCATTTCAATCTCATTGCCTGTTATTGGTCAGGTTATCTAATTCTTCCTGATTTAAGCTATGAGGGTTGTATTTTTCCAGGAATTTATCCATCTCTTCTAGGTTTTCTAGTTTATATGTGTAAAGGTGTTCATAGTAGCCTTCAACAATATTTTGTATTTCAGTGGTGTCAGTTGTAATATTTCCTTTCTTTGTGTGGTAATTTGTATGTTCTCTCTTCTTTTCTTGGTTAATCTTGCTAATGGTCTATCAATTTTACTTACCTTTTCAAAGAACCAGTTTTTTTGTTTATTTATCTTTTGTATTTTTTAATTTCAAATTTATTTTGTTCTGCTCTATCTTGGTTATTTCCCTTCTGATGGGTTTGTGTTTTGTTTGTTCTTGTATCTCAAATTCCTTGAGGAGTGATCTTAGAATGTGTTTGTGATCTTTTAGTCTTACTTGCTTACTCACCATTTCCCCACAGTGGGGAGCCTCCCTTGGCTCCATGCCAATCCCAGGTGGGCAGCTGTCCTGTCTCACTCTTCTCTGTTCCATGCAACTTTCTCATATTCTGTGGGTTGCCTTTTTCCTCTGTTCATTTTGTCCTTTGTTGCACAGATGTTTATAATTTTGATGTAGTAGTCCAATTTATTTATATTTGTCTGTGGTGTCATATTCAATAAATCATTGCCAAATCAAATGTCATAGAGCTTCCTGCCTATGTTTTATGCTAAGAATTTTACAGTTCTAGCTCTTTTTTTTTAAAATTTATTTTTTATTATTATTATACTTTAAGTTCTAGGGTACATGTGCATAACGTGCAGGTTTGTTACATATGTATACTTGTGCCATGTTGCTGTGCTGCACCCATCAACTCGTCAGCACCCATCAACTCGTCATTTACATCAGGTATAACTCCCAATGCAATCCCTCCCCCCTCCCCCCTCCCCATGATAGGCCCCGGTGTGTGATGTTTCCCTTCCCGAGTCCAAGTGATCTCATTGTTCAGTTCCTATGTTTAGGTCCTAGATCAATTTTGAGTTAACATTTCTATGTAGTGAAAGGTAAGGTTCAAATTTTATTCTTTTGAATGTGGATATTTAGTTTTCCAAAAACTATTTGTTGAAAAGACTGACCCGCCATTTCATGGTCTTTGCATCCTTGTGGAAAATCACACATATATGTGAGAGTTTAATTCTTAGTTCCTTACCCTACTTCCTTGGTCTGTATGTCTGTCTTTATGCCAACACTACATTGTTTAGATTTCTGTAGTTTTGTAGTAAGTTTTGAAATCAGGAAGTGTGATATCTCCAACTTTGCTCTCTTTCAAGATTGTTTTGGCTATTCAAAGTATCTTGAGATTGTATATGAATTGTTAAATGAATTTTTCTACTTATAAAAAAAAATGTTGCTTATACTGGGATAGAAATTACATTGAAGCTGTACATTACTTTGGGTATTCTTCACATCTTAACAACATTAAGTCTTCCAATCTATGAATATGAAATGTCTTTCTAGTTATTGGTGTCTTCTTCAAGTTGTTTTAGCACAGCTTTGTAGTGTTGAATATATAAGTTGCTCAACTCTGTCTTATCCTGTTTGGACTGCTATAACAAAATACTATAAACCTGGTGGCTTATAAACAACATGACTTAATTTTTTTACAGCTCTGGAGATTGGGAAGTCATGGCACCAGCAGGATAAGTGTCTGGTGAGGCTAGGTTTTTCTGGTTAATAGATGACTTCTGCCTGTGTCCTTACATGGTGGAAGAGACAAGGCAGCTTTCTGGGGCTTCTTTTATAAGGACACTAATCCCATCTATAAGGGCTAAACCCTCCTGATCTAATTATGTAGAAAGGGTCCCCCATCTCCTAATTTAATCACAGCAGTGATTAGGTTTTGACATATGAATTTGGGGGACTGAGGAATTCAGAACATAGCAGCCTCCTTGGTTAAATTTACTCCTAAATATTTTATATATTTTTTGCTCTTGTAAATGGAATTGTTTTCTAAATTTCTTTTTCAGATAGTTCATTGTTAGTGTATTGAAATGAAAGTGATTTTCACATGTTTGTAAGCATCCTAGTCTTGTTCCTGATCTTAAAGGAAAAGCTTTCAATCTTTCCCCATTAAGTATGAGGATAGTTGTGAGCTTTTCACATATGACTTTTATTATGTTTCAGTAGTTTTCTTCTATTACTGGTTCACTGAGTGGCTTTTTCTTTAATTATGAAAGGGTGTTGAATTTTGTCAAATACCTTTTCTGCATCAATTGAGATAATTATGTGATCTTTTTTATTAATCCTATTAATGTGATATATTACATTAATCAATGTTCTTATGTTGCCCCATACTAGCATTTCAGGAAAAAATTTTACTTGGTTATAGTCTATAATTCTTTTAATACACCATTGAATTTTGCTTGCTAGTATTTTGTTCAGGAAGTTTACATCAATAGTCATCATTGATGATTATCTGTATTTTTTGTTTCTTATAGTGTCTTTGGCCTTTTAATCATAGTAATGACTGTCTTATAGAGTGATTTGAGAGTGTTACCTCCTCCTCAACTTTTTGTAAGGCATTCAGATTGGAAAAAAAGTAGAACTATATCTGTTTGCATATAACATGGGCCCGTATATTAACAAATCTCAATGACTAAACTAGCAAAACTACTAGAAAAAAAGAAAGTCATCAAATATTAGAATACAAGATCAATATGCAAGAATCAATTATATTTTATACACTAGCAATAAGCAATCTTAAAATAACATTGAGAAAACAATCCTATGTATAACATAAAAAAATCACCTGACAGTAAATTTAAAGTAAGTGCAAGATTTTTTATATTAAAAACTATGCAAGATTGGAAAAAAAAGCCAAAACAAACAAGCAAAAAACAAAAAATGTAAAGAAGAGCTAAATAAATGAAAAGACATCCCATGTTCATAGATCAGAAGACTTATTATTGTTAAGCTGGTAATACTATCCAAATTGATTTACAGATTCAAGGTACACCATATACAAAAAATCACTCAAAATGTATCAGAAACCTAAATGTAAGCACTTATAATGCTCTTAGTATTTGAATAAATACTTTTAGAAGAAAACAAACATATAAATGGTTATAACCTTGGATTTGGAAATTGTTTCTTAGATATGAAATCAAAATCACAAGAAAAATTTTTTGAAGAACAGAAAAATCAAGAAAATGAAAGACTAAGCAAATATAAACACTTTCTGTGGGAAATTACCCTTAATTTAAACCCACAAGATTCCCACAGATTGAAGGAAATCTCTCCCTCTCCTGCAAAGAGAGTGAAAGACAACCCATAGAATAGGAGAAAAACTTTGCAAATAATAGATCTAATCGGGGAATTAAATATAGAATATATTAAAAAATACTAAAATTCAATAATAAAAAGACAAATAACCCAATAAAAGTAGACAACAATCTAAATAAACATTTTTTCCAAAGAAGGTATTCAAATTGCAAATAAGCACATGGAAGGATGTGCATTAGGAAATTTCAAATTAGGAAACTGCAAATCAGAGCTACAGTGAGGTACCCCTTTGAACACACTGGAATGGCTATAATTTAAAATCAGGACAGTAACAATTGTTAGTGAAGATATTAAGAATTGGGACCATCACACATTGCTGGTGGAAATGTAAAATGATATATCCCCTTTGCAGACAGTTTGTCAATTCCTCAAAGGAGAAACATAAGTTTCCTATAATCTAGTAATTTTACTCTTACTTACATACTCAAGAGGAATAAAGAATATGCTCACAGAAAAACTTGTTCATGAATATCCATAGTAGCACCATTCACAAAAGCTAAAAACTGGAAACAAGCCAATACCTGCCAATTGATAAGTGGATAAATAATATGTGGTATGTCCACATAATGGGATATTATTAATCAACAAAAACTAACACAGTGACACATGTAACATGAATAAACCTTGAAAATATTGTGTTAAATAGAATCAGTCACAACATAATTCACATTGTATAATTCCATTTACATAAAATTAAAGAGTAGGCAAATCAGAAAAGAAAGAAAGTAGAATAGTGGTTACCTAGGACTGGGTGGTTATGGGGGCAAGAATGAGTAACTGCTATGAGATAAAGACTTTATTTTCAGGATGATAAAAGTTTTCTAAAATCAATTATGGTGTATGTTGCACAATTTGTGAATATACTAAAACATTGAATTGTATAGTGTACATGGGTCAATTGTGTGGTATGTGAATTGCATTTTGATAAAGCTTTTATAAAATTTTTTATAGTTTATATAATATTTACTCCAGTAAATATGGTGTAAGAGGCATTAAATATACCTTATCACGTGAAAAATATTTGAAAATAGAATATGTGAATTTACTTTTTTCAAACATTAGATATGGATCAACAAATGACAATATCCCTTGGAGATGGAAAAAAAAACTGAATGCACTCTACAATTGCCTTCACTTAGTTCACAAAGTTACAAGGAAGAAGATTCCAGGCAGAGCCTGGATTTCTATATGAGTTGAAGTAATGGATTTGGGATCTAGAGAGGACAAGGAAAATAAAATTTACAGAACAGAACATCGTAATGAAGAGATTTCTTACATAGGGAGAACTCTGAAGTTTTGCAATGAGTTTCCCTTGACTCTTCAGTTGTGTACTCATCAGTGAGTGAATGTGTGAAATCTAGTTAAGGAGGGAAAAGAACCACTTGAAGCAATACTCAAAGGTGGCATACGGCCGACAAAACTACCTATTATTAACCCCCAAAGTGGAGTACCTCATATTTCAAAGTGCGTGAGTTAGAGTAACAAAAAGTTTCTTATTTCAGTAATGGGGAAAAAAAATAGCCACAGACTAAATTCTAGCTGTGGTAACTCCAAAGAAAGCTTAAAAAAGCACAAAGAGATCTGTTTCCAAGCATTTAAACTGCACTGCTGAATAAATGTGAAGAATATTTATAAGAAAAAGAAAATCCAGAATGCAAAGTTAAAAATTTACATCTGGCAGTAAGTTATAAATAACAGGTAGACAAAGACATGGGAAAATAAGGAGAAAATAAATGAATCACAATTCACTCCAAAAATGATAACATTAGTAGACAAGTATACTACAGCCATTATTATAACTATATTTCATATGCTGATATTAGAGAAAATATTGATCATGTTACATGGAGACATGTAAAATTAAAAATAAAAACCCGAAAGATCCATACTGCACTTCTAGAGATAAACTACAAAACCTGAGATAAAAATTTTCTAGATGAAATTAATTCAGTGATATAGTTTGGATGTTGGCTCTGCTGAAATCTCATATCAAAATGTAATCCCCAGTGTTGGAGGTGGGGTCTGGTGGAAGGTGATTGGATCATGGAAGCAAATCTCACATAAGTGATTTAGTACCATCCCTTTGGTACTGTCCTCAAGATAATGAGTGAGCTCTCATGAGATCTGGTTATTCAAAAGTGTGTGCTGCCCCCCCTTCTCTATTTTGCTCCTGCTTTTGCCATATGATGTGCCTACTCCCCCTTCACCTTCTGCAATGATTGTAAGTTTCTGGAGGACTCCCCAGAAGCCAAGCAGATGTCAGCATCATGCTTTCTATAAAGCCTGCTGAACTTTGAGCCAACTGAACTTCTTTTCTTTATAAATTACTTAATCTCATTTACTTATTTATAGTAATGCAATAACAACTTAATACATGCAGATTAGACGTTTTGGAAGAAACAACTAATAAATTTGGTAAAATTATAATAAAACATGTCCAGACAAGTTGGTACATGATGGCCAAATAGGAGCCCACCCATCATCCTCCCTACACAAACACCAAATTAACAACTATCAACACAAAAAAGCACATTCATAAGAATAAAATATCAGCTGAATGATCACAGTATCTAGTTTTAACTTCACAGCTTAGAAAGAGGTAGTGAAGAGAATAAAAAAGACATTCTTGAATTGCAGACACCACCTTCCCCTCATTTTCCAGCAGTGGCTACATGGCATGAAGAATCTCTGTGCTTGGAGGAGAAAGAGTATAGTGGTGTGGGACATTGCATTGGAAGTCAGTTCTGCCAGGTCATAGTGGAAAGCAACATTGGACAGAACTCAGCTGAAGCCCATGGAGGAAACATTTAGAACATCCCTAGCCAGAGAGGAATCATGCATCACAGTGGTTGGAACTTGAGTTTCAGCAAATGTCACCACTGCAAGCTAACGTGTTCTGGGGTACTAAATAAACTGGAATGGCAGATGAAGCCACAAAAACTGCAGCTCCTAAGTGAGTTCTAGTGCTGTGCTGAGCTTGGAGCCTGTGGAATTGGGGGACATGTGACTTACTGAGATGGCAACCAGGGGATCCAAGGAAGTGCTTGAGCCACTACTTTCTCAACCCCAGGCAGCACAGCTCACAGCTCTGAAAGAGACTTTCTTCCACTCGAGGAGAGAGATGACCACGAAGGACTTTGTCTTGCAACATATATACCAACTTAGCCAAAAAACTTAGGTCATAAGGAAACTCACTGCCTTGAAAAGAGAAGCCCTGTCCTGGCAGAATTTATTACCTAATGACTAAAGAGCCCTTGGGCCCTGAATAATTAGCAGTGGTAGCCAGGTAACACTCGCCATGTCTGATTATTACTCAGACATGCTGGCTTCAGGACTGATGGAACAAATTCCCAGCTGGAGGTTACAGGTAAGTCTTCTGCCTGAGAAAAGCAGAGAGAAGAGTAAAGAGGACTTTGTCTTGCAGCTTAGGTGTCAGTTAAGGCATGATTGGGTAGAGTACTAAGTGGGTACTTGGGGTCCTTGATTCCAGGCCTTGGCTATTTGGTGGCCTTTCTGGCCAGGGCAAGAGGGGAGCCTAATTCCCTGAAGAGTGGGTCCAAAAACTGGCAGCATTCACCACAACCTGACTGAACTCCTTCAGCCTTGAGTGAACATTGGTGATGGCCTGGGACTACTCCCAACAAACCTGTGGTGGTGGTGTTCATGGCAAGAGATTCTTCTGCTTGTAGAAATGGACGGGAAGAGGGGAAAGGACTGTCTTATGGCTTCTATGTCATCTTAGGCACCGTAGAATAGAGCACCAGGTAGATTCCTAAGATTTCCAACTCCAGGCCCTGGCTTGTGGACAGAATTTCTAGCCCTGCCTAGGTTCAGAAAGAACTCACAGCCTTGAAGGAAAGGGGATAAGCTTGGCTGGCTTTGCCACCTGCTGACTGTAGAGCCCAAGGGCCTTGAACAAACAGAGGCAGTAGCCAGGTTGTTGATACAGTGGGCCCTGGGTGAGACCCAGTGCAGTGAACTGCTGGCATCAGGTTTGACCCAGTGCAGTCCCAGTTATGGTGGCCACAGGGGTGCATGGCTATACGTCCCCAAACTCCAAGGAGCTCAGCACAGAAAAAGAGACACCATTTGTTTGGATGAAAGCAGGGGAACAAAACAAAACTCTCTGCATGGTTAATTCAGAGAATTCTTCTGAATCTACCCAAGACAAACTAGGCAGCAAGAACATCTATGAATCTGCAAGAGCCGCAGTGTTACTTGGCTCTGGGTGCCCACTAATGCAGACATGGTTGCATAGCTGCAGTGACCAAAGACTTAGATCATAACACCCAAGTCCCTTCAAACACGTGTAAAGCCTTCCTCCCTCCAAAACAAATCCCAGGTACAAATAGGCCCATATTGTGAAGACTACATTAAATAATTAACTCTTCAATGCCCAGCAACCAGTGAACATCCATAAGCATCAAGATGATCCAGGAAAATATGATCTCATGAACTGAAGTAAATAAGTGACCAGAGACAGAGGTATGTAAATTTTCAGGCAGAGAATTCAAAATAGCTGTTTGTTAGAAACTCAAGGAAACAAATGATAATACACAGAAAAAATTCAGAATGATATCAGATAAACTTAACAAAAAGACTGAAAGAATTAAAAAGAATCAAGGAGAAACTCGAGTTGAAAAAATGTAATTCACATGCTGAAGAATGAGTTACAGATTCTTAATAGCAGAATAGATTAGATCAAGCAGAAAAAAAATAGTGAGTTCGAAGACAGGCTATTTGAAAATACACAGAGAAGACAAAAGAATAAACAATAAAAAAGTAGCATGCCTACAAGATCTAGAAAGCAGTTTCAAAAAAGCAAATCTAAGAGTTATTGACCTTAAGGAGAAGGTAGAGAGAGAGAAAAGGATATAACATTTATTCGAAGGGATAATAACACAGTACTTTCCAAACCTAGAGAGAGATAGCAATATTTAAGGGCAGAGTTGGAACAAGATGGGAGAATAGAAAGCTCCATCAATCATAGCCCGCCCACAAGGACATCAAATTAACAACTTTCTACAAAGAAAAAGCACCTTATAAGAACCCCAAATCAGCACTCATAGTACCTGGTTTTAACATCATATTGCTGAAAGAAGCACTAAAGAGATAGAAAAAAACAGTCATGAACTGCTGATGCCACTCCTTCCCCACCCCTGGCAGTGGTGGCCTGGTGCAGAGAGCTTCTCTGAGTGCTGAGGGACAGAGAAGACAGCAATTGTGAGGCATTAAACTCAGTCTCATTCTGTTAGAGCAGAAAAAAGGACCAGACTAAACTCAGCTAATGCCCATGCACAGAAGGAGCATTTAAACCAGCCCTAAACAGAGATAAATCACCTATCCAAGCAGTCTGAACTCACGTGCCCATAAACCTCCTCATAGAGGACCAAAGGACTCATGGTCTCTAAGTGAACTCGAAAGGAAGTCTAGGCCATAGGGACTGCAAATTTTAGTTGAATCCTAGGGTTAAACTAGATCCAGAGACAGTGGACTGGTAGGGCATATGACATGCTGAGACACAGCTGGGGCAACCAAGAGGTGCTGGCATCACCCCTCCTCTAACCCCAGGCTGCACAGCTCACGGCTCCAAAAGAGACCGATCTATTCTGCTAGAGGAGAGGAAAGGACAGAGTGGGGAGGACTTTGACTTGCATCTTGGATACCAGCTCAGCCACAGCAGGATATGGTACTGGTCAGGGTCATGAGGCCCCCTGTATTAGGGTTCTCTATAGAAACAGAATATATACATATACATATACATACACACACACACACACACACACACACACACACACATATATGTATAAGTTTATTAAGTATTAACTCACATGATCACAAGGTTCCACAATAGGCTGTCTGCGGGCTGAGGATCAAAGAGAGCCAGTTCAAGTTCCAAAACTAAAGAACTTGGAGTCTGATGTTCAAGGGCAGAAACATCCAGCACAGGAGAAAGATGTAGGCTAGGAGGTTAGGCCAATCTCTCCTTCCACATTTTTCTGCCTGCTTATGTTCTAGCTGAGCTGACAGCTGATTAGATTGTGCCTATCCAGATTAAGAGTGAGTCTGCCTTTCTCAACCCACTGACTAGACTAAACATCAATTCTCAATCTCACCTCTAGGAGCCCATCAGGACTTTAGTCTAGTTACAGGTCTAGAAACAAACAGGGGTGTTGGGGTAGCTCCTGAGGAGGATCAACATTATCTTGAATGATAACTACCTCAGGGGAGGCCATCATTGTTGCCTCAGGCAGTGCAGGGTTTACCTCCTCAGACAAAGGTGGAAAGGCTGATAGCAGCATGGGTTGGGGAGGGGGTGTTGCCACTACTGGGGATGGGGAAGCTGTTTCCTCTGGCAAAAAAGGTTTATCAGAGTATACAAACTCAGTGTCCCCAACTTCATCAGGGTCCTCCCACATGTCTCCATTCCAAGTGGCAGGGTCCCATTCTTTTCCAACCAATGCCCTCACTTTAACAATAAACACCTGGCAAGGCTGTGAATGCACGTTTCATTGAAGGTCAGCTACTTGCATGATAAGAGCTTGTGTCTGCTTTTCCACTATTTTAGCTCTTTTTCTACAGGAGATAAGACTCTCACTCAGGTCAATCTTAGCAGATCTGGGACTCAGTATTTGCTTCTGAAGCTGGGAGTAGAATCCCCGAGTTCATCATTTTTTTCACCACTTTGTCCACTGAAGTTAGGAGCAACCAATCAGCTTCATTATGTTCCTTGGTTCTTTACATATGGTCAAAAGGTATGATGTATAGTCACTAACTCCTTGCCTCTCATGAGCAATGAATCAGGAGTGTCAAATGCATTTATTTTGCTAAGCCTCTAAACAGTTCACACCAAGGGCCATCAGTGTTCTCCATACTATTAGAAGTAGAGTCCTTAACATTTTTATGTCTAATTATATTAAGCAGCCAACTCCAGAAACCCTCAAACCAACAAAAGAATTTCATCTTTAATATTCTATTCTTCTAGAACCAGCCCTGGTACCAAAATCTGTATTAGTCAGGGTTCTGTAGAGAAATAGAACTAAGGAAATATATATATATATATATATATATATAAATTCACACCACCACAAGGTCCCACAATAGGCTGCCTGCAGACACTGAGGAGCAAGGAGAACCAATCCGAGTTCCAAAACTGAAGAACTTGGTGTCTGATGTTCGAGGGCAGGAAGAATCCAGCATGGGAGAAAGATGTAGGCTGGGAGGCTAGGACAGTCTCTGTTTTCACATTTTTCTGTCTGCTTATATTCTAGCCATGCTGGCAGCTGATTAGATTGTGCCCACCCAGATTAAGGGTGGGTCTGCCTTTCCCAGCCCACTAACTCAATGGCTAATCTCCTTTGGCAACACCCTCACAGACACACCCACGATCAATACTTTGTATCTTTCAGTCCAATAGAGTTGACACTCAGTATTAACCATCACACTTCTATTCCAGGCCCTAGCTCCCAGACAACATTTCTAGACAAACCCTGGTCCAAAAGTGAAATCACTGCCTGGAAGGAAGGAACCCAGTACTAGCAGCATTCATCGTCTGCTACCTGAAGAGCCCCTGACCTCAAATAACCAGCAGTGATACCCAGGTAATACATTGAAGGCCTTGGGTGAGCCTCTGAAACTTGCTGGTTTGAGGTACAAACCCCACCATAGGAAGGTAAGGCACCAAGGAAGCTCTTAGGGTCCCTAATTTCAAGATTTGACCCTTGAATGTCATTTCTGGACAAGGTCTGGACCAGACGAGAGGCCACTGCCCTGAAGGATGAGTCTCAGGCCAGGCAGCATTCACCTCAAGCTGCCTTAAGAGACCTTGGGCCTTAATGGAACATCAGTGGTAGACTGGAAGTACTCCTGGTGGACAGAGGTGTCAGTGGCTCCTGGTTAAGGCTACGCTTAACCTGTACACAGAGGAGACAAAATGCATAGTCAGATGAGAAAAAAGAAAAAAAAAAAAAGGAAACAATGAAGCACACCAACAGGCTCTAGAAAATTGCCTCAAAGGGGCCAATCTAAGAGTTACTGGCATTAAAGAGAAGGTAAAAAAAAAAAAAAAAGAAAGGAGTGGAAAGTTTATTTTAAAAAGATAATAACAGAGAACTTCCCCAACCTAGACAAAGATATCAATATTCAAGTACAAGAGGTAAAACACCAAGCATATTTAACCCAAACAAGACTACCTCAAAGCATTTAATAATTAAATCCCAAAGGTCAAGAATAAAGAAGGGATCCAAAAGCAGAAAGAGGAAATAAATAAATAACATACAATGGGGCTTTAATACATCTGACATCAGACTTTTCACTGGAAACCTTACAGGTCAGAAAAGAGGGTCATGACATATTTAAAGTGCTAAAGGAAAAAAAAAACCTTTTACCCTACAACAGCATATCCAGCAAAAATATACTTCAAACATGAGTGAGAAATAAAAACTTTTCTAGACAAACAAAAGATTAGGAAATTCATCACACCAGACATGTCCTAAAACAAATGCTAAAGGGAGTACTGCAATCAGAAAAGAAAACAAAAAGAACATTAATGAGCAACAAATAATCACCTGAAAGTACAGAACTCACTGGTAAAAGTTAGTACAGAGAAAAACAAAAAAATATTATAACACTGTAGCTGTGGTGTATAAATACTCTTATCCTAAGCAGAAAGACTAAATGATCAACCAATAAAAATAATTACAACAACTTTTCAAGATGTAGTCAGAACAGTAAGACATAAATAGAAACAATAAAAACTTTATAAGTGGGAGGATAAAATCAAGGCAAGTTTGTATTAGATTTCTTTTGCTTTTTTATTTGTTTCTTCAAAGAGCATGAGGATGTTATCAGGTTAAAATAATGGATTATGAGATATGATTTGCAAGCCTCATGGAAATCTCAAACCAAAAAACATACAATGGACACACAAAAACTAAAAAAGCAAAAAAAAAAAAAAAAAAAAAGAAATAATAAAACAAAATAAACCATCTCACCAGATAAAATTATCTTCACTAGAGGAAGACAGCATGGAAAGAAAGAAGGATGAGAATGCCACAAAACAAACAGAAAACAAATAACAAAAGGGCAGGAGTAATTCTTTATTTATCAATAATAACATTGAATGTAAATGAACTAAATGCTTCAATCAAAGGCATAAGCTATCCAAATGAATAAAATAAAGACAAGACCCGTTAAACCGTTGCCTACAAGAAACATATATCACCTATAAAAACACTCAGACTAGGCTGGGCGCGGTGGCTCACACCTGTAATCCCAGCACTTTGGGAGGCCAAGGCGGGCAGATCACGAGGTCAGGAGATCAAGACCATCCTGGCAAACACGGTGAAACCCCGTCTCTATTAAAAATACAAAAAAATTAGCCAGGTGTGGTGGCGGGCGCCTGTAGTCCCAGCTACTCGGGAGGCTGAGGCAGGAGAATGGCGTCAACCTGGGAGGCGGAGCTTGCAGTGAGCCAAGATCGTACCACTGCACTCTAGCCTGGGCGACACAGAGTGAGACTCCGTCTCAAAAAAAAAAAAAAA
The DNA here is from genome assembly GCF_049350105.2 of Macaca mulatta. NCBI lineage: Eukaryota > Metazoa > Chordata > Mammalia > Primates > Cercopithecidae > Macaca > Macaca mulatta. The sequence goes on along the minus strand of NC_133426.1, from coordinate 82,333,124 downwards.
AAAAAAAAAAAAAAAAAAAAAAAACCACTCAGACTAAAAATTAAGTGATGGAAAAAGATACATGCCAATGCAAATGAACAAACAAAAACGGGAGTTGCTATACTTATATCAGACAAATTATATTTCAAGACAAAAAACTATTAGAAGAGTCAAACAAGGACACTACATAATGAAAATGGGGTCAATTAAGTAAGAGAATATAACAATTTTAAATATATATGTACCCAATACTGGAGCACCAAGATATAGAAAAAATATATTTTTAGAGTTAAAGGGAGAGATAGGCTCTGATCCAAAATAGCTAGAGACATCATCTTCTCACTTTCAGCACTAGACACATCTTCCAGACAAAACACCAACAAGAAACATCAGAGTTTATCTGCACTATAGACAAACTTAACATGCACTATAGATCTAATACATATTTACAGAACATTTCATCTAAGAGCTGCAGAGTACACATTCTTTTCCTCAGCACAAGGATTATTCTCAGAAACAGATCATATATTAGGTCACAACTCAAGTCTTAAACATTAAAAAAAATTGAAGTAATATTGAGCATCTACTCTGAAAACGAAGGAATAAAAATAGAAATTAATAACATAAGTATTTTGGAAACAATACAAATATGTGAAAATTAAACAATATGATCCTGAATGACCAGTGGCTCAATAAACAAATTAAAAATAAAATTGAAAAATTTCATTGTGAGCACACCTCACCAGTTCAGAGCTATTCTAAGTCAAAAAAGCAAAAAGGGTAGCTTACTAACTCAAAAATCTTAAAATATGGGGCTATTCTGTTAGAAAAAGATAATTTAACATTAACCACTGAAAATTCCCTTAACCCAGCAGATTTCCTAAAAGGGAATTTAAATCTTAATTACCATACAAAGGTCTGACCAGACTAGGAGGAACTCCCTTCAGGACAGGACAATAGATGGTTCCTCCCAGGTGATTGAGAAAAAAACACAATGGGTATTCAAAAATTGAGGGAAACTTTTGTAGAAGCAGAGTTAAGAAAATTGCCTAATAATTGGTCTGTTCAAATGTGTGAACTGTTTGCACTCAGCCAAGCCTTAAAGTACTTACAGAATCAAAAAACTCTATCTCAATCCTGACTCAAAAGGTTACCCACACCCTCTCTGAAATGAATTTGCATAAGAACTGTTGTTTGTCGGAACGCATTTTGATGGGGCAACTGGGTTATTATGAAATACTCAGGAACCAAGACCAACTCTAGAACTCACCCATGAGCCCAAAGGCAATGTTGGGCACACTGGTAAAAGACCACTAGAATCCAGCAGCCTGGACTCCTTTCTTTGTGGTCAAGAAAGGTGGGAAAAAGGGTGCAGGACTGTTACAATGGTGAGCATAACTAGTCCAATAAGCAGAGGTCCATGTTTGGTTACGCACCCCGGAAAGGAATAAGCATTAGGACCATAGAGGACGCTCCAGGACTAATGCTCATTGGAAAATGACTAGGGGTGCTGGCATCACTATGTTCTTTTTTTTTCAGATGGCAAACGTTCCCCCCAAGGGAAAAACACCCCTAAGATGTATTCTGGAGAATTCAGCTAAGCCAGAGTGTATGTACCTTTTTCCCTCTCAGACTTGAAGCAACTTAAAATAGACCTACGTAAATACTTAGATAACCCTGATGGCTATATTGATGTTTTACAAAGGTTAGGACAATCCTTTGATCTGACATGGAGAGATATAATGTTACTGCTAGATCAGACACTAACACCAAATGAGAGAAGTGCCACCATAACTGCAGCTCAAGAATTTGGCGATCTCTTGTATCTCAGTCTGGTTAATGATAGGATGACAACAGAGGAAAGAACAATTCTTCACAGGGCAGCAGACAGGTCCCAATGTAGACCCTCACGGGGACGCAGAATCAGAACATGGAGACTGGAGCTGCAGACATCAGCTAACATGCATGCTAGAAGTGTTTTAATTTAATTCAATGTAACTTAATGTAGGACAGCTAAGTAATTAAACATGAGGCCAGGGTACGTAAGAAAGTGGCAGTCTTTTTATTGCAAATATGCACACACTCTCGGGTGAGGTTCTCTGGTCCTCAGGTGTGGGGGGCCAGGGAAGTCACGCCAGTGCTCTAGGGTGATATTTTCCGGTCCACAAATGTGGGGGCCGAAGAAGTCACGCTGGCTCCTGCCAGTGGCAGACGTTTATGCATTGGTACTGGAAGTGGGAGGGCAGTGGGCGGGATAAGAGTGTGATAGGGGCGTCTCCGTAGGTGGGGCCGGGTAAGTTTCGATCTCTTCGGATTGACATCACCTGGCGCATGCTCGGTTGATCTGCATCTTCCCAGGGTGGGCTGCATTTTCCCGAGAGCGGGAAAGTTGGTGAGGAAGAACCCGGAAGCAACATGGATTATGCCTTCTTGTTCACCTTCCTCCATCTTGTCCTTTCTCCCTCACCCAAACAGTCCAACCTCTTATTGATTATAAGAATTTGGGACGCCGTTGTCTGTCTGGCTGCTTCCTGCTGTTAGGGGGCGTAGTTAGGGTCTGAGGTTGGCAGTTGGGTGTAGGGATGCAGGAGCATTTGGTTGAAGGTGACCCGGGTGATCTCTTGGACCCTGGCTCGGAGAAATTTTATTAAAATGGGAGCAAAATATAAGGCAAGGCAGAGGATTAGTATGGGAATTAGGAAATCACAAAGGGCACCCTGCCAAGCTAGGTCTTCTATGAGAGTAAAAAGTTGGGAAACCTACTGGTTGGGGGATGGGTCGGGAAGGAGGGTGTCTATGGGGTTTATGAGGGAAAAGTCAGTTAAGTTAAGATGAAGAATGGTGAGGAAGCGGGAAAATTTGAGGAGGGTGTTGATCCTTGTGTAAAACCCGGTCACCTGGAGAAAGGGAAGGGGAATAGATGTTTTGAGTTAGGTTAAGATGTCTCGTCGCAAGAGGGGGTGGGACAATGAGGAAAGAGTGGGCAAAGGATGCATAGTCCAGGCAGTAATTTAACATTGGGGTCTGGCGAGGGTTAGACGGTTTACCGTCTACCCTAACTACTGAGATAGTGGATGGCTGGCTAGGACCTCCATAGGTTGACAAAACAGAATAGGTAGCCTCCGTATTGATGAGAAAAGAAATTGGCTTACCCGCTACCTGTGGAGTTACCCTAGGCTCAGCGAGGGTGACAGGGGTCTCCGAGTGTGGGCACCGTCAGTCGTCATCCAGGTGTAGGAGCTGGAAGGAGCCTTCCGGCCTTTGAGGAGAGGCACCACGTTGAGGCGCAATGCCTGCCCTGCTGGCGGGGCAATCAGACTTCCAATGTTTCTCCTGTTGGCAGGTTGGGCATGGCGTGGTAGGCGGGCGAGGATTTGGACACCTTTTTGCCCAATGCCCAGTTGTGCCACACTTAAAGCATGGACCAGACGGGGTGGCCGGCTTGGCCTGGGGACACTGCTTTGCCCAGTGTCCTGGGTTTCCGCATTTATAGCAGGAGCCCTTAAGAGACTTATCTTTGGTTTTCCCTGCCGGCAAAGTGGGCAACACAGGTTGGAGGGTAGCCACTGAAGCTTGCGCCTGAAGCGCAGCCCTTCTTTTCTCCTCGTCTAGCTCTGCGGCCTCAGCTGCTTCCTCTCTGGAGTTAAAAACTTTGAAGGCCAATTTTCCTGTATGGCAGTCTGAGGCCCATCTTCAACTTTTTTTTTTTGCTTTTTTCGAATATCTGAGGCTGACTGGGAAATAAAATAGGAGGCTAGGACAGCTGCCCCGGCTGGGGAAGTGGGCTAGCTGGGTAAATTGGGCCAGTGCCTCTGTAAGTCGATTTAGGAAGGAAGCCGGGTTCTCATCTGGGTGTTGGATAATTTCCTTTAATTTATCAAAATTGACCACTTTGTTAGAGGCTGCCTGCATACCGGCTAAGAGACATTGAATCATAATGTCCTTCCTACGGCGGCCAGGTTGCTGCGGTTGGTAATCTCAGTCTGGTTCTATGGACGGGACAGCCATCTCTCCTAACAGGACGGTGGCGTCGGTTAAATGCCATTGATCTGCATGTTGCCTGGCGGCTGCGAGAATGCACACTCTTTCCTCTGGGTTAAGAGTGGAAGTAAGAATGACATGTAAGTCATGCCAGGTAAGGTTATATACCTGGCCTAGGTATCGAAACTCTTTGGAATGTTAGGTGGGGTTGGCTGAGAAGTCGCCAAGTCGTTCTTCAGTTTCGGAAAGGTCAGCCAGGGAAAAGGGGACGTGGACTCCAACCACGCCTTCGGCTCCGGCAACTTCTCGGGGGTGGGGGGCCCAACAAACTAGCAGGGGAGGTTGGAACAGACTGACCAGTAGGGTAGGTTAAGGCAGGCTGACTGGTAGAGGGGGTTGGGGCAGGCTGACTGGTAGAGGGCTGACTAATGGGGGCCGCTACCACGGTCTTGGAGCGAGTGTGGACGGAAATGGGAGAGGTAAGAGGAGTGGCTGAGGGAGGAGTGTCGGGCGGGGCGGTGGGAGCTCCATAGGGAGGGGTGAGAGGAGTGGCTGAAGGAGGAGCGTCGGGAGGGGCGGTAGGAAGTCCATAGGGAGGGGGGTTGGAAAGTCGGGAGGGAGGTCGCCTGCCGTCGGCCCCATCTCAAATGGAGGTGGAGTCCACCTCAGTTGCTGAGGTGGGGGCCAAGGGCCGGGTTTAGGGGTTTGGGCTAACAAGACCCGGGCCATTTAACACCGGGCGCACAGGTCTGGGCGAGAGCGCAAGTCCTAAAAGCCTTGAACATAGATAATTTCTGACCACTTTCCGAGCCTCTGGCAGAAATTAGAGAGATCTAATTAAAATGTTACGGTCTAAGGTGCCTTCAGGCGGCCGTTGAGACTGGTTGTCTAATTTATATTGTGGCCACGCCACAGTGGAGAGTAAAGGGGATTTCCCATTGCCTTTCTCTCGCCTATAGGCGGAAACCAAACTCTACCTGGCTACAAAGCATCCTTTGGAGCCACTAGAGACCGGGAGGCTCCTGGAGCCGGAATGGAGATTACCTCCAGGCGGACGTCTCCGTCCAGGACGGGTCTCACACGGACTGGAATGGAGTTCCTTTGGGCAGACGTCTCTACCTTTGGGAACTCTCCCGTGGGTCACCTGGTGACCAAAAAACCTCGGGCCTGCGCAGGACTTCTGGCCAAGGAGTATGAGAGGGAGGCAAGAGACACTCACCCCTAGGAGACTTGGAGGTGTGGAAAGCGATGTCTAGGTCCTGGTCCGTCTGCGGCGTGGAAGGAGGAGGCTCCTCGGACCTTAGGGGGCCCTGAGGAGGGGTCTCCTCCCGGGTTTCGGCACCAACTGCTTTATTTAATTCAATGTAACTTAATTTAGGAGAGCTAAGTAATTAAACATGAGGCCAAAGTACGTAAGAAAGTGGCAGTCTTTTTATTGCAAATATGCACACACTCTCGGGCGAGGTTCTCTGGTCCTCAGGTGTGGGGGGCCAGGGAAGTCGCGCCGGCGCTCTCGGGTGATGTTCTCCGGTCCACAAATGCAGGGGCCGAAGAAGTCACGCTGGCTCCTGGCAGTGGCAGACTTTTATGCATTGGTACTGGAAGGGGGAGGGCAGTGGGCGGGATAAGAGTGTGATAGGGGCGTCTCCGTAGGCGTGGCCGGGTAAGTTTCGATCTCTTCGGAGTGACATCACCTGGCGCATGCTCGGTTGATCTGCATCTTCCCAGGGTGGGCTGCATTTTCCCGCGAGCGGGAAAGTTGGTGAGGAAGAACCCGGAAGCAACATGGATTATGCCTTCTTGTTCACCTTCCTCCATCTTGTCCTTTCTCCCTCACCCAAACAGTCCAACCTCTTATTGATTATAAGAATTTGGGACGCCGTTGTCTGTCTGGCTGCTTCCTGCTGTTAGGGGGCGTAGTTAGGGTCTGAGGTTGGCAGTTGGGTGTAGGGATGCAGGAGCATTTGGTTGAAGGTGACCCGGGTGATCTCTTGGACCCTGGCTCGGAGAAATTTTATTAAAATGGGAGCAAAATATAAGGCAAGGCAGAGGATTAGTATGGGAATTAGGAAATCACAAAGGGCACCCTGCCAAGCTAGGTCTTCTATGAGAGTAAAAAGTTGGGAAACCTACTGGTTGGGGGATGGGTCGGGAAGGAGGGTGTCTATGGGGTTTATGAGGGAAAAGTCAGTTAAGTTAAGATGAAGAATGGTGAGGAAGCGGGAAAATTTGAGGAGGGTGTTGATCCTTGTGTAAAACCCGGTCACCTGGAGAAAGGGAAGGGGAATAGATGTTTTGAGTTAGGTTAAGATGTCTCGTCGCAAGAGGGGGTGGGACAATGAGGAAAGAGTGGGCAAAGGATGCATAGTCCAGGCAGTAATTTAACATTGGGGTCTGGCGAGGGTTAGACGGTTTACCGTCTACCCTAACTACTGAGATAGTGGATGGCTGGCTAGGACCTCCATAGGTTGACAAAACAGAATAGGTAGCCTCCGTATTGATGAGAAAAGAAATTGGCTTACCCGCTACCTGTGGAGTTACCCTAGGCTCAGCGAGGGTGACAGGGGTCTCCGAGTGTGGGCACCGTCAGTCGTCATCCAGGTGTAGGAGCTGGAAGGAGCCTTCCGGCCTTTGAGGAGAGGCACCACGTTGAGGCGCAATGCCTGCCCTGCTGGCGGGGCAATCAGACTTCCAATGTTTCTCCTGTTGGCAGGTTGGGCATGGCGTGGTAGGCGGGCGAGGATTTGGACACCTTTTTGCCCAATGCCCAGTTGTGCCACACTTAAAGCATGGACCAGACGGGGTGGCCGGCTTGGCCTGGGGACACTGCTTTGCCCAGTGTCCTGGGTTTCCGCATTTATAGCAGGAGCCCTTAAGAGACTTATCTTTGGTTTTCCCTGCCGGCAAAGTGGGCAACACAGGTTGGAGGGTAGCCACTGAAGCTTGCGCCTGAAGCGCAGCCCTTCTTTTCTCCTCGTCTAGCTCTGCGGCCTCAGCTGCTTCCTCTCTGGAGTTAAAAACTTTGAAGGCCAATTTTCCTGTATGGCAGTCTGAGGCCCATCTTCAACTTTTTTTTTTTGCTTTTTTCGAATATCTGAGGCTGACTGGGAAATAAAATAGGAGGCTAGGACAGCTGCCCCGGCTGGGGAAGTGGGCTAGCTGGGTAAATTGGGCCAGTGCCTCTGTAAGTCGATTTAGGAAGGAAGCCGGGTTCTCATCTGGGTGTTGGATAATTTCCTTTAATTTATCAAAATTGACCACTTTGTTAGAGGCTGCCTGCATACCGGCTAAGAGACATTGAATCATAATGTCCTTCCTACGGCGGCCAGGTTGCTGCGGTTGGTAATCTCAGTCTGGTTCTATGGACGGGACAGCCATCTCTCCTAACAGGACGGTGGCGTCGGTTAAATGCCATTGATCTGCATGTTGCCTGGCGGCTGCGAGAATGCACACTCTTTCCTCTGGGTTAAGAGTGGAAGTAAGAATGACATGTAAGTCATGCCAGGTAAGGTTATATACCTGGCCTAGGTATCGAAACTCTTTGGAATGTTAGGTGGGGTTGGCTGAGAAGTCGCCAAGTCGTTCTTCAGTTTCGGAAAGGTCAGCCAGGGAAAAGGGGACGTGGACTCCAACCACGCCTTCGGCTCCGGCAACTTCTCGGGGGTGGGGGGCCCAACAAACTAGCAGGGGAGGTTGGAACAGACTGACCAGTAGGGTAGGTTAAGGCAGGCTGACTGGTAGAGGGGGTTGGGGCAGGCTGACTGGTAGAGGGCTGACTAATGGGGGCCGCTACCACGGTCTTGGAGCGAGTGTGGACGGAAATGGGAGAGGTAAGAGGAGTGGCTGAGGGAGGAGTGTCGGGCGGGGCGGTGGGAGCTCCATAGGGAGGGGTGAGAGGAGTGGCTGAAGGAGGAGCGTCGGGAGGGGCGGTAGGAAGTCCATAGGGAGGGGGGTTGGAAAGTCGGGAGGGAGGTCGCCTGCCGTCGGCCCCATCTCAAATGGAGGTGGAGTCCACCTCAGTTGCTGAGGTGGGGGCCAAGGGCCGGGTTTAGGGGTTTGGGCTAACAAGACCCGGGCCATTTAACACCGGGCGCACAGGTCTGGGCGAGAGCGCAAGTCCTAAAAGCCTTGAACATAGATAATTTCTGACCACTTTCCGAGCCTCTGGCAGAAATTAGAGAGATCTAATTAAAATGTTACGGTCTAAGGTGCCTTCAGGCGGCCGTTGAGACTGGTTGTCTAATTTATATTGTGGCCACGCCACAGTGGAGAGTAAAGGGGATTTCCCATTGCCTTTCTCTCGCCTATAGGCGGAAACCAAACTCTACCTGGCTACAAAGCATCCTTTGGAGCCACTAGAGACCGGGAGGCTCCTGGAGCCGGAATGGAGATTACCTCCAGGCGGACGTCTCCGTCCAGGACGGGTCTCACACGGACTGGAATGGAGTTCCTTTGGGCAGACGTCTCTACCTTTGGGAACTCTCCCGTGGGTCACCTGGTGACCAAAAAACCTCGGGCCTGCGCAGGACTTCTGGCCAAGGAGTATGAGAGGGAGGCAAGAGACACTCACCCCTAGGAGACTTGGAGGTGTGGAAAGCGATGTCTAGGTCCTGGTCTGTCTGCGGCGTGGAAGGAGGAGGCTCCTCGGACCTTAGGGGGCCCTGAGGAGGGGTCTCCTCCCGGGTTTCGGCACCAACTGCTTTATTTAATTCAATGTAACTTAATTTAGGAGAGCTAAGTAATTAAACATGAGGCCAAAGTACGTAAGAAAGTGGCAGTCTTTTTATTGCAAATATGCACACACTCTCGGGCGAGGTTCTCTGGTCCTCAGGTGTGGGGGGCCAGGGAAGTCGCGCCGGCGCTCTCGGGTGATGTTCTCCGGTCCACAAATGCGGGGGCCGAAGACGTCACGCTGGCTCCTGCCAGTGGCAGACTTTTATGCATTGGTACTGGAAGGGGGAGGGCAGTGGGCGGGATAAGAGTGTGATAGGGGCGTCTCCGTAGGCGTGGCCGGGTAAGTTTCGATCTCTTCGGAGTGACATCACCTGGCGCATGCTCGGTTGATCTGCATCTTCCCAGGGTGGGCTGCATTTTCCCGCGAGCGGGAAAGTTGGTGAGGAAGAACCCGGAAGCAACATGGATTATGCCTTCTTGTTCACCTTCCTCCATCTTGTCCTTTCTCCCTCACCCAAACAGTCCAACCTCTTATTGATTATAAGAATTTGGGACGCCGTTGTCTGTCTGGCTGCTTCCTGCTGTTAGGGGGCGTAGTTAGGGTCTGAGGTTGGCAGTTGGGTGTAGGGATGCAGGAGCATTTGGTTGAAGGTGACCCGGGTGATCTCTTGGACCCTGGCTCGGAGAAATTTTATTAAAATGGGAGCAAAATATAAGGCAAGGCAGAGGATTAGTATGGGAATTAGGAAATCACAAAGGGCACCCTGCCAAGCTAGGTCTTCTATGAGAGTAAAAAGTTGGGAAACCTGCTGGTTGGGGGATGGGTCGGGAAGGAGGGTGTCTATGGGGTTTATGAGGGAAAAGTCAGTTAAGTTAAGATGAAGAATGGTGAGGAAGCGGGAAAATTTGAGGAGGGTGTTGATCCTTGTGTAAAACCCGGTCACCTGGAGAAAGGGAAGGGGAATAGATGTTTTGAGTTAGGTTAAGATGTCTCGTCGCAAGAGGGGGTGGGACAATGAGGAAAGAGTGGGCAAAGGATGCATAGTCCAGGCAGTAATTTAACATTGGGGTCTGGCGAGGGTTAGACGGTTTACCGTCTACCCTAACTACTGAGATAGTGGATGGCTGGCTAGGACCTCCATAGGTTGACAAAACAGAATAGGTAGCCTCCGTATTGATGAGAAAAGAAATTGGCTTACCCGCTACCTGTGGAGTTACCCTAGGCTCAGCGAGGGTGACAGGGGTCTCCGAGTGTGGGCACCGTCAGTTGTCATCCAGGTGTAGGAGCTGGAAGGAGCCTTCCGGCCTTTGAGGAGAGGCACCACGTTGAGGCGCAATGCCTGCCCTGCTGGCGGGGCAATCAGACTTCCAATGTTTCTCCTGTTGGCAGGTTGGGCATGGCGTGGTAGGCGGGCGAGGATTTGGACACCTTTTTGCCCAATGCCCAGTTGTGCCACACTTAAAGCATGGACCAGACGGGGTGGCCGGCTTGGCCTGGGGACACTGCTTTGCCCAGTGTCCTGGGTTTCCGCATTTATAGCAGGAGCCCTTAAGAGACTTATCTTTGGTTTTCCCTGCCGGCAAAGTGGGCAACACAGGTTGGAGGGTAGCCACTGAAGCTTGCGCCTGAAGCGCAGCCCTTCTTTTCTCCTCGTCTAGCTCTGCGGCCTCAGCTGCTTCCTCTCTGGAGTTAAAAACTTTGAAGGCCAATTTTCCTGTATGGCAGTCTGAGGCCCATCTTCAACTTTTTTTTTTTGCTTTTTTCGAATATCTGAGGCTGACTGGGAAATAAAATAGGAGGCTAGGACAGCTGCCCCGGCTGGGGAAGTGGGCTAGCTGGGTAAATTGGGCCAGTGCCTCTGTAAGTCGATTTAGGAAGGAAGCCGGGTTCTCATCTGGGTGTTGGATAATTTCCTTTAATTTATCAAAATTGACCACTTTGTTAGAGGCTGCCTGCATACCGGCTAAGAGACATTGAATCATAATGTCCTTCCTACGGCGGCCAGGTTGCTGCGGTTGGTAATCTCAGTCTGGTTCTATGGACGGGACAGCCATCTCTCCTAACAGGACGGTGGCGTCGGTTAAATGCCATTGATCTGCATGTTGCCTGGCGGCTGCGAGAATGCACACTCTTTCCTCTGGGTTAAGAGTGGAAGTAAGAATGACATGTAAGTCATGCCAGGTAAGGTTATATACCTGGCCTAGGTATCGAAACTCTTTGGAATGTTAGGTGGGGTTGGCTGAGAAGTCGCCAAGTCGTTCTTCAGTTTCGGAAAGGTCAGCCAGGGAAAAGGGGACGTGGACTCCAACCACGCCTTCGGCTCCGGCAACTTCTCGGGGGTGGGGGGCCCAACAAACTAGCAGGGGAGGTTGGAACAGACTGACCAGTAGGGTAGGTTAAGGCAGGCTGACTGGTAGAGGGGGTTGGGGCAGGCTGACTGGTAGAGGGCTGACTAATGGGGGCCGCTACCGCGGTCTTGGAGCGAGTGTGGACGGAAATGGGAGAGGTAAGAGGAGTGGCTGAGGGAGGAGTGTCGGGCGGGGCGGTGGGAGCTCCATAGGGAGGGGTGAGAGGAGTGGCTGAAGGAGGAGCGTCGGGAGGGGCGGTAGGAAGTCCATAGGGAGGGGGGTTGGAAAGTCGGGAGGGAGGTCGCCTGCCGTCGGCCCCATCTCAAATGGAGGTGGAGTCCACCTCAGTTGCTGAGGTGGGGGCCAAGGGCCGGGTTTAGGGGTTTGGGCTAACAAGACCCGGGCCATTTAACACCGGGCGCACAGGTCTGGGCGAGAGCGCAAGTCCTAAAAGCCTTGAACATAGATAATTTCTGACCACTTTCCGAGCCTCTGGCAGAAATTAGAGAGATCTAATTAAAATGTTACGGTCTAAGGTGCCTTCAGGCGGCCGTTGAGACTGGTTGTCTAATTTATATTGTGGCCACGCCACAGTGGAGAGTAAAGGGGATTTCCCATTGCCTTTCTCTCGCCTATAGGCGGAAACCAAACTCTACCTGGCTACAAAGCATCCTTTGGAGCCACTAGAGACCGGGAGGCTCCTGGAGCCGGAATGGAGATTACCTCCAGGCGGACGTCTCCGTCCAGGACGGGTCTCACACGGACTGGAATGGAGTTCCTTTGGGCAGACGTCTCTACCTTTGGGAACTCTCCCGTGGGTCACCTGGTGACCAAAAAACCTCGGGCCTGCGCAGGACTTCTGGCCAAGGAGTATGAGAGGGAGGCAAGAGACACTCACCCCTAGGAGACTTGGAGGTGTGGAAAGCGATGTCTAGGTCCTGGTCCGTCTGCGGCGTGGAAGGAGGAGGCTCCTCGGACCTTAGGGGGCCCTGAGGAGGGGTCTCCTCCCGGGTTTCGGCACCAACTGCTTTATTTAATTCAATGTAACTTAATTTAGGAGAGCTAAGTAATTAAACATGAGGCCAAAGTACGTAAGAAAGTGGCAGTCTTTTTATTGCAAATATGCACACACTCTCGGGCGAGGTTCTCTGGTCCTCAGGTGTGGGGGGCCAGGGAAGTCGCGCCGGCGCTCTCGGGTGATGTTCTCCGGTCCACAAATGCGGGGGCCGAAGACGTCACGCTGGCTCCTGCCAGTGGCAGACTTTTATGCATTGGTACTGGAAGGGGGAGGGCAGTGGGCGGGATAAGAGTGTGATAGGGGCGTCTCCGTAGGCGTGGCCGGGTAAGTTTCGATCTCTTCGGAGTGACATCACCTGGCGCATGCTCGGTTGATCTGCATCTTCCCAGGGTGGGCTGCATTTTCCCGCGAGCGGGAAAGTTGGTGAGGAAGAACCCGGAAGCAACATGGATTATGCCTTCTTGTTCACCTTCCTCCATCTTGTCCTTTCTCCCTCACCCAAACAGTCCAACCTCTTATTGATTATAAGAATTTGGGACGCCGTTGTCTGTCTGGCTGCTTCCTGCTGTTAGGGGGCGTAGTTAGGGTCTGAGGTTGGCAGTTGGGTGTAGGGATGCAGGAGCATTTGGTTGAAGGTGACCCGGGTGATCTCTTGGACCCTGGCTCGGAGAAATTTTATTAAAATGGGAGCAAAATATAAGGCAAGGCAGAGGATTAGTATGGGAATTAGGAAATCACAAAGGGCACCCTGCCAAGCTAGGTCTTCTATGAGAGTAAAAAGTTGGGAAACCTGCTGGTTGGGGGATGGGTCGGGAAGGAGGGTGTCTATGGGGTTTATGAGGGAAAAGTCAGTTAAGTTAAGATGAAGAATGGTGAGGAAGCGGGAAAATTTGAGGAGGGTGTTGATCCTTGTGTAAAACCCGGTCACCTGGAGAAAGGGAAGGGGAATAGATGTTTTGAGTTAGGTTAAGATGTCTCGTCGCAAGAGGGGGTGGGACAATGAGGAAAGAGTGGGCAAAGGATGCATAGTCCAGGCAGTAATTTAACATTGGGGTCTGGCGAGGGTTAGACGGTTTACCGTCTACCCTAACTACTGAGATAGTGGATGGCTGGCTAGGACCTCCATAGGTTGACAAAACAGAATAGGTAGCCTCCGTATTGATGAGAAAAGAAATTGGCTTACCCGCTACCTGTAGAGTTACCCTAGGCTCAGCGAGGGTGACAGGGGTCTCCGAGTGTGGGCACCGTCAGTCGTCATCCAGGTGTAGGAGCTGGAAGGAGCCTTCCGGCCTTTGAGGAGAGGCACCACGTTGAGGCGCAATGCCTGCCCTGCTGGCGGGGCAATCAGACTTCCAATGTTTCTCCTGTTGGCAGGTTGGGCATGGCGTGGTAGGCGGGCGAGGATTTGGACACCTTTTTGCCCAATGCCCAGTTGTGCCACACTTAAAGCATGGACCAGACGGGGTGGCCGGCTTGGCCTGGGGACACTGCTTTGCCCAGTGTCCTGGGTTTCCGCATTTATAGCAGGAGCCCTTAAGAGACTTATCTTTGGTTTTCCCTGCCGGCAAAGTGGGCAACACAGGTTGGAGGGTAGCCACTGAAGCTTGCGCCTGAAGCGCAGCCCTTCTTTTCTCCTCGTCTAGCTCTGCGGCCTCAGCTGCTTCCTCTCTGGAGTTAAAAACTTTGAAGGCCAATTTTCCTGTATGGCAGTCTGAGGCCCATCTTCAACTTTTTTTTTTTGCTTTTTTCGAATATCTGAGGCTGACTGGGAAATAAAATAGGAGGCTAGGACAGCTGCCCCGGCTGGGGAAGTGGGCTAGCTGGGTAAATTGGGCCAGTGCCTCTGTAAGTCGATTTAGGAAGGAAGCCGGGTTCTCATCTGGGTGTTGGATAATTTCCTTTAATTTATCAAAATTGACCACTTTGTTAGAGGCTGCCTGCATACCGGCTAAGAGACATTGAATCATAATGTCCTTCCTACGGCGGCCAGGTTGCTGCGGTTGGTAATCTCAGTCTGGTTCTATGGACGGGACAGCCATCTCTCCTAACAGGACGGTGGCGTCGGTTAAATGCCATTGATCTGCATGTTGACAGGCGGCTGCAAGAATGCACACTCTTTCCTCTGGGTTAAGAGTGGAAGTAAGAATGACATGTAAGTCATGCCAGGTAAGGTTATATACCTGGCCTAGGTATCGAAACTCTTTGGAATGTTAGGTGGGGTTGGCTGAGAAGTCGCCAAGTCGTTCTTCAGTTTCGGAAAGGTCAGCCAGGGAAAAGGGGACGTGGACTCCAACCACGCCTTCGGCTCCGGCAACTTCTCGGGGGTGGGGGGCCCAACAAACTAGCAGGGGAGGTTGGAACAGACTGACCAGTAGGGTAGGTTAAGGCAGGCTGACTGGTAGAGGGGGTTGGGGTAGGCTGACTGGTAGAGGGCTGACTAATGGGGGCCGCTACCGCGGTCTTGGAGCGATTGTGGACGGAAATGGGAGAGGTAAGAGGAGTGGCTGAGGGAGGAGTGTCGGGCGGGGCGGTGGGAGCTCCATAGGGAGGGGTGAGAGGAGTGGCTGAAGGAGGAGCGTCGGGAGGGGCGGTAGGAAGTCCATAGGGAGGGGGGTTGGAAAGTCGGGAGGGAGGTCGCCTGCCGTCGGCCCCATCTCAAATGGAGGTGGAGTCCACCTCAGTTGCTGAGGTGGGGGCCAAGGGCCGGGTTTAGGGGTTTGGGCTAACAAGACCCGGGCCATTTAACACCGGGCGCACAGGTCTGGGCGAGAGCGCAAGTCCTAAAAGCCTTGAACATAGATAATTTCTGACCACTTTCCGAGCCTCTGGCAGAAATTAGAGAGATCTAATTAAAATGTTACGGTCTAAGGTGCCTTCAGGCGGCCGTTGAGACTGGTTGTCTAATTTATATTGTGGCCACGCCACAGTGGAGAGTAAAGGGGATTTCCCATTGCCTTTCTCTCGCCTATAGGCGGAAACCAAACTCTACCTGGCTACAAAGCATCCTTTGGAGCCACTAGAGACCGGGAGGCTCCTGGAGCCGGAATGGAGATTACCTCCAGGCGGACGTCTCCGTCCAGGACGGGTCTCACACGGACTGGAATGGAGTTCCTTTGGGCAGACGTCTCTACCTTTGGGAACTCTCCCGTGGGTCACCTGGTGACCAAAAAACCTCGGGCCTGCGCAGGACTTCTGGCCAAGGAGTATGAGAGGGAGGCAAGAGACACTCACCCCTAGGAGACTTGGAGGTGTGGAAAGCGATGTCTAGGTCCTGGTCCGTCTGCGGCGTGGAAGGAGGAGGCTCCTCGGACCTTAGGGGGCCCTGAGGAGGGGTCTCCTCCCGGGTTTCGGCACCAACTGCTTTATTTAATTCAATGTAACTTAATTTAGGAGAGCTAAGTAATTAAACATGAGGCCAAAGTACGTAAGAAAGTGGCAGTCTTTTTATTGCAAATATGCACACACTCTCGGGCGAGGTTCTCTGGTCCTCAGGTGTGGGGGGCCAGGGAAGTCGCGCCGGCGCTCTCGGGTGATGTTCTCCGGTCCACAAATGCGGGGGCCGAAGACGTCACGCTGGCTCCTGCCAGTGGCAGACTTTTATGCATTGGTACTGGAAGGGGGAGGGCAGTGGGCGGGATAAGAGTGTGATAGGGGCGTCTCCGTAGGCGTGGCCGGGTAAGTTTCGATCTCTTCGGAGTGACATCACCTGGCGCATGCTCGGTTGATCTGCATCTTCCCAGGGTGGGCTGCATTTTCCCGCGAGCGGGAAAGTTGGTGAGGAAGAACCCGGAAGCAACATGGATTATGCCTTCTTGTTCACCTTCCTCCATCTTGTCCTTTCTCCCTCACCCAAACAGTCCAACCTCTTATTGATTGTAAGAATTTGGGACGCCGTTGTCTGTCTGGCTGCTTCCTGCTGTTAGGGGGCGTAGTTAGGGTCTGAGGTTGGCAGTTGGGTGTAGGGATGCAGGAGCATTTGGTTGAAGGTGACCCGGGTGATCTCTTGGACCCTGGCTCGGAGAAATTTTATTAAAATGGGAGCAAAATATAAGGCAAGGCAGAGGATTAGTATGGGAATTAGGAAATCACAAAGGGCACCCTGCCAAGCTAGGTCTTCTATGAGAGTAAAAAGTTGGGAAACCTACTGGTTGGGGGATGGGTCGGGAAGGAGGGTGTCTATGGGGTTTATGAGGGAAAAGTCAGTTAAGTTAAGATGAAGAATGGTGAGGAAGCGGGAAAATTTGAGGAGGGTGTTGATCCTTGTGTAAAACCCGGTCACCTGGAGAAAGGGAAGGGGAATAGATGTTTTGAGTTAGGTTAAGATGTCTCGTCGCAAGAGGGGGTGGGACAATGAGGAAAGAGTGGGCAAAGGATGCATAGTCCAGGCAGTAATTTAACATTGGGGTCTGGCGAGGGTTAGACGGTTTACCGTCTACCCTAACTACTGAGATAGTGGATGGCTGGCTAGGACCTCCATAGGTTGACAAAACAGAATAGGTAGCCTCCGTATTGATGAGAAAAGAAATTGGCTTACCCGCTACCTGTAGAGTTACCCTAGGCTCAGCGAGGGTGACAGGGGTCTCCGAGTGTGGGCACCGTCAGTCGTCATCCAGGTGTAGGAGCTGGAAGGAGCCTTCCGGCCTTTGAGGAGAGGCACCACGTTGAGGCGCAATGCCTGCCCTGCTGGCGGGGCAATCAGACTTCCAATGTTTCTCCTGTTGGCAGGTTGGGCATGGCGTGGTAGGCGGGCGAGGATTTGGACACCTTTTTGCCCAATGCCCAGTTGTGCCACACTTAAAGCATGGACCAGACGGGGTGGCCGGCTTGGCCTGGGGACACTGTTTTGCCCAGTGTCCTGGGTTTCCGCATTTATAGCAGGAGCCCTTAAGAGACTTATCTTTGGTTTTCCCTGCCGGCAAAGTGGGCAACACAGGTTGGAGGGTAGCCACTGAAGCTTGCGCCTGAAGCGCAGCCCTTCTTTTCTCCTCGTCTAGCTCTGCGGCCTCAGCTGCTTCCTCTCTGGAGTTAAAAACTTTGAAGGCCAATTTTCCTGTATGGCAGTCTGAGGCCCATCTTCAACTTTTTTTTTTTGCTTTTTTCGAATATCTGAGGCTGACTGGGAAATAAAATAGGAGGCTAGGACAGCTGCCCCGGCTGGGGAAGTGGGCTAGCTGGGTAAATTGGGCCAGTGCCTCTGTAAGTCGATTTAGGAAGGAAGCCGGGTTCTCATCTGGGTGTTGGATAATTTCCTTTAATTTATCAAAATTGACCACTTTGTTAGAGGCTGCCTGCATACCGGCTAAGAGACATTGAATCATAATGTCCTTCCTACGGCGGCCAGGTTGCTGCGGTTGGTAATCTCAGTCTGGTTCTATGGACGGGACAGCCATCTCTCCTAACAGGACGGTGGCGTCGGTTAAATGCCATTGATCTGCATGTTGCCTGGCGGCTGCGAGAATGCACACTCTTTCCTCTGGGTTAAGAGTGGAAGTAAGAATGACATGTAAGTCATGCCAGGTAAGGTTATATACCTGGCCTAGGTATCGAAACTCTTTGGAATGTTAGGTGGGGTTGGCTGAGAAGTCGCCAAGTCGTTCTTCAGTTTCGGAAAGGTCAGCCAGGGAAAAGGGGACGTGGACTCCAACCACGCCTTCGGCTCCGGCAACTTCTCGGGGGTGGGGGGCCCAACAAACTAGCAGGGGAGGTTGGAACAGACTGACCAGTAGGGTAGGTTAAGGCAGGCTGACTGGTAGAGGGGGTTGGGGTAGGCTGACTGGTAGAGGGCTGACTAATGGGGGCCGCTACCGCGGTCTTGGAGCGAGTGTGGACGGAAATGGGAGAGGTAAGAGGAGTGGCTGAGGGAGGAGTGTCGGGCGGGGCGGTGGGAGCTCCATAGGGAGGGGTGAGAGGAGTGGCTGAAGGAGGAGCGTCGGGAGGGGCGGTAGGAAGTCCATAGGGAGGGGGGTTGGAAAGTCGGGAGGGAGGTCGCCTGCCGTCGGCCCCATCTCAAATGGAGGTGGAGTCCACCTCAGTTGCTGAGGTGGGGGCCAAGGGCCGGGTTTAGGGGTTTGGGCTAACAAGACCCGGGCCATTTAACACCGGGCGCACAGGTCTGGGCGAGAGCGCAAGTCCTAAAAGCCTTGAACATAGACAATTTCTGACCACTTTCCGAGCCTCTGGCAGAAATTAGAGAGATCTAATTAAAATGTTACGGTCTAAGGTGCCTTCAGGCGGCCGTTGAGACTGGTTGTCTAATTTATATTGTGGCCACGCCACAGTGGAGAGTAAAGGGGATTTCCCATTGCCTTTCTCTCGCCTATAGGCGGAAACCAAACTCTACCTGGCTACAAAGCATCCTTTGGAGCCACTAGAGACCGGGAGGCTCCTGGAGCCGGAATGGAGATTACCTCCAGGCGGACGTCTCCGTCCAGGACGGGTCTCACACGGACTGGAATGGAGTTCCTTTGGGCAGACGTCTCTACCTTTGGGAACTCTCCCGTGGGTCACCTGGTGACCAAAAAACCTCGGGCCTGCGCAGGACTTCTGGCCAAGGAGTATGAGAGGGAGGCAAGAGACACTCACCCCTAGGAGACTTGGAGGTGTGGAAAGCGATGTCTAGGTCCTGGTCCGTCTGCGGCGTGGAAGGAGGAGGCTCCTCGGACCTTAGGGGGCCCTGAGGAGGGGTCTCCTCCCGGGTTTCGGCACCAACTGCTTTATTTAATTCAATGTAACTTAATTTAGGAGAGCTAAGTAATTAAACATGAGGCCAAAGTACGTAAGAAAGTGGCAGTCTTTTTATTGCAAATATGCACACACTCTCGGGCGAGGTTCTCTGGTCCTCAGGTGTGGGGGGCCAGGGAAGTCGCGCCGGCGCTCTCGGGTGATGTTCTCCGGTCCACAAATGCGGGGGCCGAAGAAGTCACGCTGGCTCCTGCCAGTGGCAGACTTTTATGCATTGGTACTGGAAGTGGGAGGGCAGTGGGCGGGATAAGAGTGTGATAGGGGCGTCTCCGTAGGCGTGGCCGGGTAAGTTTCGATCTCTTCGGAGTGACATCACCTGGCGCATGCTCGGTTGATCTGCATCTTCCCAGGGTGGGCTGCATTTTCCCGCGAGCGGGAAAGTTGGTGAGGAAGAACCCGGAAGCAACATGGATTATGCCTTCTTGTTCACCTTCCTCCATCTTGTCCTTTCTCCCTCACCCAAACAGTCCAACCTCTTATTGATTATAAGAATTTGGGACGCCGTTGTCTGTCTGGCTGCTTCCTGCTGTTAGGGGGCGTAGTTAGGGTCTGAGGTTGGCAGTTGGGTGTAGGGATGCAGGAGCATTTGGTTGAAGGTGACCCGGGTGATCTCTTGGACCCTGGCTCGGAGAAATTTTATTAAAATGGGAGCAAAATATAAGTCAAGGCAGAGGATTAGTATGAGAATTAGGAAATCACAAAGGGCACCCTGCCAAGCTAGGTCTTCTATGAGAGTAAAAAGTTGGGAAACCTACTGGTTGGGGGATGGGTCGGGAAGGAGGGTGTCTATGGGGTTTATGAGGGAAAAGTCAGTTAAGTTAAGATGAAGAATGGTGAGGAAGCGGGAAAATTTGAGGAGGGTGTTGATCCTTGTGTAAAACCCGGTCACCTGGAGAAAGGGAAGGGGAATAGATGTTTTGAGTTAGGTTAAGATGTCTCGTCGCAAGAGGGGGTGGGACAATGAGGAAAGAGTGGGCAAAGGATGCATAGTCCAGGCAGTAATTTAACATTGGGGTCTGGCGAGGGTTAGACGGTTTACCGTCTACCCTAACTACTGAGATAGTGGATGGCTGGCTAGGACCTCCATAGGTTGACAAAACAGAATAGGTAGCCTCCGTATTGATGAGAAAAGAAATTGGCTTACCCGCTACCTGTGGAGTTACCCTAGGCTCAGCGAGGGTGACAGGGGTCTCCGAGTGTGGGCACCGTCAGTCGTCATCCAGGTGTAGGAGCTGGAAGGAGCCTTCCGGCCTTTGAGGAGAGGCACCACGTTGAGGCGCAATGCCTGCCCTGCTGGCGGGGCAATCAGACTTCCAATGTTTCTCCTGTTGGCAGGTTGGGCATGGCGTGGTAGGCGGGCGAGGATTTGGACACCTTTTTGCCCAATGCCCAGTTGTGCCACACTTAAAGCATGGACCAGACGGGGTGGCCGGCTTGGCCTGGGGACACTGCTTTGCCCAGTGTCCTGGGTTTCCGCATTTATAGCAGGAGCCCTTAAGAGACTTATCTTTGGTTTTCCCTGCCGGCAAAGTGGGCAACACAGGTTGGAGGGTAGCCACTGAAGCTTGCGCCTGAAGCGCAGCCCTTCTTTTCTCCTCGTCTAGCTCTGCGGCCTCAGCTGCTTCCTCTCTGGAGTTAAAAACTTTGAAGGCCAATTTTCCTGTATGGCAGTCTGAGGCCCATCTTCAACTTTTTTTTTTTGCTTTTTTCGAATATCTGAGGCTGACTGGGAAATAAAATAGGAGGCTAGGACAGCTGCCCCGGCTGGGGAAGTGGGCTAGCTGGGTAAATTGGGCCAGTGCCTCTGTAAGTCGATTTAGGAAGGAAGCCGGGTTCTCATCTGGGTGTTGGATAATTTCCTTTAATTTATCAAAATTGACCACTTTGTTAGAGGCTGCCTGCATACCGGCTAAGAGACATTGAATCATAATGTCCTTCCTACGGCGGCCAGGTTGCTGCGGTTGGTAATCTCAGTCTGGTTCTATGGACGGGACAGCCATCTCTCCTAACAGGACGGTGGCGTCGGTTAAATGCCATTGATCTGCATGTTGCCTGGCGGCTGCGAGAATGCACACTCTTTCCTCTGGGTTAAGAGTGGAAGTAAGAATGACATGTAAGTCATGCCAGGTAAGGTTATATACCTGGCCTAGGTATCGAAACTCTTTGGAATGTTAGGTGGGGTTGGCTGAGAAGTCGCCAAGTCGTTCTTCAGTTTCGGAAAGGTCAGCCAGGGAAAAGGGGACGTGGACTCCAACCACGCCTTCGGCTCCGGCAACTTCTCGGGGGTGGGGGGCCCAACAAACTAGCAGGGGAGGTTGGAACAGACTGACCAGTAGGGTAGGTTAAGGCAGGCTGACTGGTAGAGGGGGTTGGGGCAGGCTGACTGGTAGAGGGCTGACTAATGGGGGCCGCTACCACGGTCTTGGAGCGAGTGCGGACGGAAATGGGAGAGGTAAGAGGAGTGGCTGAGGGAGGAGTGTCGGGCGGGGCGGTGGGAGCTCCATAGGGAGGGGTGAGAGGAGTGGCTGAAGGAGGAGCGTCGGGAGGGGCGGTAGGAAGTCCATAGGGAGGGGGGTTGGAAAGTCGGGAGGGAGGTCGCCTGCCGTCGGCCCCATCTCAAATGGAGGTGGAGTCCACCTCAGTTGCTGAGGTGGGGGCCAAGGGCCGGGTTTAGGGGTTTGGGCTAACAAGACCCGGGCCATTTAACACCGGGCGCACAGGTCTGGGCGAGAGCGCAAGTCCTAAAAGCCTTGAACATAGACAATTTCTGACCACTTTCCGAGCCTCTGGCAGAAATTAGAGAGATCTAATTAAAATGTTACGGTCTAAGGTGCCTTCAGGCGGCCGTTGAGACTGGTTGTCTAATTTATATTGTGGCCACGCCACAGTGGAGAGTAAAGGGGATTTCCCATTGCCTTTCTCTCGCCTATAGGCGGAAACCAAACTCTACCTGGCTACAAAGCATCCTTTGGAGCCACTAGAGACCGGGAGGCTCCTGGAGCCGGAATGGAGATTACCTCCAGGCGGACGTCTCCGTCCAGGACGGGTCTCACACGGACTGGAATGGAGTTCCTTTGGGCAGACGTCTCTACCTTTGGGAACTCTCCCGTGGGTCACCTGGTGACCAAAAAACCTCGGGCCTGCGCAGGACTTCTGGCCAAGGAGTATGAGAGGGAGGCAAGAGACACTCACCCCTAGGAGACTTGGAGGTGTGGAAAGCGATGTCTAGGTCCTGGTCCGTCTGCGGCGTGGAAGGAGGAGGCTCCTCGGACCTTAGGGGGCCCTGAGGAGGGGTCTCCTCCCGGGTTTCGGCACCAACTGCTTTATTTAATTCAATGTAACTTAATTTAGGAGAGCTAAGTAATTAAACATGAGGCCAAAGTACGTAAGAAAGTGGCAGTCTTTTTATTGCAAATATGCACACACTCTCGGGCGAGGTTCTCTGGTCCTCAGGTGTGGGGGGCCAGGGAAGTCGCGCCGGCGCTCTCGGGTGATGTTCTCCGGTCCACAAATGCGGGGGCCGAAGACGTCACGCTGGCTCCTGCCAGTGGCAGACTTTTATGCATTGGTACTGGAAGGGGGAGGGCAGTGGGCGGGATAAGAGTGTGATAGGGGCGTCTCCGTAGGCGTGGCCGGGTAAGTTTCGATCTCTTCGGAGTGACATCACCTGGCGCATGCTCGGTTGATCTGCATCTTCCCA
The DNA here is from genome assembly GCF_049350105.2 of Macaca mulatta. NCBI lineage: Eukaryota > Metazoa > Chordata > Mammalia > Primates > Cercopithecidae > Macaca > Macaca mulatta. The sequence continues at coordinate 82,310,682 of NC_133426.1, read as the reverse complement.
GGGTGGGCTGCATTTTCCCGCGAGCGGGAAAGTTGGTGAGGAAGAACCCGGAAGCAACATGGATTATGCCTTCTTGTTCACCTTCCTCCATCTTGTCCTTTCTCCCTCACCCAAACAGTCCAACCTCTTATTGATTATAAGAATTTGGGACGCCGTTGTCTGTCTGGCTGCTTCCTGCTGTTAGGGGGCGTAGTTAGGGTCTGAGGTTGGCAGTTGGGTGTAGGGATGCAGGAGCATTTGGTTGAAGGTGACCCGGGTGATCTCTTGGACCCTGGCTCGGAGAAATTTTATTAAAATGGGAGCAAAATATAAGGCAAGGCAGAGGATTAGTATGGGAATTAGGAAATCACAAAGGGCACCCTGCCAAGCTAGGTCTTCTATGAGAGTAAAAAGTTGGGAAACCTGCTGGTTGGGGGATGGGTCGGGAAGGAGGGTGTCTATGGGGTTTATGAGGGAAAAGTCAGTTAAGTTAAGATGAAGAATGGTGAGGAAGCGGGAAAATTTGAGGAGGGTGTTGATCCTTGTGTAAAACCCGGTCACCTGGAGAAAGGGAAGGGGAATAGATGTTTTGAGTTAGGTTAAGATGTCTCGTCGCAAGAGGGGGTGGGACAATGAGGAAAGAGTGGGCAAAGGATGCATAGTCCAGGCAGTAATTTAACATTGGGGTCTGGCGAGGGTTAGACGGTTTACCGTCTACCCTAACTACTGAGATAGTGGATGGCTGGCTAGGACCTCCATAGGTTGACAAAACAGAATAGGTAGCCTCCGTATTGATGAGAAAAGAAATTGGCTTACCCGCTACCTGTGGAGTTACCCTAGGCTCAGCGAGGGTGACAGGGGTCTCCGAGTGTGGGCACCGTCAGTCGTCATCCAGGTGTAGGAGCTGGAAGGAGCCTTCCGGCCTTTGAGGAGAGGCACCACGTTGAGGCGCAATGCCTGCCCTGCTGGCGGGGCAATCAGACTTCCAATGTTTCTCCTGTTGGCAGGTTGGGCATGGCGTGGTAGGCGGGCGAGGATTTGGACACCTTTTTGCCCAATGCCCAGTTGTGCCACACTTAAAGCATGGACCAGACGGGGTGGCCGGCTTGGCCTGGGGACACTGCTTTGCCCAGTGTCCTGGGTTTCCGCATTTATAGCAGGAGCCCTTAAGAGACTTATCTTTGGTTTTCCCTGCCGGCAAAGTGGGCAACACAGGTTGGAGGGTAGCCACTGAAGCTTGCGCCTGAAGCGCAGCCCTTCTTTTCTCCTCGTCTAGCTCTGCGGCCTCAGCTGCTTCCTCTCTGGAGTTAAAAACTTTGAAGGCCAATTTTCCTGTATGGCAGTCTGAGGCCCATCTTCAACTTTTTTTTTTTGCTTTTTTCGAATATCTGAGGCTGACTGGGAAATAAAATAGGAGGCTAGGACAGCTGCCCCGGCTGGGGAAGTGGGCTAGCTGGGTAAATTGGGCCAGTGCCTCTGTAAGTCGATTTAGGAAGGAAGCCGGGTTCTCATCTGGGTGTTGGATAATTTCCTTTAATTTATCAAAATTGACCACTTTGTTAGAGGCTGCCTGCATACCGGCTAAGAGACATTGAATCATAATGTCCTTCCTACGGCGGCCAGGTTGCTGCGGTTGGTAATCTCAGTCTGGTTCTATGGACGGGACAGCCATCTCTCCTAACAGGACGGTGGCGTCGGTTAAATGCCATTGATCTGCATGTTGCCTGGCGGCTGCGAGAATGCACACTCTTTCCTCTGGGTTAAGAGTGGAAGTAAGAATGACATGTAAGTCATGCCAGGTAAGGTTATATACCTGGCCTAGGTATCGAAACTCTTTGGAATGTTAGGTGGGGTTGGCTGAGAAGTCGCCAAGTCGTTCTTCAGTTTCGGAAAGGTCAGCCAGGGAAAAGGGGACGTGGACTCCAACCACGCCTTCGGCTCCGGCAACTTCTCGGGGGTGGGGGGCCCAACAAACTAGCAGGGGAGGTTGGAACAGACTGACCAGTAGGGTAGGTTAAGGCAGGCTGACTGGTAGAGGGGGTTGGGGCAGGCTGACTGGTAGAGGGCTGACTAATGGGGGCCGCTACCACGGTCTTGGAGCGAGTGTGGACGGAAATGGGAGAGGTAAGAGGAGTGGCTGAGGGAGGAGTGTCGGGCGGGGCGGTGGGAGCTCCATAGGGAGGGGTGAGAGGAGTGGCTGAAGGAGGAGCGTCGGGAGGGGCGGTAGGAAGTCCATAGGGAGGGGGGTTGGAAAGTCGGGAGGGAGGTCGCCTGCCGTCGGCCCCATCTCAAATGGAGGTGGAGTCCACCTCAGTTGCTGAGGTGGGGGCCAAGGGCCGGGTTTAGGGGTTTGGGCTAACAAGACCCGGGCCATTTAACACCGGGCGCACAGGTCTGGGCGAGAGCGCAAGTCCTAAAAGCCTTGAACATAGATAATTTCTGACCACTTTCCGAGCCTCTGGCAGAAATTAGAGAGATCTAATTAAAATGTTACGGTCTAAGGTGCCTTCAGGCGGCCGTTGAGACTGGTTGTCTAATTTATATTGTGGCCACGCCACAGTGGAGAGTAAAGGGGATTTCCCATTGCCTTTCTCTCGCCTATAGGCGGAAACCAAACTCTACCTGGCTACAAAGCATCCTTTGGAGCCACTAGAGACCGGGAGGCTCCTGGAGCCGGAATGGAGATTACCTCCAGGCGGACGTCTCCGTCCAGGACGGGTCTCACACGGACTGGAATGGAGTTCCTTTGGGCAGACGTCTCTACCTTTGGGAACTCTCCCGTGGGTCACCTGGTGACCAAAAAACCTCGGGCCTGCGCAGGACTTCTGGCCAAGGAGTATGAGAGGGAGGCAAGAGACACTCACCCCTAGGAGACTTGGAGGTGTGGAAAGCGATGTCTAGGTCCTGGTCCGTCTGCGGCGTGGAAGGAGGAGGCTCCTCGGACCTTAGGGGGCCCTGAGGAGGGGTCTCCTCCCGGGTTTCGGCACCAACTGCTTTATTTAATTCAATGTAACTTAATTTAGGAGAGCTAAGTAATTAAACATGAGGCCAAAGTACGTAAGAAAGTGGCAGTCTTTTTATTGCAAATATGCACACACTCTCGGGCGAGGTTCTCTGGTCCTCAGGTGTGGGGGGCCAGGGAAGTCGCGCCGGCGCTCTCGGGTGATGTTCTCCGGTCCACAAATGCGGGGGCCGAAGACGTCACGCTGGCTCCTGCCAGTGGCAGACTTTTATGCATTGGTACTGGAAGGGGGAGGGCAGTGGGCGGGATAAGAGTGTGATAGGGGCGTCTCCGTAGGCGTGGCCGGGTAAGTTTCGATCTCTTCGGAGTGACATCACCTGGCGCATGCTCGGTTGATCTGCATCTTCCCAGGGTGGGCTGCATTTTCCCGCGAGCGGGAAAGTTGGTGAGGAAGAACCCGGAAGCAACATGGATTATGCCTTCTTGTTCACCTTCCTCCATCTTGTCCTTTCTCCCTCACCCAAACAGTCCAACCTCTTATTGATTGTAAGAATTTGGGACGCCGTTGTCTGTCTGGCTGCTTCCTGCTGTTAGGGGGCGTAGTTAGGGTCTGAGGTTGGCAGTTGGGTGTAGGGATGCAGGAGCATTTGGTTGAAGGTGACCCGGGTGATCTCTTGGACCCTGGCTCGGAGAAATTTTATTAAAATGGGAGCAAAATATAAGGCAAGGCAGAGGATTAGTATGGGAATTAGGAAATCACAAAGGGCACCCTGCCAAGCTAGGTCTTCTATGAGAGTAAAAAGTTGGGAAACCTACTGGTTGGGGGATGGGTCGGGAAGGAGGGTGTCTATGGGGTTTATGAGGGAAAAGTCAGTTAAGTTAAGATGAAGAATGGTGAGGAAGCGGGAAAATTTGAGGAGGGTGTTGATCCTTGTGTAAAACCCGGTCACCTGGAGAAAGGGAAGGGGAATAGATGTTTTGAGTTAGGTTAAGATGTCTCGTCCTAAGAGGGGGTGGGACAATGAGGAAAGACTGGGCAAAGTATGCATAGTCCAGGCAGTAATTTAACATTGGGGTCTGGCGAGGGTTAGACGGTTTACCGTCTACCCTAACTACTGAGATAGTGGATGGCTGGCTAGGACCTCCATAGGTTGACAAAACAGAATAGGTAGCCTCCGTATTGATGAGAAAAGAAATTGGCTTACCCGCTACCTGTGGAGTTACCCTAGGCTCAGCGAGGGTGACAGGGGTCTCCGAGTGTGGGCACCGTCAGTCGTCATCCAGGTGTAGGAGCTGGAAGGAGCCTTCCGGCCTTTGAGGAGAGGCACCACGTTGAGGCGCAATGCCTGCCCTGCTGGCGGGGCAATCAGACTTCCAATGTTTCTCCTGTTGGCAGGTTGGGCATGGCGTGGTAGGCGGGCGAGGATTTGGACACCTTTTTGCCCAATGCCCAGTTGTGCCACACTTAAAGCATGGACCAGACGGGGTGGCCGGCTTGGCCTGGGGACACTGCTTTGCCCAGTGTCCTGGGTTTCCGCATTTATAGCAGGAGCCCTTAAGAGACTTATCTTTGGTTTTCCCTGCCGGCAAAGTGGGCAACACAGGTTGGAGGGTAGCCACTGAAGCTTGCGCCTGAAGCGCAGCCCTTCTTTTCTCCTCGTCTAGCTCTGCGGCCTCAGCTGCTTCCTCTCTGGAGTTAAAAACTTTGAAGGCCAATTTTCCTGTATGGCAGTCTGAGGCCCATCTTCAACTTTTTTTTTTTGCTTTTTTCGAATATCTGAGGCTGACTGGGAAATAAAATAGGAGGCTAGGACAGCTGCCCCGGCTGGGGAAGTGGGCTAGCTGGGTAAATTGGGCCAGTGCCTCTGTAAGTCGATTTAGGAAGGAAGCCGGGTTCTCATCTGGGTGTTGGATAATTTCCTTTAATTTATCAAAATTGACCACTTTGTTAGAGGCTGCCTGCATACCGGCTAAGAGACATTGAATCATAATGTCCTTCCTACGGCGGCCAGGTTGCTGCGGTTGGTAATCTCAGTCTGGTTCTATGGACGGGACAGCCATCTCTCCTAACAGGACGGTGGCGTCGGTTAAATGCCATTGATCTGCATGTTGCCTGGCGGCTGCGAGAATGCACACTCTTTCCTCTGGGTTAAGAGTGGAAGTAAGAATGACATGTAAGTCATGCCAGGTAAGGTTATATACCTGGCCTAGGTATCGAAACTCTTTGGAATGTTAGGTGGGGTTGGCTGAGAAGTCGCCAAGTCGTTCTTCAGTTTCGGAAAGGTCAGCCAGGGAAAAGGGGACGTGGACTCCAACCACGCCTTCGGCTCCGGCAACTTCTCGGGGGTGGGGGGCCCAACAAACTAGCAGGGGAGGTTGGAACAGACTGACCAGTAGGGTAGGTTAAGGCAGGCTGACTGGTAGAGGGGGTTGGGGCAGGCTGACTGGTAGAGGGCTGACTAATGGGGGCCGCTACCACGGTCTTGGAGCGAGTGTGGACGGAAATGGGAGAGGTAAGAGGAGTGGCTGAGGGAGGAGTGTCGGGCGGGGCGGTGGGAGCTCCATAGGGAGGGGTGAGAGGAGTGGCTGAAGGAGGAGCGTCGGGAGGGGCGGTAGGAAGTCCATAGGGAGGGGGGTTGGAAAGTCGGGAGGGAGGTCGCCTGCCGTCGGCCCCATCTCAAATGGAGGTGGAGTCCACCTCAGTTGCTGAGGTGGGGGCCAAGGGCCGGGTTTAGGGGTTTGGGCTAACAAGACCCGGGCCATTTAACACCGGGCGCACAGGTCTGGGCGAGAGCGCAAGTCCTAAAAGCCTTGAACATAGATAATTTCTGACCACTTTCCGAGCCTCTGGCAGAAATTAGAGAGATCTAATTAAAATGTTACGGTCTAAGGTGCCTTCAGGCGGCCGTTGAGACTGGTTGTCTAATTTATATTGTGGCCACGCCACAGTGGAGAGTAAAATCAGTCGCTTTCGTTTAAGATCTTGCTCTAATTGTAAAGTTTTGAGATTACTTAGAAGACACCCTAACGCGGTGTCTCTAGGTATTTTGGATAGGGGATTTCCCATTGCCTTTCTCTCGCCTATAGGCGGAAACCAAACTCTACCTGGCTACAAAGCATCCTTTGGAGCCACTAGAGACCGGGAGGCTCCTGGAGCCGGAATGGAGATTACCTCCAGGTGGACGTCTCCGTCCAGGACGGGTCTCACACGGACTGGAATGGAGTTCCTTTGGGCAGACGTCTCTACCTTTGGGAACTCTCCCGTGTGTCACCTGGTGACCAAAAAACGTTGGGCCTGCGCAGGCCTTCTGGCCAAGGAGTATGAGAGGGAGACAAGAGACACTCACCCCTAGGAGACTTGGAGGTGTGGAAAGCGATGTCTAGGTCCTGGTCCGTCTGCGGCGTGGAAGGAGGAGGCTCCTCGGACCTTAGGGTGCCCTGAGGAGGGGTCTCCTCCCGGGTTTCGGCACCAACTGCTTTATTTAATTCAATGTAACTTAATTTAGGAGAGCTAAGTAATTAAACATGAGGCCAAAGTACGTAAGAAAGTGGCAGTCTTTTTATTGCAAATATTCACACACTCTCGGGCGAGGTTCTCTGGTCCTCAGGTGTGGGGGGCCAGGGAAGTCGCGCCGGCGCTCTCGGGTGATGTTCTCCGGTCCACAAATGCGGGGGCCGAAGAAGTCACGCTGGCTCCTGCCAGTGGCAGACTTTTATGCATTGGTACTGGAAGGGGGAGGGCAGTGGGCGGGATAAGAGTGTGATAGGGGCGTCTCCGTAGGCGTGGCCGGGTAAGTTTCGATCTCTTCGGAGTGACATCACCTGGCGCATGCTCGGTTGATCTGCATCTTCCCAGGGTGGGCTGCATTTTCCCGCGAGCGGGAAAGTTGGTGAGGAAGAACCCGGAAGCAACATGGATTATGCCTTCTTGTTCACCTTCCTCCATCTTGTCCTTTCTCCCTCACCCAAACAAGAAGGACTAAGGAAAACTACAAAGAAGCCTATGAATTATTCAATGATATCCACTATAACACAGGGAAACGAAGAAAATCTTACTGTCTTTCTAGAGAGACTAAGGGAGGCATTGAGATTGCATACCTGTCTGTCACCTGATTCTATTGAAGGCTAACTAACCTTAAACGATAAGTTTATCACTTAGTCAGCTGCATACATTAGAGGGAAACTTCAAAAGTCCACCTTAGGCCCGGAGCAAAGCTTAGAAACCCTATTGAACTTCGCAACCTTGGTCTTTTGCAATGGAGATCAGGAGGAGCAGGTGGAACAGGACAAACGAGATAAGAAAAAGGCCACCGGGTTAGTCATGGCCCTCAGGCAAGCAGACTTTGGAGGCTCTGGTACACGGTAAGTCTGGGCAAATTGAAGGCCTAATAGGACTTGCTTCCAGTGTCATCTACAAGAACACTTTAAAAAAGATTGTCTGAATAGAAATTAGCCAACTCCTCATCCATGCCCCTTATGTCAAGGGAGTAACTGGAAGGTCCACTGCCCCGGGGGATGAAGTTCCTCTGAGTCAGAAGCCATTAACCAGATGATCCAGCAGCAGGACTGAGGGTGTCCGGGGCAAGTGCCAACCCATGCCATCACCCTTACAGTGCCCCGGATATGCCTGACCATTGAGCGCCAGGAGGTTAACTGTCTCCTGGACACTGGTGCGGCCTTCTTAGTCTTACTGTCCTGTCCTGGAAAACTGTCCTCTAGATCTGTCACTATCCAAGGGGTCCTAGGACAGCCAGTCACTAGATACTTCTCCCAGCCACTAAGTTGTGGCTGGGGAACTTTACTCTTTTCACATGCTTTTCGAATTATGCCTGAAAGCCCCACTCCCTTGTTAGGGAGAGACAGCCCAGAAAAAGCAGGGGCAATTATACACCTGAACATAGGAGAAGGAATGCCCGTTTGTTGTCCCTTACTTGAGGAAGGAATTAATCCTGAAGTCTGGGCAACAGAAGGACACTATGGATGAGCAAAGAATGCCCATCCTGTTCAAGTTAAACTAAAGGATTCTGCCTCCTTTCCCTACCAAAGGCAGTACCTCCTTAGACCGGAGGCCCAAGAAAGACTCCAAAAGATTGTTAAGGACCTAAAAGCCCAAGGCCTAGTAAAACCACTCAATAGCCCCTGCAATATTCCAATTTTAGGAGTACAGAAACCCAACGGACAGTGGAGGTTAGTGCAAGACCTCAGGATTATCAATGAGGCCTTTGTCCTCTATACCCAGCTGTACCTAACCCTTATACTCTGCTTTCCCAAATACCAGATGAAGCAGAGTGGTTTACAGTCCTAGACCTTAAGGATGCCTTTTTCTGCATCCCTGTATATCCTGGCTCTCAATTCTTTTTTTATTTTATTTTATTTTTTTTATTTTTTATTTTTTATAATTATTATACTTTAAGTTCTAGGGTACATGTGCATAACGTGCAGGTTTGTTACATATGTATACTTGTGCCATGTTGCTGTGCTGCACCAATCAACTCGTCAGCACCCATCAACTCATCATTTACATCAGGTATAACTCCCAGTGCAATCCCTCCCCCCTCCCCCCTCCCCATGATAGGCCCCGGTGTGTGATGTTCCCCTTCCCGAGTCCAAGTGATCTCATTGTTCAGTTCCCACCTATGAGTGAGAACATGCGGTGTTTGGTTTTCTGTTCTTGTGATAGTTTGCTAAGAATGATGGTTTCCAGCTGCATCCATGTCCCTACAAAGGACACAAACTCATCCTTTTTTATGGCTGCATAGTATTCCATGGTGTATATGTGCCACATTTTCTTAATCCAGTCTGTCATTGAACCCAACGTGTCAACTCACCTGGATTGTTTTACTCCAAGGGTTCAGGGATAGCCCCCATCTATTTGGCCAGGCATTAGCCCAAGACTTGAGCCAGATCTCATACCTGGACACTCTTGTCCTTTGGTAAGGGTATGATTTACTTTTAGCCACCTGTTCAGAAACCTTATGCCATCAAGCCACCCAAGTGCTCTTAAATTTCCTTGCCACCTGTGGCTACAAGGTATCCAAACCAAAGGCTCAGTTCTGCTCACAGCAGGTCAAATACTTAGGGCTAACATTATCCAAAGACACCAGGGCCCTCAGTGAGGAACACATCCAGCCTATCCTGGCTTATCCTTATGCCAAAACCCTAAAGAAACTAAGAGAGTTCCTTGGCATAACAGGCTTCTGCTGAATATGGATTCCCAGGTACGGCTTAATAGTCAGACCATTATATACACTAATTAAGAAAACTCAGAAAGCCAATACTCATTTAGTAAGATGGACACCTGAAGCAGAAGCAGCTTTCCAGGCCCTAAGAAGGCCCTAACCCAAGCCCCAGAGTTAAGCTTGCCAACAGGGCAAGCTATTATTATTATTTCTATTATTATTATTATTATACTTTAAGTTCTAGGGTACACGTGCACAACGTGCAGGTTTGTTACATATGTATACATGTGCCATGTTGGTGTGCTGCACCCATTAACTCGTAATTTACATTACATTAGGTATATCTCCTAATGCTATCCTTCCCCCATCCGCCCTCCCCACAATAGGCCCTGGTGTGTGATGTTCCCCTTCCTGTGTCCAAGTGATCTCATTGTTCCATTCCCACCTATGAGTGAGAACATGCGGTGTTTGGTTTTCTGTTCCTGCAATAGCTTGCTAAGAATGATGATTTCCAACTGCATCCATGTCCCTACAAAGGACACGAACTCATCCTTTTTTATGGCTGCATAGTATTCCATAGTGTGTATGTGCCACATTTTCTTAATCCAGTCTGTCATTGATGGACATTTGAGTTGGTTCATGGAGAGGAAGAATCAATATTGTGAAAATGGCCATACTATCCAAGGTAATTTGTAGATTCAATGCCCTCCCCATTAAGCTACCAATGATTTTCTTCACAGAATTGGAAAAAACTACTTTAAAGTTCATATGGAACCAAAGAAGAGCCCGCATTGCAAAGACAACCCAAAGCCAAAAGAACAAAGCTGGAGGCATCACGCTACCTGACTTCAAACTATACTACAAGGCTACAGTAACCAAAACAACATGGTACGGGTACCAAAACAGAGATATAGACCAATGGAACAGAACAGAGGCCTCAGAAATCACACCACACATCTACAACCATCTGATCTCTGACAAAACTGAGAAAAACAAGAAATGGGGAAAGGATTCCCTATTTAATAAATGGTGCTGGGAAAACTGGTTAACCATATGTAGAAAGCTGAAACTGGATCCCTTCCTTACACCTTATATGAAAATTAATTCAAGATGGATTAGAGACTTAAATGTTAGACCTAAAGGCATAAAAACCCTAGAAGAAAACCTAGGCAATACCATTCAGTACATAGGCATGGGCAAGGACTTCATGTCTAAAACACCAAAAGCAATGGCAACAAAGGTCAAAATTGACAAATGGGATCCAATTAAACTAAAGAGCTTCTGCACAGCAAAAGAAACTACCGTCAGAGTGAATAGGCAACCTACAGAATGGGAGAAAATTTTTGCAATCTACTCATCTGACAAAGGGCTAGTATCCAGAATCTACAAAGAACTCAAACAAATTTACCAGAAAAAAACAAATGACCCCATCGAAAAGTGGGTAAAGGATATGAACAGACACTTCTCAAAAGAAGACATTTATGCAGCAAACAGACACATGAAAAAATGCTCATCATCACTGGTCATCAGAGAAATGCAAATCAAAACCACTATGAGATACC